>NC_042623.1:153586453-154186453 GCF_901001135.1 Rhinatrema bivittatum
TGCTTGCAGGATGTTTGTTTGTTTGCGTGAGCACTTGTTGAATGCTTGCAGGATGGATGCTTGTTGAGAGCTTGCTGAGATGACACTGGCTGGGTGCAGTATGGTGCTTGTTGGGAGAGAGCTGGAAGACCGTGAGCAGGATGGATGCTGGCTTACTTATGAGGGTTCACATTGGTTTCAATATAACCAATTAGGTTACTTGCTGTTAGGAGGATAATGGATGAACCGGCTATTATCATAGTCATGTGAGAAGTTGGTGGAAACCATCAAACATTTAGAGGAAGGATCCCTCACTATGGGAAGGGACTTTTTGTTTAGCCTGGTGTTGCTTGGGCTGGTCGTCCGGGGGTTTCACTGTTCATTCCGAGGAAGCCGTGCGGTGGTACTGCTTAGAGATGTCCGAGGGTGCAGGGAGCCACATCTATGTCCTTCTGGGCTGTCTGCAGGGGCTGCTCGAAGGGGCGCTCAAAGGGGCAGGCCCCTTTGTCGCGCTCCTTCGGCGCGTGACGCTTGACCAGGTTAGATTTTTATAGATGACTCTTTTTGTGTCCGCTCAAAAGTGATGTCATCAATATGGGTCTTAGCATCCAGCACAGAGTTTTAAAAGCGGAGTCGTTAGAAGCAGGGCAGTCTTCCAGCTGGGGGAGGGGTCAACAGCCACGAGGTGGAGGAGGAGGAGGGGGTCCAATGGAGGGCTGGGTGCAGGAAAACAGCTCAATCCAAGCCCTGGATCCTGGCTTGCAGAGCAGAGAAGAAAAGAAAGGCAAGTACCTGTACGGAGATTTAAAAGCACATTCGTTAGAAGCAGGGCAGTCTTCCAGCTGGGGGGGGGGGTCAACAGCCACGAGGTGGAGGAGGAGGAGGGGGTCCAATGGAGGGCTGTGGTGCAGGAAACAGCTCAATCCAAGCCCTGGATCCTGGCTTGCAGAGCAGAGAAGAAAAGAAAGGCAAGTACCTGTACGGAGATTTAAAAGCACATTCGTTAGAAGCAGGGCAGTCTTCCAGCTGGGGGAGGGGTCAACAGCCACGAGGGTGGAGGAGGAGAGGGGGTCCAATGAGGGGCTGGGTGCAGGAAACAGCTCAATCCAAGCCCTGGATCCTGGCTTGCAGAGCAGAGAAGAAAAGAAAGGCAAGTACCTGTACGGAGATTTAAAAGCACATTCGTTAGAAGCAGGGCAGTCTTCCAGCTGGGGGAGGGGTCAACAGCCACGAGGTGGAGGAGGAGGAGGGGGTCCAATGGAGGGCTGGGTGCAGGAAACAGCTCAATCCAAGCCCTGGATCCTGGCTTGCAGAGCAGAGAAGAAAAGAAAGTTGAGAAGTTGGTGGTGGATGGATTTGAGAAACTTGAGATACTTGAGAAAGTATCTCTTTTTCAGAACAAAGGATGATTTACTGTACCTATTTCTCAGTTTAAAAAAAATTCCCCCACTACCCTTTTGACAAAGTTTTCAAGGTGGTGTGCAAAATATCAAAACAGCATTATACCAAATGTAAGTTTGAAAACTCAGTGTGTTTGTTAGGATCAGCAAATCAGACTACAGGAGCAACAAGAAGTCAACAGGTCACAAAGCTTTGTGATAGAATTCCAGAGTTGGGCTTGAGCTATGGAAAAATCTCTGCTGGCTCAGTCTAATTCAGTTTTTCCAAACCCTCTCCTGGAGGCACACTTATAAATTTGGATTTTTCAGGATTGCCACAATGCATATGCATGAGATGGATTTGCATACCCTAGGACTGCAAACTATCTAATTCTATCTCATGCATATGCATTATGCATATCCTGAAAACCTCCAGGAGAGGATTTGGGAAACACTGGTCTAATTGGACTCATTGAACGACAGCAAATTCTCCCTGGAGGATCACACTAAGCAGATGCAGGTATATAGAGCTAAGTGGATTATATAACTATATAAAAAGGAATTTATTAGAGGTATGCATGATAAAATTGTTTTTGTTTTATTTTTTTCTTGTTTTTTTTCATGCATTTTAAAATTTTGTTTTCTTTTATTTTATTCTGCTTGTAAAATGTGTTTTTACTCATGTATTCATTTGTGTACGTGCATAAAACAGACTTTATGCCTGTAAATACAATGCATGTGCATAAAATTAATGTACTTAAAGTAACAAAATGAAACAAAACAAATGCACATCCCTAGAATTTATGGTTAGGAAGTATGGTGGTGGTGAGCTTCAGCCTTTTGCCAGCAATTAGCGGTGTGCAGGCCAAAATCTTTAATTTTGCTTCATTGTAAAGGGTTTTCCATCATAATTTTGTGGTCATTAAGGAACTTTCTTTTTGCTTTTTTTCATTGGTATTAGCTTTGGGTAATAGTGCACACCAGTTGCAAATTGAATATAATCTACTTTGAAATACCTGAAGACACAATCTAAATCAATTAAATAAATAATTCACACTTGGGCTGTCACAGGTCGCTGCCTAAGTGCTGCAGGACCCACTGACAGTTTTTTGGAACAGACTGCTCAAAGCCAGTCACTTGCAGTAAACCAACTTTATTCCAGACATCAGTGTTCACGTCACACTTGTCACTTTCATTTTCTTTCCTGAGACAGCAGAATTTCCCCAATATGGTACTTTAGTAACAGTTTTAGGCCAGCCCAATTTCCCAGTACCATACAGATCAGGGGTGGCCAACTGGCGTCTCCTGAATCATATGTGGCTCTTTGAAGCACAAACCGTGGCTCCTGAGAGAAGTCTGCCCTCCACTACTCACCATCTCTTCTGACTACTGCACGATGCGATCTTCCTCCTTCTCAGAAGCCAGCTCATGGGTAGAATTTTGTAAGTTTACAAATTCTGCCCATGTATAGGGGACTGAGAGAGGGGAGGATTGCAGCATGCAGGAGCTACCTACCTTCACGTTTGCATCCCCACCCGCCCCCCCCGAAAGTGATGGCTGCCAACAGACTGGGGTGACTGAAGAAGAAGCCGTAGGCCACCATGAAGCCCATCCCGCGGGGGGCTAGGAGCACACAAACTTATTTTTATTCTTTGGGGCTGCTCTGGATAGCACTTCTCCCTTAACTTTACTCTCGCTTCCAAGAGTGGAATTTTTTTGTGGGGGAAGCTCTTGCTTTGGTCCAGGTGATGGTGTGTTTCTCCCTCTGTGCTGTTAGATGCTGCATCTCACAGGAAGAGATGCTGGGACAAACCAGGCAGGGCAAGGCGCTGGGTGTTAAAGGAAATGTTTACTAATTCTTTGACAATTAAATTAAAGCACATTTTTTCCAAAAGGGTGAAATTACATCTGACTGATGTATAAAGGTGTTTTTTTCCCTTCTGGACAGGTGTCCTTTTGTCAGAGTTGTGGACCCTTGTGTTGGAGTGAGTTGACACCACCTACTGGGAAGGACCAGTAGGTCCTCACTGCCACTGGGTGGAAGATGATGCAGAGACTTGACTGGAGCTTCGTCTATACCAGCCCCTTTCCCCACGGGTTAAGCCTTTGGTTTCCAGGGGCCGGCAGGTCTTAGGTGAATGTCTCTGGTGAGGGATAAAAGAGGCTGTGGTTAAAGCAGGTGGCAGACAAAGAAGGTCAGGGCACAGGCTATGGTTAATACCATGGGTCGGTCCAAGGGGGGCATGGCAAGACTGGAGCTGTGGAATGCAGGGTAAGACTGGAGTCTAGGAGGCAAGAGAAGGCTGGGCAAGGCTGAGGACAAAGAGGCAAGGCAAGGCTGGAGGAGGCTGAAGAAGAAGAGGCAAGGGAAGGCTGAACGAGGCTGAAGACAAAGAGGCAAGTCACTGAAGCTTGGATGGTAGTCAACCCATTGCTGAGACAGTGAGGAAGAGGCAGAGAGAGCCCTTTATAGGGCTAGGTATGTGATACCATTTGAGGGCGACGCAAGTCTTTTCCCACTGTGGGTTCTTTAAATGTGACCGAGTTCAGCGTCTGCTCACCTAGGGGCATGTCAGAAGGCTGCAGGAGTGGCGCCGTCAGGCTGTGAATCAGTGACATTCTGCCACACTTCAGGAGAGCCAGCTCGCAGCCTGTCCTGTGAGCCAGCAAACGTAACTCCTTTATCTCAGGTATCTGGGTAAAGCTTCCCATGATGATTTTAAAGTGCACAAAGCTCTCCCAGCAGGCCAAATGGGAATCCTATTGGAGGGGTCCCTTCAAACATGAAAAGTCCTATCTGAATCCGATTTAGTCATGGTTGCCTAGCCTGTTCTGGTCCCATGGGGTGGAGATTCAATTGGGAAACTACAACATCTTGGTTCTCCTTTTCCGATGTTGGAATTGGTGACTTCTCTTGCAGGAAAAGTCTTTAGAATGTGGGAACCAGGCTGTCCCGGTCCTGGAACCCTGTAAGGAAGGTTGAGTCAAAAAACCTCCCCCACAAACAATATCTGAATACCAGCTCTCTGAAAAATTTCTCGGCAATAAGTAACTGCTGCTTCACTATCACTGCTGCTTGCACCATCTAGGGAGTAGATTAGGGCTCACAATTATTTAGCCCTTGTCCTTTATGTGTGGGGGGAGCCTTCTAAAAAGGGTGCAAGGTTTAAGCAGGAGTCCCTTCTGGAAAAATCTGGATACATTCTTTGCCATCAAAAATCTTATGCTGCAGGGTTTTGTTACTGGTGCTTGCCACACCAGTGAGTGAGGCTCACAGGTCTTCAGCCCCTTGATGGGAGTTCCCTATGGAATCTGGAAAAAAAATCTATCTCACTGTAAAAAAATAAGAGAGAGATCCTCTGGCAGTGAGGGCACGGTGAGAATTCTCCTCCAAATTAAATTCCCTGATGAGGCAGGGAGGTTTCAGCAGAGAATATAAGAACTATAATCTCTCTGCTCTGAAGTTAAATGAAACTGACCCCACAGAACACTAAAATGGCTGCACTAAATAGGATGAGGCATCCAATCCAAACCCTCCAGGTTGGGAAGGGCAGAAAGAGATGGAAGGCTCACAGATGTAAAGTTCTAAGCAGGGATCTAGTGCCATCTAGTGTCTGAGTCAAGGGGGCACCACATGTGTTTGTGTGTCTGAGAAAGTGCCAGTGTGTGTGTGTGTCTGTCTGTCTGTCTGTGGTTGTGTGTGTGTGTGTGTGTGTGTGTGTGTGTGAGAGAGAGAGAGAGAGCTTGTGTGTGAAAGATAGTGCCTGTGCCTGTATATGCGTGTATGAGTGATTGTGCCTGTGTGTGTGTGCTTCTTTCTGTGTGTGTGAGTGCCAGTGCCTCTGTATGTGTGTGAACCTGTGTATGTGTATGCATGTTCCATTGTGTGAAAGATTGCCTGTGTCTGTGTGCATGTGTAAGAGTGCCAGTGCCTCTATGTGTGTAAGTCTGTGCGTGAGTGTGCATCTGTGTGTGTATGAGAATGCCTACTTGCATGAGTGTGTGTGAGAGAGAGTGTATGAGGAAGAGAAAGCCTGTGTATGTGTGTGTGAATTTGTGAGGGAATGTTTGAGAGAATGAGCATGTATAAATGTCTGTGTGTGCATCAAACTCAGAGTGAATAGAAATCAAAAACTCCTAGTCATGGAAATTTTTTCATTCTTATTAGTTTTATATTATGGGTCTTATTTGATATGTCTGCTCTTTTGAAATATTGTATTGGTATTTGGGGAAATATTAAAACAAATTTATGTGAGTTTTAATAATTGTACTTTCTATTTGTCAACTGTTTTGAAATATTTTTTCTTTTTATTAATGTGGTTTCACTATTATAGAAATATAGAAACATGATGGCAGAAAAAGACCATTTGATCCATCTAGTCTTCTCATCCATCTAGTTTATGGTATGCAGCCCTTACAATTCCCATCACTTCCTTAGAGATCCCCTGCATTTATCCCTTGCTTTTTTGAATTCAGATTCTATTTTTGTCTCCACCACATCCACTGGGAAGGTGTTCTGTGCATCTACTGCCCTCTCTGTAAAGAAACATTTCCTAAGATTACTCTAGAGTCCACCCCTTTTCACCCTCATCTCATGACCCCTTGTTCTAGAGCCTCCTTTACACTAAAAGAGGCGCGCCTCCTGTGTATGGAAACCTTTGAAATATTTAAATATCTCTATCATCTCTCCCCTATCTCTCCTTTCCTCTAGTGTATATATGTTTAGATCTTTAATTCTATACCCATATGCTACAGAACAAAAACCACTGATCACTTTAGTAGCCACCCTCTGGACCAACTCCAACCGGTTTATATTATTTTGAAGGTACGGTCTTCAGAATTGTAGAATGATGTTTTATATTTTTGAATTTATTTGATGTTTTATGAGAAATGGTAGTGATTTTTTTTTCCATTGTTGCACCGTATAAATAAACAAATAAATAAATAAATAAATAATAGTTTAGTTTAGTTTTTGTCTACACATTTCTTTTTCAGTTTATGGTTTCTTTTTTCGTTCTATATTTGGTGAGGGTCTGTCTGCATTCTGCATGTGTGAGGTATTCTGCTAGCACAGGGGTGGCCAACCGACATCTCATGAGCTTTGTGCACTCGCTGTGGAACCAGTGAGTCTCCCAGAGATTGTGACAAGAAGTGAAGAGAATGGGAAAGAGGGGGCTGCTGCAGGCTGTGGAAAGACTGGCAGCGAGCAAGAAAGTTATAAAATGTGGCAGTACAGAGGAGGGGGAGCACTGATAGGGAGGATAACTTTCAAAACTGCTCACATTCATCCATTTAGCATGTATATGGGCGCACACAAATTTACTATTGCATTTTATAACCTGTGCAGTTATGATATGTGCAAGATACAAAATATGAATACATATGCATGCTTTTGTAAAAACCATGAACCGTGCAAGTTCAGACTTATCCAGAAAAGTACTAGCATTTATCTGGATAAGTTCCAATTTATCTGGCTAAGTAGCGGCACTTAGCTGGATAAGTCTGAAAAGTGCTACGTAGAAGGACAAGTAGCAATTTTCAGACTTAACTGTTTAAGTAGCACCTGCTGCTGCTTAGCTGGATAAGTCAGAAGATAGTCGTATGTGTTGCTACTTATCCAGATAAGTTCAAATGTGTCCGTCAAACTAGTGGCAAAGGCGCTACTTAGCTGGATAAGTCAGCATTTCGCTGGATAAGTGTGCGCAAATGATATAACCATCTATTTGTACTTCAAATTTTAAAGGGATACACACAATATATTTTATTCACATTATTTAGATTCATTTACCCCCATAAATCGGCTCTTACATGCTTAAGTCAGTGGATTTTTTTAACATACGTGTGACAATGAAATGATCACTTGTACCAATTAGTCTACCAGTTCACCCAGTGCATCTGCAGCTCATGATGACCCTCCTGGCAATTCAGCCTGAAGTCCATCCATTTCACTAGACCCCCACCCAGTTATTTTTTCACTATTACAATGTTTATAAACACTCTTGATATTGAGCAGGAGTAAATAAATATGCACACAAGAAGGTGAATTTTAAAACTGGTGCATGGGCGCACATGTGTGCCAGCCTGTGCCCAGGGTCACAGCTATTTTATAATATATATATGCATGTTATAAAATTGCCTGGCCATGCACACAAGTGTGCCCAGTTTTAAGTGGATGTGCACCTGTGCATGTAAACGCCGCTTCTACTGAATAAATGTGGAAATTTTAAAAGGGACGCATGCCGATGCCATTGCCAGCTTTACCAGTTTCTCCCAAGTTCAGCCAATTAACAGCTAAGTCCTCCAAACCCCACTGGTTTGTAAGACTGTATACCCAAGTTTCCCCAGAAACTTTACATCCCTCCTAAATGCTTTTTTTTTTTTTTTGTACTTTCACATCATCCATAGCAGAAGTAAAGTTACACGGCAAGTGACCTCGATGCACATCGGATCGTTTATGTACAACATATAAATTTCTGGTTCAAGTCTCGAAATGCCCATGTCCCTCCCAGACCATGCTCACCCCCACTCCTTTTTAAGAAGTTCTCAGATATGTGCACTGCGGGTGATCCACGTGTATTTAGGTGGCTTTTAAAATCTGCTCAGTGCGTTCATGGAACCCCTAATTTATGCACACATTGGACTTTTAAAGTTCACCTTACTTCCAGTTATGGCTGCCTGCCTATCACATGCATAGGGAAAGAGCTCCTAGCTGGTTCTCCACAGATCTTGCTATCTAACTGCTATAAGTGCCTGAATTGTAACGATCTGATAGATTGTCAACGATCTACTATAAAAAGAAGTGTTTCAAACTGATTGAAGAAATCAGAGTGGTGCTATAATGTTAAACCACAACGTGCCATCAGAGAGAAAGTGCGGGCTGGAGAGATGGTATGAGCTACCAGAGAAAGCAACGATAAAGTTGTACGATCATGACGGATGAAATGCTCTAACAAATAACAAAAGCAGTATCAGCTGCACTTGACCAATGACTGAATAAGCTACAGACAACAATGGATGAGATAAAAAGGAGCACTGAAGCCCAAGCTCAGCGAATGAAATTGGCAGAGCAGAGAATATCAGATCAGGAAGACCACATGATGCAGGCTGAGCAACAAATTGCTGTAGTTCATACACAAAATCGACATCTGGCAGATCAAATTGAAGAGCAGGAAAATTGGGGCTGCAGAAATAACCTGCGTATAATTAGATTACTGGAGTTGGTGAAGGAGGTTGAGTTTATGGAGCTGATCACGGAGTGGCTGCCATGTGAGTTAGGCCTTGTCTTCCATGATGCTCAAATTGTATGCAAGTGTGAACATTGAATTGGCCCACAGTGAGGTCAAAGTCATATTCTCATAAGTTTAGACTACTACAAGCCTACTGAAAGAAAATATTGCTGGAATACAATGGCCACAATGATTTCTCCTAACATGTAGTGGTGATGTGCAAGGAAATGGTGTAGGTATGTTTAGTGCTTCACTGGAAAGGCATTCGTTTTGCTTTACTATATCCAACAAAACTGAGAGTGCACTATTAGGGTGTTAAAAAAATGTTTGTGGATATGTCAGTTAAATGTGCTGGGTAACTTCAGAACTGTGCCTTTTAATAAATATGGCCAATATGCAGGTGAGAGACATGTGAAGAAGCTCTACATTTGGCATTTGTTTATAGTTCAGATGGCAAACTATTTTGAACACATCTTGTTATTTTTGTGGTTATATATATTTCTCTTCTTGATATTCCAGACAGGAGTTTTCACAGACCTGGTGGCATACAAGGCTGTTTGCTAGATGTCAAATCCATGGTTAGATCTATGAATAGTTGGCATAAGGGTTAAAGTTTATACCAATATTGATTTTATTAGATATGTTATAATATTCCATAAAGCTGAATGTTATAAATTTGTGGGAAATCAGCACGAGTACTTCCCAGGGAGGACACGGCTATAGATTGGGGGTGTGGTCCCTTTTAGAGTGGAGGGAAGAATAATAGATCAAAAGAGAAAGGAGAAGGGGGAAAGGGGTAGTATGTATGAATGGGTATATATGTTGTTGTTGGGGAGAATCAGTGGAAAGATGATCACATAAACTTTTCCTTAGATGACTTTTAGTTCTGAGCAGAGGGGGAGTGGGACAAGATATGTATTTCCTGAGTGCTGAAGCTGGGCGGTACCAGGACCTCACTGGACCACCAGGGACTTTAGAAACATTTTGGGGGGTCGGGAGGGTGTGGGATTCTAAATTATTCAATTTAAAGGATCGGGGTAGGTTTGGGCATTGTTTTTCTGTGTGCCCTTTCTTCCCGCCCTCCCCCCCCAATGATAAGAAAACTGCACAAAAATTTCGTGGGGTTTTCCTATCGCTTTCGGGGACCCCTCTATATCTGATGGATGAGAAAATATCGTATGATATTTTTATCCATCAGAAAAACGATTCACATCCCTAATATTTCTAGGGATGTGAATCGTTTTTTGATGATTTTAAAAAATCGTCAGATAATTTTTAAATCGTCAAAAATCGTTAGAGTCGTGATACAATACAAAATTCCCCCGATTTATCGTCAAAAATTGTTAAATCGGGCACGGGAATTATTTGGGGGGAGGGCGGGAAAACCGGCACACCAAAACAACCCCTAAACCCACCCCGACCCTTTAAAACCAAGCCCTTTCCCTCCCCCACCCTCCCGAAACCCCCAAAATGTTAAATTACCTGGTGGTCCAGTGTGTGTGTGTGGGGGGGGGGGGGGTCCTGGTGCGATCTCCCGCTCTCGGGCCATCGGCGCCATTTTGGCTGCCACTAATATAAATGGCGCCGATGGCCCGATAAAAAAAAAAACCACCCAACCCTTTAAACCAACCCCCTTAGCCTCCCCCACCCTCCCGAACCCCCCCCAAAACCTTTTAAAATTACCTGGTGGTCCAGGGGGGGCGCAGGGAGCGATCTCCCGCTCTCGGGCCATCGGCTGCCACTCATAAAGATGGCGCCGATGGCCCTTTGCCCTTACCATGTGACAGGATATCCGTGCCATTGGCCGGCCCCTGTCACATGGTAGGAGCACTGGATGGCCGTATTGCCAGTATTCAAAATGGCGCCGGCGCTACCTTTGCCCTCACTATGTCATAGGGGCCGACGGTCGGCCGACGGTCGGCCCCTGTGACATAGTGAAGGCAAAGGTAGCGCCGGCGCCATTTTGAATATTGGCAATATGGCCCGAGTGCAGGAGGTCGCTCCAGGACCCCCGCTGGACCCCCCAGGGACCTTTGGCCAGCTTGGGGGGCCTCCTAACCCCCACAAGACTTGCCAAAAGTCCAGTGGGGGTCCGGGAGCGACCTCCTACACTCGGGCCATATTGCCAGTATTCAAAATGGCACCGGCGCTACCTTTGCCCTCACTATGTTACAGGGGCCAACCGTTGGCCGATCGTCGGCCCCTATAACATAGTGAGGGCAAAGGTAGCCCCGGCGCCATTTTGAATATTGGCAATACGGTCCGAGTGCAGGAGATCGCTCCCGGACCCCCGCTGGAATTTTGGCAAGTCTTGTGGGGGTCAGGAGGCCCCCCCAAGCTGGCCAAAGGTCCCTGGGGGTCCAGTGGGGACCTGGGAGCGATCTCCTGCACTCAGGCCGTATTGCCAATATTCAAAATGGTGCCGGCGCTACCTTTGCACTGTCACATGGTAAGGGCAAAGGGCCTCGGCGCCATTTTTATTAACGCAGCTGATGGCCCAGGAACAGGAGATCGCTCTCCGTGGACCCCTGGACCACCAGGTATGTGTAAAAAGTTTTTTTTGGGGGGGGGGTCGGGAGAGTGGAGGAGGCTAAGGGGGTAATTTTAAAAGATCGGGGTGGGTTTTTTTTATCGGCGCGGGCCTCACTAAAAAAAATTAGTGATGTGAATTGGAATCGGAACCGATCCCAATTCACATCTCTAACGATCAGATTCCCCCCCCCCCCCCCTCCAGCCGAACCCGATCGTTAAAACGATCGGGCACACGATTCACATCCCTAATAATTTCTACTGCCTAGCTTTCAATAAACTGGGTTAAATTTTCCATGGCTTCTAAACAATCCCCTCCTGTTTTGTTAATTGACCTAGTCCGGAAATAGGCTTTATTTATCATAGGTATTTGAGCTTCTTCAAGTTTTAAACATTCACAAAGAAACTATTTCAATTTGCTTTGGGTGTTCTCACCCAAAGCCCTGGGAAAATTGAGAAGTCTCAAATTCAAATGTCTTGTAAAGTTCTCAAGATATTCCAGTCTCTTTGATTGCATGCCAATATCTTTAATCAAATTTATGTTCACGACTTGGACTTGAGAAACTTTCTGTTCAACTTCTATTATTCTATTTCCCATATCTTTTATTTGTCCTCCCAGGTTCTGATTAAGGGATTGTACCTCCATTTCCACCTTAGAGTATTTACCTTCACAGATGTTAGCTATTTTTACCAAACTAGCAACCAAGTCCCATAAGGTGTCCAGGGTGACTACTGCCAGTTTAGGGGGTAGTTGGAATAACTCACCACCTGCCTGGGCAGTCGATGTTCTTGATGGTTCTAGTGCTTGGGCTTCCCGAATCCTGCATTCCTCTTCCACTGGGTCAACTGGGGACATCAGTGAAACCAGTCCCTCTAGTCCTCCAGGCCGTGTTTCCATTGGGCTTGAGAAGAGCCCTAGTGCAGGCACGGTTTCACTCTCTCGGCATCCCCCTCCCATCGGGCAGATGACCTCATCTCCCTGCGCTGCTTCAAGAGGTTTCACCAAAGTTGCTGGAGCCAGCGGCAGCCGGCAATCAGGGTGACTGAGCGTAGTCTCTCTAGGCGATGGTGGAGCTCCCTCTCCACTCACTGCAACGGAGATTTCATCCCCCTCGTTTCCAACATCAGGGCTGCATAGGCAGTGATCATTTCATTTTTTGGCCGCTAGGTAAGATGGGTTCAGGGGGGTATACCCAAATTTTACCTTTCCACTTAGCAGGCATATTTGCAATGGAAATAAATTTCTCTCTGAAGAGCAGCTAGCCCATGCAACCTCTCACGTCACCATCTTGGCTGGGCGTCTCTGAGGTTATTCTTTCTTCTAAGTCAATCAGGAAGATGTGTAGCTCCCTACATAAATTTTACACAGACATGACATTGCATGAAATACTATTTGAGATATTGCATAGTACATATGTGGGAGAATTGTGAAAATATCATATAAAGCTGATAGCTTTACCTGTATATAATAGATGTCAATTATTTATTTATTTATTTATTTTTTGTTTTTTTATACCGATCTTCCTATATTAGATGCAAATCAAACCGGTTTACAAAGAACAAAAACTTGCCAGACGGCCTTACATGGAACAATGAACATTTATTATTATTAGATCATGAATCTATCATTCATCGTTTCCTCTATGTTGTAAAATGAAGAAATTTTGAGATCTGATTATCCAAGCAATTTTTAAATGAATGGGGATACTGCTCCCTTTGAATGGTGTAACTTTGCTCTGAGGAGATGTTTCCAAAATATCATAGGTGGAAATCAGAGTGGAACTTCCAGCAGCCTGTAAAAGTGTGCTGCTTAAATGGAAGGAAGAGAGACCATCTAACATACTTACTTACAGCAATGCAAAATGGTGGATTATATGATTATGGAAAGGAATGAGGTAAAATTTGCTAAATGCAAAATATCTGAATAACGTGGGCAAAAATTCCTTAAGTATTTCCCTTCTAAGCTACAGATTCTGTGTTAGCACAAGGTTACACCAGATTGGTAGGCCAAATTATAGGGAAGACATGGGGGCAACATACCTCATGAGAATGTGGGAAAGTATGTGCTATGGTTTAATGGCTGGGGGGAGGGGGACAGAGTGGGTAGGTATGTCATGAATGGAATGTACGGGTATGAATGGATATATATGCAGTTAGGGTGTGAATGTACTGGAGGAATTGAGGCAGAAGCTACAGAAAAAGGTTGGAAAGATACAGGGGGGGGGGGTGAGATTGATGGATTGACTGGGTAACAAGAAGAACGGAGTGGAATATAATAAAAAATTCTCTGCATAGATGCAAGGGGAGCCATAATGCTCTTGGAGGGATTTAAACAAGGAATATTGGGGATATGGTATTCTGTATGATCTCCTAGACCTTATTTACTTAAGTTGATATTTGGTGTTGAATGTTGCCGAAGATATCCCAGTGATGGTACACCACTGCTAGATGTATGGCTAGATTATTGTATTGCATTGTATTGTATTGTTTTTTAGTAGTGGCAATGTATCTTGTATTTTGCTGAATAAAAATGTTTCAAAAAACTTTTTTTCACCTTAAACGGGGTAATTTTCAAAAGGTAACTACTATTGTAGCAATTTTCAAAAGGTAACTACTATTGTAGCAATTTTCAAAAGCGATTTACCCATGTAAAGTGAACTTACACAGGTAAATCCTATGGACAATTCAATGGCAAATATTGTATCAATTTTCAAAAGTCCACTTACTTGGATAAAACCAATTTTAAGCATGTACATGCTTTTGACAATCAGGCCCATAAAGTGCTACATTTATATGCATAAAGTACATATAAAATAGCAACTTACTTGCATAAATGTTGGCCTTTCCCTGTAATGTTCTGAGAAGAACTTTTGAAAATTCTCCTTTGAGTGAGCACATGATCAGCAGCACAACAGCAGAATGTATATATGTGTGACTTTTTATCAGGGAAAGAAAGTAGTGTGTATTAGGGATGTGCAGAGCAAAATTTTATGTTCATATTTTTTATGTCCGAAAGGGGGTCCCACTTGCGGCCAATATGGACATAAAAAAAATCCAATGAGTTGGGTATATGTACATATGTGCAAAAAAAAATTTTAAACCCCCTCACCCTCCTTAATCCCCCCCCCCAGACTTACCACAACTCCCTGGTGATCGAGCGAGGAGTGAGGACGTCATTTCTGCAATCCTTGGCGAGAAGCATGTGACGTCGGCGGCACGTCGAGTGACGCGGCGTCACGTGATTCCCGGCGAGTTCGCGCCGGACGGCTCGTTCGGCCCAAAAGAACTTTTGGCCAGCTTGGGGGGGCCTCCTGACCACCTCAAGCTGGCCAAAAGTTCTTTTTGGGCCGAACGAGCCGTCCGGCGCGAACTTGCCGGGAATCACGTGGCGCCGCGTCACTCAGACGCGGCGTCACGAGCCGTCCGGCGCGAACGAGCCGGGAATCACGTGACGCCGGCGTCACTCGACATGCCGCCGACGTCACATGCTTCTCGCCAAGGATTGCAGAAATGGCGTCCTCACTCCTCGCTCCATCACCAGGGAGTTGTGGTAAGTCGGGGGGGGGGGGGGATTAAGGAGGGTGAGGGGGTTTATATTTTTATTTTGGCTCAACAATCGCGATTTCCCACATATCGAACATATCTATGTTCGATATGTGGGAAATCCGATCGTTTATGTCGAATCAATTTTTTAAGTAAAAAAAAAATATGAGTTGCGTTTTACTAATGCGGTCAATCCGAATGCACACCCCTAGTGTGTATGCATCTGCATCGGAGAGAGAGAGTGAGTGTATGTATCTTTGTGTCAGAGAGAGCGTGCATGTGTGTCAGAGAGAGAGAAAAAGAGTGTGTGTTGTATCAGAGAGAGAGTGTAAATGTGTCTTTGTGTGAGTATGTGTATTTGTGTCTTTGTGTGAGTGTGTATATTTGTATGTGTGTCTTTGTGCCTGAGAGAGAGAATATGCATTTTTCTTTGTATCTGAGAGAATGTATGTATATGTCTCTTTGTGTCTGAGATAGAGCATGTGTGTGTGTCTGAGAGAGAGATGGCCTTTTCTTTCATATGTGTGTCTTTGTACATGTGTGTGTGTGTGTGTGTGTGTGAGGGGGGTTCAGTTATCTCTCCTGCCCACTTATAAAAGGCATGAATGCCCTCTGCCTCTGTTAATTCCCGTTTTGTGGCTCTCAACCTGTGAAAGGTTGGCCACCCCTGATATAGGACCTACTTCCCAAATGTACCTTGTTGCAGGCTCAAAAAATCTCTAGCTATAGGCTGTGGGTAAATGGGTATCTCTACATCTGGGTCTGGCTGAGCATTTTCTCTTAGCTTCCCAATTGGTTCTCCTCCTGTTTCTGACTATAAAAACATAGGAATATGATGGCAGAAAAAGACAATATGGCCCATCTAGTCTACCCATCCACCTAACTATTTTAGCTTTACAATTTCCATCACTCCCTTAGAGACCCTCCATGTTTATCCCATGCTTTTTTCAGATAATGTTTTGTCTCCACCATCTCCATTGGGAGGCTGTCCCATGCATCACTTCCCTCACTATAAAGAAACATTTCCTAAAAATACTCCTGAGTCTATCCTCTTTCACACTCGTCCCATGATCCCTTGTTCTAGAGCCTTCTTTCTATTGAAAGAGGCTAACCTTTTGTGCATGGAAACCTTGGAGGTATTTAAATGTCTTTATCATACCTCTCCTATCTCACCTTTCCTCTAGGATCTACATGTTTAGATGTTTAAGTCTGTCCCAATGACCAATGAGCATTTTAGTAGCTACTCTCTGGACCCACTCCAACCAGTTTTGTCTCCAAATTGAACATGATATTCTGTCTCCAAATTGAACATGATATTCCAACTGAGGTCTCATCAGAGTTCTATACAGGGTAATATCATCTCTCTTTTTCTGCAAGCATTCCTCTCCCTATGCAGCCAAGAATCTTTCTGACTTTTGCTTTCACTTTATCCACCTGTTTGGACATCTTAAGATAAGAACATAAGAACAAGCCATACTGGGTCAGACCAAGGGTCCATCAAGTCCAGCATCCTGTTTCCAACAGTGGCCAATCCAGGTTACAAGTACCTTTATATATGATCAGTCAACCCCAGATCATATTTATTTATTTATTGTTTTTTCTATACCGTCGTTTAGACGAGCCTTCACAATGGCTTACAAGCTTCACAGACAGCAGTAATATTATTACATTATAAAATGGAAGTATTAAGATGTTAATAAAAACACATAACAGATATAAATACCGAGTGCAATACATAAGTAAATTATCAAATCTAGGGCCTCATTTTCTAAAGTATCGCAGGCATGCAATACTTTAGGGAATGAGGGGCGGGGGGTGGGCCTGCGCTAGCTGGCAGCGATCGCACCGTCGCGATCGCTGCCGGCTAGCGCAGGTGCCGGTTTCGCACCCAATAGTGCCACCATAGAAGGTGTAGCTATTGGACGCAAACTCGGACGCGAAAAGGGCCTTACCTTTTCGTCGTCCGCGACGTCTTTGCGGAGTTGGCCCCGGTGACACCCCGACTCCTCCTCTTCCGGGGCCGACTCTGCCCCCATTTTGGTATCGCACGCGATAAGGGAGTTTTTGCGTGGGAAACATCACTTATCGCGTGTGATCCCTCTGGAAAATGAGACCCTTAATTTGCTATTAAGATAAAATACATATAGTAGATATCAATCATGAGTACAATACATATAATCAAAATATCAATCTAAAATTAAATAATCATATGCAGATGCTCTTCTTTTGTGCTTACAGGCATTTCATCCTCAGTACTATATCTCTACCTTGGATTTTTGCATCCTAAATGCATAACTCTGCATTTTTTAACATTAAATCTTACCTAACAGACCCTAGACTATTCCTCAAGGATTACTAGATCCCTCCTCATATTTTCTACATTTTTCTGGCCCTGTTACAGATTTTGGTATCATCAGTAAAAAGACAAACCTTTCCCAACAATCCTTTGACAATATCACTGATAAAAATGTTGAAAAAAAACAGTCCAAGCATCAATCCCTGGGAAACACTGCTAGTAATGCATCCCTCCTCAGAGTGAACTCTTTGGGCCATATTTTAAAGGCCCAGCGACGTGCGTAAAACTCCAGGATGCGTCTAAGTCCCGGGGCTTTACTAAAGGGGCGCTCCGTGCTGGGGAAGGGGCGGGGCCAGAGGCCTCTGTCACAGCAGCCATTTGCCGCTGTGATGGAGGATCAGTGCCAGCAGGCTGCCGATGCATTCAACTTGCGCCTGCCCAGAGGCAGGCGCAGAAGGAAAGACAAAGGTCAGGGGGGTTAGAGTAGGGCTGGGGGGAAAGGTTAGGGGAAGGGGTGGGAAGGTCAGGCTAGAGGGAATGGGGAAGGCAGTATGGCTCTGCACGTGCAAGGTGCACAATTGTGCACCCCCTTGCATGCACCGACCCCCAATTTTATAACATGCGTGCGCCTGTGCGCGCATGTTACAAAATCGTGTGTCCATGTGTGCGCGCCAGGTAGCGTGCTCACATGAATGTGCTCGCGCACCTTTCAAAATCTACCCCTTTATCACCTCCCACTCAACCAGTTTCTAATCATGTCAAACTCTAGGGTCCATTCCAAGAGTGCTCAATTTATTTATAAGTTGCCTCTGTGGAACCGTGTCAAAGGCCTTACTGAAATCCACTGTCCCTTGATCCACCTCTCTGGTTACCCAAACGAATTAATCAGATTTTTTTAACAAGATCTACCGCTGGTAAAACCATGCTGGCTTAGATCTTGCAATCCATTGGATTCCAGAAATTGAACTAGCCTCTGTTTTAGCAGTGATTTAATTAATATTCTCACCACAGAGGTCAGACTAATCAGCTTGTACTTCCCAGTCTCTTCCTTACTTCCACTTTTATGAATAGGAGCCATATCCGTCCATCTTCAGTCCTCCGAAACTCTCAACTCTAAAGAGCTGCCAGCATATCTCTAAATTCACTTAGTACCCTTGGATGTATCTCATCCAGCCCCGTTGCCTTAGCTGCTTTAAGTTTAGTTAGCTCCTCACAAGCATATTTTTCTAAAATCATTTGAGATTTACTTCACAATTCTATTAATGTTCATTTTATGTGGTCCTGCTCATGGCCCTTCCATGATGAGCACTGAACATAAATATTGGTTAAGCAATTTTGTTTTTTCCTCATGAGCTTCTACATATTCCTCCCCTTCACCTTGTCCCCCCTTTTTACTGTAGTTACTATTTTTTCTTCCATTGGAATTTATGCATGCCTGACTACTTTTCCAGCTTTTCTTAGCTTTTCTAGATATTGTTGCCTGCCTTCCTCTTTCTGTGGTCTCTTGTAGATTTTGAATGTTCCCTTTCAGCTGCTTCTTTAGAAAACCATAGTGACCTGTTTTTCTCTCTTTACTTTCCTAACAAAAAGCTTAAGGCTAGATTTTCTATCGTCGCACGACTCTGTGAATCACACGGTACTGGGTGGGCAGGGGGCCGAAGTGGTGGGCGGGCCTGCGAAAGCCGGGAGCGATCGCACCACTGTGTTGCTATTGCTGCCGGCTTTCGCAAACCAATAGCGCCACCGTGAAAGGTGGTGCTATTGGGCGTGTTACTGACGGCGATAAGGCTCCTTACCTTTTCGCCGTCAGCAATGTCTTCGCGGTGTCCACCCCAATTCCACCCTGACTCCTCCCCTTCCAGTGCAGACGCCACCCAGAACCCGCCATGATCTAGGTATCGCATGCGATCCCTTTAGAAAATGACTCCCTTACTTGCCCTTATAATATCTCCTTTGTTTTGCTCACTGCTTTTCTACTTTCCCTAGTTTTTCCCATCTACTTAACAATTCCTTGAGGTACTCCACCATTTTAACAAAGTTAATTTTCTTGAAGTCCATCACCCTTGCCTTTGAATGAACTTTCATCTCCTACACTCTATTACTGAACCACACCATCCAGTGATCACTGGGGTCCGTTATAAATTGACAAAACAGTTTTCCCTGTAAAGAATCCAGGATCTTTTTGCTTCTAGAATACTCCACAACTGGGATGTCCCAATCAACATTCAGCAGGTTGAAATCCCCTAGCAATAGTTCCACCCGTTTCATAGCAATTTTATGAATATCCTTACATCTTTCCAGATTAACCCACAGTGCCCCCTCCTTAAGGCCTGGATTCACTATTCTCGCAGAAAATAGTGAATCATGTGGTACCAAGGGGCAGGGGGTGAAGCGGGGGGCAGGCCTGCGAAAGCCGGCAGCGATCACATCACCGAGGTACTATCACTGCTGGCTTTCGCACCCAATAGTGCCACCATGAATGATGGTGCTATTGAGTGCACTACTGGCGGCGATAAGGATTCTTACCTTTCGCCATCAGCGAAGTCATCGCGGAGTCCACCCCGATGCCACCCTGACTCCTCCCTTTCCAGTGAGGACTCCGCTACGACTCCTCCCTGATCTAGGTATCGCACGCAAAAACTAAGGTGAAGGCAACAGTCACAGGAAGCTCTGTTAATAATTCAGAGACACAGCCTAGGCTAATTACAAAGCTGCTGCTTGCAGTCAGTGTGTCTGTTAAAAGAAAGAGCGAGAGCGCTAACTTAGGGGGTCATTTTCTAAAGGGATCACATGCGAAAAGGGTGCGATCCCTAGATCGGGGCAGAGTCCGCACCGGAAGGGAAGGAGTCGGGGTGGCATCGGGGCGGACTCCACGATGACTTCGCCCCAATCTAGGTATCGTACGCGAAAAGGGACTTTTTGCTTGTGATCCCTTTAGAAATGACCCCCTAAGTTAAAACTCTCACTCTCTCTTTTAACAGACACACTGACTGCAAGCAGCAGCTTTGTAATTAGCCTAGACTGTGTCTCTGAATTATTAACAGAGCTTTCTGTGACTGTTGCCTTCACCTTACTTGGTCCTCTGCCAAAGATCTCCAAACTACATTTCCCAGCACCCATGTGCTTCCTGCTCTATCTGGCTTTACAATCCTTTAGCCAGTCTTCCTTTCTGCCTTAAAGCAATTTTCATCCTGGGACTCATTTAGATCTCCAGATGACTTCTGAACAATCTAGTTGTCCTATCTTTTCAGGCAGCTTCTGCCTGTGTGAATCTTCTGCATCATCCAGGTGTGCTATTTCTCTATATGAAAATAACAAAAAAAAATCTGAATTTCAACAGGATTTTCTTTTATTTGCAAACAAATGCACATTCCTATGTTTGATCTCATGGGATTTCTCACTAAATTCCACCTAGCCAAATTTGGTGATAATTACATAACCATAAGTTAAAGTTAAAACTATATCTATACCCCAACTCCTTCCTCCCCACGCAGTTACTCCACTCAAGATAACATGTATTATTAGGCTCATATAAACACAATGAAGGATGGAAATTTTCACTGTATGCCAAATTTCAAGAATGATGGATAATTGGTAGACTTAGATTAGCATTATCTCTTGTGTATATCAGTTTACAGGTATTCATCATAATCATTCCATAATATAGTATGCACATTTTTTAAAATATTAATTTGTGAATTTTACAATAGATATGATTATAGTATATTACCATAAATAGCATAAAGATCATTTGCCATTTAGAATTCATCAACCCCATTTATGAGGCCCAGCTGAATTATCAGTTTAATGAAAGTAAATAAATGTACATTTCTGAGAAAAAAAATAACTTTTCCCACTGCTGGATTAGCTCATCTTGCCTGGAATTATACCAAAAAAATAGGACAGATGATTGCAAGCAGTCTCAAATTCTTGTATTTTTCCCTGAACTAAAATTAACCATTTGATAATTGTACAGAAAATCTGTACATGCTATTGATAACGATGAGCCTTTTTTCAATTATATTGTGGGATTAAATATTAATTACAGCATTTCTTTCTCTTTCAGGTCACAGTTGCTTTCCTTTTTTTCATAAGAAACTATGAAACACTTTTCTACAGCTCATTTCAAATGCTGGATTTTAGCATGTTTCTTAATCAGAGAGAATTTTTATGCCAAATAGATTGACTGAATAGGGCAAGGAAAGTGTATATGTATGATTATTGAAATGTTTACGCAGAATGTAGTCTCTAAGTGGGCCTCTACTATATTTGTAAGGTTCAAACATGAAATCCTTAAGACTGCATGAAATCTATTTTTCTCTTGATTTCAGTGACTTGCTATCTTACAAGATCTCATTATGGTTTCAAAGGAAAGAAGGACCTTCCTTTTGGCAATAACTGTTTCATAATTAGAATAAATACACACAGAATTCCACCACATAGTCATCTCTAAAAAAGCATTATCCTTCCAGTAATTGAGTATTAACTTTATTGCTACAGAAAGCAAAAAGTCTAATAGCTTTTATTCTCTAAGAGACAATTATTCTTCCACAGTTCAAGACTTCCATATTATTATTTTATACAATAATTCCCCCTACGAGTATAAGACAGCACATATCCTTTTTCATACCTGTTTCCAAAATTCATTCCAGTGAGAATAAAAATATAGCAAAAGAGAAAAGAAGCCCATCTTGTTGGAGCTTGTGTCGGCCTCGAGCTCGGAAAGCTCAAGGCTTGGTAATCCTGTTGCGCTGACGATGGGATGGAGCGCAACCGAGAACTCTCCAGCGTGGAATGTGTGCCCTTGCGGTGAAGACAGTCCAAGTCTGGGAGTCAGGAACCTCGAATCCTCTGCCGACCTGCATGCTCATGAGACCACCAATGCAATGGTGGTCTCTGAGTGGTCCTCCAACTGCTCCTAGCCTTTTCAGACCTGCCACAGGGTGCAGCAGATGCGGCAGGCTGGACAGAGATCACGGTGGAAGGAGGCCGTAGGCACTGGAGCTTGGAACTCTGATGTGGAGCTTGAGATGAAGGCAGGAAACAAGAGGGATGAGCAAGACCCTAGGTGCCCTACACAGCACATGGGGCTGGTCACGGACCACACTGTCCCCTTTGCACCCTACACAGCTGGATGGCTGGTTGCGGACCACGAGGAGATCAGGACAGGTTCAGAAAGTCTCATAGCACAGGTTAGCAGAAGCTCCTCGGATCCTCCAGAGTCGGGACTTGGGAAGACAAGATAAAACCTTGGAGCTTGGAAACTCAGATTAAAAGCAGGGAATCTCCGGAGGTACAGGTCCCACCGGACCTGGAGCATTAGGACCGGGAACATGACAGAACTTGGGACAATGGACATCAAGGAACATCAGGACATCAAGGAACATCAGGACATAGACCAGGAAGATAAACGAAGATCCATGGAAGAAAGTCAAGATGCCAGGAAGGAGCTGGAAACAAGAAGTCCTTTGCTGAAGCAATGACAGACTGGCAGAGAAGCCCTTCTATAGGGTTGGAAGCAATCAACTCCCTGGGAGGAGTTCAAGTGGACCACACCTGGCTGGCCCTTTAAATGTAGGAAGAAGCCAAAGGCTCGCCCCTTAGGAAGGAAGGGGCAGGACTCAGGACAACAACCATGCTGCCTCTGAGAAGACAGAGCAGGGCTGGGCCCGGAAACAGGCCCCAAAGCACAAGGCGGCTCTCCTGCCACTGAAGGAGGAGGAAGAGCGGCTCCCTCTGTGAAGGAAAGTCCGGTGATGCGGCCTCTGGGCTGCAGAACCAGATGGTGGTGTTGGCGGCTTCCAAGCCACGAGGAGGGCTCGGTCAGCGGTGTCCTGCCATGGAAGAGGTCTGGGGATGCGGCCTCTGGGCCATGGAATGGTAGCGGCTCCATGCCGCGGGAAAGGCCCCTGCTTCTGCGGCCTCCGGACCCTCAGGTGCCCTACACAGCACGTGGGGCTGGTCGCGGAAACACTGTCCCCTTATGCACCCTACACAGCTGGACGGCTGATCGTGGACCATGAGAGGAGCGGGGCAAGCTCTGGACACACACACAGGTCAGGAACGATGAAACCCCTTGGATCCTCTGGAGTCGGAACAGGAACAGGCTCAGAATTAAACATGGAACTTGGAACCCGGAACTCAGACTTTAAAAACAAGGAACCTCCGGAGGCACGGGCTACTCAGGACCTGGAACATCGGGACTTGAACATCAGGACTTTGACATCAGGACTTGGAACACAGAGCGTCTGGACTGGAACACGGAACATCAGGTCAAGACAAGGACATCCAGGAGAGATCAGGAATGAAAATGCCGGGCAGGAGCAGCACGCAGAGAAGTCCTAAGGAGGAGAAGCTCCCAGGAGGACTGACTCCTTACCAAGGCAAGGAGAGAATGCAGGCTGAGCCCTTTTGTAGGGCTCTGCAGGGAAACGCCCATGGAGGAGTCCACAGGTGGGGCCTGGGGCATATCCGGCCGCGGGCCCTTTAAATGCAGGAGTAAGATGCGGCTGCGCCCCTTAGGCAGAGGAGCAGGACCCTGGACAGTGGTGACCTGCCGCTGCGAGGTGCAGGAACAGGAAGCAGGCCTCAGTGCAGGTCCTGACAAGGGAGGCGGCTTCCCTGCCACACGAGGAGGATCATGGGCGGCTCCAGCCGCTGAAGAGCAGGCCTCCTAGTCTGCTGGGAGGCAGCGTTGGCGGCGGTCCAGGCAGTGGGAAAGGCCCAGCAACAGCGGCTCCATGCCACAGTGACATTGGAAAGATGGTGGCCTCCGGGCCACGTGAAGCTCAGCAGCACTCTGCTGCGGCACGGCTTCCAAGCTGTGTAGAAAAGTTCGGTGCAGCTTCAGGAGAGAGGTAAGAGGCCTCCCGTGGCTCCGCCCATGGGAGGAATCGCAACATATACCTACTCAACAGTTGGCCAATTGTCCAAATATTTTTTTCCTAAACCATGAGTTCCTTTTTATTTTGAATTTTACATTCTTCCAAAAGGGCATTTTCTTAGAAAATAATCTTAAAAGATTTACACTTTTACAGAATACCTGAAAAGTTTCTAAAATTGACTGGAATACTAAATTGTTCTCAAGTACAGAAGGAAGACACATTCCTGCAAATAAATGGTTAGGTTTACCATTGCCTCCTCTAGCTCACCTCGGGTTTCTAAAGGAACTCAAATTTGAAATTACAGACCTACTACTGGTAATCTGTAACATATCATTTGAATCTGCCTCACTTCCGAAGGCATAGAGAGTAGCCAATATAATACCAAGTTTCAAAATCCAGAATCCAGAGTTGGATCCAAGTTGGCCACACACTAAGGGATGCTGCTCCATCAATTCCATTCTTGCTTTCTTAATATTGGTTTCCTTAAAATCTTTTTGTTATTTCTTACTATGGGCAAGAGGAAGGGCAAGACTAAAATGTACCCGGAGGTTTCTGAAGGTTCATCTAAGACCAGCCTGATGGATAAACATGTGTTTCAGAGCCAAGAACTTCCCTTCAGCTCTGTGGAAGCATCTTTGGGTGGCCTGTTGAGCAGCAGTCTGTCACCAGCTGCCCCTGGCTCTGAGTCATCTTTAACTCCGGAGCAGCGCTGAATTCCTCCACAACCTGTTCCTCCCAAGCTTAGCATTGACGGGATGGTTCTGTCCACATTGCACACAGATGACATCATAGAGCTGACTACTTCGGCGTCGGGAGGTACCCAAATGGAAGAGCTGAGCTACAGGACAGATGGTTTGAGCATGCTGGGAGCTGAATCTCTGCCTGTTTCTCTTCTGTTATTCCATCGGATGGGACTGTTTTCAAGGAGGTACAGTTAACTCCCATGGTTAAGACATCTAATATTACCTTAGATATATTTTGGGAAACTATAGCTAATTTTTCCAATCAAGTCTCAGTTTGTATTACAGCAACATGAATTAGCTAACTTGTTTCAAACTTCTCACTCTCAAATGCTTGAAATTGCAACACGTGTGGATTCTTGTGAGACTATGGAACTAACTCTGTAGAAATCTGTTGAATCAATCTTGGTTGATCATTTATATTTGCAGAATAAGTTGGAAAACCTTGGAAATGTTGTGTGTCATTGGAACATAAGAATTCTTAACTTTCCTAAGAAAAGATTTACTATCGTAGTGAAGATGTTACACAGATAATTTTTGGAGAATTTATCTATCAAGGAAAGTTTACTTCCTCCAATCTCCAAAGCCTATTATGTTCCTATGAATCAGAAGGATCAAGAAGTGAGAGATGTTCCTGCAGATGCTGGTTTATTAGATTCATCTCATCTTCCTTCTTTTCTCAAGAGTTCAGCGGATGAAGAAGTTGCTTCTTCTACTTTACTTGTCACCTTTGCATTGGACTCAGATCGAGATTTTATTCTGAAATTGTTTTTTGTAAATGCAATGTTCCCTTTTTAGGATTTATTAGGGTCATTTATCAAATCACATTATGGCATTTTCGCATGCGAAAACTGCATTAATGCATGCAAAAATGCCATAATGCATGGTGTAATGCAAATTTTTAAAAGGGAGGGATTGGGGAGGAGTCCTGAAAAAGTGGGCTGGTTTCACAAAGCCATAATGCAATTTTTTCACAAATTCTGTTTTGAGCATTTTTAGGCTGAGAGTAAGAGTGTGAGTGTGAGTGAGTGTATATGTGTGTGTGTGTGAGAGAGTGAGAGTGAGAGAGAGAGAGAAAAAACCTCTAGGGTAGCATCATAGTAAGCAGCTATTTATGCTACTATAGGAGGCCCACCTAGTAAGTGAGGTATAGGTAGTAGTGTAGGGGTTAGGGGCCACTTTTACATGCTGAGTGAGACTTATGGACAGAATAGTACACTCTTGTGAAGATTTGATATCTTTGGAGTGAGGAAACTCACACAAATATGAGATTTGCACAATGTTCTCTCACCCTAGCTTGATGAACTCTCTACCTGGTAACATCAAGCTAGTTTGAGAGAACATTGTGCAAATCTCATCTTTGAGACAGTTTCTTCATTCTGAAGGACATCAAATCTTCACAAGAGTATACTGTTCTGTCCATAGGTCTCACTCTGCATGTAAAAGGGCCTCCTATAGAGATATAAATAGCTAATAGCTAACTACTACAAGGGCCTTGTAGATAGGGTCTCTGTCTCTCTCTCTCAAATGAGCACTTTGTAGGTAGGAAAATGAATTATGTAGCATTAGTGTGAAAAGTTAACACACTTTGTAGTAATAGTACTACCATAGCACATATTGTGATAATTAGGAAATTACCATAAAACATGACCTTTTTCTACCACATGCAATATTTACAGGAATTTTATAAATCTAGGCCTAAGATCTGTATGTTTCCAGATGTGTGTAAAGTAACTCAGACCAAGAGGAAACACTTTTTTTGTTGATGTGTCCTGCTGTTTTGAATGTGGGGGCTCTGTTTTGGCTATATTTTCCAAGAAAATGTGTCATAAAATTTCAGGGCATCGATCAAGTCTTCTTAGATCCTTCCCAGTTAAATGTTTTCCTCAATGATAAATCCAGATGGGATATAGCTCCTTTAATGCCAAGCAAGTAACTTTCGTGACTTGTAGCGCAATGTATTTAGAAGATTCTTTCCCTTAGTAATTGATGGGCCTTTTTTCTTCTTTCTTTTCTTTATTTCTTCTATTAATTTCATTGGACCTTATCTGCAATTTGTGGTCTGACAGGGTACAATGAGGTTTATATTTCCTAATTATATTGTTTCTTCCTTTATGTATTTTATCATCTCTATTGTACCATTTCTAGTGATGTTGTATTAACTTAATATTCTAAAATTAATAAATTAAGAGTAAAAAAAAAAAAAATAACTCCAGGGTTGACCCTACCAACTACAAATTGGTGACCCTGACATCACTGCTGGGTAAAATGGTAGAAGGTATTGTGATTAACAAAATTATTAAACATATGAATAAACATGGTTTAATGAGAAAAGGTCAGTATGTATTTAGCACAGAGAGGTATTATTTTTTGAATTTATTAGAATTATTTGAAAATGTTAACAAGCAAGTGGACAAATGTGAACCAATCGACTATACTGTATTTGGATTTTCAGATGGCATTTGATAAAATCACTCACAAGAGACTCCTTAGCAAACTAAGGCCTGGATTTATAAAAAATGTACTAAATATTGCATGTGATAGTAAAAGGGGTGTGTTTTATGGTAATAGGTAGTTTATTGCAATTATACCTATGTGAAGCACTTATGATGTGCCAGATTTGTTGTATTTCCTACATACAACCACTGGGGGGATCAGGGCCCTCCAATGGGGGGAAGAGAGAGAGAGAGAGAGAGAGCGAGAGAGAGAGAACCTAACCATAACACCATTATACTAGATAGGTATTTATATCTCTATGGGAGGCCCACCTAGTAACTCGAGGTGAGGTTTAGGTATTAGTGTAGGGGTTAGGGGCCACTTTGACATTCAAAGTGAGATGTAAAAACAGAACAGTGCTCTCTACCTGGGTAACATCAAGCTAGGTTGAGAGAACATTGCACAAATCTCATCTTTGGGAGAGTTTTCTCACTCCGAAGGTCATCAAATCTTCACAAGAGGGACCCCTGCACTAATACCTAAACTTCACCTCGAGTTACTAGGTGGGCCTCCCATAGAGATATAAATACCTATCTAGTATGATGGTGTTATGGTTAGGTTCTCTCTCTCTCCCCCCCTCCCCTGATGGACTCTCTACCTGGGTAACATCAAGCTAGGTTGAGAGAACATTGCACAAATCACATCTTTGGGTGAGTTTCCTTACTCCAAAGGTCATCAAATCTTCACAAGAGAGCACTGTTCTGTTCATACGTCTCACTTTGAATGTTAGTGGCCCCTCTCTCCCCTGATAGCTAGGCTGGCTCTCCAGGAGCTTAAAACATCACAATGCACAATAAAGCCCTATCACACAGCTTTATGCAAATGAAAAAGGTGTAGTTAAAGCTGTGTGATACAGCTTTGCAAAACTGTGAGCCCACTTGGCCAAATATCCTCCCCTTTTTCTCATTTGCATCGTACCATGCACTAATGATGTTTTCGCATGCGTTAATGGTGTTTTTTGCATGCAAAAACGCCATATAGCACTTTGATAAATGACCCCTTAAAATGTCAAGGGAGGTCTTGTTGTGGATAGTTACTGGTTAAAAGACAGGAATCAAAGAGTAGGAATAAATGGTCAGTTTTCCCAATGGAAGGAGGTAAATAGTAGGGATGTGCAGACCAAAAGTTTAAGTTCATAAGTCCATAAGTCGAAAGGGGGTCCCATTTGCGGTCAATATGGACATATGGAGAATTCCATAAGTTGAGTCTATGTCCATATGTACAAATAAAAATTTAAACCCCTCACCCGCCTTAATCCCCCCCCCAGACTTACCAAAACTCCCTGGTGGTCCAGCAGGGTCAGGACGCCATTCCTGAACTCCTTTGCAAGGAGCACGTGACGTCGGCGCCACGTCAGAGTGACGCGGCGTCACGTGATTCCCCTCGGGTTCGCTCCGGGACCCCTCGTTGGGCTCAAAAGGAACTTTTGGCCAGCTTGGGGAGTTTTGGTAAGTCTTGGGGGGGGGGGGATTAAGGAGGGTGAGGGGTTTAAATTTTTATTTAGATCAACAATCGCGATTTCCAACGTATTCAACATAGCTATGTTGAATAAGTTGGAAATCCGCTCGTTTACGCCTCATCATTTTTTTAAGTTAAAAAAAAAAATAAGTTGCGTTTTCCATTTAAGTTCAAAACGAATGCACACCCCTAGTAAATAGTGGAGTGCCTCAGGGATCTGTATTGAGACCAGTGTTTAACTAATTCATTAATGATTTGGATTAGAAAGCAATGAACAAGGTGATCATATTTACATGTGGGGAGACCCCCACATTTTTGTCCTTTTCAATTCTAAAAGAACAATATATTTTGGATGGGAGAGACTCAGGAGTTTCTATTGCCTGAAGTATTAAAGGAAATGTTTGAAATTTCATTACTTCAGAGTGACCACAGGATAGCACTTAATGTGACACTGGATTTCTGCATTATGGATATTGGTAGGTGTAAAAGCATCTGTGTTGTTGCTTTAGGTGATATTGTGTCCTCCTAAGTTTATGGAATGCTTTGATTAGTTGGGAGGTGGTCTGGGAAGGTCTAAATTATGGAAGTTTCCCTTTTTAAATTGGAGCTGAGGAAGAGAAGGATCTTCCAGGATGTAGTTGTTCTGGAGTAGCCAACTCGTAGGCTGGTGGAGCCCAGGGACACCTCTAGTACAGAGTGGGCTATGCAGGACTTTTCCCCTCAGGGGAAGAGGCCCAAGACCGAGTAGTTGAGAGTTAGTGATTTTCCCCATTTGGAACTGGTTGGGAAGAGGAGTGGCAGAAGAGGTAAGTGGAGGAGGAGTTGAAGGGGTGCCTGAGATGAGGGGAACCCCAATGAGAACTGAAGTTTGGAGGAGTCTGAGGAATCCTGCACATTGAGCAAGTGTGAGGCCCAGGACAATGGAAGAGAGGTTCCTGAGGTCATGACATTATGAGTAGCCCTTGGGGTTGGGTGTGAATGACCAGAGGTGTAATTGGGTATGTGCACACTACAGGGTGGATTTTCAAAGGCCCATGTGCATAAAAATCAGGACTTACATGAGGCCGGGCCCTGCACGCGCCGTATGCATTTTCAAAAGGGCCTGGCCACATACCTAAGTCCTGATATGTGCACAAGTGCCAGGCCCTGAAAAAGGGGAGGGACAGGGGGTGGGGTCTGGGTGGGGAGAGATGGGGTGGGGCGGGATGGAGGCCTGCCGGGGCAGTAGCCATTAGCTGCTGACCTTGGGAAGCATATGTTGGCAGCCGGCTGGCACGGGGAAACTACTTCTGCTCAGGAGGAGCAGTAAGTAGAAAAATACAAAATTTTCAGGTAGCTAGGGTAGGGGTTAGGGGTCGGGGTGGAGAGGGGAAATGGAAGGAAGGTTAGGCAGGGGGTAGGGAACTGGGGGAGGCCTGATTGCATCACCACGCGTAATTTACTAAAATGTACCCCCGCTGCACGCACCGTCCTCACATGCATGCGCAGATTTTAAAATCCGGTACAAACATGTGTGCGGCCAATGGATTTTATAACATGTGCGCTCCTTTCAAAATCTACCCCTAAATCCCAGAAGTTATGGAGAAGATCAGGGGAAATAATGGAGGATTGAAAAGATCTGATTTTTGTTTGTGTAGACTGGAAGGATGGTATTACAAACTTTGGTGGACCATGTAGGTTTTAATAGTGCATGTTTTACTCTGTGTATCCAATGAACTCTGAGTATTTAGTACCAAATGTTTGCCCTATAATAAAATGTATATAGTGGCTGATTGTAAAATTCAGAAATAAAGTTAAGCGTTTTATTTATATCTTGGAATGGGTGAGACTTTATTTATGCTAGCACTAATGGAGAATTATAGGTACCAGTTTCATGGATGCAGTACCTGACCAGTCAAGGGAAAGTAGGCTATCCAGCAGTTCCTTTGTCATCTGCATGATCTAACTACTGACCCCACTAAATAAATTTGAGAATCTTACCACCATCCTAGGACAGAATCTCTCATTTTATGTGCCCTGTGGTTGTGAGGTTACATGCAGATGATGCAAAAGTATTAATATTTGTTAAAACATGAGAAGACTGTAAGAAACTGCAGAAAGATCTTGGTAAACTACAGAACTGAGCATCTGAATGGCATGTCAAATTTAAATGTGGACAAGTGCAAAGGGATGTACCTAGGGAAAAATAGTCTATTATAGGTACACAATTCTGGATTCTCTATTAAGAGTCACTACCCAGGAAACAGATCTTGATATCATTTTGGACAATAAGTTGAAATCCTCAGCTCGGTGCACTACAGCAGTTAAAACAGCAAATAGAATGTAAGGAATTATTAGAAAATTAATAGAGAACAAAACTGTGAATATCATAAAGCCTTTGTATAGATCTATAGTGTGACTGTTCCTCAAGTGCTGTGTTTAGTTCTGATCATGCATCTCAAAAAAAATATAGTGGAGCTATGAAAAGTACAGAGAAGGGTAACAAAAATGATAAAGGGGATAGAACGATTCCCTTATAAGAAAGGCTAAACAAGTAAGGGCTTTTCTGATTGAGGAAGAAATGGCTGAAGGAGGATATGATAGAGTTTAGAAAATCATGAATACAATGGACAGGTAAATACGGAAGGATTATTTACTCTTTCAGATATTATAAAGACTAGGGGACACTCCATGAAACTAATAAGTAGCAGATTTAAAACAAATTGGAGAAAGTAATTGTTCACTCTACGTACAATTAAGCTATGGGATTTGGTGCTAGAGGATGAGATTAAAAGGAGCTTGGAAAAATTCCAAAAAAAAACCTTATGGAACGTAACCACTTATCTCTTGGGGTGGGCAACAAGATCTGCTGTGTATTTCCTATAGATCCATTTTGGCCACTGCCATTGGATGGATGATGAGCTTGATGAACCCTGGGACTGACCTAGCATGGCATTTCTTATGTCCTTACTGACTTTAAAAAAAATATGTTTCTTAATACAATCCAAAGGAGACAACTCTGACATGAAATTGGTTCCTAAAGTGTTCCTTGCATTTTGTTTTTGCAGGTGACATGTATGCAATGGCTATATGGGGACCACACGATGATGGAGATGATTGAGAAAAAACGTACTTTGTGCAAAGAAATCAAGGCTCGTCAAAAAACAGAAAAAGGACTTTGCAAGCAGGATAGCATGCCTATCCTGCCAAGCTGGAAGAAAAACACAGGGTCCAAGAAATACAGTTCTTCATCTGGTTCCAAGCAACAGACTGTTTTCTGGGATACTGCCATATGATAGACATTTAAACGATGATCACGCTACACCGTTGTAAGGTTGTAATTGCACAGGTAAACCAAGCTGTTTGCTTATATAAAATAGGGTGATAGCTATGACACAGGGTTTTGGACTATCAGTGCTAAGCCATAAAACTTAGCACTAGTATCTGTGTCTAAGCTGTAACAAATCAAAGAAAACAGCAAATGTTGCTTATAGAATTAGGGTACAAATATATTCATTAAGGGATTTTTGCTCTAGTCTATGTAAATATTCAATGAATTTATGAACTAATAATGAAATACATTATAAAAATATATAACTAACATTTATGAAAAAAATTTCCTATCTAATGTAATTACTTATATACTGTTTTATTAACTATTTTCTATGTAATATCAAAATAGTTTTTCCATTGGTTATTTTGTTTGCCTACACTAGGGCCTCTTTACAAAATAAAAAGGATGTTATATCTTTATATTAATTCATATCAACAAACATCTGATATTAGAATTGCAGAAACTGATAATGTTCATTGAGAACTCCTTATGATTTCAGTTTGTCAATGAAAGTGTGAGAGTGATGAAAGAAACAGAAAACAAAGGGTATATTTTTCGTTCAGATGGTTACAAAACATTTGAATAGAACTAGAGTTAGCTTCAATGACAGTAGCTGTGAATTTACTGCCTAAAGTGTTTGCTAAGCACCTACTAGTCCAGTGACAAAGTATGATTTATTGGCCCAGTCATGTGAAAAAAATTTGGTCTAAAACTGTCCACAGGAGATGCGCTTCCTTCTATCAGCCAACAGTCTAACGGAGACCATGGTTCACTGTGACTAAGATGAATACATCAGAAGCGAAAGAAAGAGTTAGCCAAGTACTATGAACAGAGGCTCTTCAGCTGTGGCAGCTATCAAAATACTATTAATAAACTTTCATGCTTAGTCCAAAATGAAACAAAAGGAACAGTTAATATATTTTTGCCTATCTCCCCAGATGTTTGTAAAATCACATTTTGAGAAAAGTAATAAAACAGCACCACCAAACCTCAGTGCTCAACCAGGAATAAATTTGTCAAAGTCAGTTGACACAAGCTTTTGTTTGAATGTATGAAAAACAGGGTGGAACAAACTGTGATGTTTTGGATTGTTCTATAAAAGGGAAGCTGCTTTATTTGTGTTGTGCAACATTTCAAACCCACACTCAATGAGCATTCATACTCAACCTGCATCAATTTGTTTTATTGCTGCTGTTTTTGAAATGCTTTTAAGCTGCTCACTTTTTTTGCCAGCTCCCTGGGAACAGTCGTGTTCAGATCAGTGACATGCCTGACCTTGCATAGAATGAAATCAGATTTTTTTTTGTGAGTTTGTGTTTTGACATTTATGACATTAGAGCCAATAGAAACCATTCAGGTGCTATGAACATGAGCTAATCTGTGACACTCTTGCTAACATCACTGCTCCCAAAGCCACAGAGAAGTTAAAGCATTTCCAAATCTAAAAACTGTAATTGATACTGAGTGAGCAGTACTACTCTATTATTACAAAAATGTATGCACCTTTGAAATGTTGCACAATAACAATTGACAATGACTGAACATCCTTTTGCATTGTCAATGCATCACAAATGATATCACTAATGATTTTCTATGGCATCTTGTGCATGTGTGTCATATAGATGATTAGAAATGTTATGTTTAAAATATAATACATCAGATATTATATCCTCCTGTGCCTTGATCCTGCCTCTCCCCATCTCCCTTCTGTCATCATTCCTTCACTTTGCATCTTCTCACCTGTACCTCTGCTTTTCCTTTGTTGCCTTCTCAGTTTATTTCTCCCTCTTGCCTTGTCCCAATAGGACTGAACCCTTCCCAGTCTCCTAAGCCTCTTCCAATATCCCACAAAACCATCCCTGTGCCTCAGCCCACGTGCTTCTCCCATGCTTGTATGTAATTATCAATAATGCCTCTGCTCTCCTATGACTCTCTCGTAATGTCTCCTTCCCTTTCATGTCTCTTACCTCTGTGTGTGCCTCATCCCAACACTAACTTCTTCACCCTGCACCACTTGCTTTCAAGTGCCTCTTTGTTCTTTGTGCCTCTTTCCACCTGTCACTTTCCCATGCATTCCTCTTTTGCAAGGTTCTTGAATAATGTTCCCCTTTATGTTAAAACAATAATATAATACATATTTTTAAAAACTAATTTCCAAGATTTGCTTTATTTAGATTTACCGAGCTTATGACTTACGGATATAGCCACTTTGCTAAACCCAAGGGGGCTAGTTTATCATTGATTCCCTGTTAGAAAGGTTTGAGTGACCTAGCTTCATTTTGCCCTTTCATCTTGTTTAGCCTGGATGCAAAAGCCAGATAATACTGTAGTTTTACTTGCTTTTGGGTCCCTGTTATTGTCAGTATCTGTGTCGTGGCAATACCATAACACTATGAATAGTGGTGCTGAGGATTTTTGTCTATGTCCTTTCAAGCACCAACTATCTCAGTAGCTCTGCCCCATCTCCAAACTCAGTTTCCCACCTGACCATCAAAATAGTACCCAACCTATGATACCCTGCTACTCCCCTTTTGCTAGCCCAGACCCTCCCCTCTTAGCCCAAGAAGCCTCTAGATCTATAATGGGGCAGGAGAAATTCCTAGTCACTCCTGCTCTTTTGGTACCATACGGCTGACCTAAGGCTCCCTTTTGTCCCACTAGATGAAGAGTTGTTATTCATGTTTGTTTGCTTTGTTTCTAATTGGTATCATACTGAGGGGGGGGGGGGGGGGGAAGAGGAGGACAAACAGGTCCTTCAATTGTTTTATAATTTTATATATTTTACTGATTTTATTTATTTGTAATATTCTAACGTACTTTGCTAGCTAGTCAAATAATGTGTATAACAAATACATTGGATTTATTTTATACTACTTTTCCATTCACAGCAAATCTGAATTTTACTTCAAGTAGGAGGTGATGCTGCTTTTTTTTTTTTAAAGTGAAATTTGTACATTCCATATTAAATAATCATTAATTGAATATCCAAGGCAGACCTGAGCAATTATCATTAAAATAAAACATGAGAATTCTTGTCTATATACGTTGTCACTTACATCTTCAAGGTCTAAGTTTGACAGTTTTGACTTAGCATGAAGGTTAGTCTTTATAAAATAAAAGCCTGAATCACTTCATCAGGCTGGCTCACATACCCTATGTAGAGGGTATTTTCATGCCCCCACTAAATCTGAATTAGATCTTTTGAAATATACAATAGTTTTGATTCTTTAAGAAGAACAGCGGTGTTTAAATTTATTTTAATTAAGATTAACAGAAATGTTATAGTGTTGTGCAAGTGCACTTGGTGATTAATAAAACCAAAAATAGCAAACCCAGCAGGTTTCTGTTATAGTAGGTCACTAGTAAAACTTTGTCAGTAGAACAGTTTATCTCTAGTCAAATCAATGAATACAATATTAATTTTATGTTTTTCTATTTTAGAACTAATGTGTTTTTTATGTTTACACTGAAGTTTCTTGTATTTAAAGACAAAACAGTATGTGTACAGAAATATATGTAATGTAAATCATAGAAATGGACAAGAAAATAGCAATTTTGAATATCAATCCTAATTCACCCTCCTACTAATGCACTCATGGGCTTTTTACCCCCAGTGAGGTTCATTCAATTATGGTCCAAAATCACCAAACTCCCACCCTCCCCCAAACTTCTAGGACTTTATTTTCTCTCATTTCCTTGGGTTGTTATGGGGTGATTTTGGATCATGATAGTTAAACCCAGCCCTATGAGCAAATATCTGGATTTTGGGAAAAGTTTTGGTTTATGATTCAAAATTTAAAGCGTCTTCCCTATGGGGCAGATTTTTAAAAACTACGCAAGCGCGTACTTTTGTTTGCGCTCCAGGCGCAAACAAAAGTACGCTGGATTTTAGTAGATACGCGCGGAGCCACGCGTATCTGCTAAAAATCTGGATCGACGCGCGCAAGGCTATCAATTTTGTATAGCCGGCGCGCGCCGAGCCGCGCAGCCTACCCCCGTTCCCTCCAAGGCCACTCCGAAATCGGAGCGGCCTTGGAGGGAATCCTCTAACGCCCTCCCCTCACCTTCCCCTCCCTTCCTCTACCTAACCCACCCGCCCGGCCCTGTCTACACCCCCCCCTTACCTTTCTCCGGGGATTTACGCCTCCCAGAGGGAGGCGTAAATCCCCGCGCGCCAGCGGGCCTCCTGCGCGCCGGGCCGCGACCTGGGGGCGGGTACGGAGGGCGCGGCCATGCCCCCGGACCGCCCCGGGCCGTAGCCACGCCCCCGTACCCGCCCCCAAAACGCTGCCGACACGCCCCGAAAACGCCGCGACGACCGGGACCGCCCCCGACACGCCCCCCTCGGAGAACCCCGGGACTTACGCGAGTCCCGGGGCTCTGCGCGCGCCGGTAGGCCTATGTAAAATAGGCGCACCGGCGAGCAGGGCTCTTAAAATCCGCCCCTAACTGTAATACACAATAACACAGTAGATGATGACAATAGATAAAGACCAACTGGCGCATTCACCCACTCCAGTTATGCAAGCCTAGGGATCCCAGCTGCCAGCCACAGAACACCTGACTGCTTGCAGGATATAGCTCTTTATTCAAGTCAATTTTTTTGCCTTTTCACTTATACTAATGGGAAGACTAATAAATTAGCAACTGCTGTAAATGATTTTGTTATATTTCTGTATGCTGTATGGGTAGAAGTGAAAGAAAACACGTAATACTAGTATGGGACTCAAAAAACCCCCCACTCAGATGCAGAACTATGAAAACTTCTTGGCTTCACAATATTAATGTGAAAATACTAGCATTATACACTGTTTCTCGTCTGATAACTTTAAAGTGAGCGGGTTACAGTCATTTAAGTTTAGATCAGAGAGGGATAGATAAACTGAAGGCACCAAATGGCTATCAGTAAGATAGATTTTTAATCTCTCTGCTCATGGTTAAAAGTTATCCTTTCATTACAGTGTACATATACTCGCCACTAAGCAATAAAGGTAAAAAGCCACCCCTGTTTCTCACCCCAGTGACCATAGGCATGTTGTACACTCTGAGCCCATTAAATTTCCCATAATAAACAGAGAGCAATGTTTGCACAGTCCCTTCTAGCACTGAGTGGGTAGCATTATAAATAAATGATTGTTAGGAAAAACAGTGATGGACCATAGACAGGGAACCTGGTTCTCTGTAGCAGCTTAGAACATACATAAGAACAGAAGAACAGAAGACTTGCCATGCTGGGTCAGACCAAGGGTCCAACAAGCCCAGCATCCTGTCTCCAACAGTGGCCAATCCAGGCCACAAGAACCTGGCAAGTACCCAAACATTAAAGAGATATCAAACTACTATGGCTTAAGGGTAGATTCTGCAGCAGGGTTTAGAAAATTCAGTGTCACAATTGTCAAAATTATCTGGTGATTCTACAATACATTTGGTCCATTATATATTCTACTGAAATGTTATTTCTGATTAAAAACAAATTTTAAAGGTTTCACTTAAAAAATGTTTCCAGCCTTTGTTGGGTGTGCAAGAATCCTTAGTTTAATTGCTTTGCTTTTCTCTTTTTAGTTAACTCTTTTTGTTTCCTCTTTTCTTGCATTTTCCATTCCATTTTCTCTCCATTTTTCCCACCTGTTTCTCTCCTCTTTTATCGAAAGGTGCATATTTTCCTTTTATTTATTTATTTTCCTTCCCCTTGCCACACTAGAAGGGCATGCATCCAAAAATAATTTGTGCCATTTTGTTTTGGTTTGGGTCTTTTATAGGGTTTTTTTTTTCCACTTTGTTTTATTTCATTTTAGCATACACTAAAATCTGTTAACAATTTAACATGCACTAAATCAGTTAAGTGCATATTAAGTGCTTTATTGCATGCTAAAAATAATTATAAGAACTATATGAAATGAAACAAAACAAATGACAGCAGATCCCTATCCCACTGTCTTCCCCTCTATCCAGTGTCATCCCTGCCCCCAAAGTTTATTTCTCCCATCATTCAGTATTTCCCAAGTTATCATCCATTTCTTCTCCTTTCCCATCTCTCCCTTCCTTCCTTCTTCTGCTCCAGTCTCTCATACCTCCCTTGCCTTTTCTCATGCTTCTCTCATGCCAACCCCCTCACTGGTCTTGTCCCCCTTCTCTCTCATTCCAACATTCTTGTCCTCCCCTCTTTTACCCAGCGAATTTGTCCACTGTTTAAGTATACTTTTGAAAATTTAACACTTCAGGTATGGAAATGGGAAGTATGACAAGGTTTAACATGGAAACTCAAGCAGAGGTACAGAGAAGAGAGCAAAAGAAGGGAATGGGGCAGGAAAAGTCAAATAGTAGAGGAGCAGTAAGAATTGATACTGATGAATAAATGTTTTATTTTCTAAGACTTCTGACATCAGCATTTGTACCATACCTCAGTGAAACACAAAATATATATGACAACATGTATAGCACCTATAAAGTTGTTGGATATGCACTTTTTTTAAGTTCCTTAAAGTAAAAATTTATAGTAAAAAAAAATCTGTGTTTAGGTGCACTGTGATTTGAAAGCACACTAAAGTCATGGTTCCTGTTTATTCTTGCACTAAAATGTGTTTATTTGTATTTTTTTAAAAATGTGTTTACGTTGTTGCTCTCTTGACAATTAAAAATATAAAAACAAAGCAAACAATCTAACGTGCTGGAAAACAATATGTTTTATTTTAGTGATCAATGGCACTACATTTAAATAACAGGGTTTTTATTAAAAAGACATAATACGTCTATTCCATTGTAACTTGTTTACCGATAGCTTAAAACTAAATGTCATAGTGGTTTGTTTTATAGCTTGTTAAGCATAGCCTGCGTGTGCTTAGAAATATCTAGCAGGAGAGAGGGAAAACTGTAATCAGCTAATTCTAAATTGATAGTCATTCCTACATGTACTTTAAATGCACAAAACCAATTTCTCCTTTTCATTTTTGTACTTTTTTTTTAAGTAATATGTAATGAAATGTACTTTGATAATTCTGAAGTAATCAGATGTTTGATAAACAAATGTTTGATTTATTTGATGTATTTCCAAAATTTTATAATAATTTTTGTGCTTATTTATTTGTGCTCCGGTGGAACTATATTAAAAGCAATAGTTTAAAATAGTTGCTCTGTCTTTCTGGTTGATGACAGCGAACAGTAGCTGGCATTGTTACATGCAGTAGACAAATTATTTCCTGCCTCCTGATTGGCTGGGGACAATTTTATTACAAAGTTTCCACTCTTCACATTCACAATGAAACTGGATACTGATGACCTCACCCAACTTCCTTGTAAAGCTGCTTTTAAACAAAACCTAAATGCATTCTAGAAAGTTATTGAAAATTGTACTTTCAAACTGATTTCAAATAAGTTTCCAAAATCACATTTATTTATTTTATTTATTTGTTCAGTTTTATATACCGTCATTCGGTGCAGCCATCATAACGGTTTACAAATTTATATTTATATTTATATTTATAATGGTTTATATTCAGTTGGCCATTTAGTGGACAAGTTATCCACCAAAAGTTAGCCGGATAACTTGTCCCAAATATTCAGTGGGAGAAATGTCCCACTGAATATCCCCAATTAAAGTTATCTGACTAACTATAGCTGGATAATTTAAACATAACTGGATATTCTTTTGAATATTGCTGGTTATGTATAAAGTTATTATGCTATGGACGGCCATATAAAGTTAAACTTAACCGGCTATGGTCAAAAGAATAGAGCCGGTTGACTTACGTTCCAGTTTTAAAAAACAAAACAAAACTCACATCGTGGCCTGTCCCCTGTCTCCCTCCAACCCAAATTGCAAAGGTCCTATGGAACTGAACTTACTACCCCTCCCCAAAAAGGCCCATTTCATGTTTAAAATAAAATCATTGGGTCCCGGAGTCTCCCCTCCCCCCACTCCCTGCTCCCACTTTCCATTTTATATTTTTCAGTCTATCTCGTGGGCTCCAGATCTTCCCACAACACCCACCCTAACCCTTTCCCTTCTTCACCCCCCGCCCCATATGTTTATTTACAGTTGGTGTCCTGGATTGTGGTAGCCTCCTACTGCAATCCCGGGCTGGCACTTCTGCCATTGCTAGGCTCCATCGTAGTAGCCAGTGCCAGAGGACATAGCTCTTAACTGGATGAACTGGTGGACATACTGGTGAAACTGGTCATGAGTTGGACACGCTTCCGTTATAAAATGCCCTGATTTATGAAGTAGAATCAGGATTTGCACGCCTAGGTGCACACCTACCTAAAATTAGGCGCATGTATGCGCATGCTCAGGCTATTTTAGAAATGTGTGCATATGTGAGTGCAGATTATAAAATATCTGTGTCCCTGGGTGCACGCTGTCGCACACGTGCCAATGCTCACCCCATGCCGCTTTTAAAGTTACTGTCAATATGTCAGTCTGGCTGTTTCCTTCCTAGGTTAATAAATTGGTGCTTGGGTAACTATTAGAGATGTAGCTAGTGAGGTACCATCTATGTCAGCTATGATGAAGACCTTTCAGTCTTTTCATACCCCAACCCTTTATCTGTTCCCTGTTTACTGCTTATTATCTTTCCCTTCACCTCTGCTCTTAAGAGAGTGGAAGGTGGGTTACTTACAATAATTTTGCCCTTGTTCTCACTGCTATCCATTTATACATTTCAACCCTAACCATCTTCCTACCTGACCCTGGTAGAAAGTTTCTATTTGGCTGCTTCTCCATCTACTCTTTTTAATTTAATGCAATTTAATTCATCATTTATGGCTCGCTTTTCCAAGGAAATGCATGTTCAGGGCAGATACTAAACTTAATAAAAACATAAATATCCATCATCATAGGTAAATAAAATCATCAACTACCTTCCAATCCCTAATTTAGCCCACAAATCAAAACAAGCAATTATTTTGTTCTGAAATTATTACAGTGCATCATAAACCATAAAAAAGGGATGAATATGAATGAGTAAAATTGAACCGTTTTTGTTTCATTCATGGTTCCCCAAAATGAATGAAGGGAGCCAGTAAAAAATCATGAACATTTTCTACTCTATTGATTTTTGTTTCCCCACAATAATCTATGGCCAAAGCAGAACTGCTGTAGCTAGATTACTTATTTTCTGTTAGCATTGCAACCAGTGATGTCACAGTTTGTCAGGCTACCTGGAGCCAGGGCAGGAAGCTGCAGGGGAAAAGATACACTTCTTGCAGCTCATACAGTCCTCCAGGAGGTGCCAAGATGGAGCTCCCATCTCCAGTCTCAATCCTATTCATCCAACAGAGTAAACAGTCCAAAGAGCATTGATCTGGGGAATGGGGGAGCTAGGAAATGTAAGCCAGCACAAAGGGAAAAAATCTTCCAGTCATGCAGCCATCTTGACTTCATTTCCCTTTGTGCATACTTTCATGTGAACCCCCCTCCAAGAAGGTATTTTTAAACATTGTCCATGCCTGATGTAAATACTTAACCTTTGTAACTGCATCTTTTATCTTTTTAAAATATTTTTCACTTTTTTTGAGTTTCCCTTTTGAAAATTAAAATTAGAGCAGTAGTCTTCCTTAATGTACTCCCTCCAATTCGTAAATCAAATTTAATTAAGTTATGATCACTGTTGTCAAATGGCCCCATTACCTCTCATACTAAATCCTATGTTCCACCAAGAATTAGGTCTAAAATTGGTCCCCCTTTCATTGGGTCCTGGACCAGCTGCTCAATGAAACAGTCAACGGCAATATGGCCAGCGCCATTTTAAGCAAAATGGCGCCGGCCATATTGCCGTACAGCAAAATGGCGCCGGCCGTACGGCAACACGATTCGAGTGCAGGAGGTTGTTCCCGGACCCCCGCTGGACTTTTGGCAAGTCTTGTGGGGGTCAGGAGGCCCCCCCAAGCTGGCCAAAAGTCCCTGGGGGTCCAGCGGGGGTCCGGGAGCGATCTCCTACGCTCGTGACGTCAGGGAACAGGAACCAAAATGGCGCCAGCGCTACCTTTGCCCTGTCATATGACAGGGCAAAGGTAGCGCCGGAGCCATTTTCTATCAACGCGCCCGACGCCCGAGAGTGGAAGATCACAACGGGACCTCCCCACTGGACCCCAGGTAATTTAAGACATTTTGGGGGGGTTCGGGAGGGTGGGGGATTTATTTTAAAGGGTCAGGGTGGGTTTAAGGGATGTTTTAGTGTGCCGGTTTTCCCGCCCTCCCCCTTCCCCCGATTTACGATTTTTGACGATAAATCGGGAGAATTCCTATTAAATATCGCCTCTAACGATTTTTGACGATTTAAAATATATCGGACGATATTTTAAATCGTCAAAAAACGATTCACATCCCTAGTATATAACAGGCTGTGATGTGAAGCTTGTCTGTGTCAGAGAAGTAGTGCAGAGTACTCACTGTTTGCCTGGCAGCAGGCACAGTGTAGGCAGTGGGCATTAGATAGTAGGCATAAGAGAGGAATGAGGGCAGGACAGAGAAGGCAGCATAGCCAGCTGTGTTGTGAAGCCTGTCTGTGTCAGAGTAGACAGTGTGACACTCACTGCAGAAATTTCTCTGTGTTCTCCACACAGCAGTGTGGTACTGGCACAGTCTGGACATTACAATATCACTGCAAATATTAAATCTTTGCTGTAATCTTCATATCCCGTGACATTAAAACAATAATTAATATGAGCACCACGTCAACAATTAAACTATTCAATTTTCAATTTTTAATTTTCAAAACAGAAAACCCATCATCCATATATCGGGTATGAGTATTATAGACCGTCATACCATCCCGCGGTTTCTTGGGCATGTCTGCTCCTTAAACCGCTTACGGGATCGTCTTTCCTCAACCGGTATTTGTTTTTCTTTTTATGTTTTTTTCAAAAGTTTTTTGTTTGTATAAAATATATGCAAGATACTTTTTTCAAGCAATTATTGAAATCCTCTTATCATTTCGCTCAAAAAGAGGTAAATTCAGGATACTTTCCTTTAGCTGATATCAGAGTACAGTTTGACGTCTTCACGTTTCGCGTCCCAGCTGCCTCAGGAACCTCTCTGGTATCGGGTTCACTGTTGCTGATGGGATGTTCTTTGTTTCATTTTAAGTTATTCTGAAAAGACAAAACACTATCACAACCACTTTTATGGGATTCCACTTGCCTTATCTTGCTTCAGTTATACACTTACAGATTCGCGAGCATTTTCATTACGTCGTCGCGGTGTGGGAGATGCCTCCTACTGAGGTAATCTCGGCAGTCTCGCTTTTATACACATGCTCTTGGCTTGAGTCAATGGACAGATTGCTCATGATTGTGTGCAGATGAATCTGGCTTGAATTCAAATCACGGGATTCACATAAACTGGGCCCATTCTATTTATTGATTCAGCCCGTAAGGGGAGACCATACGTAATTGAAAAATACAGCGCTGTTCATGCTGCCTTAATTGCTTTACCTTGTCTCCACCATGCCAACGTGTGGGAATGTATTCAAATACTGTCCAACTTAAATCTTCGAAGCGATGTTGTTGCTCTGAGAAATGTGCCACTAATGGTGCCTCCATTCTTCCTATTTTTAGCCAACTCTTATGTTCAATAAATCTGGTTTTCATTAGATGCTTTGTCATCCCGACGTATATTAGATCGCAGGGGCAAAAGATTACATATACTACAAAACTGGCCTGGCAGGAGAATTTCCCGGGTAAAGTGATTTGACATCCTGCGGCTGATTGGATCATTGTTTTAGGTGATTTCAATGCACAGAAACTATAACCTTTACATTCTGTTATCGTAAGGGGTAAGGCTGGAACTTTATTGCTGGCATGCACTATGTGATCTTTGATGTTAGAGCTCCTACTATAAGTGAATCGTATTGGATCTTCAAAAATTGGGTGAATCTGTTGTAAGATTTTCCAATGGTCATGGATGACCTGGCTAATGCTGGAAGACTTTATTGTGTGTCTTAGCACCATGGTTTGTCATTGAGATGAGCCCTCTGGTGTTCCTTTCAAAAATAAACAATCTCTGTTTGCATTCAGAGCTCATCGAAATGCTCTCTTAATGTGAGGTATGGGGTATCCCCTCTGTATAAAGTGGTCTGCATCCATTTAGCTTGATGTTTAAAATCCATTTTATCGGTACAGAGATGCCAAAGTCTAATGAATTGACTGACTGGTAAATTCTTTTTGAACACGGTAGGATGAAAGCTGTCAAAGCGTAACAGATTGTTTCTTTCATTTTCTTTGAGGTGAATGTTGATATGTAATTTAGTACTTTATTTATTTTATTTTATTTAACACTTTTTTATACCGACCTTCATAGTAATAACCATATCGGATCGGTTTACATATAACAAGGGTATAACTGAAGCAATAAATAAAATAGTAAATAACCAGAGAGGTGAATAAGGCAAAGTTACATTTAACAAGGAGAAAAAACTTGGGAAGCTTAAAGCTGGAAGAAAGAAAGGCAGGAGGAAATATAACATGATACAAAAGGAATTTAGGTTAGAGCATAATGTGCTTTAACCTGTGATTGTCCTTCGTTCAAAAGGATATTGGACCTCTATCCTCTATGTCCAGGAGAGATAAAATATGATTAGTGATTGTCTGGAGGGTCATCGAATGCTTGGTGAAATAGCCACGTCTTGAGTTTTTTTCTGAACGTAATTAGACAAGGTTCTAATCGGAGGCTTGAAGGGATGTTGTTCCATATAGCTGGTCCTGCTATTGAAAAAGCTCGGTCTTTTGTCGAGGAAAGGCGTGAGGCTTTGGTAGGGGGAAAATTCAACGTGCCTTTGTGAATATCTCTAATTGGTCTGTTGGAAGAGTGTAATTTGAAGGGGATTTCCAGGTCAAGTTGGAGCTGATGATGGATAGATTTGTGTATTATGGTGATTGATTTGTAGAGGAATCTAAAATTTACTGGTAACCAATGTAGTTTTCTGAGGATGGGTGAAATGTGATCTCCACGACTGGTGTTGGTTAGTAATCTCGCTGCCGCATTTTGTATCATCTGCAGTGGTTTGGTGGTCGATTTGGGGAGGCCGAGGAGAAGGGCACTGCAGTAGTCTATCTTGGCAAATAGTAGCGCTTGGAGGACTGTCCTAAAGTCTTGGAAAAAAAGAAGTGGTTTGAGTCGTTTCAGAACCTGGAGTCTATAAAAGCAGTCTTTGGATGTGGTGTTGACCATTTTCTTTAGGTTTAGTCTATTATCCAGCAGTACCCCTAGATCTCTCACATGCTTGTGGGTGATGAGTGCGTTGTGTGAGGAAGATAGGTGAATATTTTCATTGTTTGAAGAGATGAGGAGGAGCTCCGTCTTCGAGGCATTAAGGACCAAGTTTAGTCTATTGAGGAGGTTGGTGATAGATATAAGGCAGTTATTCCAATGGGTGAGGGCTTTTGAAATAGATTCTGTAATTGGGATTAGAATCTGCACGTCGTCGGCGTACAGATAATGAATTAAATTAAGGTCGGTTAGCAATTGGCATAGGGGGAGTAGGTAAATATTGAAAAGGGTTGGAGATAGGGATGATCCTTGTGGCACTCCAAGTGTGGATTTTGTTAAAGGCAATTCTTTATTATTGATTTTAACTTTGAATGATCTGTTGCAGAGGAAGGATTTGAACCACCTGAGGGCTGATCCGGAGATACCAATATCTGTTAGGCGATCCAGAAGGATGGAGTGGTTGACGGTGTCAAATGCCGCCGAGATGTCAAGCAGAACTAATAAAAAGGAGTAGCCTTTGTCTAGACCCATTATAATATGATCTGTAAGTGAAATAAGGAGAGTTTCCGTACTGCGTGCCTTGCGAAAGCCATATTGTGAAGGGTGTAGGATCTCGTGATCTTCTAGGTACTCTGAAAGCTGGGTGTTTACCAACTTCTCTGTTAGTTTGGCTAAAAATGGGAGATTGGAGATGGGTCTGAAATTGGCTGGTTCATTAGGGTCTAGATTGTGTTTCTTGAGGAGGAGTTTGAGTGACGCGGTTTTTAGCCTGTCAGGGTAAATCCCTTGGGTTAAAAGGCAATTTATGATGCTTGTCAGATGTCCTGAGATCGTGTTTGGAATGAGAAGCAAGAGTTTTGAAGGGATGTTATCTGCTGGATGGCTAGATGGTTTCTGTCTTTTTAGTAGGGATTCAATCTCTTTGGAAGATATTGATTTGAAGCTGTCAAATTTGGCTCCTTTGGGTGATTGAGGATTCTTGTCTGAGGTGAGGGGTAGAGTATTCGGTGGTAGAAGGGCGAGCGTGTTCAGGATCTTCTGTTGAAAAAATGAAGCGAGTTCATTCGCCTTAGATAGAGCTAGTTCGTCTGGGATAGACGGGGGGGTTGATTTCGTGATTTGAGTAACGTATGCAAACAGGGCCTGGGCATCGTATTGGAGATGATGAATTTTATTGGCGTAAAATTCCCTTTTTGTTAGAAGAATCGCGGTCCTGTAGTGATGTAGAAAGCCTTTGTACGTAGACAGGGTAGTTGTGTTAGGGGTTTTTCGCCATATATTTTCCTTGTGACGTAGCTCCTGTTTCATCTGTTTTAGTTTAGGGGTAAACCAAGGTTGATTACCTTTTTTTGTAGGATTGATTGTTTTGGAGACTATTGGGCACCATTTGTTAGCAACTATTTCCGTGATCTTGTGCCAGGAAGATAGGGCTGAGTCAGGATTGGAAAGGTCTAGGTTTATGAGTTCCTTGGAGAGCTGATCACTAAGTATTTCGAATGGGCATGATTTCCTGAATTGAATGGTAGAAAGTTGAGGAGAGGTGTGTGTCTGTTGATCTATGGAGAAGGAGGATTCTATCAGGAAATGGTCTGACCAGGGGATTGGAGTGCAAGAAGGTACTGATGTGCATGAGAATTTAGAGTTGATGAAAATTAAATCGAGAGTGTGTCCTGCTTTATGCGTAGGACTATTAATGATCTGAGTGAATCCCATCGCACTGAGTGTGGTGAGGAGCGCTTCGCAGTTTGAGGAGCGAGGTATAATGTCTGTGTGAAGATTGAAGTCACCTAAGATCATAGTTGGGAGGTCTAAGTTGATATGTTTCATGATGGATTCTATGAGTGGCGAGGGGTCTGTTTGTTTTATAATAAGAATGTCGAGATATGCTATTTGTTGACTGTGATAGTTGATAGTGAACTTTAAACAAGAATCATGAGTTGATCCATGTGAAAAACTCTAACAGTGCAGATTCAGATCCATTCCATATCACAAGTACATCATCTTTGTATCTCTTCCAGCAAGTCATAAACTGTTGCCATCGACAGTCCCGGATGTGTGAAGCTTCAAATGAGGAGACAAAAATGTTTGCTACATCCGGGGCCATTGCTGCCCCCATTGCAGTGCCCCGAACTTGTAGATAGAACTGTCCCCTGTCTTCATGTTTCATGTCTTCAATTACTTCATGTTTACTTCCGTCAAACATGAAGTAATTCTTGGTAAGGGCAAATGAAAGTAATTCAACGATGTATTGTGAGGGTAAACGTTGTGGAGCAGGGTGGGTTTCCAGTATGTCAAACACTGCTTTAGCTGCTAGGTCCTATGGGATCACTGTATATAGTGATTCTATGTCCATTGTGACCAGTGGACAGTTTTCTGGAACTTCAAGTGTGTCAAGATATTGTAGAATGTGAGAGCTGTCCTTGACATATGATGGCGCTTCTGACACATATGGTTGTAATATCTAATCTAAAAAAATTGAAACTGGCTCTAGCACTGAATCATTTGCGGACACTATTGGACGCCCCAGGGATTTTCCAGTGTTTTGTGTATTTTAGGGACGATGTATAAAACTGGTATTCGAGGGTGTTTTTTGATTAAGTATTCTTTTTCCATAAGGGTGAGGAATACCCTGCTCGTATCCTGTTTCAATTAGTTTTTCAATTTCATTCAGGATCATCGGAGTAGGGTCTTCTGTAAGTGGTTTGTAAAAACTGGTATTGAGGACCTGACGGAGAACTTCTTGTTGATAATTTTCACTGCTCATGACCACTACTGTACCACCCTCGGCAGGTTGAATTATGATGTCTGAGTGATTCTAAAGCCAGAGTAGTGCTGATTTCTCTGCAAATGACATATAGTGAAAAGTGAGGGTTTTTTCTTTCTCAAGTTTTTCTATATCATGAATTACTAGTTCCTGAAAGGTGTTAATTACCGGGCCCCCGGGAGGGGGAGGATTCCAATTGGATTTTAATCTGACCAGTGAAGCGTCTTGAGGCATTGGTGGACATTTTGATAAAAATATTTTCCTCTCTAGTTGCCAAATAAATTTATAAAAATTGCATCGGAATTGAAATGGATTGTGAGTTTGAGTGAGTACAAAATTTAACCCTTTATTCAAAACATTTTCTTTGATCACAGATGAAGGACATCCAGAGATGTTGATGACCACAGATGTTTGTTGCTGATGATTTATGGTGGAAATTGATTTGTTGTATACTGATCGGATGGGAACTGGGCCTGAGCTCTTGGTCTGTTCCACTCCCCTGTGGAGAAGTTGTGGCCTGTTTGGCAACTTCCACGGGGATATTGTCCTCGTTGTGCTGGTGGTCTTGCATAGTCCCCCAATGGAGGTTCCTCGTCACTACCAGAGGAACTATCAGATGCAAACGTAACATATCTTGGTTTTTTTTGCTGGATGAGTCCGGGATAAGCCAAGTATATATTGGACCTTTTTTGTAGTCGGCTTCATCCCTCTTAAATTTATTGATTTTATACGCTTTTAAATCTGATTTGAATTTGTCCATACTTTTTAAAATTCCTGAAGACTTGTGTCAAAAATATCAAGGGCCACATCGGTCTATCATTTCCAGCATAGACTATGTTTGTGTTTGAAGATCAATCTCAATTCTCCGTGCTTGATCTATAATCTGCAGCATCAAATCCATAGAACAATTATTTAGTTTATATGATCATTTTTCGAGGAACGCCAGATACTCTGTATAGAGCTTTGATTCTTTTATTAAACGCAAGCCTCTAGGGATGCGTTGGTGCTTCAGATATTCCACAAGGGTAGTGCTGTGTAATTCTGTTCTTATATGTTTTTGTAATGCTATTAGCTCTGTCCAACTTGGGGTAAGAGCTGAAGATTCCCCTTCCGAAAATAGTGAGTTACTTTTTAATACATTGTTCAATTGGTCATCCGAGAAGCTAAGTATATTTTCCCAACATGGTTGTGCCATTATGAGAGACAATAGATATACTGTGAATACTCCTTTTCTCTGAGTTGACATTAGGAATTTTACAATTAATATGAGCACCATGTCAACAATTAAACTATTCAATTTTCAATTTTTAATTTTCAAAACAAAAAACCCATCATCCATATACCAATTATTCAAGCAATTATTGAAATCCTCTTATCAAACAAAGAACATTCCATTAGCAATGGAGAGTGAACCCGATACCAGAGAGGTTTCTGAGGCAGCTGGGTCACGAAATTTGATTATATCGAACTGTACTCTGATATCAGCTAAAGGAAAGTATCCTGAATTTACCTCTTTTTGAGCGAAATGATAAGAGGATTTCAATAATTGCTTGAAAAAAGTATCTTGCATATATTTTATACAAAAAAAAACTTTTGAAAAAAACGTAAAAAGAAAAACAAATACCGGTTGAGGAAAGACCAATGATTAAAGATGATCCTGTAAGTGGTTTAAACAAGGAGCAGGCATGCCCAAGAAACCGCGGGATGGTATGACAGTCTATAATACTCATACCCGGTATATGAATAATGTTTTTTTTTTGTTTTGAAAATTAAAAATTGAAAATTGAATAGTTTAATTGTTGACGTGGTGCTCATATTAATTGTAAAATTCCTAATGTCAACTCAGAGAAAAGGAGTATTCACAGTATATTAAAACAATCATGTCAGGGATAGGGAAAGGAAGAGCAAATAAAGTAAAATGTAAATGTCTCCAAAATTGGCCAGGTTGGCATTAGAACTGTCAGTGCCAGCAAGATCCCAAAAAATAATCCTAGTATAGCAAACCAAGTAGAGATCAAGTTTGGAGGATCACCCCAAGGCTCTAAAAGAGGTTACCACTTGCCAGCAACAGTGCCATGAATCCTTGCTGGCATCTCAAGTGGCAAACTGGCACTGAAAGTGGTATTAGCATTTTGAGTCAAAATGAAGGGGGGAACAAAGCAGAAAAGGTGGCAGTGAAAGTTCCAATGCAGGAACTGATAAAGTGTTACGGCTATGGCTGCTGTGCAACCGCCTCACCACCAGGGGTCCCTCTAGAGCTGGCTCTCCTGACAGGCCCAGTCTATCTCCCTTCTCCTCTCTATGTTCTGGGCTTTCCCTTATAACCCTGCCTGACAGTTCCCTCGGGGCTTCGGCATTGAGCTCGCCTGGGCTCCCTGCTCTAGCCTTCCTTGCTGTGCGTGTGGTCCTTTGACCTTGCTTTGCCTAGCCTAGCCTTGCCCTGCCTTGCGGGGCCTTCTGCCTTGCCTTGCGTGGCCTTCGGGCCTTCTACCTTGTCTTGCCTCGCCCTGCCTTGCGTGGCCTTCGGGCCTTCTGTCTTGCCTTGCTTTGCGCGGCCTTCGGGCCTTCTACCTTGTCCTGCCTTGCCCTGCCTTGCGTGGCCTTCGGGCCTTCTGTCTTGCCTTGCCTTGCCTTGCGCGGCCTTTGGGCCTTCTACCTTGTCTTGCCTTGCCTTGCCTTGCGTGGCCTTCGGGCCTTCTACCTTGTCTTGCCTTGCCCTGCCTTGCGTGGCCTTCGGGCCTTCTGTCTTGCCTTGCCTTGTGCGGCCTTCGGGCCTTCTACCTTGTCTTGTCTTGCCTTGCCTTGCGTGGCCTTCGGGCCTTCTGTCTTGCCTTGCCTTGCCTTGCCTTGCCTTGCGCGGCCTTCGGGCCTTCTACCTTGTCTTGTCTTGCCTTGCCTTGCGCGGCCTTCGGGCCTTCTACCTTGTGCTGTGTATGGTCTTCGGACCTTCTGCCCTGCCCTGCCTTGCTTACTGTTCGTGCGGTCCTACGGGCCCTCTGCTCTACTGTCTGTGTGTGTTTGGCCTGCGGGCTCTCTGCCCTGCTTACTGTGTGTGGCCTACAGGCCTTCTGTGTGGGTGTGGCCTACGGGCCTTCTGACCTGCCTTGCCCCGCTTACGGTGTGTGGCCTACGGGCCTTCTGTGTGTGTGTGGCCTATGGGCCTTCTGACCTGCCTTGCCCCGCTTACGGTGTGTGGCCTACGGGCCTTCTGTGTGTGTGTGGCCTACGGGCCTTCTGACCTGCCTTGCCCCACTTACGGTGTGTGTGGCCTACGGGCCTTCTGACCTGCCTTGCCCCGCTTACGGTGTCTGGCCTACGGGCCTTCTGTGTATGTGTGGCCTACGGGCCTTCTGACCTGCCTTGCTCTGCCTCCTGCCCTGACCCAGCCTGAACCTAGACACTGCTATCTGCCTCCTGCCCTGACCCAGCCTGGACCCAGACCCTGCTAACTGCCGCCTGCCCTTACCCAGCCTAGACCCAGACACTGCTACTTGCTGTCTGCCCTGACCCAGCCGGGACCCAGACACGGTTTCCATCCATCCCTGTCTCTCTCCACCTGGAGCCACCCTTTTGGGTGGTGTTCACTACCCCTGAACTCAGCCCAAGCGTAACAGTATGCCGAAGCATCAAATTTCCAGGGGAAGAGATAGGTCTGTGTGCTAATCCGGTGAGTCAACTTTTTTTCCCTATTACAAGATGCCTCCTTCAAAGTTTTATACCTGCAATTCCTGTCAGACCTTGAATTACCTAAGCTATCAGAACTGTCTAGCCTGTCAACTTGCTGGTCAGGAACACTGGTCGTGCAGTACCTGCAATAAGAGAAATGTCTCTGTCTATCAAGAGTGTTTAAACTGTTCTACTCCACAGCCAGGATGGTGGAAATGTTCATGTCTTCCGTGCCTTTTGCCTCCAGGCGAACCCTGCCTCCGCTGCAAAGCTAACGGGCCATCTGTTTCTCCCAAAAGCTCAGCTAGTTCTACTACCGGGCGTTCAGCTTCTGGCTCAGTTAGCAACATTATTTCATGTAACAGTTTATGGATTAAGCATTCTAGCACTTCATCTCTGGACACTTTGGAAAAAACTTGCTACCAGGAAACAAGTATTAATTCTGAAAATCTTAGAACTCACCGGGTTAAGAAGCCTTCTATAACTTCCACGCTAGAGCCTCAGAAACGAAAGCTGAGAGAAGTAATTAACTCTAGCAGAGCTCTGCTTCCCACAGCTGCAGTTAAGACACTAATGAGCACCTTCCCTAGACGTCCTAGAACTGCCTGTGCCCTCTCTAAGCAGCTCCTCCAGAAACAAAAGCAGGAGCTTCTGACTCAAGGCATCAAGCCCACGGCAGTACAATCTTTGTCCTCCCTGCGCCTTAATTCTAACCTTGTTGCTCTGCCATCCAAGCATGCTGCATTACCCCATGAGGAGCCTGAACCTGTTGCATCATCCCGAGCGGGTTCCAAGACTGCTGCATTACCCCAAGAGGGGTCCAAGTCTGCTGCATCTCCCCGCAAGGGGTCCAAGTCTGTGGCATCACCACGCGAGGGGTCTGAACCTGTGGCATCACCCCAAGAGGGGTCCAAGCCTGTTTCATCACCCCGAGAGGGGTCCAAGCCTGTTTCATCACACCGAGAGGGGCCTGAACCTGTTGCATCACCCCGTGAGGGGTCCGAACCTGTTGCATCACCCCGAGAGGGGCCCAAGCCTGCTGCATCACCCTGAGAGGGGCCCAAGCCTGCTGTATCACCCCGAGAGGGGCCTGAACCTGTTGCATCATCCCGAGTGGAGTCCGAGCCCGCTGCTTCACCCCTGGAGGGGCTCGAACCGGTCCTGCTGCTGGCCCCGGAAGGATCTGAACTGGTCCTACTGACAGACTGTGTCTCTCAGCCGTCTGAAACTGCCGAACCGGTCTTGCTGCCGCCCCCGGAGAGGTCCGAACCGGTTTGCTGCCGCCCCTGGAGGGGTCTGAACTGGTCCTACTGACAGACTGTGTTTCTCAGCCGTCTGACACTGCCGAACTGGTCCTGCTGCCGCCCCCGGAGGGGCTCGAACCGGTCCTGCTGCCACTCCCAGAGGGGCTCGAACCGGCCCTGCTGCCGTCCCCGGAGGGGTCCGAACCGGTCCTGCTGACAGACTTTCTGGCTCAGCCATCTGAGTCTACTGAGCCGGTCCTGCTGCCGTCCCCGGAGGGGTCCGAACCGGTCCTACTGACAGACTTTCTGACTCGGCCATCCGAGCCTGCTGAACCGGTCCTGCTGCCATCCCCGGAGGGGTCCGAACCGGTCCTACTGACAGACTTTCTGACTCAGCCATCTGAGTCTACTGAACCGGTCCTGCTGCCGTCCCCGGAGGGGTCCGAACCGGTCCTACTGACAGACTTTCTGACTCAGCCATCTGAGTCTACTGAATCGGTCCTGCTGCCGTCCCCGGAGGGGTCCGAACCGGTCCTACTGACAGACTTTCTGACTCAGCCATCCGAGCCTGCTGAACCGGCCCTGCTGCCGTCCCCGGAGGGGTCCGAACCGGCCCTGCTGCCGTCCCCGGAGGGGTCTGAACCGGCACTGCTGCAGTCCCCGGAGGGGTCCGAACCGGCCCTGCTGCAGTCCCCGGAGGGGTCCGAACCGGGCCTGCCAACAGACTTTGTTACTCAAACCATCTGAGCCTGCTGTACCGATCCAGCTGCCGACTCAGGAGGGGCCCGTACTGGTCCTACGGTCACCGACCCTGGAGGAGTCTGTGCCGGCCCTGATGCCGATCCTGGAGGGGTCCGGACCAGTCCTGCTGTCGTCTCAGGAGGGATTACGGACTATTTCTCTGCCCCAGGTGGGGTTTATGTTCCCCTTGTCACCCCAGGAGGGGTTATGGAAATCTGCACCGCCTCTGCTACCCCAGGAGGGGTCTAACTCTGCCGCCTTGTCCCAGGAGGGGTTATGGACTATGTTGCTGCCCCAGGTTGGGGTTGCATCTGCCTTATTACTCCAGGAAGGGTTATGGACTGCCTTGCTGCCTCGAGAGGGAGTTAAACCTGCCGCATCGCCCCCGGAGTGGTCTCACGTTATTATTGAGTACCTCCTGCAAACATGGGATCCAGGAGGAGGGGGAGGCCTTGAGGGGGGGTACTGTTACGGCTATGGCTGCTGTGCAACTGCCTCACCACCAGGGGTCCCTCTAGAGCTGGCTCTCCTGACAGGCCCAGTCTATCTCCCTTCTCCTCTCTATGTTCTGGGCTTTCCCTTATAACCCTGCCTGACAGTTCCCTCGGGGCTTCGGCATCGAGCTCGCCTGGGCTCCCTGCTCTAGCCTTCCTTGCTGTGCGTGTGGTCCTTTGACCTTGCTTTGCCTAGCCTTGCCCTGCCTTGCGGGGCCTTCGGGCCTTCTGCCTTGCCTTGCCTTGCCTTGCGTGGCCTTCGGGCCTTCTACCTTGTCTTGCCTCGCCCTGCCTTGCGTGGCCTTCGGGCCTTCTGTCTTGCCTTGCTTTGCGCGGCCTTCGGGCCTTCTACCTTGTCTTGCCTTGCCCTGCCTTGCGTGGCCTTCGGGCCTTCTGTCTTGCCTTGCCTTGCCTTGCCTTGCCTTGCGCGGCCTTTGGGCCTTCTACCTTGTCTTGCCTTGCCTTGCCTTGCGTGGCCTTCGGGCCTTCTACCTTGTCTTGCCTTGCCCTGCCTTGCGTGGCCTTCGGGCCTTCTGTCTTGCCTTGCCTTGCGCGGCCTTCGGGCCTTCTACCTTGTCTTGTCTTGCCTTGCCTTGCGTGGCCTTCGGGCCTTCTGTCTTGCCTTGCCTTGCCTTGCCTTGCCTTGCGCGGCCTTCGGGCCTTCTACCTTGTCTTGTCTTGCCTTGCCTTGCGCGGCCTTCGGGCCTTCTACCTTGTGCTGTGTATGGTCTTCGGACCTTCTGCCCTGCCCTGCCTTGCTTACTGTGCGTGCGGTCCTACGGGCCCTCTGCTCTACTGTCTGTGTGTGTGTGGCCTACGGGCCTTCTGACCTGCCTTGCCCCACTTACGGTGTGTGGCCTACGGGCCTTCTGACCTGCCTTGCCCCACTTACGGTGTCTGGCCTACAGGCCTTCTGTGTATGTGTGGCCTACGGGCCTTCTGACCTGCCTTGCTCTGCCTCCTGCCCTGACCCAGCCTGGACCCAGACCCTGCTAACTGCCGCCTGCCCTGACCCAGCCTAGACCCAGACACTGCTACTTGCTGTCTGCCCTGACCCAGCCGGGACCCAGACACGGTTTCCATCCATCCCTGTCTCTCTCCACCTGGAGCCACCCTTTTGGGTGGTGTTCACTACCCCTGAACTCAGCCCAAGCGTAACATAAAGGGACCAAGGGGCACTTGCTGGTGCCCTCTTTTGGAGCTTTGGAGTGTAGTTCTCACTTTTTCTGCTTCTTTGCTCCTCTTACAGTGACTTATTTATTTATCTATTTATTTATTTATTTATTTAACAGGTTTTCTAGACCATCATTTAGTAAAAACTTTCACAACGGTTTTCAATTTTAAGAAAATAAATACATCTTTGAGTAAAAGTCATAAAAAGATATATGTAATAATATAATAGAACAAAAATTTTTAAAACAGGCAGTTAAAATCAGTAAAATAGATAAGAACAGTATGAAAGAATAAGTTTAGGGAAGATCAATCTACTATGCTGTAAGCTCTTTTAAACAGCCAGGTTTTCAGGTTCCGCTTAAAATTCTTAAAATCTGACTGCATTCTTAGCTCAGGAGGCATTTCGTTCCAATGATTTGGGCCTGCTAGTGAAATAGCTCTATCTCGTACCGGTGTTAGTCTGGCCATATTAATGGAGGGTAGGGTTAGCAGACCCTTGTTTGCTGATCTCAAGTTCCTTTGGTGGAATCCTGTAAATGCTGGTGCCCCTTTGCCCTTTTTTGGAGTTGTAGGCACTTTTGGTGCCAGTTTCCTCAGGCTTTATAGGTACCTTTGAGTTCTTTCCCCCTTCTGTTGATTTCTTCCAACAAGACCCTATTCTGGAGTCCAATATAAGCTGAACATTATGGGGCAGATTTTTAAAAAGTACGAGCGCACGTACTTTTGTTCGCGCAACCGGCACGAACAAAAGTACACCGGATTTTAAAAGATACGCGCATAGCCGCACGTATTTTTTAAAATCTGGGGTCGGCGCACGCAAGGCTGCGCAAAATCGGCAGCCTGTGTGCGCCAAGCCGCGCAGCCTGCCTCCATTCCCTCTGAGGCCGCTCCGAAATCGGAGCGGCCTCGGAGGGAACTTTTTTTTTTGTTCCCCCCACCTTTCCCTTCCTTCCCCTATCTAACCCACCCCCTCAGCCCTAACTAAATCCCCCTCCCCTACCTTTTTTCATTGAGTTACGCCTGCCTCAGGCAGGCGTAACTTGCGCACGTCATCGGCTCCCTGCCCGGGCACAGGCCGCTGTACCGGAGCACTCGGCTCTGCCCCCAGACTGCCGTCATGCCTCTGGCCCCACCCACGGACCGCCGCCACGCCCCAGACATGCCCATGAATGCTGCCTCATCCCGACACGCCCCCTGACACGCCCCCAATCAAAGCCCCAGGGCTTTGCACGCGACGGCACACCTATGCAAAATAGGTGCGCCGGTGAGCAGGGCTTTTAAAATCTACCCCTATCTGTAATATTTCCCCATTCAATTTAATGGGAAATAAAAACAAATCAAACCAAACAATGACGTGAAATAGGGTCCCTATAAAATGAAACAATTTATTTTCTTGCTGCATCTAACTGAACCTAAGCTGTATAAGTGGCTGAATATTGCAAAAACATTGTGCAGTGCACAATGTTCGAGAGAGAGAGAGAGTGAGTGAGAGTTCTTATAATGCTTATGCCCTAGACAAGTATTTGTATCCCTATGGGAGGGCCACCTAGTAACTCGAGGTGGGGATTAGGTATGAGCGTCGGGGGTTGGGGGCCACTTTCGCATTCCACATGAGACGTACGGAAAGAACAGTGGTCTCTAGTGAAGATTTGCTGGCCATCGGAGTGAGGAAACTCACTCCAAGAGATTTGGGCAACGTTCTCTCCACCTAGCTTGTTGTTGCCAAGGTAGAGTGTCCATCAAGCTAGGTGGAGAGAACGTTGCCCAAATCTCCTCTTGGAGTGAGTTTCCTCACTCCGACGGCCAGCAAATCTTCACTAGAGACCACTGTTCTTTCCGTACGTCTCATGTGGAATGCGAAAGTGGCCCCCAACCCCCGACGCTCATACCTAATCCCCACCTCGAGTTACTAGGTGGCCCTCCCATAGGGATACAAATACTTGTCTAGGGCATAGGCCAGAGCTTTCCAAAGTGTGTGTCGGGACACATTAGTGTGTCGCCTGTAGTGTGGAGGTGTGTCGCCCGGTCCACAGGGCCGGCGGAAGCAGGGAACTATAGCAGGAAGATCGGCAGGCAGTGGTGGAGCTTACATCACCACGGCCCGAAGAAAAGGGTCACGTTCACTCCTCCTCCTTCCTGCCTGTGCAGCCCTGGAAGAAAAACGTTGCCGGAGCCACGTGGGCAGGAAGGAGGAGGAGCATCTGCTGCGTACAGAAGAAGAGCAGCATTAATGGGCCGTTGCGGATCCCACGTCACGACGGCCCGAGAAGAGGAGGAAACCCGATAGCAGGGCCGCTGTGGATCCCACGTCGCGGCAGTCCGAGAAGACGAGGAAACCCGATAGCAGGGCCGCTGCAGATCCCATGTCACGGCCAGGGAAGATCAGGGCCTCTGAAGAGCCCATCCTTCGGCAACCCGTGCAGAGGGACAGCATGTGCCAGTGAGAGCCTGTGCTTGAGCAAGAGAGCATGTAGGAGTGAGAGAGCCTGTGTGTGTGAGAGTGAGACAGCATGTGCATGAGAGAGACAGTATGTATGTATGTATGAGAGAGAGGCATGTGAGAGTGAGAGCTGTGGATGTGTGAGATTGCATGTGAGTGAGAGCCTGTGTGTGTGAGAATGTGTGAGATAGCGTGTGAGAATGAGAACCTGATTGTGTGTTTGAGGGAAGACTGATGGAGAGAAAAGAAATAGAAAAAAAGACCCTGTAAAAGGAATTGGCAAAAAAACAAGAAAGGAAAGGTGGAAAAAAAAACCTGTGACCAACCGATTAGAAAACTAAGATCAGACAGCAAAGGTAAAAAAAAAATTACTTTTTAGTGATTGGCACATGTAATCTTTGGGAATGTGCAAGAGTAGCACTTTCTCTATGCCGATCTCACAATGTACGAGATCAGCATGGAGGAAGTGGAAGCCTGCAAATATTTATTATGAGATAGGTTGTGTTGTGAAACATTTTATTTATGTATATATTTAAGGAAACATACATAAATTGTTGAAATACATTTTGTTCGTTTAACCTTTAACTTCTGGTTTGCTGGTAGACTGAATTACTGTGTCACGAAATTATGTTTGTCTAAAAAGTGTGTCACCAACATGAAAAGTTTGGAAAGCTCTGGCATAGGCATTATAGGAAGTCTCTCTCTCTCTCTCTCTCCAACTCTGCCCCCTGAATACCAAATTACTAATTCACATTAACAGCTGTTAGCACAAATTTATCACACACGGTAAACTGCTTGGAAAATGAGGCCCTAAATGGCTTTTGAATATGACCTCACAATTTTTATTATGATTAAATCTTTTTATTAAACTTTTCAGAGTACATTAATACCTTGATAGTGGTATGATCTTATCCACTACCATGTAAACCATGACAATACATGGACAGTCTGAGAACATTTTATCCTAATTTCCCCCTATGTCATTACTCCCCTAACTTTTAAAAATATATAGTGTCTCTACAAAATTATAAACACTTCTCATTCCTCAGTCAAATTATTAACAGTCAGGCCATGAGCAGTCGGGGTTAGTGATTGTAGATATATATATTCTAAATTTTAAAAAAAAGGGTTTTGCCGGATTTATGCACGCAGGGCACTTGCACGCCAGCGCGCCTATTTTGCATAGACCGCCAGCATGCGCAAAGCCCCAGGACACGCGTAAGTCCCGGGGCTTGCTAAAATGGGCGGTCTAGGGGGCATGTCTGCCGTCCAGGGGTGTGTCCGGGGGGCGTGTCTGCGGTCCGGGGCGGTCCGGGGGTATGGCCGAGTGTCCCGACACAGCGGCCTGTGTCGGGGCCTGGCCAGCCGGTGTGCGCAAGTTACACCTGCCAGCGGCAGGCGTAACTTCATCGAACAAGGTAGGGGGGGATTTAGGTAGGGCCAGGGGGGTGGGTTAGATAGGGGAAGGGAGGGAAAGGTGGGGTGGAACAAAAAAAAAAGTTCCCTCCGAGGCCGCTCCGATTTCAGAGCGGCCTCGGAGGGAACGGAGGCAGGCTGCGCGGTTCGGCACGCACAGGCTGCCGATTTTGCGCAGCCTTGTGCGCAAAATCGGCAGCCGGTGCGCGCAAGTTACACCTGCCAGCGGCAGCCTTGTGCGCAAAATCCTGACCCAGGATTTTAAAAGGTAAGCGCGGCTACGCGCGTATCTTTTAAAATCCGGCGTACTTTTGTTTGCACCGGTTGCGCGAACAAAAGTACAGGCGTGTGTATTTTTTAAAAATCTGCCCCTAACTGCAGAAACCACATCTCCTGGCTACAAATTCCAGAGTTTAATGGTGCGTTGAGTGAAAAAGAACTTTCTCTGATTAGTTTTAAATGTGCCACATGCTAACTTCATGGAGTGCCCCCTAGTCCTTCTATTATCTGAAAGAGTAAATAACCGATTCACATTTACCGGTTCTAGACCTCTCATGATTTTAAACACCTCTATCATATCCCCCCTCAGCCGTCTCTTCTCCAAGCTGAAAAGTCCTAACCTCTTTAGTCTTTCCTCATAGGGCAGCTGTTCCATCCTCTTTATCATTTCTCTGTACCTTCTCCATTGCAACTACATCTTTTTTGAGATACAGCGACCAGAATTGTACACAGTATTCAAGATGTGGTCTCACCATGGAGCGATACAGAGGCATTATGACATTTTCCGTTTTATTCACCATTCCCTTTCTAATAATTCCCAACATTCTGTTTGCTTTTTTGTCTGCCACAGCACACTGAACCGATGATTTCAATGTGTTATCCACTATGATGCATAAATCTCTTTCTTGGGTGGTAGCTGATAATATGGAACCTAACATTCTGTAAGTATATTTTGTGTAACAAGATACTTAATCAAGCCTTCTGTTCAATTCATTAGAAAAGATTGACCAAACATTTTTTGTACTTCTACCCTCATCTGTAAAGTCAGATTTGTTTAAATTCAAGGCCAGCCCAACTAACATTCCATAATCATTAAACTCTCTTAGCAAGTGTTCAAAGGAAGGGACAAGGTTTGAGACATGAAGCAAGATATCATCTATGAATGCCACTAGCTTGAAAGAACATTATCCTCTAGTATCAATAGAGTTACCTTTTATGTCAGCTTTCCCCAGTATCCTTGTCAGTAAAGATTCTAGATTCAAGATAAATAAAGCCGGAGATAATGGGCAACCCTGCCTCATTCCTCTGTTTATATTGAAAGCTTTAGATATCACTCCATTCACTAACATTGTTGCCAATGGCTTATAGTATAATGCCTGCACCACTTGTAAGAAATATCCCATGAAACCCAATCTAACTTATTGAAAGCTTTTTTAGCATCAAAAATTAAAATCATAGATGGGATTTTCTGCTGGGTACTAGAATTCATTGAGGCTAATAACCTACGGACATTTAACATTGAACTTTTATCTCTTACAAAGCTCATTTGTTCCTCTCCTACCAAGGTCGGTAAATATTTATCCAGTCTGTCTGTCACAATTTTTGTAATCAATTTAAGATTCAAATTTAAAAATGAAATTTGCCTATATGAACTCAGGCTCTCTGGATCTTTTTCAGGTTTTAAGATTACTGTGACATGAGACTTACCTGAGAAAAACGGTGGAATATCTTTTGTTATCAAAGCTTCCACCATACCCCCAAAGGCAAAAGTGTTTGTTCCTGCAATAATTTATAAAATTTCACCGGGAAACCATCTGGGCCTAGGGACTTCATAAACTGTGCTGCCTGAATGCTCATTTGGAGTTCCAAGGCCTGAATAGGAGTGTTCAATGTGGTTAATTGATTATCGGTCAACCTAGGTAAACCTACTTACTACAGATACTCCTGTATCCTTGAAGAATCTGGCATCAGAGCTGAATATAATAGGCTATAATATTCTGTAAAGAGTGTACAAATATCTTGATTAATGTGAACTAGTCGACCAGATGATATTTTCATAGTTACAATAAATCTAAGTCTACTCCATTGTTTAGTGAGCTTACAGGGTCATTTATCAAATCGCGATATGGTGTTTTCGCATGCATTAAGCGCCTTTAACGAATGCAAAAATGCCTTTAATGTATGGTGTGATGCAAATCAGAAAAAGAGGAGGAGTTAGGGGCAGGTTCACTGTTTTGCAAAGCCCTATTGCATGGCTTTATCACTGATTTTAGCTACACCGTTTTCATTAGTGTTAAGCTGTGCAATAGCTTGTGTTAGGGCACATTGCAATGTTTTTGCCCATGCTGGTTTTAGTTGTTTTGAAAGAGAAAGAGAAAGAGAGAGAGAGAGAGAGAGAGAGAGACATCTCTTCTCCAAGCTGACAAGTCCTAACCTCTTTAGTCTTTCTCATAGGGGAGCTGTTCCATCCCCTTTATCATTTCTCTGTACCTTCTCCATTGCAACTACATCTTTTTTGAGATGCGGTGACCAGAATTGTACACAGTATTCAAGGAGCGGTCTCACCATGGAGCGATACAGAGGCATTATGACATTTTCCGTTTTATTCACCATTCCCTTTCTATTAATTCCCAACATTCTGTTTGCTTTTTTGACTGCTGAAGCACACTGAGCTGACAATTTCAATGTATTATCCACTATGATGCCTAGATCTCTTTCCTGGGTGATAGCTCCTAATATGGAACTTAACATCATGTAATTACTGTATGGGTTATTTTTCCCTATAGGCAACACCCTGCACTTATCCACATTAAATTTAATCTGCTATTTGGATGCCCAATCTTCCAGTCTCAAAAGTTCCTCCTGAAATTTATCACAATCCACTTGTGATTTAACTACTCTGAATAATTTTGTTTCATCTGCAAATTTGATAACCTCACTCATCGTATTCCTTTCCAGATCATTTATAAATATATTTAAAAGCACAGGTCGAAGTACAGATCCCTGAGGCACTCCAATATTTAGCATTTCCACTGAGAAAATTGACCATTTAATCCTACTCTCTGTTTCCTGTCTAACCATTTTGTAATCCACAAAAGATCATCACCTCCTATCCCATGACTTTTTATTTTTCTTAGAAGCCTCTCATGAGGGACTTTGTCAAATGCCTTCTGAAAATCCAAATACACTACATCTACCAGTTCATCTTTATCCACATGTTTATTAACCCCTTCAAAAAAATGAAGCAGATTTGTGAGGCACTTGAACAAAGTCTGATTTTGGTGCAAAGTTTAAAAATATAGCTATCACCGTCCATAATCTATTATGATGAGGCTGCTTTGCTGCTAATCAGTGTGCTTGCTCAATGTGAAGATCGCCATATTGGGTACTCAATGGCAAAGCACATGGCAACCACCATTCCAAAATGGTTGCTAGCTCATTGTCCGGTATTGACTCAAAGTCCTATAAATCAAAGATTGATTTTTCTAGATATATTCTGAAGACCATCAACTTTAGCCCCATGTTGTTCTCAGGCAGTTTGAATGCCATCAATTCTGCCTCCAGAGATGATGTGGAATTTGAGTAAAAAATACCTTTTTCTGGGTTCTTAAAGGTCTCTATATTTGCTGGATAAAAAAAAGAAACATTTTATTTTTTGTAGAGCTTAGCAAGCATTTTATTGTTCTGAGTTGCTGTTATCTCAAGTAGTGAATGTACTGTTACAAATTGCTTTGAACATCTTGTAGTCAAAATATGGAGCGGGCTACGTGCTGACTTGAAGGAAGGATTGTGCAGAGTTGCATTAAGACTTTTGCAACTGATACCTCACATGATAAAATTGATGACACCTAATATGTATGAAAAATGGGCATCATTTTAGTATTTAGATTTGGTTAAATGATTAGTAGCAGGCCCTAAACTAGGTCTGTCATTGGACAAATTAAGTATCAATAACAATAATGTGATGTAAGAATGCTTATAATTCGGGAATATTAGAGATGAGCCTTGGTGGACTATGGAGCATAGAAGACTTGATGAATAGAGCAACTATGTCATAGCCATATAGAATTTTATCTTTAATAAATAGACTAAAAGATTAAATGTTAAATATCATTTCTTTCTCTTCTAAGAAAAAGGGAACAAAGAGTTTCTTGATGGAGTTTTTAAAGCACCAGGTCCTCCCTCCGCTACAATTAGGCTGGGAGGTTATTTTTGTTTGGATCATGAATCATTTTTATTATGACAATGCCATCTGATCCTCTGCTCCTGAGACTCACGTCTCTACCTCCTGGACTCTGTTGTTCATATCTGACATAAGGGAATGTATCTCATCAGATTTCAGGTAAATCTTTTCAAATGTATCCTCTAAAATCAATGCTACTGCTACAGCCGTTCTGCTTACCATTGGATCCCACATCTTGGGTGAGGTAGGGTTACTTAATATAGTTGTCATATTTCCATACTTTCCCTTCTCCCTCTCTTTTCATTGCAGTTTTGCTGCCATCGTCACTGGGAAAATGATGACTTGCCTTGTATTCCACAGCGGCAGCGTCTTTACAGTTATGGTCACAATTGTTTGGCTCTTATAATGAATTTTAAATGATCATTATTTTAAAAATAAAGAAGCGGGGACCCGGAGCCTCTCAGGGCACGTTCTGTCCCTCATAGCACATCATGTGACCTTCACAGTTTTCAATTCATTATTATCTTGAAGTTGCTTTAGTGACCAGTTACAGCAGTAGGATTGATAGTGAAGAAATCTAGGTTCTTTACAGATTGTGATAAATCCTTTGGGGCAGATTTTAAGAGCCCTGCTCGCCTAAATCCGACCAAATCCGGGCGTATTTTACATAGGCCTACCGGCGCGCGCAGAGCCCCGGGACTCACGTAAGTCCCGGGGTTTTCTGAGGGGGGCGTGTCGGGGGGCGGGCCCAAACCGTGCGGCGTTATCGGGGCGTGTCGGGAGCGTTCCGAGGGCGGGCCCGGGGGCGTGGCTACGGCCCGGGGCGGTCCGGGGGCATGGCCGTGCCCTCCGGACCCGCCCCCAGGTTGCGTCCCGGCACGCTAGCGGCCCGCTGGCGCGCAGGGATTTACGTCTCCCTCCGGGAGGCGTAAATCCCCCGACAAAGGTAAGGGGGGGGTTTAGACAGGGCTGGGCGGGTGGGTTAGGTAGGGGAAGGGAGGGGAAGGTGAGGGGAGGGCAAAAGAAAGTTCCCTCTGAGGCCGCTCCGATTTCAGAGCGGCTTCGGAGGGAACGGGGTAGGCTGCGCGGCTCGGCGCGCGCCAGCTATAAGGAATTGATAGCCTTGCGCGCGCCGATCCAGGATTTTAGCGGATACGCGCAGCTACGCGCGTATCTACTAAAATCCCGCGTACTTTTGCTGGCGCCTGATGCGCCAGCAAAAGTACGCCAAATCGAGCGGTTTGAAAATCTACCCCTTTATTTGGAAAATGAAAAAGTTATGCAAACATGATGTTGTGCATGACTTTTTTAGATCATATAAGCCCCTTTTTTCATGAGGCTCTGCTACTCTGTAGCCAGGTGCTCCAAAGTGTTTTCTTTAAACCTTTGCTGGTCATCTTAGAAGAGCCTTGATTTGTGGGACCAATCTGAGACCAATCTGTAAGAGGAAACTGAAGAGCAAACTCCAGTTATGTTGTCCTTTTGTTTCATCATGGAAAGTTCCAGCTCCTTTCCTTGCTCCTAGGAGTTGAACTTACTACAAAATTAATTAACTGCGGTGCAATCCCAGCAGATGGCATCAGAAGAAAGAAGAAGAGTGCGAAGCCTGTACCCCGGGCTTGGGCCTGACCCAAAGCAGAGGTCCAGGTGTTAGGACCAGGCCTCCAGGCCAGACCCTTGGTATTGGGTCTAGGTAGGACCGGGTTGAGGCCCCAGATTTGGGACCCAGCCTCCGGGCCTGGGTCCAGGCCTCGTCATGGCATTTATTTCATTTGAGGGGCCCCTGATTCATTTTGGACCTCCAAAATGAATCAAATTGCCTTCATTTGTCGTATTTTTAAAATTTATTTGATAACAAATGCACATCCCTAGTCCTAACCCCACTCCCATTATAACCCTTTTTCCCCACAGAGAAAAATATGCACACTATTGACAGTGTGCTTACTTTTTCCCAGGACAAGGAGATATTTTCAGAGTCAACATTATGTCCAAAGTAGAGCCAATTAAGGGCCTCATTTTCCGCGCTGCTCGCACACGATACCAGGGTGGGGGCGGAGTCAGGGCGGAGTCGGCCCCAGAAGAGGAGGAGTCGGGGCGTCACCGGGGCCGACTCTGCCCCGACGCCGCGGACAGTGAAAAGGTAAGTGCCTTTTCGCGGCAGCTTTCGCTCCCAATAGCTACAACTACTATGGTGGCGCTATTGGGTGAGAAACCGGCAGCGATCGCACTGTGATGGTGTGATCGCTGCCGCATAGCGCAGGCCCTTCCCCCGTTTTGGCCCCCCACCCCTCATCTTCTAAAGTATCCCAGGCCTGCAATACTTTAGAAAATGAGGCCCTAAGTTACTTAAAGTACTTCTTAAGAAAGGACTAATGTGATCTTGAAAGCTCATAAAATATAATGGGTCGGATTTTAAAAGCCCTGCACGCATAAATCCGGCAGGGCACTCGCGCACTGGTGCGCCTATTTTGCATAGGCCGCCAGCGCCCGCACAGCCCCGGGACGAGCGTAAGTCCCGGGGCTTCGTAAAAGGGTCGGGGAGGGGGCGTGTCCGGGGGCATGTCCGGGGTCAGGGGGCGGTTCGGGGTAAGACCGGGGTGGCTTGGCATGCCAGCAGCCCGCTGGTGTGCGCAGAAGCAGGCGTAAATCTGCCAACAAAGGTGGGGGGGGTTTAGATAGGGCTGGGGGTGTGGGTTAGGTAGGGGAAGGTAAGGGAAGGTGCGAGGGGTGGAAAGAAAGTTCCTTCCGAGGCCGCTCCGATTTCGGAGCGGCCTCGGAGGGAACAGGCAGCGCGCCCCGGGCTCGGCGCACGCAAGTTGCACAAATGTGCACCCCCTTGCGCGCGCCGATCCCGGATTTTATAAGATTTGCGCGACTATGCGCGTATCTTACAAAATCCAGCGTACTTTTGTTCGCGCCAGGTGTATAAAATGTTACGCTCCTGCCCACAAGAAGCGTGTGCAGACTCTTACCTTGTTACAGCCACAGCCAGCCGGGCTGCTTCTTTCTCCCTGAATCAGCTGGGGCCGTTCCCACAGCTCTTGCCATGTGGTCTGCTCCTCGGCTGCTGTCTCTGCCTTTCCCCGACGTGCTGCTGTGATCCCGGGACCTCCAGCCAGCAGCGAGACCGTCTTTCTCAGTGCCTGCTTTAGCCCGGGTCCTTGCCCAGCAGGGAAGCAGTCTTACCTCTCTTCCTGGGGCTGTCCTCACGGCATGGAGCCGTTCCTGCAGTCAGCCCTTCCCCCGCTCTCTCTGCTTCTGTCCGTGCAGCTGGGAGCTGCTCCAGTGACCTGCCTTCACCCAGCTCCAGTCCAGGGCTGCCCCGCGGCTTCCTTGGGTCCTCCACGTGGCTGAGGACGCCACCAGCTGCCAGCTCTTCTCTCCAGCCTCCTAGGGCGCGAGCGCGCACTAGGGGTGTGCATTCGGATTGACCGCATTAGTAAAACGCAACTCATATTTTTTTTTTACTTAAAAAATTGATTCGACATAAACGATCGGATTTCCCACATATCGAACATAGATATGTTCGATATGTGGGAAATCGCGATTGTTGAGCCAAAATAAAAATATAAACCCCCTCACCCTCCTTAATCCCCCCCCCCCCCGACTTACCACAACTCCCTGGTGATGGAGCGAGGAGTGAGGACGCCATTTCTGCAATCCTTGGCGAGAAGCATGTGACGTCGGCGGCACGTCGAGTGACGCCGGCGTCACGTGATTCCCGGCTCGTTCGCGCCGGACGGCTCGTTCGGCCCAAAAAGAACTTTTGGCCAGCTTGGGGGGGCCTCCTGACCCCCTCAAGCTGGCCAAAAGTTCTTTTTGGGCCGAACGAGCCGTCCGGCGCGAACGAGCCGGGAATCACGTGGCGCCGCGTCACTCAGACGCGACGTCACGTGATTCCCGGCAAGTTCGCGCCGGACGGCTCGTTCGGCGCGAACAAGCTGGGAATCACGTGACGCCGACGTCACGTGATTCCCGGCAAGTTCGCGCCGGACGGCTCGTTCGGCCCAAAAAGAACTTTTGGCCAGCTTGGGGGGGTCAGGAGGCCCCCCCAAGCTGGCCAAAAGTTCTTTTTGGGCCGAACGAGCCGTCCGGCGCGAACGAGCCGGGAATCACGTGACACCGCGTCACTCGACGTGCCACCGACGTCACATGCTTCTCGCCAAGGATTGCAGAAATGACGTCCTCACTCCTCGCTCGATCACCAGGGAGTTGTGGTAAGTCTGGGGGGGGGATTAAGGAGGGTGAGGGGGTTTAATTTTTTTTTTGCACATATGTACATATACCCAACTCATTGGATTTTTTTTATGTCCATATTGGCCGCAAGTGGGACCCCCTTTCGGACATAAAAAATATGAACATAAAATTTTGCTCTGCACATCCCTAGTAGCTAGAAAGGTATTACAACTGACTGAGGGGAGAGAACTGGAGGATAGAGACAGATATATTGATAGAATTAGGGAAAGTAGAGGAGGTTTAGGAGTAAATATGGTTAGCGGTTGCTTTGGCTAGGTTTCAATTCTAACCTTCTTGGACAATGCCGCTCAGGGGTTGCATGAAGGGGCAAACAAAGGGGCGTACCACGCTCGGCACACGATGCCTCTGGCGTCACTGCAGGCCGTTTAAGCTTCTGCCCCAGATGACATCAAGGGGGGGGGGGGGGGGGAGGCGGAACAACTGGACCCAGCGACAGGCAGCGTTCAAAGTGGATGGTAGTAGCTGCAGAGGTACAGTTCTAATGAAAGAATATGTGTGGGAAGGATGGGACCCAGAACATATTATGGCTTGTATAAAAAATTGATTTTGAGGTTGTTTCATGTAATTTGAGGCCATAAAGGAAGCTGTGAGGTGTAACTATTTAGGAAAGGTTTGCAAAGGAAAAATGAGGATTCAAAACTTGAGCAACAACTGTGTGGGAGGATGACTAGAGACAATTTGGACAATAATGAATGTAATCTTTGGCATCACACTGCCCACACTGAAGTTGAACCACCACAGAACTTCCCTCCACAGCAAGTATAACCTTGCTCTTGATTGCAAGCTCCATCACAACTCCTTTCAACTCACATGAATCAGAAACTCTGAGGGATACCAGACACCTTCTCTGCTCAAGCCCAATAACCATGGGCAACTCTCCAGGGTCTCTAGAAAATGCTCTCTCCTCTGATACTGGAAATACATCTCCTTGATGATGAAAAAATCACCAGGACCTCTTACTCAATCAGGAACAATTTCCTTCAACAGCTCGCACACAGTGTTGCTCTCCAATTGCTCTGAAAACTACTGCTGTTCCCCAGCGCACATGTACCTTCTCCCAATCAGATTGCACAAGGACAAAATGACTTCCACTTTGACTTCCATCTATGCCCTTCTCCTCTACCACAATTCCTTACTCCATGTTTTCCTGCCTGGCTGCATCTTATGCTCTGAATAGACTTCCTGAGTTGGTGTTTCATGTGCTCTCTCTCTTGCCTTATTTAGGAAAAATGTGTTTATTTAAATTCAAGCTTTAAACCCACTTTTTTGAGGCTACTTTAAAATTATAACCCCAGATTATCCTACTTATAGCCTTTCTGGTTTTAATAATGTTCTTAATAAATGAAATTCCCAAAGTCTCTTTTGCCCTGTATGTTTCTCTTGATTATGTAACCCTTACTGGGGGGTGAGGTGGGGGAGGGTTAAGTCCCAAGAGCATATAAACTTATTTGTACTCTTCAGGGCAGGCATCTGGCTAGCACTCCTCCCATACACGACTCTCTGGTCCATAGGGTGGATTCTTTTTGTGGAGGGAAGCTTTCGCTTATGGCCCAGGTGATGGTGTGTTTCTCTTTGTGTGGTGTTAGCTGCTGCACCCTAGGGTGTGTGAGATGCTAGGACAAACCAGGCAGGACAAGGCTCTGGGTTTTAAAATAAATGTTTACTGATCTTTAACAATTAAATTAAAGTCCTCTTTCCATAAATGTGAATTTACTGCTGTCTGATGTACAAAGGTGGTTTTTTTCTCTTCTGGGTAGGTGTCTTTTATCTCAGGTAACTGGGTAAAGCTTCCCATGCTGACTAATGTGCTTAAAGCTTTCCCAGTGGGCAAACAGGAATCCTATTGAGGGGTCCCCTTAAACATGCAAAGTCCTATCTGAGTCCAATTTATTCACGATTGCCCAGCCTGTCCTGGTCCCATATGGGGGAGATCCAATTGGGAAACTCCAAGATCTTGGGCCTCCTGCTCAATGTTGGTACCGGTGGCTTCTCTCGCAGGAAAAGTCTTTAGAATGTGGGAACCAGGCTGTCCCAGACCTGGAGCCCTGTGGGAAGGGGTAAGACAAAAAGAAACCCACAAAACAGTATCCGAATACTTGCTCTCTGAAAATCTCTTGGTGACTGCTGCTTCACTATCACCGGTGCTTGTCCCTTATAGGCAATAGATTAGGGCTCACAGGTCTTTAGTCCTTGTCTTTCGTGTCGGGGGGGGGGGGGGGGAGCCTTCTCTAAAGGGAGCAAAGTTTAAGCAGCCGTCCTTTTTTAAAAAAGTCAGGATACATCTTGGCCATCAAAAATCTCACAAGGAGATGGTGCTTGCCTCAGCTAGGGTGCAGAGTGGGCTCACAGGTCTTCAGGCCTCTGGGTTGAGAGCCCTTTTGCCTAAAAGGAATCCAGCAAAAAATCTATCTCCCTGCAACTAAATGCAGGACAAACTTCTGGCAGGGTGTGAACATCGTGGATCCTCTTCAAAAAAACAAAACTGCATCCTCATTGCTCTGATGCCAATTCAGAATGACTCCACAGATTAAGAACATAAGAACATAAGAACATGCCATACTGGGTCAGACCAAGGGTCCATCAAGCCCAGCATCCTGTTTCCAACAGTGGCCAATCCAGGCCATAAGAACCTGGCAAGTACCCAAAAACTAAGTCTATTCCATGTAACCATTGCTAATGGCAGTGGCTATTCTCTAAGGGGTAGATTTTAAAAGAAGCGCGATCAGCCTACTTTTGCTTGCGCATCAGACTCAAGCAAAAGTACGCTGGATTTTAGTAGATACGCGCGGAGCCGCGCGTATCCACTAAAATCCCTGGATCGGCGCGCGCAAGGCTATTGATTTTGTATAGCCGGCGCGCGCCGAGCCGCGCTGCCTAACCCGTTCCCTCCAAGGCCGCTCCGAAATCGGAGCGGCCTCGGAGGGAACTTTCCTTTGCCCTCCCCTCACCTTCCCCTCCCTTCCCCTACCTAACCCACCCGCCCGGCCCTGTCTAAACCCCCCCCTTACCTTTGTCGGGGGATTTATGCCTCCCGGAGGGAGACGTAAATCCCCGCGCGCCAGCGGGCCTCCTGCGCGCCGGGCCGCAACCTGGGGGCGGGTACGGAGGGCGCGGCCACGCCCCCGGACCGCCCCGGGCAGTAGCCACGCCTCCGTACCCGCCCCCAAAACGCTCCCGACACGCCCCCGAAACGCCGCGACGACCGGGCCCGCCCCCCAACACGCCCCCGACACGCCCCCCTCCGAAAACCCCGGGACGTACGCGAGTCCCGGGGTCTGCGCGCGCCGGTAGGCCTATGTAAAATAGGCTTACCGGCGCGCAGGGCCCTGCTTGCGTAAATCCGGGCGGATTTACGCGAGCAGGACTCTTAAAATCCGCCCCTAAGTGAACTTAATAGCAGGTAATGGACTTCTCCTCCAAGAACTTATCCAATCCTTTTTTAAACACAGCTATACTAACTGCACGAACCACATTCTCTGGCAACAAATTCCAGAGTTTAATTGTGCGTTGAGTAAAAAAGAACTTTCTCCGATTAGTTTTAAATGTGCCCCATGCTAACTTCATGGAGTGCCCCCTAGTCTTTCTACTATCCGAAAGAGTAAATAACCGATTCCCATCTACCCGTTCTAGACCTCTCATGATTTTAAACACCTCTATCATATCCCCCCTCAGTCGTCTCTTCTCCAAGCTGAAAAGTCCTAACCTCTTTAGTCTTTCCTCATAGGGGAGTTGTTCCATTCCCTTTATCATTTGGTACATAAGAACATAAGAACATGCCATACTGGGTCAGACCAAGGGTCCATCAAGCCCAGCATCCTGTTTCCAACAGTGGCCAATCCGGGCCATAAGAACCTGGCAAGTACTCAAAAACTAAGTCTATTCCATGTTACCGTTGCTAGTAATAGCAGTGGCTATTTTCTAAGTCAACTTAATTAATAGCAAGTAATGGACTTCTCCTCCAAGAACTTATCCAATCCTTTTTTAAACACAGCTATACTAACTGCACTAACCACATCCTCTGGCAACAAATTCCAGAGTTTAATTGTGCGTTGAGTAAAAAAGAATTTTCTCCGATTAGTTGTAAATGTGCCCCATGCTAACTTCATGGAGTGCCCCCTAGTCTTTCTATTATCCGAAAGAGTAAATAACCTATTCACATCTAAAATGGCTGCACTAAATAGGATGAGGTGTATAATCCAAACCCTCCAGGTTGGGTGGGGCAGAAAGGGATGGAAGGCTCATAGATGTAATGGCTCTAAGCAAAGACCTAGGGCCATCTAGTGGCTGACTCAAGGGGGTGCCACAATTAGATTATAATCTCTGTTGAGATGGGACTGCCTCTTCTGAGTTATTGTACAGCACTGCATATATCCAGTAGTGCAACAGAAGTGATAAGTAGTAGTTTTACAGTGCTTCACACCAGGGGTGTAACTGTTGTGGGGAGGTTGTGGGTGCTTTGGGGGCCTGTGCTTCCTCACATTTGTTTCAGGACCCCCTCCTCTAGAAGCAGGGTTATGTCACATCTGGGTCAGCCCTTAAAGGTACACAGTTAGAGAGCCTGTTGCCACTGCAATCATTGCCAGTTCATGATCCCCCCTGCTGTTTAAAGAGGTTAACTTGAACAGGGAAGCAACACTGTCCTTGAGTACATCCAGGTCTTTCTGTTTATTTTTGACAGGTAATTATTCTTCCTCTTCTCAGCATCTTAAAAGTGAAAGAATCCCTGGCCTCAGTGGAAATCTATTTACATAATTGCTCCTCAGCAGCTTATATAAAGTAGCTCCCATAACCACAGTCGGCAATTTATTTATTTTATTTATTTATTTATTTAGATTTTTTATATACCGGCATTCGAGACAGCAGTCACATCATGCTGATTCACATAAAACAGGGGTGCAAAGTAAACATAACAATAACAATGGTGCTGAAAAGGCAGTTACATATAACAAGGTGATAAGAACTTGGCTTAGAGGAAGAGAAAGGACAGGTTATTAATTTACACAAGTAAACGATAGGAGATAAGGTCGACCATAGTGTAGATGGAGATTAGGGGTGGCTTGGAAGTATTAGATCAATTGACGTCTGGGAAGGCTTGTATGAATATCCAGGTCTTTAGTCTTTTTTTGAAGGTTGAGATGCATGGTTCTATTCTGAGATTTGAGGGTATGGAGTTCCATAACGGTGGGATGGCTGTAGAGAAAGCTCGGTCTCTTAGTGTGCTGTGTCTGGTAGATTTGGGCGGTGGTACCTGTAGCGAACCCTTGTATGCATCTCTTGTCGGTCTTGACGAATTGTGTAGTCGGAGAGGGATCTGTAGGTCAATGGGAGCCAGTTGGTGGATGTTTTTGTATGTGGTGAGAATGGCCTTGTATATTATTCTAAAGTGTATCGGTAGCCAATGGAGGTTCTTTAGAATAGGGGTTATGTGGTCCCTTCTCCTGGTATTTGTCAGAATTCGTGCAGCTGCATTTTGCACCATCTGAAGCGGTTTGGTGTATGAAGCGGGAAGGCCAAGTAGGATGGTGTTACAATAGTCTAATTTTGAAAAAATGATTGCTTGCAGAATGGTTCTGAAATCTTGGGCATAGAAAAGAGGTCTAATTCTTTTCAGAACTTGTAATTGATAGAAACAGTCTTTGGTGGTTTTGTTAATAGTGGCTTTGAAATTCAGGCGATTATCAACTAGGACTCCTAGGTCTCTCACTTGTGTGATTGTTGGCGTGGCTTGCTGTGCAGAGGTAATGGGGTTGTTCTCTGAGGCAATGAGCAGTAGTTCAGTTTTGCCGGAATTTAATACCAGGTTTAGGCTGGTGAGGAGGAGTTTAATTTTTTGAAGGCATGTATCCCAGTAAGCCAGAGTTTTTGCGAAGGAATCCTTAATGGGTATCAGGACCTGGATATCGTCCGCATAAAGGAAGTGTTTGAGGTTGAGGTCTGTGAGTAGTTGGCATAATGGTATAAGGTAAATGTTAAATAAAGTAGGAGACAGGGAGGACCCTTGTGGGACTCCTACTGATGACGGGTGTAGAGAGGATTCTTTGTTCTGGATCTTGACCTTGTATCCTCTGTTGCTGAGAAAGGATATGAACCAAGATAGTGCTGTGAGATAGTGAAAAGACAGAAGATACAGAGTGTTGCCAGAAATGAAAGACTTTTGTACTACTGCTATGAAGACCCACAAATGGAGGTGAGGAGGGGCAGATGGCTAGCACATTGCCCACCCATGTTAATCTTGGCTTCCCCCCAAAAATTAATTTCTGGCTATAGCCCTGCTTTATACCACAGATATACTGACCTGCTAATGGGATTGGAGGGCAACATGCACAAGACTCCTTCTCCCTCTGATGTTTTTAGCCATGCTGCAGAAAAGCTCCTCCCTGTCTTCCTCTCATAAGCACCTGGATCTGTGCAGCCATAGGTGGGATTCTCTTTTTCTTCTTTGGCATGAAGGTCATCCTACATTCAATGATGCATTCTCGCTTTTGGTAACCATCTTTTCCCTCAGAAATCTGTGGAGAAAAGTTTCTCAAAAGATGTATGTACTTATAAGTCACAAAAATACTGTTAATGGCAGCTACTGTGTAAAATGCACCCCTAAAACACCTCCGAGTCCCTTGCTGATTGCCAGTTTTATGTAACCCTCTTCAAAGGCCTATAAAACAAAAATCTTAGAGGTCCATATTCAGAAGCATTTAGCTGACTAACTCAGAAATTAGCTGGGTAAATTAAAATTTGGGCACTTAAACTGGCTAAATTATGGCTGGCTAATAAGTTAGATTTTCGTAATGAACTCACAAAATATAATGAATCTAAGGCTTACAAATCCTCCTTATGTAAATCTACACATCCAACTACCCCAACCACAGAAGACTTTATTTATCAATGCCATTCTCAAAACTATTTTGGGAAATTGTATCAGACAAAACAATGTGCTCTTACAGTCGTCTGGCTCTTGCCCGCAATGGACTGCAACCAGTATCGTGTAGATGGCACACACAATTACTTCATTTATTCTTTCCCAACAACTTTTTTCAAACTTTTTTGCGATTTCTCAAAACCCACTCACGTGACCCAAACTCTAAAACCAATTTTTAAGATACTTATCTGGACTGCTACCCAACACCTAAGTGCTCCAATTATTCTTTTTTCTTTTTTCTCGCTTCGATGTTGCCTTCACTGTCACGCCCTGCTTGCGCTTCAGTCATTATCTCATCCTCGTTCCCACTACACAATGTATTCGTTGTTATTCTCCAGTGCCATTATACACACACTTGTGTGCCTCCTGACATCGGCAATATTTCGGCCTTCTTCAGGGGATTTCTCCTATACGTAAAACACATTCATCTTCTTATTTATACATACAAATATTTCAATAGACTTTCTAATAAATCATAACTATGCAACGCGACTTACTTTCAGTTCTCGGCCGTGCCCGGCTCCTTTCCTCAGCACACAAATTCAAAGATGGCGCCCATCGCTCAACCCCTCCCATCTGGAACCTTATCCTTTTAAACCCATGGTACTCCTCAACTCACCTGCAATCAATTCCCTTATAGGTGCACTTACCTATCAGTTCTCTAGCAGATACACTGAACAATCAACTTCCTTGTTGAGTCCCTCCGGCTGAACTGTCCTTAATTTAAATATCCACTTTTGTTCCTTCTGAAGCAACTTAAGATTAACATTCCCTTCTCGTTGATATTTTTTAACAACTTCCAAATCTGTACAATTCAGCTCTTCAAAAGTGTGGCCTTTATCGGTGCAATGCTATACTAGCAGTACTTCCATTTTTAAACATTTCAGAGCACTCTTGTACTCTATGAGGCGCGTTTTTAATTTCCTTGACGTTTTTCCCACGTATAACAGTTTACAGGTACACCAGATTACATATAACACTGCCATAGTTGAACATGTCGTTCTCACAAACGGAACACAGCCTTTCAATTTCTCGATTGGAATATGAATATTAGTATGTGCCACCATGCACATGGAGCACATTTGACAAGGATAGTGGCCCACCTCCTCGATCTTAATTTCCTCAATCGGTTTAAAAAAAGAATGTACCATCATGTCTTTAAAAACTGGGTATGTTTGCAGGATACAACAATTTCTTTTAATGCTCTGTGTTACTTTTTGTATACCCTCAGAGTATGGTAAAACACATGTCATTCTATTTGATGGATTTTTCTTCTGCGGATTTAATAACAGGTCCCTGTTGTTCCAGCGAACATGTTTAAGGGCTTGCTGAACAACTTGCTCAGGGTACCCCCTGTCCAAGAAGTTCAACGAGGAGGGAATGTTAATCTTAAGTTGCTTCAGAAGGAACAAAAATGGATATTTAAATTAAGGACAGTTCAGCCGGAGGGACTCAACAAGGAAGTTGATTGGTCAGTGTATCTGCTAGAGAACTGATAGGTAGGTGCACCTATCAGGGAATTGATTGGAGGTGAGTTGAGGAGTACCATTAGTTTAAAAGGATAAGGTTCCAGATGGGAGGGGTTGAGCGATGGGCGCCATCTTTGAATTTGTGTGCTGAGGAAAGGAGCCGGGCACGGCCGAGAACTGAAAGTAAGTTGCGTTGCATAATTTTGATTTATTAGAAAGTCTATTGAAATATTTGTATGTATAAATAAGAAGATGAATGTGTTTTACGTATAGGAGAAATCCCCTGAAGAAGGCGGGTGTAACCACCGAAACATCGCCGATGTTGGGAGGCACACAAGTGTGTGTATAATGGCACTGGATTATAACAACGAATACATTGTATAGTGGGAATGAGAATGAGATAATGACTGAAGTGCAAGCAGGGCGCAACAGTGAAGGCAACATCGAAGCGAGAAAAAAGAAAAAAAGAAGAATTGGAGCACTTAGGTGTTGGGTAGCAGTCCAGATAAGTATCTTAAAAATTGGTTTTAGAATTTGGGTCACGTGAGTGGGTTTTAAGAAATCGCAAAAAAGTTTGAAAAAAGTTGTTGGGAAAGAGTAAATGAAGTAATTGTGTGTGCCATCTACACGATACTGGTTGCAGCCCATTGCGGGCAATAGCCAGACGACTGTTAGAGCACATTGTTTTGTCTGATACAATTTCCCAAAATAGTTTTTGAGAGTGGCATTGAGAAATAAATTCCTCTGTGGTTGGGATAGTTGGATGTGTGGCTAATAAGTTAGACAGCTAAGCTTGGTCGGGCCAACGAGCTGTCCTACGTTTAGCCAGCTATATTCAATAATATGGCTGCACTATTGAATACATCTCCAAAGTTAACCGGATAAGTATCCGGCTAACTTTGCTATATGGACAGTGACTGAATATGGACCTCCACAAACTTAGTGATTCTTCTCCTGGCACCTGGTCTGTGTGTACAAAATAAAGGGGATTGAGCAGATGGTTTAGTGATCCAAGCCCAGAGGTTAAGAAATGTAAACTTCTACTGGGCAGAGAAGAAAGAATAAATTTGAAACATTTCCCTTCTGTGACTATATGAAAACAACTGTCCCTTTCCCTTTCAGTGAAAGCAGTCTAGTCCAATAGTCTTGGTGAGCTCCTGGATCCTTGAACCAAACCCTGGGATCAAATAACTCTGTAGCAATATAATGGGTTTGTCGTTCCAACTGGAAAACAATGTATTTACTTGTCTGAAGTAAAAAGCAGTAAATCAGAGTCAAAGGCTTCCATGGCAGAGATACCTATCCTGACAGCTGGGATACACAGAAAAACCCTCTTCCCTTAGAAGCAAGACCAACAAAACCCATTAGCACATAGAAAACAGTAGCATATCAAGCATTTCCAAAAGAAAACCCTCATCATTACTCACACTTGAACAAAGAGTTCATCAACACAAGGAGTCTTCTTTCAGGCAGGAAACTTCATTCTGAAAGTTTTGTCCATGTTTCCTTCTAGAGCTCCAAAAAGGAGAATCAAAGCAAATGTGCATTAGAGAGCTGCATTTCTGTACGTTACGTTCATATCAGACCCAGTAAGATCCATTATGGGCTGGCAAGCACCAGTAAACCCAGCTAGAAAAATCGGTAAAAACAAACTCTAATACCACTGAACTCAACTGGAGCAACCAAAGGAGTGAAACTCTTCTTACTAATGTAATCCCTGGGTGGGGCAGATCCTTTTATTTGGCACCCAGAGGCAACACAGAAAGAAAATGGAGCGATGGACCCTTTCTTCACAATCCTTTTAGTCTCTATTGAATTCCTTCTACCTACTGGATTTGCTTGACCCACTTTTGCTGCTGGAGGAGGTAGAAGGCTGCGCTCTTCTCTTAAGCTGCAACAGCTTGGATTTTTCCACCAGAGGGTAAGACCTGCCCATAAGAGGAAAAAGGGACATGGCTGGCAGGTGTGGGGTCATGCTTATCTGTGAAGAGAGGGGCCTGGCATCCCTCACAGCCTAACATGATGGGCCGCCCTCACTGTCTCACATGGCAACATGTGCATTCCAGACACATGGGGAATAGCTCTCTTCAACCCAACCACACTCGGCCTGTCACCCAGTAAGTTGCAGAGTTTTCGATTTGCTGTTCTGGTCGGTAGTCACAGACCACAACATTTGACGATGAAATTGCTCAGGGGTGGCACCCTCAGCACTCTAGACAGCTTTTAGTCTGCATTCACTGACTTCACTGACATCTCTCTCCCCCCTTAACCTTTTCGGTTAACGCAGGACACATGAAAACCAACCGACATTATTATGTGCGTGAATGATAAATGACCCAGTTAGGCAGGTAACAAAGAAAAATCTCACCTCTAAACTCAACACAGTCTCTCTATACTAAAGAAAAGACTTTCGTCTACGCTGGGTCTGTCTGGAAACATCTAGAAAGATACATATTTTTTGATCTAAGATTTAAGCTACCATGTTACTAAAAAACAATCTTATAATTAAATTTTTATCTACCACAGTCATACTAGAGATTAACAAAGTAGCATGATCATTAACAACATCATTGACTGCTCAAGAAAACTAGTCAAATTAAAGTCCTCTAATGGAACAACAGGAGATTTATAAACTTCTTGCTTTTGAGAAATAGTAAATAAAACATTTTTGAAAAGAAAGATAAATGATCATCCATAATACACAAGATTTATTTTAAATATTTAAATCAAGTTGTTGAGGGGCAATCAGATGAGTACGAGGAACATTAAACAAATTCAAATTAAGAATACGAGATTGATTCTCAAGAGACTCAAGACTTTGTTTCATAGCAGAACTGTCTGAGACAAAAGCCATTCTAAACTCCTGTGAAACAAGGTCATGTGACTCCAGAGTTTTAAGTCTCATATTGAGACCTGAAATAGCCAGCTGAGCAGAAACTTGTTCTTTACCAACATCCAAGGATGAGGGAAAATTAAATCATTAAACTTCTTGTTGATAGATCTTTCCAATAAAACAATAACTACCACATATTTTTAAGGTCTACATTAGCAAGTCTCTGGAAAGGAGACACTTCCAAGGTGGTGCCACCTTGCAATAAAGATGATCCCCTATATCTGGTACTATACTCAGATCTAGGTGCGGGATGGGCAATCACTACAAATGACCACATATAAGATGTGGGAGGAGGAATGTGGATCTCAGGGCTCAGCAATGTTTCTGCCTTTAGCTGACTATCCATTACTCCACCTATGGAGTCAGCAATGAGGATTGTTCCTGAATAGCTCTTCAATTTATGATTCAGGGAATCCTATACAAAAATTTTCCTCAGAATCAGGTGTTGAAAATATTGCCTCCATTGCCTCAGGAACAGTAAATGCTATTGTACTTCTGCTGCCCCAATCCAAGCTAATGTCCTACTACTGCTAGCCTTCAATGGCTCTCCTACCTTTTTCTACTGCTCCAAAATAAGAGTGTGAGGAACAGGTGATGGCAGCACATGCTTTCCAAATTTCAATTGCTTCTGCCTTAAGTTGCTTTCTGATCCTGCCATTTTGCAGCTAACAAAGTCTATTTTCAGTTTAGGGACAGGACTGTTTGTTTTCTTACTACTGCTACTATTAGGTTGGGCTGTCTCTGCAGCAAACCCTCTATCCCTGCCAAGGCTTCCATTCCCACCTCTGTCTTTTCTTCTCAGTGGCTTGATGGAATTTGAGGTACCTACTGGGGATTTGGATATCACAAAAGGAAATTTATTTATTGATACTGTACTTTTTCTATAGTGTGCAGAAATGTCTGTCTTATACAAACATATACTTATACAATATATGTGCTGAATGCCCCCTTTTCCAAACAGCCTATTGGAAAGTTAAACAGAATTAACAATGGTGGCAGCCTGGCAAGACTTGTTCTAATCTTCACTTGTCAGTGTGCTAACCTCACTACACTATACTAGACACTCAGACAGACAGAGACAAATTCACTGCTTCAAACTCCACAGTCCTACCATGTCCCAGTGAACAGAGAAAGCACAATGTCACTACTAGGGGTGTGCATTCGGATTGACCGCATTAGTAAAACGCAACTCATATTTTTTTTTTACTTAAAAAATTGATTCGACATAAACGATCGGATTTCCCACATATCGAACATAGATATGTTCGATATGTGGGAAATCGCGATTGTTGAGCCAAAATAAAAATATAACCCCCCTCACCCTCCTTAATCCCCCCCCCCCCCCGACTTACCACAACTCCCTGGTGATGGAGCGAGGAGTGAGGACGCCATTTCTGCAATCCTTGGCGAGAAGCATGTGACGTCGGCGGCACGTCGAGTGACGCCGGCGTCACGTGATTCCCGGCTCGTTCGCGCCGGACGGCTCGTTCGGCCCAAAAAGAACTTTTGGCCAGCTTGGGGGGGCCTCCTGACCCCCTCAAGCTGGCCAAAAGTTCTTTTTGGGCCGAACGAGCCGTCCGGCGCGAACGAGCCGGGAATCACGTGGCGCCGCGTCACTCAGACGCGACGTCACGTGATTCCCAGCAAGTTCGCGCCGGACGGCTCGTTCGGCGCGAACAAGCCGGGAATCACGTGACGCCGACGTCACGTGATTCCCGGCAAGTTCGCGCCGGACGGCTCGTTCGGCCCAAAAAGAACTTTTGGCCAGCTTGGGGGGGTCAGGAGGCCCCCCCAAGCTGGCCAAAAGTTCTTTTTGGGCCGAACGAGCCGTCCGGCGCGAACGAGCCGGGAATCACGTGACGCCGCGTCACTCGACGTGCCACCGACGTCACATGCTTCTCGCCAAGGATTGCAGAAATGACGTCCTCACTCCTCGCTCGATCACCAGGGAGTTGTGGTAAGTCTGGGGGGGGGATTAAGGAGGGTGAGGGGGTTTAATTTTTTTTTTTGCACATATGTACATATACCCAACTCATTGGATTTTTTTTATGTCCATATTGGCCGCAAGTGGGACCCCCTTTCGGACATAAAAAATATGAACATAAAATTTTGCTCTGCACATCCCTAGCGCGCACCTCTTTGCTCCTCTTGAAGGGCCAGCCAGGTGTGGCCCCCTGCTGACCCCTCCCTGAGCGTTGTCCACCTCAGCCCTACTAAAGGGCTCAGCTTTCAGTGTATCTTTGCCTTCGCAAGGAGTTGGTCACTCCTGAGTTCCTCGTTCCAGGAGATGCCTTGTATTCCAGCCTTCTGCAAGGTCCAGTGTTCCATGTTTCCTGTTGAAGCTTCTTGTCAAGTTGTTCCAGTCCTGATGTCTGCCTGCCATTCCAGTCCTGATGTCTTCAGTGTTCCAGTCCTGATGTTTGCCTTCCGTTCCAGTCTCAAGGTCTGTCTCTTGTTCCAGTCCTGATGTTCCTGATGTCCATGTTCCAGCCCAGAGGTGTGTCTCCTATTCCAGTATATGTGTTCCAGTCCTGATGTTCCAGATATCCTTGTTCCTGATCCTGATGCCTAACCTGCCTTGTGCTGCCAGGAGAGCAGCGTATATCCTTGCCTTGTGCTGCCAGGAGAGCAGCGTATATTCTTGCCTTGTGCTGCCAGGAGAGCAGCGTATATCCTTGCCTTGTGCTGCCAGGAGAGCAGCGAACCTGCTTCCTCTTTCCTGTGCTCTCCCGCTCTCTGCGTGGTCCGCGACCAGCCTTCCAGGGCTGTGTAGGGCGCGCATGGGACAGGGTGGTCCGCGACTCAGTCCCGCGGGTGGCCTGAGTAGGGCGCCCTGAGGGTCAGTGCCCATGACTTCCTCGTTCCTGACTCCACCTCTGTGCATCCAGTACCTCGACCTGAGTCCTCGTCTTGCCTGCGTCCATGTCTATGCATACTGCACCCCGTTCCTGAAGTCCACGTCTATGCCTGAGTCCACGTCTAAGGATCCTGCATCTATGCCTGAGTCCACGTCTATGGATCCTGCACCTCGTCCTGAGTCCACGTCTATGCCTGAGTCTACGTCGTTCCTGAGTCTCGTCTGAATCCATGTTCCAGTCTTCACTGTCCTGGCCTCCATCTGGCCTGCCGCTTCGTGCCGTACCCTGCGGCAGGTCCGAAAGGGCTGGGAACGGTCGGAGGACTGTTCACAAGACCAACATTGCGTTGTTGGGTCTTCCGAAGCGCGCAGGTCCAGAGGAGGGCCTGTCAGCCAGTCTTCACTCCAGCCCTGCTCCCGTCCAGCCCATGCTCGGGCATGCCACGCCTCCCGCGGCACCTCTTCAGAGTTCCTCTGGGGTCGAGCCGTGGCCCAAGGACACACATCACCCAGGAGTGGGATCGCTCTCCTAGCGCTCCACAACAGAAAATGTATAAAATCTACCCCAATTTGATTATTTCTATATTGGTTTTATAAAAGATACCACTATCTTCTAAGATTTCAGTTAATATAGAATTCCTTAGAGAAATCCAGGCTGTTTTATTTATGGCAAGCTATTGAACCTCACAAAACAGGCGGAGTAAACAACACACACATGTAGAGAACAAACAGCAAAAAAATAATGTGTGGCAAACAATCTACTGGTCAATATCTCTTAGCAAAAGATATGTACCACATTAGATTGTTTGCCACACATTAATTTTTTTGCAATAAGCTACTGAACCTTACAGTATTAAATTACTTGCCAAATTCTGTATAATTAATTTGGTTACAATCCATAGACTAGTTCAGATAAACTCCTGGGTATGATGGTTTGGTTTTACCCAGCAGAACCAAACTACTTTTGGCTCTGGTCTGGCCTTAATTAAATCCCCTCTGATTCCCTTCATTTTGTAATCTGAAATATATTCATTATAAACTTCAGTGGTACTTCTGGGGTCAAAAGACTTTTTACATTTTATACTCTGGTTGGATCAGAATCTGGTTCAATGAATTCTTTTATTACATTCAGCAGAATAGTAGGATGAGAATGAGACTCAGAACCAGAGGTCAACCAGATTCTCTACTAAACTGTATTTAGTGAAAAGCTTCTGAGTCTTTTAACTATTCACGATGGAGCTTGGAAAAGACAATGTAAACACTTACTTTACAGCTTTTTAAACACCTGTAGTTTTAAACACAGGAACTTTTTAATGATACCCAGGATAATTTATTATACAGTAGTTGCAAAGTTTCCAAGTTCAGAAGTTGTATCAAACTTTTTAATAATACTCAGTGGAGCTTATTAAAATAAATAGTAATTAATGTTTTAGTTATAGAATTCTGGTGTATTTCAGGGACATGCCTGAATCACAGAGAATCATTTGCTTTGACTCTTGTGATTAAGATTATCTTGTTTAGTAAAGACCAGGTGCTTCTGCACCTTGGGATAGATGATTGAGAAGGGAACTTTGATATTTCTACCTGTATGAATATGCCATAAATTCTACTTCTGTTAAATAACATTTTCATTGCAAAATGAGTTTTTAAAATTTCTTTGCACTTGTATAGCAATATTAGCCAAACAGCAATATAATTTTAATAAAGGATAAAGAGGGCAATTTTCATAGCTATTTCCCCAAGTATATAGAGGTAGATATTAAAAAAATAAAAGATGAATTTTTAAAGAGGTACTCATGGAAAAATGGCCACATATGCGTGCATGTGGCCTGTTCATGTGGACCATGAATTTTATAAAGGGTTCACATACATGCCCATATGTTCATGCATGAGCAAACTTGTGCAAGTAGAAAAGGGATGGTCCAGCTGTGTTTTCTGGCAGGGAAAGCATTTACACATATAAGTTTCCATTTTAGAACCTGCCAAAGTGATGCATATAAGTCTGTTACTTGTATATATTAACATCTGCTAATTATCTGATGTAAGTGAGAATAAAAGTTTTTATTGCCAAATACTGACTGGATAAGAGCTGTGGGTAAACTGGGGAGAGTTCAGGCTGAAGAACCAGAAGGGTATCGATGACCTGGAGAAGCACTAAGCAAAATCATGGCCAAATTGGTAAAACTGTTAATTTCCTTCATGCATGCATGTTTTAAAAGCTGCAGACATGCATGTATAAAAGCTGACAAGTTCTAAGGAAAATATGCGAGTGAAATCTCCATGTGTAAATATTTAAAATTAGGAGCACAAATTCATGTGTATAGGAGATATGCTTCACTTATCCAGATAAGTTTTGACTTATCCGCCTAAGTATCTTTGCCACCACTTAGCTGGATAAGGCATAAAAAGTGCTATTTTTCCAGCTGACTAACAGCTCGATACAGTAAAGCTCGCGGGAGAGCGGACGAACGCCCGCTCTCCCGGCGCGCGCACCGGCCCTTTGCCGGTGCGCACGATTCTTTATTTAAATTAGATGATGCTGTAAAAATGGGGAAAAGGAGGTGTTAGGGACACTAGCGCGTCCCTAGCGCCTCCTTTTAGCCCGGAGCGGCGGCTGTCAGCGGGTTTGACAGCCGACGCTCAATTTTGCCGGCGTCGGTTCTCAAGCCCGCTGACAGCCACGGACTCGGAAACTGGACGCTGGCAAAATTGAGCGTCCGGTTTTCGGCCCGACAACCGCGGGCTGAATTCAAAATTTTTTTTTTTTACTTTTTTTACTTTTCGGGACCTCCGACTTAATATCGCTATGATATTAAGTCGGAAAGTAAAATGTGCGGCTTGGCTGCACATTTTACTTTCTGTATCCCGCGCGCATACCTAATAGGGCCATCAACATGCATTGGGGCGCACTGTACTGTATCGGCCTATTAGATAGCCGGATCAGTCTTTAAAAGCTAAGTATCCTGCTCTCTTACTAATCTATCCAAGAAGTGCTTTTCTTTTACTTATCTGGATCTCTTAATTATCTGACTAGTAATGCTTTTCTTTTACTTATCTGGCTATCTTACTTAACAGGATAAGTCTTAAACAGCACTACTTAGCAGATAAGTAGTGTTTTTGAGACTTATCTAAATGGCAGCTTTCGAGTTTGCCATATAGATGATTCTCCCTGAGCCTCTGCAGCACCTGCTTAATGTGCTTTTGATGCTGAGTCAAGAAGTGTGAAATGATAAGGATATCATTCAGGTGCACTAGGACGTACACTAGGACGTAGTCTCTTGTATAATCTTTATCCTGTTGGACTCTATGCCGTCCTGGACATAAAGTGCCACACCCCCAACAAGTTGATGCTCCCTATCATTATGATATAATTTGTACTCTGATATAGCACTGTCCCATTGGTTATTCTCCTTCCTCCAGGTCTCTGAGATGCCAATTACGCAATCTCATCCCAGTCGCTCAATTAGCTCATCCACTTGAGGCATCGAGTATATGTCAAGTTTTGAGACTTTATTGATCTTTTAAAAGTGATTGCAGAACCTTATGCTGCCATCTGGCTTCAGCACCAACACTATGGGTGAGGACAAATCACTGTTAGACTCCTTTATAACTCCAAGCCAGAGTATCCCCTTCCCTTCAGTCTCAATAACATGATGTCTGGCCTTGGGAATTTGATAAGGTCATCGCTGCACAATACCAAGAGGCATAATGATGTCATTCTGCACCAGGTAGGTTTGAAAAGATCTCCTTGTTTTGCTTCAAAAGCTGCTTTAAGTCAGCTATCTGCACAGTGGACAGCTGGTTTCCAAAAGGAATCTGGGTTTGTCTACTTCAGGTCTAATCTCTGGACCAAATTCTCCTTCTTGTATCACTCCACATACCTGTGGAGCCCACGTCTTCAGGTTTATGTGGTAGATCTGAGTTGTCTTTCATTTATCAGGCTGATCTATTTTGTAATCCATGGACCCTGTTTTCTCCAAAACATCATAGGGTCATTTTCAAAGGGCTAATAGCTTGCTTTCTGAAGGGAGAAGAGGGACAAGGATGTGGTCTCCCAGCTGGACTGTGGGAAGATTATAAACTCAGGCTTGGGTAGCCTGAGCCTACTCTTGGTATAGGCAGGCTGCCTTTCCAGCTTTTCTTTTTAGAAGATCCTGCTCTCAGAGAATGTAGTTTATGGGGTTCTTCCCGAGGTTTCTTTTGTCTTCCCAAGTTTCCTGAGCTATGTCCAAAATTCCTCTCAGCCTCCTGCCATACAGTAGTTCAAAGGGGTAAAAGTCCATCCAGCTCTGGGGCACTTCACAAATTGCAAACAGCAGATCGGGTAGCAAGAAGTCCAAGCTCTTGTCGTCTTCATCTGCAAATTTTCTCAAAATTTGTTGAGCGTCTGTGTTACGGTTCTGGCCGCGAGCGCCACGACCAGACCCTTACCTCCATGTTCCTGGACCTGTTCCCGCTTCAGTTGGCCTAGTTCGCTAACAAATTTACAACAGTTCATCTCAAACTTCTGTCAGGCCTTTGATAAGCCCACCTGAGTAGCCACGGCTACCTCCGACCTGCTGCAACTCCGTCAGGGAGTTGCTATGGAGTTTCCGACCTTAGCCCAAGAAGTAGGTTGGCAGGATGGTAGTCTTAAGGCCATCTTCTTGGAGGGCATCTCCGGATGTATAAAAGATGTATAAAAGATGAGATTGCTGCTCGAGATCTGCCGAAGGACCTCAACGCCTTGATAGAGATGGCTGACTGCATCGACCACCGCCTACAACAACGGGCCAAGGAGCAGCACTCCTCTCGTCATAGTCCTGCTAGTGGGCCAGCGAGACCTGTGCCTTCTCCTAAGACTTCTCGTCCTGATGCTCCCACATGCGAACCCATGCAGCTGGGACGGGCCCCGCTCTCTGCTGAAGAAAGGCAACATCACCGTGCATTGAAGTTGTGTTTATATTGTGGCCAAAAGGGCCACTTCTTGGCATGCTGCCAATAGCGTGCGGAAAACGCCAAAGCCTAGGAGGTCGGGAGGAGCTCCTCCTAGGCTGTGCCACTGCTCCTTAGTGTACCATGCCTGTGACCCTGGAATACCCAGGAGGGTCTTTTGAGACTATGGCGTTCCTGGATTCTGGTGCCGGAGGTAATTTCATCCTGCAGGACTTAGTCTCCCAGTTGCGAATCCCTATGCATAGACGGGAGGTCCCGTTATGAATTACCTCTATCCAGGGGACGCTCCTTCCTGGACCTGTCCTGATGTCCACGGCACCCATTACTGTCCGCACCGGGGCGATTCATTTGGAGGAGATAGCCTTCCTAGTGCTGGATAAGGCTGTCCACCCTGTGGTGTTAGGGTTGCCATGGTTACAGAAGCACTCACCCACGATTCAGTGGGATACCTTACAGATTGTCAAGTGGAGCCCTTTCTGCCTAGCTAATTGCATGAAAGTTCCTAAGACTCCCGCACTTCCGTTGATGCACTCAGCCTTAGGTCCTCCTGCATCTTATGAGGACTTTACGGACGTATTTTCCAAGACCAAGGCAGAAATCCTTCCGTAGCATCGTCCGTATGACTGCGCTATAGACCTGTTACCTGGTACTACGCCTCCCCGAGGAAGGGTGTATCCCTTATCAGTACCTGAAACCCGGGCCATGTCCGAGTATATTTCAGAGAATTTGGCCAAGGCATTCATTCGCCCATCCAAGTCACCTGCATGGGCAGGCTTCTTCTTTGTCAGCAAGAAGGATGGCTCGCTGAGACCGTGTATAGACTATCGAGGCTTAAATTCCCTTACAAAGCAAGACCGTTACCCGTGCCCGTTAATCCCGGAGCTCCTCGATAGACTCCAGGGAGCGAAGATTTTCATAAAGTTGGATTTACGAGGTGCATACAACTTAGTCAGAATCCGTCCCTGAGATGAGTGGAAGACCGCTTTTAATACCAGAGACGGGCATTACAAGTATCTTGTGATGCCTTTCGGCTTATGTAATGCTCCGGCGGTGTTCCAGCACCTTATGAATGAGGTGCTACGGGACCTTCTGAACACCTGCGTAATTGTTTACCTTGACAATGTGTTAGTCTACTCCCAGGACCTGCCTTCACACCGTCAGCATGTCCGTCAAGTGCTCCAAATACTTAGGGAGCAAGGTCTGTACGCGAAACTGGAAAAATGTAGCTTTGAGAAGACGTCCCTGCCATTCCTGGGCTACATAGTCTCTGCAACAGGTTTTCAAATGAATCTTGAGAAAGTGGTGGCAATTAAGAATTGGCCCCGGCTGAAGGGTCTTAAAGTGTTGCAACGCTTTCTCGGCTTTTCCAGTTTCTACCGTCACTTTATTCCTAACTACTCCCATATTGTGGCCCCATTAACTACCCTCACACGAAAGGGGGCCAATGTGATGGATTGGCCTGTTCCCACCTGCCAAGCCTTCGAGGCCCTTAAGGAGGCGTTCCTGTTAGACACCTGCCTTTGTCATCCAGATCCCAGCCGGCCCTTTGTGGTGGAAGTTGATGCCTCCAATGTGGACGTGGGGGCCGTGCTGAGCCAGTACTCTGATTCTGGACAACTGTTACCCTGTTCATATTTCTCAAAGAAATTATCCCCGGCAGAGAGCAACTACTCTGTTGGTGATAAAGAGTTGCTAGCCGTGAAACTTGCCCTGGAGGAATGGAGACGGTGGTTGGAAGGAGTCAACCATCCGGTTGCGATTTACACCGATCACAAGAACTTAGCATTCTTGAAGCAAGCCCAACGCCTGAACCCAAGGCAAGCCCGGTGGTCGCTGTTCTTTGATCGGTTCGACTTTACCTTACGCTATCGACCCGGCTCTAAGAATGTTCAAGCCGACACGCTCTCACGCTCTTCTGAGGTCGAAGAGACTCCTGACATGCCTCAGTATATCTTGGATCCTGCGAAAGTAAGCCTTGCAGCTACCATGTTGTCCTCCCAAGGAAAGACCATCGTTCCACGTCGCTCCCGGAGAGCAGTTCTCACTTGGGCCCATGACTCCCTCACTGGGGGCCATGCTGGCTGTAAAGGGACCTTAGACTTGTTGAATTGATTCTACTGGTGGCCGACGGTGAGACAGGACGTCCAAGCTTTTGTAGGCTCATGCCCTACCTGCGCCATTCAAAAGCCGCTCATCGGGAGACCCAGGGGCCTATTGCAACTATTGCCTGTCCCGGTGGAGCCTTGGACACACATCTCCATTGACTTTGTCGTGGATCTCCCCATCTCAGGAGGTAATTCAGTCATTTGGGTGACCGTAGACCGATTCTCCAAGATGGCGCACTTTGTCCCTTTGCCAAAGTTGCCTTCTGCACATGACCTAGCTAACCTCTTCACTCAGCATATCTTTAGACTTCATGGTCTCCTGCAGGATATAGTCTCCGATCGAGGACCACAGTTTACTGCTCAATATTGGAAAGCACCTTGCAAATGTTCAATGTGCAACTGAGCCTTTCGTCTGCGTTCCATCCTCATAGTAATGAGCAACGGAACGAACTAACCAAACCTTGAAGACTTTTCTCCGTTCATACATGAATGAACGACAAAATAATTGGGCCAAGCTACTCCCGTGGGCGGAGTTCTCGTATAATAATCATACGCATGCTGCTACTGGAAGTTCGCCTTTCCTCGTCATTTATGGGAAGCAACTTCGACCGCCCTTGCCTTCACCTGAACCTAGTGCACTCCCAGCGGTGCAACTTTCAGCCCGCCAGCTTCTTTCCTTGTGGACGTCCATCCAGGGAAAGATCCGTAAAGCCACCCAGTCCACCAAGAAATGGGTGGATAGGCATCATCAGCTAGCACCCATCTTCCTTCCAGGAGACCGCGTCTGGCTTAATACCAAAAATCTACAGCTATGTGTTCCGTCTCGAAGACTAGCTCCGAGATTCTGTGGGCCTTTTCGAGTTGCCGAACGAGTGGGAGCAGTCTCATACCGATTACGCTTGCCCTCCTCCATGCGCATACATGACGTGTTCCATGTGTCATTGCTGAAGCCTCTTGTTTTATCCAGATACCACTCCCGGGCTCCTGAACCATCGGACCCTTCAGTACCGGACGAAGTTACGTATCAAGTACGTGAGATCTTGGATGTCCGGTTCCATCAACGACACTGGGAGTACTTGCTTGCTTGGGAGTGTTGCGGACCCGAGGATAATTCTTGGGAACCGGCCCGTAACATCCTTGACAAGGACTTATTACGGCAGTTCCATCTGGACCACCCAAGTAAACCCGGACTGGCTAAGAGGGGGCGTAAGAGGGGAGGTACTATTATGGTTCTGTCCGCGAGTGCCGCGGCCAGACCCTTACCTCCGAGCTCCTGGACCTGTTCCTGCTTCTGGAGGGCTGGTTTGCGGCCTGTTTGATGGTGTCTCCGCAGGAGCCGCACCACCGGGAAGCTTCCCATGGACGCCCTGCTCCTAGGCACATGCGTGCACCACTTGGATGCTTTTCTAGGCCGTTTCCCGCCAAAGGTGACTCCGCCCAGTTCCAGATGTCAGACACCGCGGCTTGATAAGCCGGCCACGGACCCTCAGTCTTTGCCTTGCAACGGGTTTACCTCCTGGTTCCCTGTTGCGTTGTGCCTCAGAGTGACCTGCCTTGCTATTCGCTCTATCCCTGATTGCCTGCTACAGTACCTGCTTGGTTCCTGTTTGCCTGCTACGGTACCTGCTTGCCTGCTACAGTTCCTGCCTGGTCCCAGTACCCGAGTCTTGCTACAGTTCCTGCCTGGTTCCAGTACCCGAGTCCTGCCACAGTTCCTGCCTGGTTCCAGTACCCGAGTCTTGCTACAGTTCCTGCCTGGTTCTAGTACCCGAGTCTTGCTACAGTTCTTGTCTGGTTCCAGAACCCGAGTCCCGTTACAGTATTATCTACTGTCCTAGTCTGGTTCCAGTTCCCGGTCTTGATCGACTACCCGCCTAAGTCCCAGCGGCCGGGCCCCTATGGGCTTCTCCCGGGGGGGCATCGGCTTCCAAGGGTGAAGCTGCCTATGTCCCAGCGGCTGGGCTCCTACGAGCTCCTCCCAGGGGAGTACCATCTTCCAGGGTGAAGAGCACCTCTACGTCCTGCCTGAACATCTGCCTCCCGACCTGCTGTATACTAGAGACTTTGACCACCTTTCCCAGTCTCCTGCAGGTTGGCCCAAGGGTCCACTAAACTGAGACTCCATAACAATCATTATATCTCCATGTGAGAAGATTTATGTGGGACAGACCACAAGATCTTTTAAAGAATGTATAGGGGAACATAAAAGTTTGAGAGAGAAACAGCACCTATTGTGTTACACTGCATGTAGCAAGAATATCAATAAGAGATTTGAGATGGTTTGCCATAGATCATGTTAAACAGGATTGAAGGGGAGGTAATCATGAGCGTTTAATTTTTCAAAGAGAACATAAATGAATTTTTAATTTATGTGCAGAGGAGCCTATTGGTCTTAATAGTAAGAACAAATGGAGAAGTTTAATTTAAAGTGATGTAAACACAGCCAATCATGTGCATTAAATTCATAGGTAAGGTGCTGCTTTCATGTAATGACTTTTATTGAAAAGCACTGTCAGCGTAAGAACGTGAGCTGTGATTGGTGCACACTCAAATTTCAGAAAGCTTTAAAAGAAGGCATGGCTCTTTTAGTTCTTTTAGCCCAATTCATTGAAAAATAAGACATGAAGCTAAGAAAGTAATCATGAGTATTTTAGAGAAAAAGAATAAAAGTTTTAACTTTACATTTGTTAGAATGCTCAATTTTTCATAATTTTTTCCGGTCCGTAGGATATGCCCAGATGAAGCATTAGCGAAAGGTTGTCAACGTCGGAGTCCTAATTTTGTAGAAGACCAATGCGTTTAAAACACGCCAATAAACTTACAGATATTGAAGGAACACTGGGCATTATGCAGATAAGTGTAGAATAAGTTTTATAGCTTCGGTTGAGAAGAAAACTTTTTATAAATTTTTTTTCTATAGAAATGTATAAGATCAGATATAGTTGTGTAACATTTCTTATACATTGACAACATACTATATGCACTAGTCAATTTTTATACATTGTTTATTAGACACTAGTGTTTCCCTGATTTTTTCCAGAGATCACATATACAGAGAAAAATCCTTGCTGATACTTACCAAGCATGTGATCTCAGGCAAGAAATGCAGGTTGCTGTCAAGTAATCATGGGGCTTACCCAAAACCACACTATTAAAAAACAAACAGAACTCTCCCACCATGTAGCCCTAAGAAGATAATATAATGGGGAAACCCTTCATGGCAATTGTGCAGGCCACATCATGGTTGACATCCAGATATCTAAGATGCCAGAGCTGTCATTCCAGTTTGCCATTGACAGAAGACCTTGTTGATTCAAATGGTGGTCTGCATATTCATAGTCCTGCGTGGCTGTTATCAGCTAAGATCCACAAAATGGACTGTGTTGCTGTTCCCATGGGAGGTGGTCCCTAAGGCAGTATAGCTTCCAATGCTGGTCCAGAAGAGTCATTGATGGTCCGGCAAAGAAGGTTCAGAGACTGTCATTGATGATCCAGCATTGCAGTTGACTGCAGGAAAGTATTGGTGGTCCAGGAGGATCAGAACAGGTCCAGATAGTCATAGGTAGTCCAGCATAGGGTTGGATCCAGATAAAGTCAGGAACAGGAGATTCATTGATGGTTCAGCATGGTGAGAACTTTCCTCATGGATACAGCCTCTGTTCATGGATCCCACTTCTGGCTTTTTGTGAGAGGCTTCTGGGTTCCATGGATTCAGAGTTAGATGATAGGTTTGTCTTCTAGAAGAACATGAACTCAAGTGCATGGATAAGTGTCCTGTCTATATCCCATATAGATAAGTCAAGGCCTTGTAGAACACTGACAATGTCACTGGATAAAGCTCTAACTCAATCCACCAACACATTGACTGCAGTGGTATTCCCTCTTACAGACAGTCTGGACTCTGTATGCAGCCAACATATTTCCTTCCTCATGAGTTCCATCTTTGTATGTATAGCCATCCATCCTGCCATCACATATGTCTCAATGAGTTCCTGCATCACAATCAGTTCAGCAGTTATCATTGCATCAATGCTAGAGAGTGGTGATTCTGTTGGTGGGACAACGCCAAGTCTGGAGTTCCACTGCTGCCTACACTGGTACCAGATGTTGGTGATACATCAAGGATATCTGTCATGGATGATTCTGGCTATGTGAAGTGAAGCTCAACTGTCTGAGTGTCTTCTTATTTACTGGGTGCTAGTATCTCAATTGATGCAGACTGTTAGTGGGTTTCTCTGCTGTTCGCATGGAAGGTGGATCTTGAGGCTGTAACCCTGAGATGCTGGCTGGTTCCTTTGGGCCGTGCCTGCTGCAGAAGGCTCCTCTGTGTCCATTAACGTATGATCACCTGGAAAAAAAAAAGACATGTCAGAGCCAAGAACTGAGAAACTATTACATCCTTCTGACCCCCTCAGTCAGCCCTCATTGCCTCAGAGATACATTCCCTGATATACTCACCTACATTTTCTGCAGCATTCGTATCAGGTACCAAGTGGCTCAGGTGTCCAGATTATGCACCAGGGCAGGTGTGAGGAGGCTGTGGATAAATGTTGCAGGGAAGGTGAGTTATGTCATGAGATGGGATTGTATGCTGGATGGAAATGTTATTACAGGGGCTACCAATGTAGGGGTGGTGAGCAATGTAGGGGTAAAAGAATGAACAAGGAGGTAAAAGCATGGGTATTGTGGAGAAAGTGCAAGAGAGGCAGAATATGGGAATGGAGAGTGATGGTGTTCTTCAGAAAACACGTTATTTTACATTACTATACAATTCTATACTTGTTTAGTCCAGCAGTGCTCATACTGGTCTTTGGTTCTCCTGTGCCAGCTGTTTAGTTTTTCTGGATATCTGTAATGAATCTATTTAAGATGCATGCATTAAGGGTCTGCAGGGTTAAACAATTAGTTTCATTTTTGTTTTTTTGTTTTTTTTTTGGGGGGGGGGGGGGGGGGTGGTGGTTCCTCCGGGAACTCGCGGCAGCAGCAGCCTCCTCCCAACGCTAACCTCTTCATTTTCAGCCCTCGCGGAGGCGGAGTCCCATCGGCCGCGGTTGAAGCTCTTCATTTTCATCCGAGCCGTGCTGCAGTCTTCTTTTCTTCGGGCCGATGCCGAGCACACTAGCGTGGCCTCTTCTTGCCGCGCAGGCACCCGATACTCTCCACTTCCTCTTCCGGGCCGCGGGGGGGGGGGGGGGGGGGCTGTGTGTGTGTGTGTGTGTGTGTGTGAGAGAGATTGCATGTATGTGAATGATTGAGAGCCTGTACATGTGAAAGAGAGTGTGTCTGTGATTGAGAGCCTGCCTGTGAGAGAGAGAGAGAGAGCATGAATGTAAGTTTACCATTGGGAACCTGTATGTGTAAGTTTGTGATTGAAAACCTGTTTGTGTGAAAGAGTATGTGTGTATGATTGAGATCCTTTGTGTGTGAGAGAAATCATGTGTATGTATGATTAAGAGCCTGTGTGTATAAGTAAGAGAGAGATCATGTGTGTCTGTGTGTGTGATTGAGAGCTGGTTTAGGTGATGGAGCATGTGAGTATGTGATTGAGAGCCTGTGTTCAAATGAGAGAGAGAGACCATGTGTGTCTGTGTGTGATTGAGAGCTGATTTAGGTGAGCGAGCAGCCTGTGATTGAGAGCCTGTGTGTAAATGAGAGAAAGAGAGGACATGTTTGTAAGCATGTGAATGAGAGTCTGTGTGAGAAAGACAGCATGTATTTATGTGACTGAAAGCCTGTGTGTGTGTGTAAGCGTGAAAAGATAGACAGCATGTGTGTAAATGTGTAATTAAAAGCCTATATAAGTGAGATAGAAAAAACATGTATATATGTGAGTACTGAGAGCATGTGTGTATAGGTGTGTCATTGATAGCCAGTGTGAGAGAGAGCGCTGGTATGTGACTGAGAGAGGAGAAAGTTCCAAGCAAACCACCCCACCTCCTGCTAATTCAGAACAATCTCAGGACACCTGGATATCAAACGTTCCCAGGTATGCAGAGCAAAAAAATTTTTGTATCCTTATTATTTTTCATTACTGGGTCTCTGTGTCTGCTATTTTGAAATATTTTGTTGGTATCTGGAAATGTTTTATATGAGTTTTTAATTATTGGATATTCCACTCATCAGCTGTTTCGAAATATGTTCATTTTGTTAGTACAGTTTTACTGCTGATGATTTTATATTTCTTGATTTGTTTTATAAGGATGGGTGATGTTTCTTTTTTCCTTTGTTACACTGCATACAGAGACTCTGGCTTGTTGCAGTTTCCAATTCAGTTTTTTCTGCATGCTTCTTGTTATGCGTTTTGGTCTCTTTATTCTATGTTATAAATTCATAAATAACACTACAAAAGAATGCTTTTTTAAATTACAAGTGCTAAAGAAACTAAAACCCCTTCTACTCTACAGGGATTTCCGCACAGTACTCCAAGCCATCATTCTTACTAAATTAGACTACTGTAATTCACTCCTGCAGGGCCTTCCAGCATACACTACCAAACCACTCCAGATGGTTCTGAATGCTACTGCAAGGATCCTTACCAATGCCAAAAAAAAGGGACCATATCACCCCAATCCTCCAGCATCTCCACTGGCTTCCCATCAAATATAGGATTCAGTTCAAGACTTGCATGTTGATTCACAAGGCACTACATAACATCTCCCCACTCAACTTAACTTTCCAGCTTCAACTACACTCTTCTAACAAACCAACCAGAAGGGCTTACCAGAACAGAATGATCACCCAACCAGCAAAATCTACCCTGAGGAAACGCGCTCTATCCACAGCGGGCCCGTCTCTCTGGAACTCACTACCACCGGACCTCCGCCTTGAACCGTGCCATACTACTTTCAAAGTGAAACTCAAGACTTGGCTTTTCCATCAAGCTTTCCCAGAGAACTAAAAGCAAGAAGAACAAACATCCAGCCTGTCTTACAGCAATATTGTAATGTTCATATTGCGTCAGTTATATGTTTCAAGTTGTTTTCTAAGTTGATCTTAGTGGTTTCATAATAGATTGTACTTTGATTATTATCCGTTCATTATATTCGATGTGTTCCATGTAAACCGCCTCCCCGGCGATAGTTATCTTTGTTAAATGTGAACCGGAGTGATATGTATTGTATACAGGAACTTCCGGTATATAAAAACCAAACATAAATAAATAAATAAATGTTAGGTGAGGGACAGCACGTGATTCAGGTGAGGTTTTCTGCTGGCGTGTAGTTTCTGTGTAGGGCTCTATAGCAGCCTGACTTGGTCCGTTTTCCTAATAGGAGGTGTATTGGTGTCTTAAGGCCTGGTGTAATATTTTCAGAGACTTATTGTACTTTAAAAGTGTGATCTTACATAAAATGCACACATTTACTTGTATTTAGTTTTAAACATATTGTATGGCTCTCATGGAATTACATTTTAAAATATGTGGCGTTTATGGCTCTCTCAGCCAAAAAGGTTCCTGACCCCTGGCCTAGGCTAAGGCTCAGGTGTTAGAACCCACCTCCGGACTGGGCTCTGGCATCAGTTCTAGGTCTGGGCTCTGGCCTAGGCCAAGGTCCAGGCATCAGGACCCAGTCTCCATACCAGGTCTGGACTTGGGCAGAGGCCCAGGCATCAAGAGCTGGTCTCCTGGCCGCATCCTGGCATCAGGCCTAGGCTTGGGTCAAGGCCTATATGTTGGTACCTGAACTCTGGACCAGGCCCCGATGATGGGCCTGGGCCCTGGCCTTGGTCTTTGTCGAGATCCAGGCACTGGTACCTGGACTAGCCATGGTGACAGATCCCTAATGGATCAGGTAAGTGGGAATCAGGAAATTTCCTGATCCCAGCAAAATTTTTCCGGGAGGGCCTGGACTCTTGCTCAGTTTTCGGCTGAGGCCTTGGCATCATGCTTGGGTGTAGGCCATGGTCCACAGCAGCCTATGCCTTGGTGAGGCCCTGGCCTCAGGTTTAAACCTAGGATGATGCGCTGGCGTCATGTTCTGGCAAAGACCATGGTCCTTGCTTTGGGCCTCGGCCTAGGCCCTAGACGAGGCCCTGGCTTCAGCCTTAGGCATAGGCCTCACAGGCGATTGTTTTAACCAAATTAAACAAATATGATTTGTTTAATTTTGGGTCTCTTCAATTTGTTTCAGATTTCCCCCCCCCCCCCCCCCCCCTGAAAGAAATGAATTGGCCCTTATTCATTGCATTTTTCAAGTTTGGTTAAAATGAATGCACATCCCTACCATGTATATTTATTAAGGATATCTTTGCTTGGGTGTAGCATCCTTGTGCGTGCGTGTGTCCAAGGACTAGTTTGAGCATTATTGAAATTAATCATCTCAGAATGTAAAGGAGTTTTCACAATTTACCTTGTGCTGGCTTCAGGTGGTGGAAAAGCTTTAGAGAACAGATCCCTGAGGTTCCCAAATCCCATTTAAATGCACTTTCTTCATGTAAAAATGCCCTGCTCAAAGTGAGAAAAGAAAAACCACAACCACAAGAAGGAGCATTTGTTCTTCAGTCTTAGCTTTAGGTTTCCCAGTGTAGCTTTATTGTTGAAATATACAGATTTTTTAAATTATTTTTTTCTACACTTCTACATTGCAATGGGATGGTGACTTTGAGTACCTTAACATGTGCTTGAAGACGAAAATGAAGAGAAAGCTATTTCAACCAACCAATGAGATCTGAGTGTGTGAGTCAGCTTTCCATTATTACTTTAGTTTCATTCTTTTGTGTTTCTATCAAAGAGATATTGATGAAACTGGGTAAGGCAACTACCAATTCCTATGTTATTAGTTTGAACACATTTTTCTTGATATACATATTAACTTGGAAAATGAAAATCATACACTTCGTATCTGATTCTGGCACCTGATTTAGCATAGGGATAATTTTAAACAGCTTAATTATGACTTTGTTTTTAATTAGTGACTGTAGAAAAATGTTGCAGTAGCAGTGCTTGCTTTCTGCTAAAATGCTTTGGTTTCCTACATCCCAGCATCTGCCATAACCACGGACAGAATCCTCTGAGGACTGCACTGCTTTCCGTGTATCTGCCCACTAGCTGTGGAAAGTTGTCACTCTTCAGCAGTGAGCACCACAACCACAATCTGGAACAGCAACAAGTTATGACTATTACCAAACAATAACAAAAGGACAGAAAATCAAGCAGCAAAGAGAAATTCAAACTGTGCACTACTTGCTGGGTGTCAGGCAGCCAGGGAAATGTAAGATCTCTCTCCACAGCGACGTCCCGGTCCTCTCAGTCATTTACCCACAGTAATTAAACAAAAAATGCTATTTTTCAAAATGATGTTTCATGGCATATAAAAACATTTTTAATCGCAATAATAATAATAATAATGCTAAAGTTCAAATTAAATGGACAAAATTTCCCCAACGTCAGCTGACATTTTGAAGAGCCTGCATCAGGGGGAACTTATATAGCAGTCGCTCCAGCTCGGTTCTCCTGGACTCTGAAGCATAATATTACTACTGATAGTTTGTTTTTACTTTCTTGCACCTTTTTTTTTCAGCAGATAAAATGCGCTGAAGAAATGGAAAGAAAAAATCAAACTTCAGTAGAATTTGTGTTCCTTGCATTTGAAAACATCTCAAAGGGGGATGTTTTGCTGTTTATGGTGTTTCTCTTCTGCTACCTGGTAGTTCTGGTTGAAAATGTTGCTTTACTGATTATCATAAGGATTGATCATCATCTGCATACACCCATGTATTTCTTTCTATGGAACATGTCATTCTTAGAAACCTGTTATACATTTGTTATCATCCCCAGATTGATGATCAGCCTGCTCACAAAGATTACCACTATTTCTTTAATTGGATGCGCTACCCAAATGTTCTTTTTTATTGGTTTGGGGGATGCTGAGGTTTTTCTTGTGGTGATCATGGCTTACGATCGCTATGTAGCTGTAAGTAATCCTTTGCGCTACAAAATCATCATGAGCGAGGCAATTTGCATTAAATTTATAGTTGCTGTTTTGGTAATCAGTTTTCTGCTGTCATTGCAACAAGTCATCTTAGTATTCCACTTGCCTTACTGCAGGTCCCATGAGATTGATCACTTTTTCTGTGATGTTGCCCAAGTTTTAGTCCTGGCTTTACCATGTGTCGATATTTTCTTTATCTATGAGATAGTGTTCAATATTTATGGCTTAGTTACATTTACTGTCCCTGTTGTGCTAATACTTATCTCATATATTTACATTATCTCGGCGATACTGAAAATCCACAACACAGAAGGGAGACGCAGAGCCTTTTCCTCCTGTTCCTCTCACCTCATGGTAGTTATTTTAACTTACAGCTGTCTTAGTTTTATTTACTTACGCCCAAAGTCCACATTTGCATGGGACAGAAACAGAATCTTTTTTGTGTTTTTTACTTTTACTAGTGCTGTGTTAAACCCCCTGATCTATACCCTGAGAAACAAGGCTGTGAAAAGTGCCTTCAGGAAAGCAATTGGCAGAAGCATGTTTTTGCGAACAACATAAATATTTTTACATAACCTAATAAAATAATGCCAATTATAGGTACTTTTACACTCGCGTTAACTGTTATCCAGAAGCCTCGTTCAAATTTTCATATCCCTTACCATTAATATTTTATGTTTATCTACAAAGTGAGGCACCTAGCCACAACAGTAAAGCAACGGGATATGGACTGAAACTCTAAACCAGTACTGATCTAGATTTATTTCACTGCAAGTATACATAAGGAAGAACAACACTTCTACAGATTTTCATTATTACTGTTTAAAGAATACAAGTTAATGGTGTGTCCTGAAGACTGAAATGTGGCCAATGTAACCCTGATATTTAAAAGAGCTATCCGGGAAACTATAGACCAATGAGCCTGACTTTAGTACTGGGAAAAATCATGGAAACTGTTATACAGAATAAAATGCCAAAAGAATAATATGCGGCAAATAATTATACTGAGCAATAACAGTTTAAGAAACAAAAACAAGACCATTGCAGAAAACAAGTCTACAGCATTCTCCATTACAGATTTTGAGACCTTCTGGTCCGGTTAAAATCATCCTACTGTAAATTCTTCCTGGATTGGCTTCTGCAGTCATATCCCTCCGGTTGTGCACAACTACATGAGAAAATCCTTAATAATTTTTCAGCTATGGAATCGGAGACCCCCTGGTCCAGTTGAAGTTCCATTTTTATACTTTCTTTCCGCGATGGTCTCAGCAGATCTAGTCTTCCGGTGGTGCAGATTTAATTAATCTTTTAAACATGAGAATGTCCTTGCAGACTTCATATTTCCAAGACTTAGAAATTATTTTAGTACAGAGACCCTTTTAATTCACTACAAGATATCAACCTTAGAGGAACCGATAACAGCCAATCTTACTTCCTGCTCTTACTGGACATCTCGGCAGCCTTTGATACAGTTAACCATAATATCCTCTTTGATAGACTAAATGAAATAGGCATTAAAGACTTAGCACTCAAATGCTTTAGCTCTTACCTAACAAATAGAACCTTCAAAGTAAAATTTCTTGATAAAGAGTCATATCCTATCAATCTCAACTTCAGAGTGCCCCAAGGATCCTCTCTATCCTCTACACTATTTAATATCTATATGCACCCTTTATGCAGAATTCTATCAGGCCTCAGTCTAACACATTTTATCTCTGCCGATGATGTTCAAATTTTAATACCGATCCAAAAGTCCATTGACCTGACTCTAAAGCTCTGGGACATATACCAATCCACCATTGAAAAGATATTAACCCAAATGAATCTTTCCCTAAATACTAAAAAAACTGAAATCCTATACATTTCCCCTAAATTAAGCAAGACAAAAGAGCTTGAAATTCTAGAAGCAGCCAAAAACTACCCCATCTCCCTAGAAGTATGAGATCTAGGGATTTTTATAGATTGTGAATTCTCCATGAAATCCTATGTTAAAAAAATCATAAGCGATGGTTACTTCAAATTAAACATACTCAAAAGATTAAAACCCCTCCTATTCCCTAAAGACTTTTGAACTGTCTTTCAGGCACTTGTCTTATCAAGATTAGACTACTGTAACTCACTATTCTTAGGCCTTCCCGCAAATATAACAAGACCATTGCAACTTCTGCAGAACTCTGCAGCTAGACTCGACAGGTACTAGAAGATCTGAACATATCACCCCAATATTAAAAGAACTTCATTGGCTGCCAGTCAAATACAGGGCCCAGCATAAAATCTTATCACTAATAAACAAAACGCTCTACAATGAAAAAATTGAATGGCTAACCTCTTTACTTCACTTCCACACCCCCTCAAGAACCACCAGATCAACCGGAACTGGGATACTACCAATTCCTTCCCCCAAAATTGCCCACCTAAATAATGTAAGGGAAAGGTCTATCTCTATTGCTGGACCCCTTCTATGGAACTCTATCCCGCAGGAATTATGACTAGAAGCTGATATCAAATTATTTAAAAAGGGGATTAAAACTTGGCTTTTTAAACAAGCCTACCAAGAGCTGTTAGCATAATTATCTTACACTTCTGATTTAATACCAAGGTAATGTATATATTTTTTTTTTTTTACTATCTCTACCCTAACTATACTACCTCTCTAAGTGTTTAAATTTTTATTATTTAGCATACTATTTATTTTGCTATGTTAATTATATTATGAAATAATGTATTTACTTCTTTCTTCTTTGGAAATGCAAATAATTTTAAATGATTAATTGCTAACTACTGTAAACCGATTTGATATGCTTGCATGAAAAGTCAGTAGATAAAAATTATTAAATAAATTAATTAATAACTTGTTGAATGCTCTAGTGTCACATTCATTGCCGCGTTTTCTAGCTCCTTGATCTCCTGCCTTGAACTGCTAATTTACCATCAAGTTATCTGCAGACATCTTGTCCACAGTGTTAACTTATAAATTTTGGAAACTCCTGGTCCCCCTGACGCAGCCTGACACGAAACCTGGCCGTGTTGAGGTCGTTCAGTAAAATAATAAAAACATTGTTTTTGTTTGTTAAACTGTTATTGCTCAGTATAATTATTTGCTGCACATTATTCTTTTGGCTATCTACCTAAATGTGTGTGCTTTCTACTCCTCACCCTCTTTGTGATAAAGAATAAAATCACAAAACATTTAGATAGACATGGTTTAATGGGACATAGCCAGCATGGATTTACCCAGTGGAAGTCTTGCCTCACAAATCTCCTAATTTTTATGAAGGAGTGAATAAACATGTGGACAAAGGTGAACTGGTGTTAAGACTGTCGCTGCCCAACATCTCCACTCCGCCCTCCTTACCTCTCTGGCAATTCCTCCTGCGGTTGACGGACATTTGTTTAATAAAAGATCTAACTGTATGTGTGTCCTAAAGCTGAGCCTGACCTGTGGCCCTTCACGGGACTTCCCCCTGTGGGTGTGGTCAGCAGCCACAGAGTCCAGGGGTCCACCCAAATCCTTACAATCAAAACAAACTGGTAGATATGGTGTATTTAGATTTTCAGAAAGCATTTGACAAAGTCCAGCCTGAAAGGTTTCTAAGAAAACTAAAAAATCAAGGAATAAGAGGTGATGTCATTTTGTGGATTACAAACTGGTTAAAAGACAGGAAACAGAGAGTAGTGGTATGCATTCGGTCCCTACATATTGGCAATCTGCAACGGATGCGGCCATATTTGTTGTATTCGTGGGGAAGTGAAACGTATCGCGATTCCCCACAAATACACAAATCTTCACCGAATTATTCGGCCGCCTAAAGATACAAATTTAAACAAACCCCCCACCCTCCTGGTGGTCCAGAGGGGGGTCCGGGAGCCATCCCCTGCACTCACACCCTCGGAGCCATCCCCTGCACTCACACCCTCGGAGCCGGCCGTTGGATGCCAGTACTCAAAATGGTGCTGATCGCCTTTGCCCTCACTATGTCACAGGCGCCATTTTGAATACTGGCAGGTGATCACCTTTGCCCTCACTATGTCACAGGGGCCGACGGTCAGCCCCTGCGACACATAGTGAGGGCACAGGCAATCGGCGCCATTTTGAGTACTGGCATCCGACGGCTGGAGTGCAGGAGGTCGCTCCCGGACCCCCACTGGACTTTTGGTAAGTCTTGTGGGGTCAGGAGGGTCCCCCAAGACTTGCCAAAAGTCCCTGGTGGTCCAATGGGGGTCCGGGAGTGACCTCCTGCACTTGGACCGTCGGTTGCCAGTAATCAAAATGGCACCAATAGCCTTTGCCCACACTATGTCACAGGGGCTACCGATGCCATTGGTCAGCCCCTGTCACATGATAGCACAAGATGGCACCAATGGCCATGTGATGGGGCTGACCAATGGCACCGGTAGCCCTTGTGACATAGTAGGTAAAAGGCTATCGACGCCATTTTGAAACGTACCGAGGGTGTGAGTGTAGGAGATGGCTCCTGGACCCCCCGCTGGACCGCCAGGGAGTTTTGGTAAGTCTTGGGGGGGGGGTCAGGAGGGTGGGGGGTGGTAGTTAATTTAATTTTAGTGGGGGAACGAATCGAAATGGACGTATTTACAAATCGGGGCGACATACGGCCGAATGCAACGTATCCACCCCCCCGACGAATCTGAATCCCAAATTCAACATATGGTGTCCCTCTGCACATCCCTAACAGAAAGTAGGATTAAATGGTCTGTTTTCACTGTGGAAAAAGGTAAACAGGGATCTATATTTGGACTGGTGCTTTTTAATATATTTATAAATGATCTAAAAAGGGGTACGATAAGTGAGGTGATCAAATTTGCAGATGACACAAAATTATGCAGAGTAGTTAAATCTCAAGCGGATTGTGATACACTGCAGGTGGACCCGATGAGGCTGGAAGATTGGGCATCCAAATGGCAGATGAATTTTATTTGTTTATTTATTTAGGATTTTTATATACCGACATTCTCGATACAAATATCAAATCAGGTCGGTTTCCATAAAACAAAACTGTCGCGGTTAAGGCATTACATCAAACTGAACATAAGAACGTAAATATTAAATATTAAGTAGACAACAATAACTCGTCAAATAACATGAATAAATGTAAAAATAGCTAAATATGAATGGAAAGTTAAATTGGGATATCCAGGTAACAGTGAACAGTGTTCGAGGGCATAAACATGAGTAGAGCAAGAGCTAATGAACTAATGCATCAACAAGGGGTCTTTCATAACGAGTGGACTGTCCAGATAAGGCGTACTCTGGCCCTGAAAGGATATGGGCGGTCATGGGACATATAGTGGACTATTTTGCTCTTGCAGGGTGATGCATAAAAGGAAAAATAACCCTTGTTATAGATACACAATGTTAGGCTCCATATTAGGAGTTACCACCCAGGAAAGAGATCTAGGCATCATAGTGGATAATACATTAAAATTGTTGACTCAGTGTGCTATTGCAGTCAAAAAAACAAATAGAATGTTAGGAATTATTAGGAAGGAAATGGCAAACAAAAAGGTGGATGTCATATTGCCTCTATATTGCTCCATGTAGAGACCGCACCTTGAATACTGTGTGCAATTCTGGTTTCAACATCTCAAAAAAGATATAGTTGCACTGGAGAAAGTACAAAGAATGGTGACCAAAATGATGGCTCCCCTATGAGGAAAGGCTAAAGAGGTTAGGGTTGTTCAACTTGGAGAAGAGACAGCTGTGGAGGGATATTATAGAAGTCTACAAAATTAGGAAAGAATTTTGACAGGTAAATGTAAATCGGTTATTTACTCTCTTAGACAATAAAAGGACTAGGGGGCACTCCATGAAGTTAGCAAGTAGCTCATTTAAAACAAATTGGAAATTATTTTTCACTAAGGGGCGGATTTTCAGAGCCCTGCTCGAGTAAATCCGCCCAAAACCGGGCGGATTTACGCGAGCAGGGCCCTGCGCGCCGGTGAGCCTATTTTACATAGGCTCACCGGCGCGCGCAGAACCCCGGGACTCGCGTAAGTCCCGGGGTTTTCGGAGTGGGCGTGTCGGGAGGCGTGTCGGGGGCGGGGCCGGAGCGCGCGGCGTTGCGGGGGCGTGTCGGCAGCGTTTTGGGGGCGGGTACGGGGGCGTGGCTACGGCCCGGGGGCGTGGCCGCGCCCTCCATACCCGCCCCCAGGTCGCGGCCCGGCGCGCAGCAGGCCCGCTGGCGCGCGGGGATTTACGTCTCCCTCCGGGAGGCGTAAATCCCCCGACAAAGGTAAGGGGGGGGTGTAGACAGGGCCGGGTGGGTGGGTTAGGTAGGGGAAGGGAGGGTAAGGTGAGGGGAGGGCAAAGGAAAGTTCCCTCCGAGGCCGCTCCGATTTCGGAGCGGCCTTGGAGGGAACGGGGGGAGGCAGCGCGGCTCGGCGCGCGCAGGCTATACAAAATCGATAGCCTTGCGCGCGCCGATCCAGGATTTTAGTGGATACGCGCGGCTCCGCGCGTATCTACTAAAATCCAGCGTACTTTTGCTTGAGTCTAATGCGCAAGCAAAAGTAGGCTGATCGCGCTTCTTTTAAAATCTACCCCTAAGTGCATAATTAAGCTCTGGAATTCATTTCCAGAGGATGTGGATATGGCAGTTAGTGTAACTGGGCTTATAAAAGGTTTGGGTAAGTTCCTAGAGGAGAAGTCAATAAACTGCTATTAATAAATAAGGAATAGTAGCTTGGCATCTATTTAATGTTTGGGTATTTGCCAAGTACTTCTGACTTGGATTGGCCACTGTTGGAAACAGGATGCTGGGCTTGATGGACTCTTGGTCTGACCCAGTATGGCATGTCTTATGTTCTTAAAGTAGTGTGAATTGCACTATGGTCTAATCTAGACATTAGTTAATTGATACATACATACATACATTGATTTGGTGGGTTTTGTGTTATGGGTGGAGGCCTCGCTATCTGAGATTGTCACGAGGCCTTCACAGTCTTTTGCAAGTGGACTCGATGTCCGCTGGATGGGAGATCATGATCCCATGGGCCACGGCACAACCGCAGGGCAAGGCTCCAAGGTACTTGCCGTTTGTAGGTGAGTGCATCGGGGCATGGGCTGGACTGAAGCTTGGAAAAATTGGATACATTGGAACACTCGATCTCTGCTGAGCCTGTACGCACAGGAGTGAGACCCAGCAATGCAATGCTGGTCTCTGGGGTAGCCCTCCAGCCCTTCAAAAGCCATTTTGGACCTGCTGCTTGGGAACAGCTAGTGCTTCAGGACAGATGGAGGTCGAGGATGTAAAATGACTCTGAAGATTTGGATCTTAGACGATGGCACTGAAGACTTGGAACTTAGACAAAGTTTCAGATACTGGTTCGGGTTCAGATTTAGGATTCAGAAACAGACTCAAGAGTCAGACAGGTTCAGGATTCAGACTCATATTCAGGTTCAGGATTCAGACTCAGGTTCAGGTTCAGGATTCAGACTCTGGTTCAGATAGATCCCTGCACTGCAGCATACCCTACACAGCACATGGGCTGGTTGCAGACCACACGAAATGCGAAGCACACTCTGGGCTTGGAACATGATGAAGACTTGGTACTGGAAACTAAGGGATGTGAATCGTTTTTCAACGATTAAAATTATCGTCCGATAATTTTAATATCGTCATAAAACATTATAGAACACAATACAATAGAAATTCTAACGATTTATCGTTAAAAATCATTAAATCGTGTTAGTGCGCACTAACGGGAGTTAGTGCGCACTAACTCCTGTTAGTGTGCACTAACAGAAAATGATACAAATTGACACTTTCCAGGTCAGTAAAGGTCAGTTAGGAATGAATATGTATTCCTATTGGCTGGCTGCCCTCTTATCTATTGATGTTACCAAGGTTCCCACTGAGGTGATGGTTGGAGGGATGGGAAATGGAAATGGAAACTCAGGAACACTAACAGAAAATGATACAAATTATTGACACTTTCCAGGTCAGTAAAGGTCAGTTAGAAATGAATATGTATTCCTATTGGCTGGCTGCCCTGTTATCTATTGATGTTACCAAGGTTCCAAATGAGGTGATGGTTGGGGGGATGGGAAATGGAAACTGTAAGTAGTTGACAAAAAAAGTAATGTGATCAGTCAATATGACTAGAACTTGTGCCCTATTCCTGATACCAGGGGTGTTGTGATCTTCCTGCACTCAGTGCCCTATCCCTGATACCAGGGGTGTTGTGATCTTCCTGCACACAGTGCCCTAACCCTGACACCAGGGGTGTTGTGATCTTCCTGCACACAGTGCCCTATCCCTATTAATACCAGGAGTGTAGTGATCTTCCTGCACACAGTGCCCTAACCCTGATACCAGGGGTGTTGTGATCTTCCTGCACACAGTGCCCTACCCTGATACCAGGGGTGTTGTGATCTTCCTGCACTCAGTGCCCTATCCCTGATACCAGGGGTGTTGTGATCTTCCTGCACACAGTGCCCTAACCCTGACACCAGGGGTGTTGTGATCTTCCTGCACACAGTGCCCTATCCCTATTAATACCAGGAGTGTAGTGATCTTCCTGCACACAGTGCCCTAACCCTGATACCAGGGGTGTTGTGATCTTCCTGCACACAGTGCCCTAACCCTGATACCAGGGGTGTTGTGATCTTCCTGCACACAGTGCCCTAACCCTGATACCAGGGGTGTTGTGATCTTCCTGCACACAGTGCCCTAACCCTGACACCAGGGGTGTTGTGATCTTCCTGCACACAGTGCCCTATCCCTATTAATACCAGGAGTGTTGTGATCTTCCTGCACACAGTGCCCTAACCCTGATACCAGGGGTGTTGTGATCTTCCTGCATGCAGTGCCCTATCTCGCCTGCATTACTAGTGAGAGGCTGGCTTCACAGACAGGGGGGAGCTGCCTGACCCTCACTCCTGACTTCCCCCATGTCCCAGCCAGTGAATGGTGTGTGGGTGAGGGGGGGGGGGGGAGGATGGTGAAGTCTGAGACAGCTCCCTCCCTGCATTACTAGTGAGAGGCTGGCTTCACAGACAGGGGGGAGCTGCCTGACCCTCACTCCTTCCCTCCCCCATGTCCCAGCCAGTGAATGGTGTGTGGGTGAGGGGGGGGTGAGGATGGTGAGGCTGAAACAGCTCCTTCCCTGCATTACTAGTGAGAGGCTGGCTTCACAGACATGCAGGAAGATCACAACACCCCTGGTATCAGGGTTAGGGCATTGTGTGTAGGAAGATCACAACACTCCTGGTATTAATAGGGATAGGGCACTGTGTGCAGGAAGATCACAACACTCCTGGTATTAATAGGGATAGAGAACTGTGTACAGGAAGATCACAACACTCCTGGTATTAATAGGGATAGGGCACTGTGTGCAGGAAGATCACAACACCCCTGGTATCAGGGTTAGGGCACTGTGTGCAGGAAGATCACAACACTCCTGGTATTAATAGGGATAGGGCACTATGTGCAGGAAGATCACAACACTCCTGGTATTAATAGGGATAGGGCACTGTGTGCAGGAAGATCACAACACCCCTGGTATCAGGGTTAGGGCACTGTGTGCAGGAAGATCACAACACTCCTGGTATTAATAGGGATAGGGCACTGTGTGCAGGAAGATCACAACACCCCTGGTGTCAGGGTTAGGGCACTGTGTGCAGGAAGATCACAACACTCCTGGTATTAATAGGGATAGGGCACTGTGTACAGGAAGATCACAACACTCCTGGTGTCAGGGTTAGGGCACTGTGTGCAGGAAGATCACAACACCCCTGGTATCAGGGTTAGGGCACTGTGTGCAGGAAGATCACAACACTCCTGGTATTAATAGGGATAGGGCACTGTGTGCAGGAAGATCACAACACCCCTGGTGTCAGGGTTAGGGCACTGTGTGCAGGAAGATCACAACACTCCTGGTATTAATAGGGATAGGGCACTGTGTGCAGGAAGATCACAACACCCCTGGTGTCAGGGTTAGGGCACTGTGTGCAGGAAGATCACAACACTCCTGGTATTAATAGGGAGAGGGCACTGTGTGCAGGAAGATCAAAACACCCCTGGTGTCAGGGTTAGGGCACTGTGTGCAGGACGATCACAACACTCCTGGTATTAATAGGGATAGGGCACTGTGTACAGGAAGATCACAACACCCCTGGTGTCAGGGTTAGGGCACTGTGTGCAGGAAAATCACAACACCCCTGGTATCAGGGTTAGGGCACAAGTTCTAGTCACATTGACTGATCACATTACTTTTTTTGTCAAGCTACCAACTGTTTCCATTTCCCATCCCCCATATATTGTCAGTGGGAACCTTGGTAACATGAATAAATAAGAGGGCAGCCAATAGGAATACATATTCATTCCTAAACTGACCTTAACTGACCTGAAAAGTGTCAAATTGTATCATTTTCTGTTAGTGCGCACTAACAATGGTTAGGGCGCACTAACTCCCGGTTAGTGCGCACTAACAGGAGTTAGTGCGCACTAATCGGAAAAAACGATTTTTAACGATTTTTTAACTAAAAAATCGTTCCAAACACGATTTTCTTCTCCTGCCAGACAATTTCAATCGTTAAGACGATAGGGGACACGATTCACATCCCTACTGGAAACATAACAAAGACTCTGGGAGAGTCTGGCACCACTGTGCACCCTACACAACCTGTGGGCTGGTCACAGACCATACCGAAGGTGAGGTAGACTCTGGACTTGATACTTGGACATAGATGGAAGCTGGACAAGGAACTCTGAAGACCAGGGACAGGTTTCTTTGCCTCAGGATTCAGGAACTCAGAACCAGGGATGGAACCCCGGCATTTTAAAACAAGGGACTTCTGGAGACTTGACCAGTGAAGCAAGCAGGCAGGCCTTGTGCCACAAGGCACCCTACACAACCTGTGCACTGGTAGTATACCACAACGATGGCATGCCTGGAGGAATGTATGAAAGAGATGCCCTGGAGGCAGGGCTAGGAGTCAAGGACTTGACATCTGCAACTGAAGACACAGGGACCATCGAGAGACCAGGAACATGAAAAAAAGAACAAAGAGGAGCTCCAACGAAGAACATGAAGGCCTTGAAGAACCGAAGACTGGAACACCAAAGACTCTTGGAGTGAGAGCTGGAACAGGACTACAGGAGCAGGACAACTCCTTGCGATATTGACGAGGGACAAACTGAAGAGCCCTTTAATAGAGAAAGCAGGCTGACATAATCAGGAAGGGCTGTGGGACTTTTCATGCTGCAGGCCCTTTAAATTCCAAGGAGAGGTGCATGTACACGCCAAGGAGATGCCGGGGAAGGTGTCGGGAGGTATTTGAGCCACTTGCGGGCCTAACCTGCGGCGGCATTTGCAACAGTATCCCCTCCTCAAAGTCCTCTCCCTCAAGCCCATTCTCTTGGAGGAGAGGAAAACAAGGCTGACAAACTGGAACAAACCTGCGTGCAGAGGCCTCCTGCAGGTTGTAGCAAAAGTCCTAGGAACTACTGCAGGTGCCTCCTGCATCATCAAAAAACAAAAGTTCAGGAGCACACAAGACTTGGACAAAGTTCAAGACTGGATAAAGATACAAAAATCCAGGAAACATGGGCCTGTCGTGGAGACACATTTATGGCCTTCGCAATCTGTTATGAGCGGAGGCCTCATTATCTGAGAGAGTCATGAGGCCTTCGCAATCTCTTGCGAGCAGGTTCAAGGCCTAAATGTAGGAAGAGTGTGAGCCCTTGGGCCACGGCCCAACTCCAGGGCAAGGCTCCAAGGTATATGCCATGGGTAGATGTTATTAATCTGATGCCTGATGGGAGGAGCAATCAGATAGGAGTTGGCAATCTCTAATGAATCTGCTAATGTTGGCTCCTAAGGAAGGAGGAGTTAGCAATCTGTTAATAATCTGATATAGCTGTGGGTGGATCCCTGGGCCGGTGGCAGATGACCACGCCCCCTGGAGGATATCCCGAGAGGGACCACCAGCTAGGCTTGAATATGGAGACAGACACACAAAGTTCTTTTATTAAACAGGTTTTAGAAACCACCAGAGATGGCAGTAGTGAGCTGATATGCCCGGCAGGGCTGTAGTCCTTCAGGTACTGGAACAGCGAACCAGGATGGCTGAGCTGTTGAGAAACTGTAGAAAGTGAGTAGGCAGAGTAGACAGCGTTCATGAACAGAACTAGATGACAAAACTCACATAAGGTCTCAAGGAGGCTCAGGAGCTGGAAAGGTTTAGGCTCTCGAGGAGCGAGTACCTGGTTCCAGGGAAAGCTCTGAGAGAGCGGTGGTAACACACAATTATTTGTAGTAGCGATAGCTTCCAGGCAGTAGAGAATCTTCAGAGTGTCCAGGAACATGGGCCCTCGAGGAGCGAGTACCGGTTCCTATCAGTAATCTGAAAGTAAAGAGAAATAGCAAGGCCCCCGAGGAGCAGGTACCTCTGGTAAGTCTGAGGAGGCAGAGTAGCTTGGAGGAATTGAATCTGAATCTATCCGTCCTTCTGTCTTTACCAACTCGATAAGATAGCAAATTAAAGACCTTTAAATATTGGAAGCGGATGACGTCATCTCAGGGGGATGCCCTTAAGGTTCGCGCCCTTGCTGGTACTTCAATCAGAGCGTGCGTGCGCCCTAGGTCTTCAGGCAACATGGCGGATCTACTACGTCGAGCCGGTCCAGGGACGCCGGAGGGAGATGGCATGGAGACGCTGTGGCAGCCAGCCATCCATCAAACCCGGAGGGAGTCGCCAAAGCGGTAAGGTGGGCAAAGTGGAGATGTCAGGCAGTTACGGTCGCAACAGTACCCCCCTTTAAAGGGCGATCTCTTCGGGTACCAGGCTTTGGTTTAGAAGGGTGCGTGAGGTGGAACTGATGAAGCATCTCTTTGTCCAAGATATTGGTCTGAGACTCCCAAGAGTTTTCTTCAGGGCTGAAACCTTCCCACTTTAGAAGGTATTCAAAAGTCTTGCCTCTGGTATGAACATCCAGAATCTCTTTGATCATAATTTCTAATTCGTCTTCTGCATAGATGACAGATGGATCTTGAGATTTGGAAGAATCTTGCAGAGTGTTATTGATGGTATCAGCAGCAATGGATAGAGCTGCTGTGGACGTCACTGAAGGTTTTAGTTACGTCCACTTCTAAACATTTACAACATTAAAAAGTAGCTGCTATGGATGTCACTGAGGCTTCAGCAGAAGTGATGATGTTAGGGTACTTCCAACCCACTTCTAAGGATGACTCTCCAGTAGAATTTGCTGGATGAGAGATGAAGTAGAATTCAGCAGTAGCAGGTAGCTGTTATGGATGTCACTGAGGCTTCAACGGAAGTGGCGATGTTGGGGGTATGTCCAAGATCCACTTCTAGAGATGGTGGCATTACCAGCGGAATCAGACTAGCTGGTTGCCAGAGATATCTTCTTCGGATCTCACATGTGCCGTGGCTCCTCAGACACATCCTTTGAATGAATGGAATGTGACAGATATCTCTAATTTTATAATCCGTGAATGCGGATAGATGTTGAATGCCTTTGAGCCAAGATAAACGTAGAAGGTGCTATGAATATCAGCAGCCATGGGTAGAACTGCCGTGGACGTCAGTGAGATCTTCAGGAGAAGTGGCGATGTAAAGGAACGTCCAAAGCCCACTTCAAATTGTGATGCAATAAAGGGACTCCTCGGGTCTTCCACTAGATATCTGAGAATGAAGTTGCCTCCAGCCCCTGAGTCCATCAGGGCAGGAATCTGAACCGTAGCCAGTTCGCAGTTCATGGAGACTGGAAGAGAAGGTGGAGGAGAAAACGCCGTATGGCCCAAGAACAGTCCTCCCACGGGACTTAGGCCCATCCATTTCCCGGACGACTGGGGCATGTAGAGACATCATGGCTGGGCTGACCACAGTACATGCACAGGCTGCGTTTCTTCCGAAATCTTCTCTCCTTGGAGGTCAAGTGTCCACGACCAAGTTGCATCGGTTCATCTTTATCAGCAGCAGAAGTTACTGGAACCATCCGAGGTGCAGTGGTGGTACTAGCCTGTTTCAACCCAAGTAACACCTTAGGCCAGAGTTCCTTCATCTTGTCTCGGAGCCGGTGATCAATCCGAGTGGCCAAGGCTATTAATTTGTCCAGTGAATCAGGTGTCTGGTGAGCGGCCAGCTCATCCTTCAAACGGTATCCAGGCCTCTGCAGAAGAGAGTCTTGAGACAATTGGGGTCCCAGCGAAGTTCCGCTGCAAGAGTCTTGAATTCTATGGTGAATTTAGTCAGTGATCTGTTGCCTTGCTTCAAGTCTACAAAAGCAAAACCGGCAACAGAATTACGAGCAGGGTCATCAAAGACGGATTTAAACAACTCCATAAATCCTTCTATGTCCTACAAAATAGGGTCCTTGCGTTCCCACAAGGTAAATGCCCATGACAGAGCTCTCCCATCCAAGTATGACAGAATGTAGGTGGTCTTCTATAGAGCCGTGGGAAATAAAGTTGGCTGTAAGGTGAAGTGCATGCAGCACTGGTGAAAAAAGCCCCGGGTCCTCTGGATTTCTCCAGAAAAGCGGATAGGAGCCACCAGTGGTACCGCAGTCTTCAAAGTTACCTCCTGTAACTGACCTTCTTGGTTAGAAGCTGTGCCTTGTATCTTCTGTGTGTGTAGCTGATGAAATGCTGCACTAAACTTCTCCAAAGTTTCTTGCTGTTCTGAGATGCATTGGGCCAGGCCCAGTATAGCCTATAAGGCAGAGAGATGTGCCGGATCCATGAAGTAAACAACATCCAAAGTTTAAGCCGAATCCACTGGAATTAACAGCATCCCAATTATAAGTCGGATCCACTGAGTTAGCAATCTGTTATTACTCTGATGCCCGATGGGAGGAGCAATCAGATAGGAGTTGGCAATCTGTAATGAATCTGCTAATGTTGGCTCCTAAGGAAGGAGGAGCTAGCAATCTGTTATTAATCTGATATAGATGTGGGTGGATCCCTGGGCCGATGGCAGATGACCACGCCCCCGGGAGGATATCCCGAGAGGGACCACCGGCTAGGCTTGAGTATGGAGACAGACACACAAAGTTCTTTTATTAAACAGGTTTTAGAAACCACCAGAGGTGGCAGTAGTCAGTTGATATGCCCGCTAGGGCTGTAGTCCCTCGAGGAGCGAGTACCTGGTTCTAGGGAAAGCTCTGAGAGAGCGGTGGTAACTCACAATTGTTTGTAGTAGCGATAGCTTCCAGGCAGTAGAGAATCTTCAGAGTGTCCAGGACCACAACGCTGGCAAGCCTAGAGGAGTGGCCAAAAGAGAAGACCTGGAAGGCGTGGCTAGGAGATGATGACTGTAACATTAGGGACTTGCGAGGACTTGACATTAGGAATTAAAGACACAGCGATCATCGAGAGACCAGAAACATGAAACACAGTACAGAGAGGAGCTCCAACGAAGAACAAGAAGGCCTTGAAGAAGGGAAAACGAGGGCAAAGGCAATGAGAGACAAACTGAATAGCTCTTATATAGGGCAAGCAGGCTGACATCATTGGGAAGGGTTGTGGGGCTTTTCCTGCCATGGGCCCTTTAAATTCCAAGGAGAGGCATGTGAGCATGCCTAGGAGATGCCTGGGTAGAGTGGCAGCATGGCTTGGTGGCGTTGGGAGGTACTTGAGCCGCTTGCGAGCCTAACCTGTAGCGGCATTTACAACATTTTGTTTTATTATGGTAGGCTTTTGAATTCATATTTTAATTTAATTTGTATAAGAGTAATATGTTTTATCATGCATGATGGGGGCATAATTTGTTTTGACTATAATCTGCATTGATTAGGGTTTTTTTTAACTTTGGAAAAGTACAATATAAGCCTTAAATTAAATAAGATTACATGAATATAAATTTAGAAAAAAAAAGTATCACTGCACAAAAGTTTTCCATTTTTATGACTTAATCATTATTCTGTTTGCATTAAAAGACAGTTCAAAAGGACAATTTCAGTTCTATTGTATATTTTATGCCACTCAGGGTACTGAGAAGCATCAGGGAACAGGTACTCTAAGGACTGTAAAAAGTTTAAATGCACCTGCCTGATAAATTAAAAAGTCACAGTGACAAAAGAAACTGTAGGAAATTGGACTTTAATTTTTTTTGTCATTGATTTTGTTTTTACAGCATATAAACTTTTTTTTCAAGATAATGTATTCCTGTTTTATAATTTAATGAGAGGGAACTCAATTTTCTATCATTTGGCTAGATAAATTGAAGGAAAGCGAAAACAACTTCTACTAAGCTGTGAGAACCATGCACATGAAGTGAGTCCATCTTTAGCCCACTTTCCAGAGGAAGGGCGGTTTAACGAACGTCTTGTATGTATGTTACTATTTATTCCCCACTATTTACATTCCTATTTAGTGTGATATCAACACCAAATTTTCAGGCCATGTTAGAGGACTTGAAGTAGGAATGAAAAAGAGTCAGACATGGGTATATTTTTGAGATTTATGAACTCCATGAATATGCTCACACAATTGGCATCATCTCATAATTTTTTCGTTTTGATCCACACCATATTTCTACCATATGTTATTAGGTGTATGAAGATCATGACAGGGGTATGTTTTGAACAATCCATGTATACCATGAATATGTGCATGCAACTTCATCACCTAATAACTTTTTAGCAATAGTACCAAATAATAATTCTCAGTTTTCCATCTGATCCACTCCAAATTGTATGTGTGTGGGGGTGGTGGTGGTGGGGTCTACCAAGATCATAAAAGGGGTACTTTTGGGGGACTCCCTGTATTTCACAAATATGTGTGCACAAATGCACCACCTAATAATTTTTGGGTTTTGCATCCATTCCACACCAAATTTTCAGAAGGTGTCTCAGGGGGTGGGTGTTTTTTCTGGATCCATGTAGGCATGGCACACAAGTTCTGCAAGGGATTTCTAGTTTAGTTTTGCATTTCAGGTTCCTAGCTAAGAAAGAAATTATTATTAGCATACACATAGAGACCTTCACGTTCAGGTTTTATTTTATTTTGCCTGAGAATTTCAAGGTTATAACAAAAGAAAAAAGTCCATGGAAAAATCACTGAAAGAACCCATTGGAGAAAAATCAGTGGAAAATTAAATTTTTTTCACTGGTTTCTATTTTGTTCTAACATTGAAATTTGCAAGCAATATAAAATATAAACTGAAAATAAAGGTCCCTACATATACACAGAGGAAAAAAATTGATATCCTAGCACCTGAATTAATGAGATTGCATTCACCTCAGGCACACATGTTTTTCACATGCATCTTTAACAATTGCTGTTTTCCTAAAGCCTTTTGTTTCTGAACTGCCAATTACAGAAAATGAAGCATCTGTGTTTTGTGATGTCTTAAAACAAATGATTAATCATTGAAATTGTATTATTCCATGAATTGCTTTCTAGGCCATACAAATTTCAACTTATTATGAAATTATCACTGTATCAAATACATTCTCATTTATGTTTCTAACTGCTTGTAAGACCCCTCAGCTGGACTTCATATTTCCAGAAGTCAGCACCGATAAATTAGCTCTCCAGTTTGCACTCTGATTGTACTAGTTTACCACTTTAGTTCAGAAAGTCAACTTTATTTTTTTTTGTTATAACCTCGAAATTCTCAGGCAAATTAAAATAAAACCTGAAAGTGAAGGTCTCTATGTATATGCTAATAATTAATTTCCTTCTTAGCTAGGAACCTGAAATGCAAAACTAAACTAGAAATCCCTTGCAGAACTTGTGTGCCCATGCCTACCATGGATCCAGAAAAAACACCCACCTCACCCCCCACCTCCAGAACTCACTTTAGAGTTAAGCCACTGTGCATTTATCTGATTATGTATTTGATCACTTTTGTATACTATATCTTTAATATTTTATTTTATCTTGCTAGATAAAATACACTAAAAGGACATGAACAACCAAACCTCAGTGACAGAATTTGTCTTCCTGGCATTCTCGGGCATCCCGGAGTGGCACACCTTATTGTTTGCAGTGTTCTTCCTCATATATCTGGTAATTCTAGTGGAAAATGTTGCACTGATGGGTATCATAAGGATTGATCCTCAGCTGCATACACCTATGTATTTCTTTCTCTGGAACATGGCATTCTTAGAAACTTGTCATACATTTGTTATCATTCCCAGACTCATGGTCAGTTTTCTGACCAAGAAGAAAACCATTTCCTTCACAGGATGTGCTGTCCAAATGCTCTTTTTCATTGGTTTGGGGAATGCTGAGCTTCTTCTTGTGGTGACCATGGCATATGATCGCTATGTAGCCATAAGTAACCCCTTGCGCTATAAGACCATTATGAGTGGCCGTGTGTGCAATAAGCTTTTGGCTACTGTCTTAGTTATCAGCTTTCTGGTGTCACTGGAACATACTGCTTTAGTGTTTCATTTGCCTTATTGCAGTCACAATGAGATCAATCACTTTTTCTGTGATGTCGCACAGATATTAATTCTGGCTTCAACATGTGTCGATATTTTCTATGTCTATGAAATTGTGTTTAATATTTCTGGTTTTTTAGCCGTTACAATCCCTGTTGTGTTAATACTTGTCTCTTATATTTATATTATCCTGGCGATACTAAAAATTCCTACCACTGGGGGGAGACGCAAAGCCTTCTCCTCCTGTTCCTCCCACCTGACTGTTGTTATCCTACAGTACAGCTGTCTTAGCTTTATCTACTTGCGCCCAAAGTCATCCTTTTCATGGGATAGAAACAGGATCTTTTTTGTGCTTTATACTTTTTCTAGTGCTATTTTTAACCCCCTCATCTATACCTTGAGAAACAAGGCTGTGAAGAGTGCTTTCTGGAAAGTAATATACAGAAAAGGCTGTAGCTAGACAATACAAATTGAAAACTGAGACTCACGGCACCGTAGCCCAATTGGAAAATACAAGATCCTGTGGGAACCTGCTGGGCCAAAAAAAAAAAGAAATGAAATGATTCTTCGTGCCAGAATGAATGGGGGGTCTGAGCTAAAAAAGATTTTCCTTCTGCTCAAAGTATAATTAATCATGCAATTTATAGTTTGCAATAGCAGCCTAGCTCTGCAAACAAATTCTAATTATTATGCAACACAATTAAAGAACAGACTTAACTTCCTATTTCAAAGAAGCCCTATTTTAGTCAGTGGACAGGGAATACATGTATCGTTTAATGATGATACATTTCAAAATGCAGCATTTTCAACACAGCTTTGTGGCATGTAAATTACAATCCCATTAACAGTTGGGAAAATGTAAATAAAAAAAGAAAATGTATCCCGTCCAAACACAGTTGTACATAACTTTATAACATCAGTCTGCAAGGATTGATCTTTAGGCTGACATTTCTTTGAGCAGAATCTGAACATTATGATGTGCACCTCGTTTTTGTCCTCATTCAATCACCTTTTTTGCTTTTGATATAGCATAATAAAAATCTATTTTTTCAGCTTCAAATTTTTTAGCAGTATTTTTGCACAAAAAAATTCTGTTACATTTTATTCTGGATCTTATGTATTGTAGGCAGCAAAGCTTTGGAGCATTGGCATATTTCAAAATAAATCCTATTCTCTTTCAACCCCAGGACGTTTGCTTTCATGATAGAAAAATGATTGCGATGATGGCAGACTGCTGGAAATTTGATGCGCAGATCACAAGTGTGGATCAGATCATGTCTAGTTTTCATTCACATGGAAATACCACAAAATGAAAGGACCTCTTCTGATTGTCCTCACAGCATTGCCGTCACCCAGTCGTTCTAAGCATGCTCAGACTCCCAATTCCCTGGGCTCTGGGGCTACGAAACTCAGACCACAGATTTTAAGTTGACCCAACTTTATCTGCATCAGATCCATAGCTGCATATCTAATTACAGAATTAGCAGTAAAGTGAAGAAATAAATGTCTAAGAAGAGCAAAAGTATGTTAGAGAGACACAGCTTTGATTCATTACTGTACCTGTGGTGCGTTCTGGTTAGTTCTGAAATTTGTGAGAAGTATTTTTTGGGGGGGTTAATTTTCAAAAGGATTTACATAAACAAACCCCCAGTTTATGCACAAAATATTACCTTCTGAAAATCATCCAGGGGGTTTATGCAGAGAAAAGAATGCGCAAAACACAATTTTGTACGTACTTTTCTCTGGTGTTCTGGGAGGGGGGAGGGAGGCGGAGTGAATAAAGCATTTAAGCACAGACTTTTGATTTTCAAAATATACCTGTAGAAAGTTATGCCTGGCGCATCCCAAGTATTACGTGTACAAGTTTGCTTTGAAAATTCTGGCTAAAGTCTGCAGGTATTTTGTATACTTTAGCCCTATGTGGGCTGCTGAAAATTATCCTCCTTAATTCTATAGATAGAGGTGAATATGTACATTATTTAAAATAATTATGTTCTCCTTTCTGCAAAATTCTTGAGCCATTTAAAAGGATGACTATCTGGAGATGTTTTGCTCCTGTCATTTTTCAAAGGCTTTAAACAAGGGTATTATATGTCGTGTAGCACTATAGAAATGTTAAGTAGTAGTAGAAGTAGGATGACTCAGATAATATTTGGTTCTGTCGCATGGAGATTTAGTCCTATGCATAACATTTTGTGAATGTACTAATTTTCCTGAGAATATATTCAAAATCAATTTCTGATGTGACTCATGTCTTATATTGCAGTGGAAAGTAAAAAAAAAAAATCTCAGCTGCTTACAATGATTGTAGATGTGCACACAATGGCTGCATTATTACCTTTTGCATTCAGAAAGAACTAATCTTGAACAAAAAGCTTAACATACAAAAAGAAAGTATTAAAAGTAGTAAGGATACATAAATCAAATGTAACCAAAGTTACACACAGTTATTGTAGGTACATTCTACTTTATGCAAATACTGTTCTATTCTTACCAAAACATATTTCTGTTATACAGCTATTATTTATTGTAGTGGGTTATATATGGGTCTTCCAGATAGGGTTTCCCATAAATTACAAGAGGTCCATATTCAGTTGGCTGGTTAGTGGACAAGTTATCCAGCTAAAGTTAACTGGATAACTTGTCCCATCTATTCAGCAGGAGAATCATCCCACTGAATATATCAGCCTGAATTTATATGGCTATATATAGCTGGATTACAAAATTCCTAACCAGCTATGGGCTAGATTTATCAAAATATTGCATGCAATAGGGGCATGTTTTATGGTAATAGCCTACTTATTACAATGTGTGTTATCTTAGTGGTTTGCAGAGGTATTACTGCAAAGTACATAAACTTTTTATACTAATACCACAATTATATGAGAGAGAGAGAGAGAGAGAGAGAGAGAGAGAGAGAGAGAGAGAGAGAGAGAGAGAGAGAGAGAGAGAATCTAAGTATCTATGAGGGCCTTGTAGTAGATATTTATACCTCTATAGGAGGCCCACCTAGTTACTCGAGGTAGTGTAGGGGTTAGGGGATACTTTGACCTGCAGAGTGAGACGTACAAACAGAACAGTGCACTCTTGTGAAGATTTGATGTCTTTCGGAGTGTGGAAACTCACACAACGATGAGATTTGTACAATGTTCTCTTAACATAGCTTGATGGACTCTCTACCTGGGTAACATCAAGCTAGGTTGAGAGAACATTGTACAAATCTCATCGTTGTGTGAGTTTCCTCACTCCAAAAGACATCATATCTTCACATGAGTGCACTGTTCTGTTCGTACGTCTCACTCTGAATGTCAAAGTGACCCCTAACCTCTACACTACTACCTAAACCTCACCTCGAGTTACTAAGTGGGCCTCCTATAGTAGCATAAATAGCTGCTTACTATAGTGCTACCCCCAAAGGCTCTTTCTCCCCCCATCTCAGGCCCTTGCCAGCCTAAAAATGCCCAAAAGAGAATTAGTGAAAATAAAATCACAATTTGCCAGCCCATCTTTACAAAATTCCCACCCCAATCCCTCCCCTTTTAAAAATTAGCATCGCACCATGCATTATGGTGCTTTTTGCATGCGTTAAGGCGTTTTGTGCATGTGAAAACGCCTTAACGCATGCAAAAATGCCATAATGCAAGTTGGAAAATGACACTATATGAATGTAGCTGGGTAGCTTTTAGTTATCCAGCTTTGTGTGGCCGAATAACATGTTACTTAACCAGATATCTTGAAAGATATCTGGCTAAGTAGTGATGTCATTAACAAACCAAAGAAAGATTCAGAGGGCCAATCCCTTCCCACCCCTCCAAAGCTTAATACAAAGGCCCTCAAGGCATACTCTCCTTACCCCACCCCCCACAAACCTTTGTAAAAGGAAGGAGTAGGCATTTATGCCGGCTCCAGTCCTGATTTTCGATTAAATGGGATCAGGCTGCTTTCCTCCCTGCCCCCACCCACCCTCCCATAAGAAATCATAGTGGTGCCTGTCCCCTCATCCTCCCATCCTTCTGACCTTCCTCAGTCTCCCTGATACCTTTTTGATCTGAGTCAGGAGCGAAGGATCTTCTATCCTGCCCCCAGCACCTCCAGAGGACCGGCCCTCTGAATCTTTCTTTGGTTTGATAATGACAGCACTATTTAGGTGGATGTCTTTCAAGATATCCGGTTAAGTAGTATGTTATCTGGCCACTCAGAGCTGGATAACTTTAAACCTGTTAAGAAGCAGGTCTAAAGTTTTCTGGCTAACCTAGTCAGATATACCCAATATTCAGCTAGGTTAGCTGGATAACTCAAGCCCTCCCAGGGTTTTTTTTAATCTGGCTAAATTACAGCCAGATTAAGTTATTATCTAGCTATAATTTAGCCAGATAAGTGGCTAAGTTATCTGTCTAAGTGGCTTTTGAATATGGACCTCCCTGTTTTCAAAATGTGGTGGCAAGGTTGGAGACAAATAGCTCTAGGAAAGCCAGTGCTATCCCATTATTACATTATTTGGTAGAAGGTGCAGTCACACCATGGAGTGATACAGAGGCATTATGATATTCTCAATTTTATTTTTCATTCCTTTGCTAATAATTTCTGGCATTCTATTTGCTTTCTTGGCCACTGCCACACACTGAGCAGAGGATTTCAACGTATTATTTACAATGATGCCAAGATCCTTTCCTAATAAAAAATATAGTTGCCCTTACAATATATATTGTGGTGACTCATAATATGGAAGTAAAACAACAGTTGACAAAACTCAAAGGATATATTGTAAGGGCAACTAAATTTTTTATTAGGAAAGTCAATAAAGGAAAGAGGAAAAAGAGGCTGCTATGATCTTTAAAAAGTAGCTGATAAGGTTAGTATTCATAAATTACAAGGAATCACTAAAAGAGGAAGAAAGGTAACAATATTTGGAAAAGCTAAGAGAAGCTGGGAAAGTAGTAAGGAATGCAAAGATGCAAATGGAAGAAAAATAGCAAATATGATTAACCGGGGAAAAACAATGGGGTAGATTTTTAAAGGATTACGTGCCTAATATAAGCGCGTAACCCCCGAAAACCTACCCCTGCGCGTGCCAGGGCTTTGAAAAAGGGGCAGGCCGGGGGCGGGGCTGGGGTGGTGGTTTGGGGGCAGGGTTGTGGGTATGGCGTAAAAAATAAGGTAGGGGGGGGGGATTTAGGTAGGGCTGAGGGGTGGGTTAGATAGGGGAAGGGAGGGGAAGGTGGGGAGGACCGAAAGAAAAGTTCCCTCCAATGCCGCTCTGATTTCGGAGCGGCCTTGGAGGGAACGGGGAAAGCTATCGGGGTTCCCCTTGGGCTTGGTGCATGCAAGGTACACAAGTATGCACCCCCTTGCACGCACCGACTCTGGATTTTATAACATGCGCGCAGCAGCGCACGCATATTATAAAATTGGGTGTACATTTGTGTGTGCCGGGTGTACATTTGTGCGTGCCCCAATCGCGTAAGATTTAAAATCTGGCCCAATGTTTTTAGATATGTTAGTGATTAGGTGGAAGTGCAAAAGTGGCATTGTGAGACTCAGAGATGAAGAAAAGGAATATGTAGAGGATGATGAGGAAAAAGTGGGATGGTGTAACACATATTTCTGTTCGGTGTTTATTGTGTAAGGTCCAGAAGCAGGACAACATAAAACAAACACAAATAAGGCTGGAAGTGAAGTAAACCTCAAATTATTTAAATAAAAATGTGTTCATGAGGAACTAGTTAAACATAAAATCAAGTGATGGGGCTGGGCAGCTAAATTTAAGGGTATTAAGGGAACTTAGAGAAGTTTTGGAAGTTCACCTGGCTGACTTTTTCAATGCTTCTTTACAGTTGGGAGTAGTTCTGAAAGCCTGGAGAAAAGCAGATGTGGTTTTTCTTCACAAAAGTGGAAATTTGGAGATGGCTGGGAACCACAAGCTAGTTAGTATGACTTTTGTGGTGAGCAAATTAATGGAATCACTGGTAAACAACATTTTTCAAAATGGCACCGACCTGACCTTCCCCACATTATGGGGCCAAGGCAAAAAACCTGCGCTGAAAGCAGGCGCTGTGCATTCAGCGCCCACTTTCATAACGCGCCCCCAGGCACCTCTCCTGGGGGCACGATGCAATATTTAAATTAGGGCTCGCGCTGTCGAGGAGGCGCTAGTGGTGATTGCGCACTGCTAGAGCCTCCTTGACAGCACAAGCCAGAGAGAGGTCCGCTGTTGGTAGCTGTTCACCAGTTAAGAAAATGGACACTGAATTTATCAGTGTCCCATTTTCCTAACCAGTGCACATCAGGGGTTAGGAAAATAGACGCTGATAAATTCAGCGTCCATTCTCCCAACCTGACTACTGGCACCAGAAGGAGTGTATAAATCAAAATTAAAGTGTCGGGCACTTAATATTAATTTATTCACTCCTTCACATTGTGGATTGGTCCCTTTACTGTCACATGTCAGTGAAAGGACCAATCTCCTTTCAGAAGGTTGTCCTTAAAGGGAATTGGTCCTTTCACTGACATGTGACAGTGTAGGGGCCAATTGCTGATTGGTCCCTTTACTATCACATATCAGTGAAAAGACCAATCACCTTTCAGAAGGCTGTCCTGAAATGTCTGTGAAATGTCTGTGAAAAGGACCAATGGGCAACAAGTGAAGGAGTGAATAAATTAATATTAAGTGCCCGACACTTTAATATTGATTTATATACTCCTTCTGGTGCCCGTAGTCAGGTTAGGAGAATGGACGAATTAACCAGGTCCTTTTCCAAACCCCTGCAGTGCTTTTAAAAAATTTTCTTTAAAATTATTTTTTAATGAGTTGTTCTTCCACTTAATATTCCAAGTAGGAGGCAGTACAGAAAAACAGTTTGTCTGTACTAGTTTTAGTAGCGCTCAGCAATTAACGCCTGCTCCGGGCATTTGCATATGATGAACGCTATTAGTTTCACTCTGTGTTGGATGTGCGTTGTAGAGGCGCTAATCCCCTTATTGCATAAGGTGATTAGTTAGTGCCTCTACAACCCCCGTCCAACTGCGGGTTATACAGTGTGCTGGGCTGATCGCACTGTATTGCATCGGCCCCTATCTAGGTCTGATCCCTGGACATTGCCCCAATTATGATAGGGACAAGGTCAGATTGTCACAATTTTGAACAATGACATCAACTAGGTGAGGTGCTAGGGGGTGCTCCAACTCAGGAACGGTTTCTTATTTATAAGGTTTGGGGTTGTAGGAGGGGGGTCAGGGTTAGGGAGGGTACCTGGTGACATGTGGGGGGTGGGGGCACCCTGAACTCCAACATGTTCTATTAATAATCTTCTTTGCATGCATTTGTATTATTAATGAATGCAAATTGCATGCAAATTAGGTCATTGTAATTGGGGAGGCAATCTGGGTCAGGGACAATACATAATATTGCATATATATTGCACAATATCACCACAATATTTATTTATTTATTTATTTATTTATTTATTTAACAGTTTTTTATACCGACCTTCATAGTAGATAACCATATCGGATCGGTTTACATTTTAACAAAGGGTAAACTGAGGTAACAATTCTGGTAAATAATAGATAACAAAGGAAAAGGAATAAGTCAAAGTTATAATCAACAAGGAATGGAAAACTTGGAGGCTTAAAGACAAGCTGGAAGGAAGATAGAGGCAGGTAGAATAAATATAACATGATACGAATAATTTAACGGGATTAGAGCATATGCTTTAACCTGGAAATGCCAGTGGATATATACAAAGGATAAAAGATGCCTTACCAAATAGTGCTCTGCTGCATGATATACAGCATATATTGCACAACATACAATGTTTAATGTGCATTAGAGCATTATCATGGCTTGATGCTTCACCTGAATGGATAGATAGACATACAGATAAAAAGAGAAAGAGGAAGAGAAACATCTTTTCTGGGTATCTCCTATCCTTTATTCCTCAGGCTTCAGCATTTCATTACCCCTTTGATTTATTCCTTTTAAGAACATAAGAATATGCCATACTAGGTCAGACCAAGGGTCCATCAAGCCCAGCATCCTGTTTCCAACAGTGGCCAATCCAGGCCATAAGAACCTGGCAAGTACCCAAAAACTAAGTCTATTCCATGTTACTGTTGTCCTCCCAAAGGAATCCATAGCTTCACAGTAGACTGCATTGCTGGCTCATATATCTGTGCATCATATACTCAAGTGTATGCATTAACATGGACATATAGAAATATGAAGATAGCATATGATGGCAGATAAAGGCAAAAATGGTCTATCCTGTCTGCTCAGCAAGTTGTTTAGGGTAGTACTTGCTGCTGTGCAAGTTATCCCCATGACTTCTGTTAAGGGTACTAACTCCACTCCATACAGGATACCCCCCATGCCTTTTGTTAAGGATAGTTATTGCCATTCTGAGCAGGTTACCAATTGTGTCTTTTGTTAAGGACAGTAACTGCTACTCTGAGCAGGTTACCCCCCCCCCCCCCCTCCCATGCCTTAGAAGAAAAAGACCATACGACCTATCTGGTCTGCCCATCCATGCCAATTATTCATCTTTACAATCCCTACTGCTTCTTCAGAGATTCTCTGTGTTGATCCCATTATTTTCGAATTCAGATACTGTCATTATCCACCACCAACATGCAGAGGCTGTTCCATGCATCCAATACCCTCATTGTAAAGAAATATTTCCTTAGATTACTCCTGAGTTTAATAGGTGTGTCATTCAGTCCCTACGTATTGGCAATCCGCAACAGATGTGGCCATATTCGTTGTATTCGTGGGGAAGCGAAACGTATCGCGATTCCCCACAATACATGAATGTTCGCCGAATTATTCGGCCGCCTAAAGAAACCAATTTAAACAAACCCCCCCACCCTCCTGACCCCCCCAAGACTTACCAAAACTCCCTGGTGGTCCAGCAGGGGGTCCGGGAGCCATCCCCTGCACTCACACCCTCGGTGCTGGTTTCAAAATTGCGGATAGCCTTTGACCTACTATGTCCTAGGTGCTACCGGTGCCATTGGTCAGCCCCTGTCACATGGCCATCAGCACCATCTTGTGCTCCTACCATGTGACAGGGGTTGACCAATGGCACCAGTAGCCACTGTGACATAGTGAGGGCAAAGGCGATCGGCGCCATTTTGAGTACTGGCATCCGACGACCGGAGTGCAGGAGGTTGCTCCCGGACCCCCACTGGACTTTTGACAAGTCTTGTGGGGGTCAGGAGAGTCCCCCAAGACTTGCCAAAAGTCCCTGGTGGTCCAGCGGGGGTCTGGGAGTGACCTCCTGCACTCAGACCGTCGGCTGCCAGTAATCAAAATAGCGCCAATAGCCTTTGCCCATACTATGTCACAGGGGCTACCGATGCCATTGGTCAGCCCCTGTCACATAGTAGGAGCACAAGATGGTGCCGATGGCCAAGTGACAGGGGCTGACCAATGGCACCGGTAGCCCCTGTGTCATTCTAGGTCAAAGGCTATCGGCGCCATTTTGAAACCAGCACGAGGGTGTGAGTACAGGGGATGGCTTCCGGACCCCCCGCTGGACCACCAGGCAGTTTTGGTAAGTCTTGGGGGGGTCAGGAGCGTGGGGGGGTTGTAGTTAATTTAATTTTAGCGGGGGAACGAATCAAAATGGACGTATTAACGGATCGGGGCACCATACGGCCGAATGCAACGTATCCGCCACGTGACGAATCCGAATCCCGAATGCAACATATGGCGTCTCTCTGCACATCCCTAGAGTTTATCTCCTTTCACCCTTATCCAATGATCTCTCATTCTAGATCCTTTTTTCCATTGAAATAAGCCCATCTCCTATGCATGGAAACTATGGAGATATTTAAATGTCTCTGCCATATCTCTCCTTTCCTGCCTTACTTCAAGGGTATACAAGTTTAGATCTTTGTTTGTCCTCATAATACTTACAACAAAAATCACTGACCATTTTAGTAGCCATCCTTTGGACCAGGAAAACCAAATGAGGTCTGCTCCCCTATGAGGAAAGACTAAAGATGTTAGGGCTGTTCAGCTTGGAGAAGAGACTGCTGAGGGGGGATACAATAGAGGTCTTTAAAATCATGAGAGGTCTAAAACAGGTAAATGTGAATCGGTTATTTACTCTTTCGGATGGGGCACTGCATGAAGTTAGCATGTAGCATATTTAAAACTAATCTGAGAAAATTCTTTTTCACTCAATGCACAATTAAGCTCTGGAATTTGTTGCCAGAGGATGTGGTTAGCGTAGTTAGCGTAGTTAGCGTAGCTGGGTTTAAAAAAGGTTTGGATAAGTTCTTGGAGGAGAAGTCCATTACCTGCTATTAATCAAGTTGACTTAGAAAATAGCCACTGCTATTACTAGCATCGGTAGTGTGGGATATACTTAGTCTTTGGGAACTTGCCAGGTACTTGTAATCTGGATTGGCCACTGCTGGAAACAGGATGCTGGGCTTGATGGACCCTTGGTCTGATCCAGTATGGCAATTTCTTTTGTTCTTATGTAGGTCTCAACAGATACCTTATACAGGAGCAATATTGCCTCCTTTTTTGGTGACCATTCCTTCCCTATGCAACAAAGTATCTTTCTGGCTTTTGACATCTCATTATCCACTAGTTTGGCCACCTGAAGGCCATCAGATATGATCATCCCCAGATCCCACTCTACTTTCATTCTTAGAAGAATTTTGCTTCCTATACTATATTATTCCTATGATTTTTTGCAGACAAAATGCATGACTGCATTTTTTAGCAGTAAATCTTAGCTACCAGTCTCTAGAACATTTCTAAGGCTTGGCCAGATCCTTCTCATGTTGTCCACGCCTTCTTGGCTATCTTCCCTGTTGCAGATTTTGGTATCATTCATAAAAAGTACAATTTTCCCGACAATCCTTTTGCAGTATCGCTTATGAACATGTTGAAAAGAACCAATCCATGCAACACACAATTAGGAATGCCACTTTCCTAAGAGTGTACTCTTTTTATCACTACACTTTATTGTCTCCCATTCAACAGGTTTCTAACCTAGTCAGTCAATTTAGGGCTCATAGTAAGGGTACTCAAATTATTTATAAGTTACTTAAGCAGACCCATTTTAAAGGCCTTATTGAAATCCCTTGATCTAACTCTTTGGTCATCCAATAAAAGAAATTGATTAGATTCATCTGACAAGACCTACTTCTGGTAAAACTATGCTGCCTCAGATCTTGTAATCCATTGGATTCTAGACACTGCATTAGTCTCTATTTTGTGGGAGAGCCAAAACTATCATGGCGACACCCCTGACCCCTGTGATGGTGGGATCCTCTATTGAAAACACATCATGGGTTAATTACTCTAGGCCCATGTTTGCTAGCTGTATCTATTATTAATCTATAGTGTCATCTATTTCCATTTCTATTAATAGTAGGTGTTATGTATTTACAATATTTATTTTCATTTATTGATGGTCTAAAGTACTTTACTTTATTTTAAGAACTGATATTTATTTTTTTAAATCATACAGTGGATAAAAAAGGACATTCACTTTTATTTGTATAGTCAGTAATTATAGTTGGGTACTCTTCACCCATACATATTCAAGTTAACGATGATAACATGTATTTCTACTATACATTGTAGCTGAAGAAGATCTCAGGATAGTTAAATGCTGCAGAGGCCAAGTCTCTAAGGTTCCCTAAAGGTATTTAATAGCTTATATTATGTTAACTGTTATTTGTAATAAGCAAAAGTATTGCACATTTTGGATTTTCAAGATACGGAAAATGATTTTGATTATTTTTAAACCTTTTCTGTCTTTTTTGTCTGGGAATGATATAAGTAGACAACTTTTGGGGGTATTTTATTGAAAGGAAAATAAAGAACTCTGAGTGAGTTAGTTAATAAGTGATATAAATTACTGTTTATGATGTATTTTATTATTAAGATGATTATACAATAGGAAAGAAAAGGGCCTGATGTCACTGGAATGAAATGTGTGTATGCAGTAGTAGGGGGTTGATTTTCAATTAATCAAATATATATATGACTTAATGACTATTTTATAGCTAGAAAAGTTTCAAATGCAATCTAGCCAGTTAGATTTAAACATGCTATTTAAGCTGAAAAACGCTGAAAATTTGCACAATCCTGTGCAGATTCCACTCCCCAACTAGGCAAATCATGCCTCCAAGTATACCGACATTATTCTGAAAGGCAAAATTTCTACAACAGATTGTGCACTTACCTTTTAATAGTATAGTTTAAACAATATTTTCTCAGTTTGTTTACAAGAATGTTTCTCCTTTTAAAAATGCTTATCATTCTGAGTAGCTCATACTGCAAGGTATAACTAATTCTGTTTTTCTGATTTGCCCTTACAGCATGTTAGGCTTCTTAGCTCCAAATAAATTGAATGAATGGACAAGAAGAATCTGACCACTGTGACAGAGTTTGTGTTTCTGGCTTTCACAGACATTCCTCAGTTTCATATTTTGCTTTTTGTGGTGTTTTTGTTCATGTACCTGGTGGGTCTGGTGGAAAATGTTGTATTAATGATCATCATAAGGGCTGAGCCCCACCTCCATACGCCCATGTATTTCTTTCTTTGGAGCTTGTCCTGCTTAGAAGTTTGCTACACTTGTGATATCATCCCCAGATTGCTTATCAGTCTCCTAACAAAGCACAGAACCATTTCCCTCACCGGATGCGCAGCCCAAATGTTTTTCTTCATTGGCTTGGGGAATGCAGAGATTTTCTTTCTAGTAGTAAATGGCTTATGATCGCTATATAGCGGTCTGCCACCCCTTACGCTACAGGATTATCATGACTGAGGCAGTCTGCCTTAAGATGCAGGCTGCTGCTATTATCCTTAGTTTTGCAATGTCACTTGAGCAAGTTATTTTAATATTCCAGTTACCTTTCTGTGAGTCCAATGAAATAAATCACTTTTTTTGTGATGTAGCACAAGTTTTACCTCTGGCTTCTAAGTGTGTTAATGTGTTTTTTGTCTACGAAATAATGTTGTTTTTTTCTGGTTTGTTGGTATTTACTCTCCCATTCTTACTAGTATTTAGCTCTTACTTTTTTATTATCTTGGCGATACTGAAAATTCGCACTACGAAGGAGAGATGCAAAGCCTTTTCCTCCTGCTCCTCCCACCTCACTTTTGGTATTCTACAGTACAGCTGCCTTAGTTTTATCTACTTGCGACCAAAATCCACATTTTCATTGGATAAAAACAGGTTCTTTGTTGTGATTTTTATCCTTGGAAATCCTATCTTAACTCCAGTAATTTACAGTGTAAGAAACAAGGATGTGAAGAGTGCATTTAGGAAACTGATCTGCAGAACATGGTTTTCTGGAAAGATATAAAACTTTTGATATGTTTTCTTACTAATCAAGAAAGGAAAAATGATAAGTCTTCAATCCCAGCTCCAAATTGAAATTATAGTAGCTTTAACACCTTTTTATGAAATTTAATCTTCTGTAGAGATGGGTATGATTATTTTCCAAGTCCGGATCATCTTTGATCCAGGTTTTGGTAGGCTGTGATGTGGAAATGAGCCTATGGTTCTCTCAAAATTCAATCCATGTTTCTAGTTCCAGAAGGCACTGAAATCCTGTGCCCGTTAATGTTGACTATCTTACTGTCTGCAGGCCTGGGCATGCTTTGAATTGCAAAATCACTACAAATCCGCCAGCCAACTTGCAAACCTCAAAAGTAAGAGATTTAGGAGTCTCCATAGACAACAGGCTAAATTTGAAATCGTTTATCAACCAAACAACCAAAGACTGCTTCCACAAACTGCACGTATTAAAAAGAATAAAACCCCTATTTCACTTCCATGATTATAGAACAGTGCTCCAAGCAATAATATTTGCGAAAATTGATTACTGCAACTCCATCCTACTAGGCATCCCATCATCTCATACTAAACTGCTCCAAATGATACAGAACACCGCAGCAAGAATTCTAACAAACAAAAGAAGAAGAGATCACATTACACCAGTCCTTAAAGACCTACACTGGTTACCAATCCACTACAGAATAATTCATAAATCCCTCACCACAATCTACAAGAATATTCATGGACTGGCTCCACTCCATCTACAAATAGCTCTTAAAAAACACTCCTCCAACAGACCCATCAGAGAAGCATATAGAGAATATCTACAGGTACCACACAACAATACCACCCAACATATAACATTGAGAGATCGGGCCTTCTCCACAGCAGGTCCCCCACTGTGGAACTCCATCCCCCTAGAACTAAGACAGGAACCACGTCTTCAAACCTTCAGGAAAAGACTGAAAACATGGCTGTTCATGAAAGCATTTCCGGACCCTTAAAGATTCACTACCATCAAATGCAGCATTACTGATCATTTCCTATTAAACTGAAACAGTCTCTATCTACCAATCATTACAATGTTTTACTTCTCGTTAAACTGTTTATCTTTCCTCTAACTCTAATCCCAGTTAGAATGACCCCGTTTTATTGTAACTTTTTTCTTCCATGCACTTGTTTTACTTTTTAATGTATACTCTTATGTTATTAGTTATTTACGTTATAATGTATTTCTCACCCCTTGTTTTATGTAAACCGACATGATACGAACTCCGTGAATGCCGGTATAGAAAAATACAAATAAATAAATAAAAAAATAAAAATAAAAAATTCTCTGATATTTTAAGTAGGCTAAGCAACTCACTGTGTGCTGGGAAGAATGTTAGGAAGAGCATAGTGACAGTGAGAAAAAACCAGCGAGGGCTTTGATAAGCTCTGGAAAAGAAGATAGAGGGTGAAGTGTTTAAGTCACATGTAGGGAGGAAAGTTTTCACTCATTTACACAGGTAAATTGGCTACTTATAAACTGTTCTCCTTCAATCTACCTAAAAGTACATACAGGGTTCCATATTGCATGTTCTTTAAGATGGATGGAGAAAACGTATTCCTGGACTGGATTGCAAAATAACATGTTTAGATTGAATTTTCAAATCTATGAGCTCTCTCATGCATTGAAAATGTAACCCTACAAAACGTAGGTACAAAATTCCTCAGGTAATTTGCACCCATGGCAGTTTTCAAAGGGAAAGTGTTTTCATTCTTTGTACCTAGGCAGTTTGAAAGATAGTACCTGTCTCTGACTGTATCATTAGCAGTCCACAGACTCAGTGGCACAATTACAGATTTTTTTTTTTTATTGTATCCTAGTGAATTGACACAGCAATTTTTTTTTTTATTTCCTCAATGTGCTACAAGTATCTACCTACCCCATCTAGGGTGCAGTAATGCACTAGGAGCATAAACATAATCCAAGGCGCATGACCCTGAATGAAGTGAGGGGGTTAACTGAAATTACTAAAGGAAACTAACTGCAAAAACAGAAATGGAACTAGCCAGTGTAAAATTAAGCTAAAGGCCAAAATGTAGAAATACTTTGTCTGGGCTCAGAACCATAGCTCTGCTCATGATAACAGACACCTGTATTCTGGTTATGATGACATTCATATCTTATAGCTTGCGGTTGTGTGCTGATCTCTGAGAACCATGAGCCGCTACTGGCCTAGCACCTTCCAAGGTTTGAGCCTTGTCCTGACAGGCATCTGAGTAGCACGGAGGAGGCAGTCTTCTCTCTGCCACATAGCCCACCACCCATTCCATATAGTGGGTGGAGTCAGTCTTGTCACATTGGGGTATTTTCACCTCAGCAAATGCATTAGCAAAGGGGCAGCCAATCTCCAAACCTGAACCCCCAGCTCCTTCCTCAATTGATAAATTCATAGGGAAACTACATCCAGACTGTTACAATCATCCTGCAGAGATTTTCTCTAGCTTCTCCCTTGTCAGGGTTAATAAGTTCACCATTTTCTGGCTTCTTAATGGTTCAGTTAGTATTTGGCTGCAGAAGTTATTGCAGACTACAGTTGCTGAAATCTTCTCTAAAGTTTGACCTGAAGCAGCACACATATTAGCGAATATGTGGCCATGCCAGCATTTCTTTTCTGAAAGATAAGTATTGTTTTAAAGGACTTTTTTAACCAATGCATTTGTGATTAAACAAGGTTGTTAGTTTAAAAAATAAAGGAAAAGACATTAAAAATAAAATCTTGTTGAGGTCTGTTGATGCATGGAGCGATATTTGCAATGTAAATAATTTGAAAGGGGTTTTTTTTCCCCCTATGGTGGCAGCTTAAATGATTGAGCACCACAATGAATTTTCTATTTTCAATCTTGTGGGGGTACTGTCTGAGGTTTAGCCTTCCACATTGCTTATATTAAATTCTGCAGTTTGATGTATTATTTAAGAAGAAGCATTAACACTTTAAATGTATTATAAGCTAAAAGAATATAAAAAGAAAAACTTAGAAACATTAATTAAAAAGTAACAATTTATTTTGGTATTTTACAGGTTTAGTTCAATTAGTATTTTGCCATATATACAGGTATGAAATTTCCTCTGGCTTCTCCCTGTCCAGAGATAGTGTTAACCATCTTTTAGCTTATAGATGGTTTGATTAATCTTTTGAGGTATACACAAGTCTGAGGACCAATTTACACGTCATGACCACAACAGATCTTCTCCAGTGGTTTCTCTGGCTTCAAGTCACTGTGGTGCTTTGGTGGTTCTATCAAGGAAACACAGATATAACATTGAACAAAGAAAGGTACTTCTATCTGGGAAGGTCATCTTCTTTCACCAAGTGTACAGGTCCCGGAGGGACAAGAATGGAGCGATGAGGAAGGGGAATCCTCTCACCTACCCAGTCAGATCAGCTAAATCAGATGTCACAACCATATCCCCCTCACATCACTCTCACAGTACCTTGGGTAATTCATGTTACTGTTGTTGGTGCCACTTGCCGTCCTTTGGATGCCTTGAGGTCTTCATACCACGTTTGTTGGTGCTCTTTGCATCTCATTTGGAGTCTTGGGGTATTCTTTCCACTGTTGCTGCTGCTTTTCCCCTCTCATGGTACTTTGGCATGTTCATGATGCTGTATGCGCCATTTAGGCCCCTATTGGTGGTTTAGGATGCTCCTGCCACATTTGGTATTGCTTTCTATCTCTTATGGTGCCTTGGGCTGTTTATGCAATTGTTGGTCCTGCTTTGTTGGTCTTTTCCCCTTTTTCAGAGTCTTGGGGTATTCTTGTCACTCTTGGTGCTGCTTTGCTTCTCTCACCTCTGTTTGGGCTGGTTTGATCTATTACAGTGCCTTGGGCTATTCATGCCTCTCTTGCAGCTACTTAGCCTCACTCTTGGTATCTTGAAGTGCTCTTCCATCTGCTGCTGATGTAGGCCTGCAAGTTTCACTAAACTTGGATAGAAGACCCAAATACTATACACTGCTTTTCCCATTGACTTTAAAGGGGAAAAAATGACCAAATGACATGAAAAAATGAGTACTTTTTTGGCCCCCAACAGAATGAAATGAATTGTTAAGCCAAATGAACTGATGAAAGAAATGAACCAAATTTTGTTTACACATATCACTATTGGGTTATAATTAATTATGTAATACATTTTAATTTTAATAGTATGACTAATGTTTCTGTTTATGCTGTATGTAACAGGAAAATAAATTGTGATTTTTATCTGCATTTTTAGTTTGCTAATTGTACTAATTGTTTATGTACTGTAATGAATTATATATATTAATTACTAATATATAACAGCACAAGTGTACAATGTACATGTGGACTTCAGCCCTAATTTTCAAAGTGGACATGAAAATTAGCAGGACCTCTTTTCAGATCATTTATAAATATGTTAAAAAGACTGTTCCAAGTACAGATCCCTGAGGCACTCAACTGTTTGTTTTCCGGCTCAGCACTAAGGCCTTGAAAAGGTATAAAAACACTAAAATAGAGGGAAGGACAATTGAGGACATCTAAGAGAGAGAGTGTTTGTGTATAGTGTGAATGAGAAGTTTATTTTTAAATTTCCCACCAAGGCAAGAAAGAAAAAAAAAAAAAACTAGCTGTGCTATAGGCTGTTTTACACAGCTTTAACAGAATAAGTGGAAAGTCTGGAAAAGAGAGACTGATAGAGCAAAAAAAGGGCATCAAGCTAGCCCATATGGCAGATCATAGCCCTTCATTGTACAAAAGGTGTTTCATTACTTATTCACCAGAGAGGAAGATAAATGTTTTGGAAAATCTCTACCACCCAATTGGTTTTTATAAAATATGTTTGCCTATTTTGCAGGGAGTTCAGAAGTGTTACAAAGTAGTAACAGATTCTTTTAACTCCAACTTCAGTGTGTGGTAGATTACAGATTTAATAAGAGAGTCTGCCTGAGAAAATTGAGACAAAAAGATTTGAAACCTTTTGATTGAGGTTGAGGAATTTTTATCTGAGAAATTGCCAGATGAAAATAGTGAAATTCCTTTTCTGAACTAATTTGAGAGGTGGTGAGAAAGAAAACTCTGAAACAGAGTTTACAGCAGAACTCCAGAATAAACATATAAGACACAAAGAGTAAAGTGGAAAACTTTGTTATTCACACTTTTTAGAAAGAAAAGCCTATATTAAGAGATTGAAAGGGAGGTCACGTGATGCTATAGAGGTGTAAGATGTGTTCCTGCATTTCTCTGGATCCCCAGCTCCTATTTTTCATTTTTGTAACGGAATAATTTCACATTTACTGGTATGAAATGATCAATCCTGCTTGGAGGAACTCTGTATAGCTATATTGTTAACCAGCAGTATGGAATTGGCAGTTTTATGGCCTTTAAACTGCAATATTGTGAGAAAGAAAAAGTCAAACCAGTGAGCCAGAAAATGGCGGCCCCTCTCAGTGCTCCACCATCACCAGGACAGATTGAATCTAGAGGTACAGAGGTGGCAGTGGTGGTTGTGATGGCTTTAGAAACAAAATTTGATAAAGTTTATGCAAAATTTGATGAAGTATTTACACTTTTTGCTGAGTCTAACAAGCATATACAGGAGATGCAGGCAAATCTATCTGATGTGATGGATCGTGTGTATACCCTGGAAATGGAGATAGTGTTGCTCAGATCTGAACGTGATCAGCTTCTTATAAATAGACAATCTGGAAAACAGATCGCAATGAGGCCAAAGAGCATCCACACACTCCCAAAGAGCAAACCACACACAGCACGTCAGTCACCGATTTACACACTCACTTATGTTAGCAGTATGTTCTGCATGCTCCAGTTCATGCCCCTATACATGTGCAAGGCCCAGGTTCCTTCAATGTTGTGCATTAAACAACACAGATGTGTATGTCAGCTTGCAGTAACTGCTAATGAGGCTGTGTGAGTCCTTCATATCCATATATTATCTATAGCTGCCCACAGGAAAAATTTTTGTCAGAGGCATATATCACCCCTACTTAGTGTGATATTTTGACAGGAGCCCCTGAAGGGCTTAGGTAGCACAAATTACATGTTTGTCAAGCTAGCAACACATAAAGGCCATCACTTATGGCAAGCACATGAGATCTGTGGGAGCAGTAGGCCTATAAGTTCTGCACTGTGTGGCGGGCCATCCAATGCTCCTACCATGTGACAGGGACCGGCCAATGGCACAGATACCCTGTCACATGCTAAGGGCAAAGGGCCATCGGTGCCATTTTGATTAGTGGCAGCCGATGGCCCAAGCACGGGAGATCGCTCCTGGGACCCCTGCTGGACCACCAGGTACTTTAAAAATTTGGGGGGGGGGTGTCAGGAGGATGGGGGATGTGAAAAGATTAAATTTAAACAGTCGGGGTGGGTTTGGGGTTTATTTTTAAGTGCCCTTTCTTCCCGCCCCCCAAAACAATAAGAGAACCCCATGAAACATGTTGTGGGGTTTTCCTATCGGGTTCGGGGGCCCCCCGAATTCTGATGAGTTTGAAAATATCTTCCAATATTTTCAATCGTCAGAAAAATGATTCACATCCCTAGTGTACACTGTCTCTTTAACTGCTGAGGCACTGGTGTGAGGTCGTTCTGGCCATGACCATGTTACTTTAAGCACACTCACTACCATTCTACAAGCACAGTCTAGATGTATTCCACACATTAAGAAAGGTGGAAAGAAGGCAAAAAGATTACCGGCTTGGTTAAAAGGGGAGGTGAAAGAAGCTATTTTAGCCGAAAGATCTTCATTCAAAAATTGGAAGAAGGATCCAACAGAAGAAAATAGGATAAAGCATAAATATTGGCAAGTTAAATGTAAGACATTGATAAGACAGGCTAAGAGAGAATTTGAAAAGAAGTTGGCTGTAGAGGCAAAAACTCACAGTAAAAACTTTTTAAAATATATCCGAAGCAGAAAGCCTGTGAGGGAGTCAGTTTTACCGTAGTAGTAAATCACCTGAACCAGATGGTATACACCCCAGAGTTCTGAAGGAACTAAAAAATGAAATTTCAGACCAATTAGTAAAAATTTGTAACCTATCATTAAAATCATCCATTGTACCTGAAGACTGGAGGATAGCAAATGTAACCCCAATATTTAAAAAGGGCTCCAGGGGCGATCCGGGAAACTACAGACCGGTTAGCCTGACTTCAGTGCCAGGAAAAATAGTGGAAAGTGTTCTAAACATCAAAGTCACAGAACATATAGAAAGACATGGTTTAATGGAACAAAGTCAGCATGGCTTTACCCAGGGCAAGTCTTGCCTCACAAAGCTGCTTCACTTTTTTGAAGGAGTTAATAAACATGTGGATAAAGGTGAATCTGTAGATGTAGTATACTTGGATTTTCAGAAGACGTTTGACAAAGTTCCTCATGAGAGGCTTCTAGGAAAATTAAAAAGTCATGGGACAGGTGGCAATGTCCTTTCGTGGATTGCAAACTGGCTAAAAGAAGGAAACAGAGAGTAGGATTAAATGGACAATTTTCTCAGTGGAAGGGAAGGACAGTGGAGTGCCTCAGGGACCTGTATTGGGACCCTTACTTTTCAATATGTTTATAAATGATCTGAAAAGAAATACGACGAGTGAGATCATCAAATTTGCAGATGACACAAAATTGTTCAGAGTAGTTAAATCACAAGCAGATTGTGATAAATTATAGGAAGACCTTGTGAGACTGGAATATTGGGCATCCAAATGGCAGATGAAATTTAATGTGGATAAGTGCAAGGTGATGCATATAGGGAAAAATAACCCATGCTATAATTACACAATGTTGGGTTCCATATTAGGTGCTACAACCCAAGAAAGAAATCTAGGTGTCATAGTGGATAACACATTGAAATCGTCAGTTCAGTGTGCTGCGGCAGTCAAAAAAGCAAACAGAATGTTGGGAATTATTAGAAAGGGAATGGTGAATAAAATGGAAAATGTCATAATGCCTCTGTATCGCTCCATGGTGAGACCGCACCTTGAATACTGTGTACAATTCTGGTTGCCGCATCTCAAAAAAGATATAATTGCGATGGAGAAGGTACAGAGAAGGGCTACCAAAATGATATGGGGAATGGAACAGCTCCCCTATGAGGAAAGACTAAAGAGGTTAGGACTTTTTAGCTTGGAGAAGAGACAGCTGAGGGGGATATGATAGAGATGTTTAAAATCATGAGAGGTCTACAACGGGTAGATGTGAATCGGTTATTTACTCTTTCGGATAGTAGAAAGACTAGGGGGCACTCCATGAAGTTAGCATGTGGCACATTTAAAACTAATCAGATAAAGTTCTTTTTTACTCAACGCACAATTAAACTCTGTAATTTGTTGCCAGAGGATGTGGTTAGTGCAGTTAGTATAGCTGTGTTTAAAAAAGGATTGGATAAGTTCTTGGAGGAGAAGTCCATTACCTGCTATTAAGTTCACTTAGAGAATAGCCACTGCCATTAGCAATGGTAACATGGAATAGACTTAATTTTTGGGTGCTTGCCAGGTTCTTATGGCCTGGATTGGCCACTGTTGGAAACAGGATGCTGGGCTTGATGGACCCCTGGTCTGACCCAGTATGGCATTTTCTTATGTTCTTATGTTCTTAGGAGTATAACTTCACTTGCACACTTTTAAGCACTTCGTAATAAGTGTGTAATATTGGAAATCTGTCACTCAACTATTTAACTGTCTAACTCATTTATATTTACATTTATTAGGTTTATAGACTTCCTAACACAGAATGGTCTAGGCGATTAACAATGAAACACGCATAAAATAATTGACAATAAAAAGAAAACAAAATTACATTAAAAACCATAAAAGAATAACAATGAAAATACTGTTACAAAATCATAAAACTCAAAAATAGGCAGATTTAAACAAATGGGTCTTGAGAAGGCCTTTGAACTCTTACTTTCACATGGGCTTTTCACCTTCACTGCCATCACACTTATGGCAGCATGTCATCCACATGTGATTGCTAGAATGGTCTCCACTGGTGAGAGCTTGCAGGCCACACCATGCTAGGTAGGCCACTACGTGTAATGTTATACATGCCTCTTTTAATATCACTATCAGTGCTAGCAGTGACATGTCTTTTATGTAATGTTTACTTTCACAATTGTATTTCAAGTACAGTGTTCTGGTTACAAATCCAGAGAAGCCATACATGGTTTATGCAATACACAGGTCGATACAGTAAGGCCGCGGTAAAAACAGTGCGGCAGTGTCAGGCGCACCCTTCCTCCCCGCACGCACAGTTCTCTTCACTAACTCCCTGATACTCTCTTCTAATCGCATGCAAATGCATGCCGCGGCTTTAAAGCGTTAGGGAAAGGTTATGCCCGCGTAACCCATTTTACTGTATAGGCGCTTAATACAGCGCCTATACAGTAACCTGGGTGCGCTGGTACCTGTCATTTCAAATGTCATTTCAAATGGCATTTGGAATGACAGGCACCAGGAAGTGTAAAAAACATGAAAAGTCGGGAGAGGAGAAAAAGCAGAGCCGAGCCGAGCAAAGTGAAAGCGTGCAGCAAGCCGGCGAAATAGACCTGCGAGCAGAGGCAATAGCAGCGGTTCGGTAAGCCTGGCACCCTCCTTGATGTAGTACGTCCCGGATGCCCCCCCTCCCCAGCGCGCCTGCCACTACCCCTTTCATCAGCTGCATCCACTGCGCCCCGGCAGTCCCGTGAGGCCTACAAAAAAAAAAAAAAATCCCCGGCTCCCGCGCCCCCACACTGGCCCGCCGACTCTACCCCCCTCCTCCCGATCGGGCGGGTAGGCGGCGGCGAAAACCAAAGCAATTTTTATTTTTCAAAAAGCGACATCACACAATGCATAAAATAATTTCTCCAGCCTTAAAGCGACTTACTTTTTGGATCTGTCAAGTAAGTCGCAAAAGTAACTTACTTTTCTGAAGCCATCACGATCGTAGCTCAAGACGAAGATGGCCGCCTGCACGGGGGAAAGCATGCAATTGGCCGCTGAAGATGTGATGTCACATCTCGTGACGCCAAACGTCGTGACGTCACGTCTTCAGCTGCCAATTGCACGCTTTCCCCGTGCAGGCGGCCATCTTCGTCTTCGTCCGGAGGAGCTAAGATCGTGTTCCTGATGGCTTCAGAAAAGTAAGTTACTTTTGCGACTTACTTTTGGGATCTTGACAGATCCCAAAAGTAAGTCGCTTTTGGAAAAAACCAAAATTGTCGCTTTAAGGCTGGAGAAATTATTTTATGCATTGTATGTTGTCGCTTTTTGAAAAAAAAAAATTGATTTTGGTTTTTTTTGCTTTTCGCCGCCGCCTACCCACCCGATCGGGAGGAGGGGGTTAGAGTCGGCGGGCCAGTGCGGGGGCGCGGGAGCCGGGGATTTTTTTTTTTTTTTGTAGGCCTCACGGGACTGCCGGGTCGCAGTGGTAGCATGGCGCTGTGAGGGGGGGCGAAAGGGTATATACCCATGAACGGATTTGAGTGGGAGCGCTCTGTGAAGCGGGACATGCCCGTGAGGGGCATAATGGGTGGATGCAGCTGATGAAAGGGGTAGTGGCGGGCGCGCTGGGGAGGGGGGGGCATCCGGGACGTACTACATCAAGGAGGGAGCCAGGCTTATTGTTTTATTGTTTTTGAGTATCTTAAGCGGTGTCGATGGATTTGTTACTAGACTCACAGTCCTAACTCCTTCTAGGGGGAGGCGGTAAAGTAGCAGGTTAAGGCCGCGGCAAAACAGCGGGTTACTGAGGAGATAGTATCAGCGCCCGTTACAGTATCGGAGGGGAATAGCTAATTCCTTCATTATACAGCTTTTTCGTTCATTTACATGCTGGGTGCGGAAAGGGTTATGTGTCTATTTTACAAAGCGCTAAGGACGCGTGAAACTGGAGACTGTATCGCTGGATGGCCTTACTCGTCTGTATTGTGCGCTCCGAGCACATTACAGACGGGCAATCTTCGACCGGACGATACTGTATCGAGCTGTGTCAGCTCGATACAGTATCGAGCTGCACAGCCAAGCAGTGAGAGAAAGAAAAGGGCTAGCATGGAGAGGAGCAGCTAACAGGCTGCAGGTGGCCCTCCCCTGCAAGGGGAAGTGGTAAGTGAGGCCTATCAGGCAAAGTGTCTTTGTATAAGGTTATGCTGAATCTGGCTGCCACGCAGCAAGGTCTCCTGGGCTCGTGCAGGGAAACATGGGGGATCCTGGGGGAGATTCAGACATATCTCCATTGGTACTCCATGGTGTAGAGCCAGATTATGGAATAGGCAGCACAGCAATATAATTTTTGCAACTTTGGGTGGGGCATACATTAAAACTCCACCCGTCCTGTCCAAACAGCGAAAATGACTTTTCAGAAGACCAAAGGTGTGGGTAGCACATAAGGCCTCGTTGTACCTCGTCTCTGCCGGCATGTTGGGAATGGCAATGGGGATGAGAAGTGAAAGAAACAAGCAAATTCCTCTTGGGAATAATTATAGTGAACACAATTTTTAGTGGAACTGCTTAAGGGTTTCTTTATTTCACGAGCTTGCAAGCATGGGTGACATAGAAGAGTAGGCACACCTTTACATCAGTCTGCAGCACAATATATATTCTTAGCTATGGAAATCCCCGCCCCTGCTCTCCCCCCCCCCCCTTATCTGAGAAGTTAGTTCCCTAATCTTGCCTCTTCTCCTTTTTCTTCTGTCTTATCTGGCAGGTATGTCTACCTGCGGTTTCTAGATTACTGTTTTTCTTACTATTTCTATTTTGCAGAAAGCCTTTGCTAAATCGGGTTGTGAGGGATATGGAGAGGGTTGTAATCTAATAATCTTTAACATGTCCTGAGGACATGTACTGTCCTTAGCAGAAGCTGATTGTGGTTTTGTAGCTTCTCTAAAAGAAAAAAAGGGGAAGAGCGGGTGCTGGCTGTCAGCTTTCTATTCTTTTATGAGCAGCTTGTAAAAGAAAAATTAAAAATCCAGTTTTATCCCTTCCTTAATTACTGAAATAGCAACACCTGTGGGTCTTTACTCACAATTTCCCCCCTGTTTCTTTATTACCCTTTGTTGCTCTTTCATTCATACCAATAGGTCATTTTGATAGTTATGTATACTGGGTTACAGGTTTTAAATTGGAAATTTGGATTAAAGAGCCCCTTAAATATGGAAATCTGGCCTTTGATCGGGGGCGGGGAGCTGGTTTGTGCCGTCCATCCATTTGGTTCAGTCACCCAGAAGACATTGGACCAATAGGGGCAATCCCCTTCAGGGCACAAATAGTTATCATCTCCTGCATAGCGACAATGTTCTTCTAGTGCTCCCGCAATCTATTAGTGTGCAGGCGTCTATCTTTATAACCTGAGGCCCGGTTGTATCCTCAACATATTCCTTAAGTAATGTGTGTGTTGCCTTATTCCCCTCTCCCAAGTAATTCCCCCCTCCAGGTCGGGATAGTAAATCCTTGCACCCACCCGAGCAGAATCATTCCCCACAGAGTAACCCACAACATCCTCCTTTTCCTTCCTGCACAATGTTTCTCTGTACACCCAGCAAATGAAGATCAATCCTATGATCATCAATAGTACCAAGATCCCTATCTCCAATTCCTCTGTCCACATGGGATCTGGGGATTAAACCAGATTTTTCTCAAGGAAAAGGCCGACATGGCCCCTTAAGGCGGGGATCCCAGAGTCGTTTATACAAACTAGCTCAAACAATTGGAGAGTTCTCTCTCCCCTATTCCTTAAGAAATACCACAGATACCGTCTGTTTCCTAGGTCCTTATAAGTAATGTACCAGAATGTTACCAATTCCCCAGTGATAGGTCACTCCTAAGCACTGGGCAACTATTAGCTACTGCAGTGAGATGAGGCTACATCAGTCATAAGTGCAGTAATACACTCCTCTATATTTGCCACACGGCCTTCCCTCAGGGATTGAGTAGAAACATCTGTATGCTTACTGATTAAAGGCTCACCGGACTCCAGTCCAGGCAGTTATTCTGGCCCTTAAATTGCCCCTCCTGGATCCTACTGGATGGGGGACATCCTCTTATGGGAGCTCTAAGTGTGCCAAGTGCTCCTTTTCTTGGGGCAGATAATTAGCCTTTCTGCTCCTGGCTGCCATTTTGCAAAATGAATACAGAGCCCCTAGAAGGCATACTTCCCAGCAAGGCTGTGATGCATAAGTAAAAGTCATCCAGATTTATGGCGATACTTGAACATAACCGGATAATACAGGTATATGATTACATGGCGATGTTCGAACATAGCCGACTAACTGAAATATCCAGCTAAATTGTGATTTTTATATTCAAGTTTATCAGTCTATAAATATAACTGCATACAGCTGGATATTTACTTCTATCTGGAATTTTTTTTTTATTTTAATATCAGAGTTCTATTTTTGTCTGTTGAAACTTAGCCAGCTATGACAGCATTAACCGTCTTCCTGAATATTGACCTCTGTGTTTTTTTACTGTCTGCATTGTACAGGGTGGCCCATGGAAAAGTAGCCTGCTTCCAATGCACTGGTATTGGAGGCAGGCTACTTTTCCATGGGCCACCCTGTATTTTCTCAGTCAACAAAGATAATATATATGTTGTGTCCGTCGGTCCTCGACGGCTTTGCCCCGTTTGCCTCACCTTATTCACGGCTCCTCCCGCTTACCTGGGCAAGATGGCTACCACCGCATCTACAAGCTGACCTCTCTGACGTCTGCAGAACGGCTATGGTGCAGCCTCCCGCCATTACTCCTCCCAGGTTTTTACTAGGGTGTGTGCGCGTGTGCACGCGCAACCCACATCTTTGTACCACCCTTGGTGCGAACCTCGAGGGTGTTCCCTCATGCTGACATCACGCCATCCGTATTTTACCTTCATCAGTTTGCTAGCTCCCCAAGTTAGCAAGAACTCGAATACGTTCCTCTCTACGCTACTCTGCCACTTCCGTGCTGCCGCAGGCAGCTCTCTCTCTGCCCTTCGGGATACATGCTAACCTGGGTACCAACTCCTTGGGGGCCCTCTGCTTTATTTCAGGTTCCTTTCAGGGAACAGGTACTCGCTCCTTGAGGGCCTGCTCTCCCTGTCTCGGTGCCTGTATCTTCAACTACATACCTGGTGGAATCGCATACCAACAGCTAACACCTAGTGAGTACTCTGACTCTCAGTCTATCTCATCCACAGTATCTCCTCACTGGGAGACCTGCTGCAGAACCTCCTGACATCATCTAGGAGAGAAGGGCTCCCTCTGCCGCGGTCCCTGAGACTACTGCCACAGACTGCTTCACTACTGCCACCTCTGGTGGAGATCTTCAAGCTGTACAATAAAGAACTATCCTGTGTTTTGTGTTTACGAGTCTAGCCCAGTGCTGTGGCTCCTCAAGGGGCTCCTCCTCATGGGCGTGGTCATCTCCACAGCACCCAGGGATCCACAAAACACACGTTATCATAACAGATTGCTAACTCCATGGATCTGTCTCAGCTCACTGCGTTGCAGGCCATTCCAGGCCTGGCTCCGCGGATTTCCGAACAGCATTCTGTGCTGGAAGGACTGAGCACTGCATTTAATCTACTGCATACACAGATGAACTCGTCTTCCACCTCAGGTAAAGAAGCTAAACCATCTGAGGTGATGGTCAAGACTACTGTGCCTCTAGCAGCTCCCACCCGCTTCTCGGGAGAAGTATGGAGATGCAGAGACTTCATTAACCAGTGCTGCATGCACTTTGCATTACAACCTGGCCACTTTCCCACAGCCTATGCTATGACTACCTACATCCTGTCATATCTAGATGGACGAGCATTGTCTTGGGCCTCTTCGCTGTGGGAGTGCGAGGATCCAATCCTTCATGACCTTGAAGGATTCCTCAGATGGTTTAAGTCAGTCTTCGATGATCCTGCCCGGTATAGCATTGCAGGATCTTCTTTGGTTCACCTGAAGCAAGGGAACAAACCACTAGAGATGAGCTTCGTTTTTACTACCGGGTCATTTTTTGAGTTGGACGCTTCGGGGTAAAGTTCGGTTTTCCTCGGTTAGTTTTTTGACAAACGAATAAAAAACTAAGAGGGAAAACCGAAAACCGGCTCAAAAAATGACGCGGGAAAACGAAGCTAAAAAAACCCACCACAAGCATTAAACCTTACTATAAAACATTAAATAACCTCCCCCCCCCCACCATCCCGATCCCTCCCCAAGACTTACCAATATCCCTGGTGGTCCAATGTGGTCCTGCGATCGATTTGTCCCTCCGTGGCCCGGCGTGCCTGCCTCGCTCAGAATGGCTCCAATAGCCTCTGAATTACTATGTCACAGGGGCTACCGGTGCCATTGGTCAGCCCCTGTCACATGGCCATTGGCGCCATCTTGTGCTCCTACCATGTGACAGGGGCTGACCAATGGTGTTGGTAGCCCCTGTGACATAGCATGGGAAAAGGCTATCGGTGCCATTTTGGTTACTGGCTGCCAACGGCCCGAGGGCAGGAGATCACTCCGGGACCCCCGCTGGACCCCCAGGGACTTTGGCCAGCTTGGGGGGCCTCCTGACCCCCCCAAGACTTGCCAAAAGTCCCTGGGGGTCCAGCGGGAGTCTAGGAGCGATCTCGTTGTCGTCTGCCAGTAATCAAAATGGCGCCAATAGCCTTTGCCCATACTATGTCACAGGGGCTACCCGCACCATTGGTCAGCCTCTGTCACATGGTAGGAGCACAAGATGGCGCTGATGGCCATGTGACATAGTAATTCAGAGGCTATTGGCGCCATTCTGAACGAGGCAGGCACGCCGGGACGAATCGATCGCGGGACCTCGCTGGACCACCAGGGATGTTAGTAAGTCTTGGGGGGGATCAGGATGGTGTGTGGGGGGGTGTATTATAGTTAATTGTAATGCTTGGGGTGGTTTTTAATTTAAAAAAATAAAATGTGCCCCTCTCCCCGTACAAACCTGAAAAACGGATTTTCCCCGAAGTTCGTAGAAAATTGCCTAATTCGTGATAAACAAATGCACATCTCTACAAACCACTAGCTGACTTCGCTATCGAATTCAAGACATTGGCGTCTGAATTATCCTGGGACCCGAGATGTCTGAAGACCCTCTTCTTTGAAGGACTGAACTCTCGTCTAAAAGATGAACTCGCCGCTCATGAGATGCCTAAGACCTTGGCTGAAGTAGTGAAATTGGCAACAAGGATCGATCGCCGACTTTGCGACAAGGTTCAAGAGACCAAGACTCCCAGGAGACCCTTTCTGAGCGAAGTTCGAGTCAAGTCCACACCCAGGCCTGTTCCTTCGGTCCCAGCAGCCAGCGAAGAAGAACCTATGCAGTTTGGCCATAGCCATCAGACTTCAAAAGAGAGAAAAACGCGGAAGAAATTGCGGCTGTGTATGTACTATGGCAAGCCAATCAAGATGTCCAAAATTGCCCTATATGTCCGGAAAACTGGCAGACTTAAGTCCTGCGGGAGGACTTTTCATAGGTCTTACCACTCCTTCTCCTCCGCTCTTTCTTCCTGTATCCTTGATCTGCGGACCGTTAGTACCAGACTCTTGCCCTAGTGGACTCCGGGGCAGGAGGCAATTTCATTCTACAATGATTAGTGGAGCACCTATGGATCCTCACTTCTACTATGAAGCCTCCCCTACTTCTTTCATCCATCCATGGAGAGCCCTTACCGGTGAATTAACACTACGTACCGAACCAGTGTGTCTATGGACCGATACCCTCCATTCTGAGACCATCTCCGTCTTTGTTATAGAGAAGGCCATGCACCCTATAGTACTGGGATTACCTTGGCTGCAGCAGCATATGCCTCAATTCAATTGGGCTACACTGGAACTGTCTAGATGGGGACCAGACTGCCATAATAAATGCTTGAAAGAGGTAGTTCCGTTACCCTATATGCCTACTACCCCAGTGATGATGGGGTTGCCGCCTCAATATGCATCTTTCCAAGATGTCTTTTCAAAAGAAGCTGCAGATGTACTTCCGCCTCACAGACCTTATGACTGCGCTTGTTGCGGTTGTGGACCCTTGGGCCGGTTGGGACAGAAGATGGTGCACTGTGGAGGACCACGGCAAGCGTCCCAACCGGGAAGTGGCTCAGAGGACTCAGGGAAGGCTTCGGCACTGGGACAAGGTGGAGTCCTATGCGACCAAGGACTCGGCAATGGCTGAGAGGACGGACGACGTTGGGCCCTGGTGACTGAAGAGTCTTCACCCTGGAAGCCGGTACTCCCCCAGGAGGAGCCCGTAGGAATCCAGCTGCTGGGACTTTTGGAGATTCACCCTGGAAGCCGGAGCCCCCCCAGGAGGGGCCCGGCTGCTGGGACTTAGGCGAATATTCTGGGCCAGCGAAGACCAGGTACCAGAGGAGCAGCGAAGCCCAAGGATGGAGTCCAGGAAGGAAGCCGAGACGGAAGCCGGGAGTCGGAGGAGAAACCAAGCCAGGGATGAGACAGAAGACGGAGTCGTGGATGGAGCCGGGTCGGAGCCAGAGGTCAGAGCGAGCCAAGCCAGGGACGGAAGCTGCCGGTGAAGTCGTGGACGAAGCCGGGTCGGAACCAGAGGTCAGAAGCAGATACCAGAGCCAAGGGAGGAAGATGGAGAACGAGTCAGGAGTCAAGCCGGGTCGAGAACAGAGAGCAATCCAGGAGAACGCAGCAACTAGTGATCAGGGAACCTGAGGAACCTTGTTGCAAGGCACTGGAGTGATATAGGTGCAGGGTACTTATACCCTGAGGGCGTCTGACGTCACCTACAGCAGGACTGAGGTTTTTCCCACGCTGGCCCCTTTAAGTGGAGCTCCTCCCCGTGTGCGCGCATCAAGGGGCAGGGCCAGCCGCGCCGGACTGTCGGCATCTCTCCCGAGGAGGGAGAGACGTGCTGGAGGGCCTGCAGGCCCGAGGAACCCCCGAAACATCCCGGGCCGCCCCCAAGGTAGGTGGAGGGACCGGGGCATGGCCCAGGACCGTAACAGCGCTATTAATCTAAAACCTAGTACAGAGCCACCCAAGGGTAGGGTGTACCCCCTGTCTGTGGCAGAAAACAAAGCCATGTCCGAATATATCCAGGAAAATCTCCAGAAAGTCTTCATAAGAACATCCAAGTCCCCTGCTGGTGCAGGCTTTTTCTTTGTGGGCAAAATGGACGGTACATTACATCCATGTATAGACTACAGGGCCCTCAATGAAATAACAATAAAGGATCGTTACCCCCTGCCTCTGATTTCAGAGTTATTCGACAGACTACAAGGAGCTCAAATCTTTTCCAAACTGGATCTGAAAGGAGCCTACAATTTACTTTGCATTCGAGATGGCGATGAGTGGAAGACGGCCTTCAACACTCGGAACGGTCACTTTGAATATCTAGTGATGCCCTTCAGCCTCTGCAACGCCCCGGCTGTCTTTCAAAATTTAATGAACGACATTTTCCGGGATCTCCTCTATAAGTGTGTTGTTATTTACTTAGACGACATACTGATATTCTCGCAAGACATGACCACTCATCAGGAGGGTGTTAAGAGAGTACTACAGAGGCTCCGTGAGAACCATCTCTATGCCAAGATATCCAAATGTGAATTTCACAAAGAGTCAGTGCCTTTCCTAGGCTACATCGTCTCCAATCAAGGCTTTCAAATGGATCCACAGAAGCTGGAGAGTATCCAGAAATGGTGCAACCCACTGGGTTAAAAGCTTTCAGACACTTCTTAGGTTTCACCAACTATTACAGGACCTTCATCAAGAATTACTCTTCTCTTACAGTACCGCTTACAGCTATGACTAAGAAAGGTGCCAATGTTGCTAAATGGTCTCCAGAGGATATAGCTGCATTCCAGAAACTAAAAGATGCCTTTTCCAGCAAGCTGTGTCTTCAACACCCAGACCCCTCCAAGCCTTTCATCGTGGAGGTCGATGCCTCAGATGTTGGCGTAGGGGTCATATTAAGCCAGGCTGGTGATTCTAAAGTTCCACAACCATGCTCATTCTTCTCCCGCCACTTCTCTCCTGCAGAGAATAGGAGATAAGTAGCTTCTGGCTATAAAGTTGTCATTCGAAGAATGGTGCCCTTGGCTCGAAGGAGCGCAACATCAAGTAACGGTCTTCACAGACCATAAGAATCTGGAGTATCTCCGCCATGTACAGCGCCTGAATCATAGACAAGCAAGATGGTCTCTGTTTTTCAATAGATTCAACTTTGTGCTCAAGTACCGCCCTGGAGATAAGAATGTCAGAGCTGACGCTCTATCTTGCTCATTCCTCTCCGAGTACATACCTGAAGAACCACAACACATCATTGACCCAGAAAGGGTTATTTTGTCAGCTACTCACTCAGTACCTGCAGGAAAAACCATCGTATCCAAGAACCTCAGAAAGAAGTTGTTAGCATGGGCTCATGACTCTAAACTGGCAGGACACCCTGGTTAATGTAGAACCCTGTCTAAACTACAAAACGTTTATTGGTGGCCCACTATGAAGGAAGACACATTCTCCTACGTTGCTTCCTGCACAAACTGTGCTAAACAGAAGATACTGCTGGGTCGTCCATGGGGTCTACTCCAACCCTTGCCAGTGCCAGAAGAACCATGGACACATATTGCCACAGACTTCATGGCAGATTTACCATCATCAGGAGGAAACAACATTATTTGGGTAACCGTAGATCGGTTCTCAAAGATGGCTCATTTTGTGGCTCTCTCAGGCTTACCCACCGCCATGGAGCTCACCAAGCTATTCATTACGTACATCTTCTACCTGCATGGTTTGCCTAAGCACATAGTCTCCGATCGAGGAGCCCAATTCACAGCTAACTTCTGGAAGGCACTATGTAAGAAGTTCGATATGTCTCTAGACTTCACCTCCGCATACCATCCACAATCCAATGGACAAACAGAGAGGATGAACAGGACTCTAAAGCAGTTCATTCGTGCCTACATGAACACTCGTCAAAATGATTGGCGTGAACTGTTGCCCTGGGCAGAATTTGCCATTAATTCTCATCCAGCAACATCCAGTGGATCAACACCATTCGAAGTGTTCTATAGACGACTACCACAGCCACCACTGCCACTTCCGTTATCAGTGTCATTCCCAGCAGCTCAATCTACTGCCAAAGATATTCAACAACTCTGGTCTCAGACAAAGAGATGCTTACTAAAGCAGGACTTCGAGCAAAGAAAAGATATGATGCTCATCACGGCAAGGCTCCAGACTTCAAGCCTGGTGATAAAATCTGGCTTTCCACGAAGCACTTAAGACTTAAACTTCCTTCAGCTCACTTCATTGGACCATTTCCCATTCTCCGATGACTGGGCAATCTCACTTACAGTCTGAAGCTACCATCTACATTAAAGATCCACAATGCATTCCACATCTCACTATTGAAGCCACTGATCCTTAGTGAGTACTCCAACAAGGTATCAGAAGCAACACCTATAGATACAGAAGAAGACATCGAATACAAAGTAGACACAGTTTTCAATGTGAGAAGACGAGGCAGAGAAAGGGAATACCTCCTGTCATGGGAAGGGTATGGCCCTGAAGAAAACTCTTGGACACCAATGTCTAATATCCTGGATAAAGAGATGCTACACGACTTTCATCACTTGCATCCTCAAAACCCAAGACCTAAGAACATAAGAACATAAGAAAATGCCATACTGGGTCAGACCATGGGTCCATCAAGCCCAGCATCCTGTTTCCAACAGTGGCCATTCCAGGCCATAAGAACCTGGCAAGTACCCAAAACTTAAGTCTATTCCATGTTACCATTGCGTGGACGTCCTTTGAAGGGGGGGTACTATTGCATCCGTCGGTCCTCAACGGCTTCGCCCCATTTGCCTCACCTTATTCATGGCTCCTCCCACTTACCTGGGCAAGATGGTTATCGCCTTGTCTACAAGCCGACCTCTCTGGCGTCCCCAGAACGGCTATGGTGCAGCCTCCCATCATTGCTCCTCCCAGGTACCTACTAGGGTGCGCGCGCGCGCAACCCACGTCTTTGTAACACCCTTGGCACAAAACTCGAGGGCGTTTCCTCATGCTGACATCATGCCATCCAGGTATATTACCTTCATCAATTTGCTAGCTCCCCGAGTTAGCAAGGACTCAAATCTGTTCCTGTCTACACTACTCTGCCGCTTCCGTGCTGCCGCAGGAAGCTCTCTCTCTGCCCTTCAGGGTACATGCTAACCTGGGTACCCACTCCTCGGGGGCCCTCTGCTTTATTTCAGGTTCCTTTCAGGGAACAGGTATTCGCTCCTCGAGGGCCTGCTCTCCCTGTCTCAGTGCCTGTACCTTCAACTACATACCTGGTGGAATCGCATACCAGCAGCTAACACCTAGTGTGTACTCTAACTCTCAGTCTATCTCATCCACATTATCTCCTCACTGGGAGACCTGCTGCGGAACCTCTAGGAAAGAAGGGCTCCCTCAGCTGAGATCCCTGAGACTACAACCACAGACTGCCTCACTACTGCCACCTCTGGTGGAGATCTTCAAGCTGTACAATAAAGAACTATCCTGTGTTTTGTGTGTATGAGTCTAGCCCAGTGCTGTGGCTCCTCACGGGGCTCCTCCTTGTGGGTGTGGTCATCTCCATAGCACCCAAGGATCCACAAAACACACGCTATCATAACAATGTATTTCTGCTGTATTTAGTATTTGAAGAAGGTTTCAAGATGGTGAAATACTGAAGGGATCAAGTCTCTATGGTCCTTTAGACAAATTTATAAACTCCTGCTGGAAAGAACTATTAATTATAAACACTAAGCAATGATATTTTAAATATTGCATATGGAAGGTAAAGGAATATGATTTTGTTTTCATTTTTAGACTTCTAGTTATTGCTGTCTCTTCTGTGTATCTTCTTTCGCTGGGAATGATATACCAAGGCTACTTTTTGGGATATTTTGCAAATCACATTATTGAAAAGAAAAACAAATGTTTTCTGTGTGAGTGATTTCTGTGTGAGTGATTTTACTGTTAAATGATATGCTTTATAAATGATATGACATTTTGTTACTCTTGTTAAAAACTGGAAGAAAAAAGGGCTGGCTATCTGTGTATTGAGCAGTGTTTGTTTGTTTTTTAATTTGATTTATATTCTGCTTTTCAGGCACTTCAAAGTAGATTTGATACTAACTTATGTGACATAATTCAGACAACATAGCATTTGAAGATCTCATGGATTGCAGTTTTCAGCAGTTTCCTGACTTGCAGTAATACTGCCAAGCCAGTAATTCCCCATTTTATATTTATTCATTTGAGTTTCTGTTCCTAAGTGTAGTATCATGCATTTCTCTGTACTATTTCTTCAGCATATCCAAGTCATTTTGAAGTAATTAGGATCAATGTCAAACAATATTTGCTGAAGGAAAGCGTGCTGGATGCATGGAACAACTTCTTGGAGTGTATGGTAGAGAATAATATAGTAATGGACTTCAAGATCCTGTGTGATAAACATAGGGGATCATTAGCTGCAAATAACTAGTAATTCTAGTAAACACTCAGGCAGCCACTCAGCTGGGTCCCTCTGGCAGCATTAACTAGCAACTGGGTTGCTTGGTAGGTAGCAAGTACAGTAATAGTTGGAATTCACAAAATAAATGTAGCTACTCAAGTAGCTGGATTTGCCTGGCAGAATATGTACTTTTTGTGTCAACCAGGTATGGCACCAAGTTGATGGAGGCATGTATTGTCAAGAAAGGACAAGGGAACTCAGGAGGCTGTATGTTTAGGTAACAACTTCTTAGATTAGTAAAAAAAAACTTTGTGGTTGACATGGGAAGGGAATGGTGCAGGGTAAAAACTAAATAGGGGATTTTGTATGCTTTTTTTTTTTTACCTAAGTTGGTAGAATACAAAGTATGAAGATATAGAAAACTATCTTAGATAAGGAGTGATATCTTACAAGCAGGTATGCTGAATGGCTGGTAGCTGGGATACATCCTTCCCAGCATGGACAAGAAAAACTGTGCAGACTGGATGGCCCATTTAATCTTTTCATTCCATTGTATACTATGTTACTGTGAATAATTATCCTGTCCTCCAAGGAGCTTGCAACTCTTCCTGCCTACATATCATCTGTGAATTCTAAAATTGTACTTAGTATTCCATCATACAAACTGTTAACAAAATTTTTGACTACTACTAGACCTAGTCCCGAACCTATGGAACTCTACTTGATAAAAATGTCTGTTATGCATTTAAGCATATCCTACTACAGAGATATGTATTCTATATTCCTGTTTTTAACCAACAGTACGTTGTTCTTTGCAGCTTCAAATCTATTGAATGAATGGACAAGAAGAATCTGACCACTGTGACAGAGTTTGTGTTTCTGGCTTTCACAGGCATTCCTCAATTTCATATTTTGCTTTTTGTGGTGTTTTTGTTCGTGTACCTGGTGGGTCTGGTGGAAAATGTTGTATTACTGATCATCATAAGGGCTGAGCCCCACCTCCATACGCCCATGTATTTCTTTCTTTGGAGTATGTCTTGCTTAGAGGTTTGCTACACTTGTGATATCATCCCCAGATTGCTCATCAGCCTCCTAACAAAGCACAGAACCATTTCCCTCACCGGATGTGCAGCCCAAATGTTTTTCTTCATTGGTTTGGGGAATGCAGAGATTTTCCTTCTAGCAGTGATGGCTTATGATCGCTATATAGCGGTCTGCCACCCCTTACGCTACAGCATTATCATGACTGAGGCAGTCTGCCTTAAGATGTTGTCTGCTGCACTTATTCTTAGTTTTCTGATGTCCTTGGGACAAGTTATTTTAATATTTCAGTTACCTTTCTGTGAGTCCAATGAAATAAATCACTTTTTTTGTGATGTTGCACAAGTTTTAATCCTGGCTTCAAAATGTGTTGATGTGTTTTTTGTCTATGAAATACTGTTTAATATTTCTGGTTTGTTGGTATTTACTGTCCCTTTCTTTCTAGTATTTCTCTCTTACTTTTATATTATCTTGGCGATACTGAAAATTCGCACTACGAAGGAGAGATGCAAAGCCTTTTCCTCCTGCTCCTCCCACCTCACTTTTGGTATTCTACAGTATAGCTGCCTTAGTTTTATCTACTTGCGACCAAAATCCACATTTTCATTGGATAAAAACAGATTCTTTGTTGTGATTTTTATCCTTGGAAATCCTATCTTAACTCCAGTAATTTACAGCATAAGAAACAAGGATGTAAAGTGTGCCTTTAGGAAATTGACCAGCAGAGAAAGTCTTTCCAAAAGGACATAAAGTTTTGATACTTTATCCCTGCCCTTGCCCTAACTACTGAATGGAACCGGCCCATACCTGTTAAGAGAGAGGGACAGTGATGTGATCTTTATGCCTTTATGTTTATCGTTACTAAAAAATTATTAATCATCTACATGTACAAAGCAAATATACATAATCAGTATGAAATGAGACAATGAAATAATAACACAACAAAACGTAATGCTCAGAAAGGGCTTGGTAAAATTATAAATCAAATGCCATCCAAAACAGTGCTATTTTAAGATGTACTGTAAAAGTTTTTAAATATTCTGTGCATCACAGAGTCTTAGGAAGAGAGTTCCATAAGCTTGGAGCACCTATAGAGAATGCACATTCCCTAGTCACTGAAAGATGCTCCTGGTGAACAGATGTAACATCCAACAGCCATTGAGAGGATCTCAAAGTGCGTGTGGGTTGATACAGCCTCAACAGAGCACTGGCTCAGGGTAAGGAATCTGTGTTGATCAATTTGTGCACCATCGTACAAATTTTGTATTAAATTCTGTAACAAACAGTGAACCAGTGTAAGTCATCCAGCCGTATTAAGCCTTACTGATAGAGTGTCTATGACTGGGTCAGAGGTTAAATCAGCAGAGAAGGAGTTCCCCTCCTGGGAATTCTATGGGGACCTATACTCGGGTCATTAAAGACTGGGATCTAGAATCTAAGAAAAAGCTCAAGCTGGGTATTTCTCACTGCAAATATGGCCGAGGAACGGAGAAAATGGAGGAGGATTCCAGTTCCTTCAATTTTTCCCTTGTTTAGAGGAAAATATTGACGGCTAATTGATGCCTCTGTATTTAATATTTATGCAGTATGGAAAAATTAGTGACATACTCCATCTTTTATTTCGGGGGTGGATGTAAGGGTTTCACCAAAATCTCCCTTACTTGATACATTAGAAGGGTAATTTTCTAAGTGATTTCCATGGACAAAACATTATTTTTCCTGAAGAAATGACCATTGACAAAATTCCCTATCTGATATTTGGGTAAATTTGCAATTGTATATCCTATTCTTGTATAAGTTTACCTGGATTGAGTTGAGGCATTTTTGGGGGCTGGGTAGGGAGGGGTTTACCCAGGCACACATATGTCTGCATTTTCAAAACTATGCATGCAGATTTTCCCCCAGATTTTCCATACACACGTTACCAGATGTAATTGTGTACAGTTAAATTTGGCGGGATAATTTTCAAAGCAGTCATATAAATTCACTTTGAAAATTGGTGTAACTTATGTATACTTTTGCTGACTAATTTAAGTCGGCTGTTTAAAAATTACCCCTAAAGTCTTTACAGACACTGAATGATCAGGTAAGAGTAGGAATATATAGTGTTCTGTGGGAAATAAGAGGTATTCTCTGAGAAGTACACTTGATAAAAATCATGAGCCCAATTTAGCTCATGTTCTTGTCCATCTCCTGTCCTAGGAATGTGCTGAGGCTCAAGGGAGGATCACTCAGACACCCAGGATTTAGGGAAGTTCTCAGGGTCCCAAAGAATCCTGAGACCGAGAAGACCCAGAGGTACAAAGGGGTGAATGGTTGAATTAAATCAGTGAATTACCTTAATTGTCTGAGGAATGGATTTCTTGTTGGTGTCAGAATAAGAATTGCCAGACTGGGAGAATCTACTTCTCAGTAACTCAGCAGGAAATCAACTTTATCTGTTCAGGTACTGAACTACAGAGATCTGTAGACAGCAAATCAAGTACCAATAAGGGAAAGCCCAACAAGGGTCACTCTCCAAAGAGTATCTTTGCTAGGGGGTGGCCACTGGCTAGTGAAGAAATCCCTAAGGTGTGAAGATTTACTGTGATTGTGATTTTCTAGTTATTTTTCTTCATTTTCATTTCTGTATGGATTGCACCAGATGTAAGTGTACTTGTAACTCTTACCAGGAATTCCCACTCTGACGTACTTATAAAAGTGAGATCTCTTACAGACTTCCACAGATTTTGCAGTCATTACTAAAATCTCTTCTCTGCTTGTGAGTGAAGCACTACAGCAGACAAGCAGAGGACTGCAATGGAAGCCATTTCCAGAACTGATCGAATTCTGAATAAAAGTCTGTGGAGGGACACTAAATTACTATTTGAAAAAAAAAAAAGTGAGTGGCTATCTCTGTGCTGAAATGTAGATTAAAAGTTGATGGTACTTGCTTAACCAGTGACATAAGTACAATTACTGTGAATAAGTTTCATTGGTAAAGCATTTTTTTTCATTGCTGTGTACAATAATCTCCTTTACATTTTATAATAATACAGTAAACATGATACAAAAACTTAAAACAAAACCAAACTAAATGCCAGTTCTTAACTCCCCATCCCTATCCCCCATCCCCCTTCCCCCTTTACCCACCCTCGCTCAAAGCTCATTAACCCTATTTTCACACCATTCCTCAAAACATTGCTGTTTTTCACTGAAGTAACATGAATTGGTCTTTAAACTGTAGCTTGAAATTGTCAATTCTCTATTGATGTCACCTTGCTTGTTCTATGTAGGAATCATACGGGTTGAAATGCATGATGTGTTATATTGTCATGTAAAATAGTTGAACCTGCATCTCTAGAAAGTTAGTTGCTACAGCAGACAAGCAGAGGACGGTACGGGAAGCCATTCTCAGAGCTAACTGAGTTCTGAATAATAGCATGTGGTGGGACCCTAATATATTATTTGAAATAAAATGGTATCCTGAAATTTGCTGAAAAACAAGCAAGCTGCCCATCCCCCATGCCGTCTGAAGTTTCAGCCCTTCAGGAAGCAAAGAAACAGTAGGACCGCATTTGCCAACACTTGCGCATACACACACACACACACACATTGAACTGGTATTTACCTACAGCACCAAGGAACGGAGCTCAGCAAGTTTGCGTAATCCATTGCCAGCAGAGTGTTCGACATTATGTTTTGTGGAAATGGCTGTGTTAATCTATGCATGTTTATACTACTATGAAGATTATTCTTTCTTATCTGATTACCATAGTAAAAACGTCTCTGTTGCAATTCCTTTACTTTGTTGAATTTTTATTGGTGCTGGGTGCCCTAATCATTGCAATGCATAGAAGGAACAAACATACATTAGGTAGATTATATGACATGTTTTACTGTTAATTGTTCCTTGTATCACCCTGAGCGAACGTTTAAGTTGTATTGTAAACCGGTGATATGTATATTTTACAGGAACGTCGGTATAGAAAAGTAAAAAATAAATAAATAAATGAATGAATGAATGAATGAATGAATGAATGAATGAATGAATAGATTCAGGGACGGTGCTAGTGTTTTTTTCTGCCCTGTGTGAACAATTAATGTGCTCCCCCCCCCTTTCCCATCCTCGCATCATTCAGTCTCTGTCCCACGCCTATCAAAAAAAGCCCAGCTCCCTCCCACAATCTATATTTTTAAAAACTGACACCCCCCCAAATGGAACCCATGGTCAAGGGAAGGGTATTAGGTACCCTAAGCAAACCTTATAGCCTTGTGCAAACACACACCACACACACACACACACACTCTACAGATGCATACACAATTCAATTATACATTTATAACAGATTTTATATGAAAAAAGAACATTGAAAAGTACAGTCTTCTGAGGCAAAATATCACTTAGAACGTGCATATTATATTAACATGCACTGCTGTGGTGCCAACCAGAAAATCCTGTAAAAAAGACACTTGGAACTCCTATGGAATTACATTTTTTGTGATGTATGGCTTGGCCCTCAGAAAGCCATGAATAAACAGAATTACCATTACAAAACAGTAATGGTAACCTCCCATACCAAAACAACCCTAACTGCCAGCACTCAAACAGTAACAACCTTATCTATGAAAAGGTCACAGTGCACATATTACATCAGGCCTTAGAACACTAATACACTTCCTATTATGAAAACAGAACAAATCAGACTACTATAGATCACTACAGATAAATAATAATATGGTAGCAGAATACCTCACCTCAGTCGCACACGGAGAACACAGCAGACCCTAACCAAATACAGATCAGAAAGTATAAATAGAAACATGCTAAGAAGAACTAAACTGGAACCCACAACAAGCCAGCCTCTATAAGCAGAGCAATAATGGAAAAAACAGAAACATTACCATTCTTCATAAAACATTAAAAAATAAAAACAAGTATAAAACATCAATCATAATATAAAGTCACAGTCATAAAAAGAATATTTCAAACCTGTTAACAAATAGAATATCCAATATTTTCCAAATACCAATAAAATATTTCAAAACATCTGATGAATAAAAAAAAATTCAGTAATTAAAATATGTTCTAAATTTCCCCCCAAAAACCCAATAAAATATTTCAAAACAGTAGAAACATCAAATTATTTATTTATTTATTTAGGACTCTTATATACTGATATTCTTGAAACAAGTTACAAATCACTTCGGTTTACATTATAACAAAAAACCTGTGCAAAAGAATGCATTACATTAAAACAAGGATGAGCAAACTTGGATCAAGTAACATGGTTTAACATGGGGGATTAACATGGGGATAACTGGAAGAGATCGACTGCATAAAAAACAGAAAGCTAGAGATGTTGTTCTAGTGGTGAGCAGCATAACTGACTCTGAGGTATAAAATTACACCCAATAATTACAACTAATAAGGATTAAAAAATCTCCTGCTCTCCATATCTGGTATCTTTTGATTTCCAGTCACCTTGAGATTGTCGTGGATTGGGCGGGGAGGTAGGGCCTCACAAACTTTATCTTCACACACACACACACACACACATATTCACTCTCTCATACACTCCATCTCTTATATTCATGCCTATGCTCTTACACACACTTGCTCTCTTTCCCTCACAGGCACATTGTGTGTGTGTGTGTGTGTGTGTGTGTGTGTGTGTGAGCATGTCTATGAGTACCTATATGTGATACATAGGCTCTCACAGGTGTGCACACACACACACACACACATGCAGACATGTACTTGCACACAGGCTCTCACACAGACACACATACATACACATGAATACAAGTTCTGATAAAGACATATACTCAAGATCTCACACATATCCACTCAAGCTCTCACATACACAAAAACATATACATGCTCACAAGCTCTCACACACATAAAGCTCTCACATAGACAGAGACACGTACACATGAACACAAGCTCTGACACATATACGCTCAAGCTCTCACACAAATATACAGATGCACATAAGTACTGACACAGACACATGCACACAGCTTCTCTCTCTCTCTCTCTCTTTCTCACACACACGCACACACACACACACACACACACACACGGCTTCCTTTCTCCATGCCACGGTGGGATAGGCTCCACTGTGGCCCCCTCTGTCCTCTTCACTTTGGATCATGGTGGGATGAGCTCCATCATGTCCCTGCCATCCTCCTTCTCCCTTAACTTCAGGCCGTGATGGGATGACCTCCACCAGGGCCCCGCGGGCTACTCTTTCTTTGGCCCCACTGCTGGCCTTTCTACAAAGGTGGGGGGGGGGGATGAGGGAACAGGAAAACTGTGTGCATGCATGCAGCTAAAAGCGGAAAAGGTCGTGGCCTTTCTTCATTTTTGGCCACCAGCAGGCTGACATCCGCTGAAGTCCCTGCGGTCTCTCCTGCTGCTGTCACCTTCCCAGGGGTGCCGCCCTGTGCAAATGCACGGTGTGCACACCCGGTGGCACCAGGCCTGAGTAGACTGGATTTGTTCTCCTGTTCAAAAGTGCAAAGGTTTGCAGCCAAAATTCCATCTTGGAGAACCCTAGTAAAAGTGAGGAGTTTGCTGTTTGTGGTTATGTATTATTCTCCTCCTTTTGATTACCTTTTTCCATCTGGAGAGCCCCAGTTGTGAAGTAAATGAGGGTTACACAGTCTGCCCAATAATTCATTTTCATGAAATAATCCAGGAAAGGATTTTTTTTTTTTTTTAATAACCCAAACTCAGGTGACATGATTTTTTTCTGCACTGGGACTTCGACAGACAATTCTACAATCCTAAGCGTCTTGAAAGACTTGATTTTCCTCCATGATAGGAAAGAACCCTAAGAGCATGGGTTGCAATCTGGTCCCTGAATTCCCCTGTGAGCTCCTGCATCTGACCAGAGGGTAGAACAGGCATTACAATACAATATCTTACAAATAAAAAAGAAACAATGTTAATGAATTTGTTTCATGACAGATATGAACTACATTCATACAATGATAGTATTGGAAAGGAATACAAGAGGTTTTCTAGTCCGTATGTCTGCTTCCAGACAGAATAAATTGTACCTGTATCATCTCATGCAAATCTTTTCCTAAACAGTTTATATTCTAGGGAAGTGCCTTAGCTTTTGAATGCATTGCTTGGGTACTACTAGCCAGTATACAATGGTATACTATACACACATACCAGTCAAGCAGGCATGCCACCCTATCCCAGTAGTCATAGTGGAATGTAATAGCTAGTCCATCTTAGGGTAAATTTTAAAGACTTAGCTGCCTTTACATGTAAGTCAACCATAAGGCCTGAATCATTTAAGGCTTTTCTCCCATTTTGTGTTTATGGGAAAAACCCTTAGTGAATCAGGTACATATAGGTAAGTCAATTTTCAGCTGGCTGAAAGCACACATATACATTCACAATGTGCAAAAACTTGGGGACATTAAAATACAGCATTCCAAGGGGCTATTGGTTGTATGCATGTATTTTACATTTTAAAAAATTACATGCATTGACAGCATTACAGTCCCATGTTGCATCTCCTATATCAGCATGTACATTTAACTGCATAATAAGCCAATTTTCAAATTCTGTATTGCATGTGTTTGTGTTTGAAATCAGCTTGTTTTGAGCAGGCTGAAAAGTATACATGGAACTTTGCAGATTGGCGCTCTATTGAAAATGTAGCCCTTTGTGCTTAACCTCTTTGAGCCAGTTGTACTATGGAGTTTGTCTTTTCTTGTGCCTATGTTTAGAAAATCTTGTCATGATCTTTTGTGAACTATATCAATGGACAATGCTTAATAAAGGAGTGAATTATCTACTGATGGAACTGGTACACTGAAATTCTATATATCAGCTCATGATGGATTGCAAAGTTTTGCATTACTAGACTTTTTTAGTACTATGTGTTGTGCTTGGAGGTGGACCCTTGTCCTGGAGCAGTGGAGAATGGCTCCCTGGTAGGGATCAGGAAGCACCTGCCCCCAGGAGGTGGAGCACTGGAGGAGACAGAGGCTGGGGTGAGCTTCACCACTGGAAGCCCGAAGTCCCCCTGGGTGGAGCCTGTAGGGACCCGGGTCGCTTGGACTTAGGTGGGCCTCGCAGGGTCTCCTGGAGAGATGGTAGACTGGCGTGCCCACGGGCAGGGAAAGTGTGGTCGGGTTCAAAGCTGGAGGTCAGATGGAGCAAGGAAGACCAGAACAGCGGAAGTGATGACAAGGCAAGGGACAGAGCCAGAATAGGAAGACATAGTCAATCAGGCAAAGGTCAGATACCAGGAATCAGTCCGAGAGTGGTCAACGTAGCAAGGTCGGGTTCCAGAGGTCAGGTGAGGTCACAGGCAGGCTGAGGTCAGAAAGCAGGCAGCAGGCAGAGTGGTCAGTAGCAAGCCGAGGTCAGTACCAGAGAGACAGTCCGAAGGTACTACCTGGGGAGACGGACAGACGAACACAGGAACAGAAGGACGCTGGAACAGTAGGATGTAGGAACAAGGCTAGAAAAGTAGGATTCTGGAACAAGACTGGAAAGAGACTAGAACAAAGCTTAGAACATAGTGACAATCTAGCAGAACAAACCCGATTGCCAAGGCAAGGAAGTACAGACAGGAACTTCCTTAAGTAGTTCCTTCAATCAGAGTGCACCGTGGAGCTTGGACCCGCCCCTGGCCCTACAAGAGGCGTTAGACCTGGTGCGCAGTGGAAGGCCCGGCAACCACCACCGCGGGACGCCGGGGCCTGGAAGAACTTGCAGCTGCAGCTGGGGAGGCCGACCTGGGACCTGCTGAGGAGCAAGAGAGTTGAGCAGGCCCGTGTGCGGGTCAGACGCGGATGGGGCGCGCAACACTATGAGCAAATACTTTGGAATATAGGGTCAACAAATGACATTTTTAAAAAATATCTTATCATGACGGCAGTTTTCAAACTACCTGCATTGGTGAAAAGTCCACATATACTTTGAAGCTGTGGTCTTTGCACCAGTTTCCAAAGGGAAAACATGCATGGACATTCACTTTGTAAATTGCTGTGGGTCCAAAGTTCATGTATCCCCCACCTTCGGGAGTGGGGCCATAAAAAAATGTTTATTGTCTCTTCAGGACTGGAACCCTGGCTAGCTCATAAAACACAGTATCTTCTCCTTGGTTGGCTGGGGGGGAAAGCTTATCTTTTCAGGGCCCAGAGTGCTAGAGGTACTTTTCTCTCTAATCTTTGTCCTTAGGAGAGGGGTATTTGTACTTCTGTTCACTGTGGTCAGTAGTGCCAAATAAAACTCTGGAGACTTCTCTGTTGATATCCAAAATGAAAGTCTGTACTGAATCAGAATGGTAAATGGTACAATTAACAGAGTCCTTAATACCACAGTGGCTTTTCTATTACAGTCTCTTCTCTCAAACTGTGCATGGGTCTTAAATACCAGACAAACATGCTGATGCAATATCGACATATGAAAAATGGACACTCATGATTGAGTGCCTGCTTTCCCAATGCACGCCGATGCCCCTCTCTAGGGTGCCTGATGTAATATTTAAATGGGCTGCCACATTAAAAAGGAGGTGCTAGGAGAGGTGGAAGTCAGTGCAGGTTTGGAAAATGGATGCTCAATTTTACGATAATTGAGTGACCCTTTTCCTAACCTGACCACTGGTGACTTTTTCTTTAAATTTTTTTTTCCTTACTTCTTTTTTCTGTTCCCCCGACTTAATATCACCATGAAAAAAGGAACAGAAAAGCAGTATTTTCTACTTTTCTGTTAACTTTAGGGGCAGGCGTTAATTTTGGAGAGTAAAAATGTGTGTGTTGGAGGCACATTTTTTTTTTTTTGCATCTGAGGTAAAGCTAATAGCCTCATCAACATGAATTTACATGTGATGAGTGCTAATAGCTATATGTTGGTTAGGACACGCATTTTGGATGTGCTAATCCCCTTACTACATAAGGGGTTTTGAATGCATGGCCAAAACGTGCATCAAAGCATGTATTAAGCAATGTGGTCAGCCAAGTGCACTACATTGCATTGGCCTGAAAGGGAACTTCCATTCTCTGGGACTTGGATAAGTGGGATCCCTAAGTAGACAGGGTATTCCTTTTTGGAAAAAGGAGAAAACTTCAGCCAAAGCTGGTAAAACTGGCAAAAACAGTTACTGCACAGAGAGTCCAACTGTCTCCCTCCCCAGGGATATGAAGACTTCATATAGGGATTCTCCAGGCTCTTAAACTTGTTTTTACTCACAGTTAGAATGTATTCTTTCATGTATTTCTTGCTTGTCTCCAGATCCAAGATGGAAGGGATCCCTGTGGGAGCAGACAATTCCAGATGTAACAGGTCCTAGGCAGGAAAGGGGGCAAAATCTTCCTCCTGGTCAACAGCAAAAATCTATCTTCCCCAACTCAGGTTCAAAACCAAAGGATGCTGCAGTGGGTCACTTTCATTCCTCTTTTTTAGGAGTAGATCCCAGCGGAGCAGGTCTGCCCTACCCAGCACCCCCAAAGGAGAGACTTCCCCAAGACCCCTCCCCAAGCAACACCCTGGGGTCTCTCAGTCCTCTTACAACAAAAAGGCAAAATCCCTAAAGTATCCCAAGGCGTGGGTAGTGGTAGTGGAGTCCCCAACCTGTTTCAGAGGTACCAAGCTGGATTAAGCACAGACCTCCAGGTAGGCCCACAATCTAACTTAAGACACAAAACTCTCCAACATCCTTCAGAACTCTCAGCTAATACTGCCCCCCCCCCCCCCAAGCTGTGTGTAGAGTGCTGCATTATTACCCACAGAGGGGGATGTCCATCCCAGCACCCTCAAATGGAGGGGCTGTCCCTCTAACTACCCTATCTGAAATAGGAACAGAACAAGGTGTCTGTGTCTGTTACATACATGCGCACACTTACAATAGCTTTATGTGGAGGTAGAATTTTCCTTGAAAACTACACGCACAGATTTGAAAATGCAATCTTATCCATGAACTTTTTCTCCCTGACCTAAACATACCTTTGGGAATTTCCCCTCTCAATGAGGCTAAACATTCCATAATGTGCAGACTTTTCGCTGATTTACATGGGTAAAACACTTCTTAACTATGTAAATCACTTTGAAAATTGCCCTCTAAAATATACTCTTTATTGTAAATGATGCAACCATTTTATTCTCAGATATTTTTAGATGATTTATGTTCTGCAGAAAATGTACCCTGGGTCTCAGTTAGGCAATGTATATGTTGCTTTGTTTCCATCTCTTAATATAAGAGCAGCATTGATGAACCTAGTTTCAGAAGATACTATTTCAAGACTGCAAGTAGAACCAGAAATTGACGTTTCCAACTCCAACATGGGAAAATGAAACCCTCAATGTGGGTTAATGAAAACTGAAATGGAAAACAAGCAAGGTTGGAAAGCCATTTTTATAATATAATATAAAAATGGAAATGTTTGCCAGTGTACTTCACCAACAGTGCCTAGGGACAACAAAAATATAAATCCCTTACTGCTAGTGTCTTCCTAAGAAAGCAAGCTTCATCTGTCTGCTACCACACACATTGGGCCTGATTTTCAAAAGCATTTACACACTTAAAAATGGGTTTTACAAATGTAAATGCACTTTACCCAAGTAAGTGGGCTTTTGAAAATTGCTACAATATATGCCCTTGAATTGTCGATAGGATTTACCTGCTGTTGCATGTTCGTTCGGGGTCTGCCAGTATTTGTATTTGCCCTGTGATATGTATTACTGAGCAGTCTAAGAAAAATCACAACTCACTATCAGGCCGCTACAGTACAGTGCGCTCCGGTGGAGCACACTGTTAACCCGCGGTTGGACGCGCATTTTCAACGCGCTAGCTTTACCCCTTAATCAACCCCCCCCCCCCCCCCCCCCGAAACTAATAGTGCCCGCAACATGCAAATGCATGTTGATGGCCCTCTTAGTTATTCCCGCGCAATTCAGAAAGTAAAATGTGCAGCCAAGCCGCACATTTTGCTTTCAGAAATTAGCGCCTACCCAAAGGTAGGCGCTAATTTCTCTCGGCAACAGGAAAGTGTACAGAAAAGCAGTAAAACCTGCTTTTCTGTACACCCTCCGACTTAATATCATGGCGATATTAAGTCTGAGGTCCCAAAGGTTAAAAATAATCAAAAATTTAAAAAAAATTTAAAATCGGCCCGCGGCTCGCGGGTTGAAAACCGAACGCTCAATTTTGCCAGCGTCCGGCTGTCAGCGAATTTGAGAACCGACGCCGGCAAAATTGAGCATCAGCTGTCAAACCCTCTGACAGCCGCCGCTCCTGTCAAAAAGGAGGCGCTAGGGACGCGCTAGTGTCCTTTTACTGTGGGCCCTAATTAGCATATTTTTATTTGCTGTTATCGTGCGCACAGGACACTGGCCTGTGCGCGCGTCGGGAGAGCGGGCGCTCGCCCGATCTCGCCCGATCTCCCGCGTTTCTTTCTGTATCGGCCTGTATGTTTTTTTGTGAAATAATAAAAAGTTATATTTTTTCTGTATAATAACTATATGAAACAAAACTAGTGCTTATGAGAATGCTAGTGAAAATACAGCAAACAAATAATAAAACACAACAGGTGTTTATGAGAACACCTGAGACAAAATGACAAAACACAATAAATAATATATCAGCACAATATGCAAAAGTAATTTTCCCAGCTAATAGGGTATAATTTTATACAAAACTGTCACCTTTACCTGAATGGCGTTTCCTTACCTCCAGATGGGTGAATCAGCAAAACAAGTTCTCTTTTTGGAGATAAGGTCAGCACTGGACACCCCCCAACCTCAGTTCTCAGTAGGGAATCTGCCTGGGGTATGATAGGCTGGGATTTTATACCTCTTGGGACTACACATGCTCAGAAGGGATTTCTTTGTTCCCTTCTGAAAAATTGCCAAGTTAGAAAATTTTACTGTGTGCGTACTTTCCTGATTGCCGAATTGTCTGCCCTGGGTAGTTGCCAGAGGAGACCTTGACTAGGCCAGAGAAAGGGAAGAGAGTCTGTGGGTAATGAAGGAGGGGGAACTGCATGTCCAGGCAACTTCTAGGAAAGGGAAAGAAGAGAGGGTGAAATAAAAGAGCAGGGGGCTAACCACAGTCTACAACTTGTGTGATATCTTTTGCTACGCAGTACTCTCTGGTTAACAACAAATACACTTGCTTAAGTACACTTTACGCAGGTAAATGGCTTTTGAAAATTGCTACAATAGTAGTTACATATACATGTGTGAATCCTTTTAAAAATTACCCCCATTGCTTACACATAAGGCAGTACTTATTAATCCAAGTGGTACCATCTTCAGAGATGTAGCAATTGACATTAATCACATCTTTTATGAAATCAGGCACTTACATTTCAGAACAAGGTGGATTTCCCAAAAAGGTCCTAGGGATTACTGTTGGCAACAAGTCCTTTGATATCCTCTTTGTTACCTGCCACTCCATAGGAGATACCTGAGTGTACTAGCGGTAGTACAAAGATGGGTTTGATCCTCACAGCAAATTATCCCCTGTTCCTGAAAGGTGCTAGGGCCAAGCTAACAAGGCAACAGGCTTCAGATAAATGGAAAGTCTTCCACATGTGCTCTGGAGTTTGCACTACTCAGTTAAACATTCTCATAAAACATGCACACTTCATCTCTGGCAAACAGTATCCAAAAAAGTAGGGAATGTACATGCTAATTTTGGTAAAAATATACATATTTATGGTTCATGTATATTTTTATACTCCATTTTATAAAAGCATAACATTTAATTTAGGAGCTAACTTTTTCCACTTCTGAGCACATAATTGACCAGCAATTAGGAGTGAAAGGATGTATATAACATTTGTGGGCATTCCCATGGCCCAGAACACCACAGGAAGGGTGGTCTGCTGTTCAAACCCAATTTTGATCCCCAGGAAGTGGACATGCTAGTGAAGGATGTAATGAAAGTCCAGACACTTCTATATGGCAAGTCCTCAACCAGAGTAAATTCCTGGAGAAGAAATAGAAAGCTATTAGCAGCAAGATCAATGCAGTGTTCCACAACAAGTTGAAGACCTGTGCCACAAATGACACGACTTGTGCTGTAATGTAAAAGAGAAGTAGGCATTAGGGATGTGAATCAGGCTTCGGACGATTGAAAATATCGTCGATATTTTCAAAATCGTCAGAAACTGGGGGCTCCCTCGAAACGATAGGAAAACCCCATGATATTGATCGTAGGGGTTCTCTTATCATTTTGGGGAAGGGCGGGAAAAAGGCACACAAAAATAACCCCTAAACCCACCCCGACCCTTTAAAACTAATCCCTTTGCTTCCCCCACCCTCCTGACCCCCCCAAAAACATTTTACAGGTACCTGGTGGTCCAGTGGGGGGCCCGGGAGCGATCTCCCGCTCCCGGGCCGTCGGCTGCCACTAATAAAAATGGTGCCGATGGCCTTTGCCCTTACCATGTGACAGGGTATCCGTGCCATTGGCCGGCTCCTGTCACATGGAGGGAGCACTGGATGGCCGACACCATCTTTAAAAATGGCGCCGGCCATCCAGTGCTCCCTCCATGTGACAGGGGCCGGCCAATGGCACGGATACCCTGTCACATGGTAAGGGAAAAGGCCATCGGCGCCATTTTTATTAGTGGCAGCCGACGGCCCAAGAGCAGGAGATCGCTCCTGGGACCCCCACTGGACCACCAAGTACCTGTAAAATGTTTTTTGGGGGGTTGGGAGGGTGGGGGAAGCAAAGGGATTAGTTTTAAAGGGTCGGGTGGGTTATTTGTTTATCGGCTCGGGCGCAGCCTATAAACAAAACCGCGATCGGGCCCGATGAAAAAAACCCCACATGTGAATCGGAACCGGAATCCGAACCGATTCCGGTTCCGATTCACATCTCTAGTAGGCATAAAGTATTGGCTGAGGGCCCCTCACAACATTGAGATCCTTAAGACCAGCTTCTCAGCAACTTTTAGATGTCCCTCCTTTTAAATTAGTTCACCTGGACAAGTCAAGAGAATGTTTATTTTATGTCCAAGGTCCAACATTATGGAACACACTACCCCAATGTATTAATGGAGAAAAGTTCTGCCAAGATTCAGGAAGCTTTTAAAAACATTTTTATTTTAACATGCCTTCAGCTTATGATTTCAGTCAATGGAGGAGGCAGTGAAGTCAGGCCTCGGAATAGTCCTCCAGCAGAACCTAGGCCTGGGAGTTTCCCTGACAGACTGGGATTGGCTGCAGTACAGGCAGAGGCCAAATTTCTTGCGGTGATGGTGTTCCTTGGGAGAAAGTCTTCTCCAGCCCAATCGCATGGGTTCATCCTCTGTTTCACTCTGAGCTGGATTCATTCGGGGAGAAGATGAACGTCGAGTTTGAGATGAACCTGAGATAAACTTCTAGGACATTCTGGACTCTTGAGAGCATTCTTGCAGACGGTGGTTGATACTTCCAGTAAGGTCTAGCAAGGAGTCCAATGACGCAGGCAATTCGCGAGCTGCCAACTCATCTTTAATCCGAGGGCTCAAGCCTTCGAGGAAGATGGGACATAGACAGTCTGAGGCCCAGTGAAGTTCTGAAGAAAGGGTTTGGAACTCAATAACAGGGGGTCATTTTTCAAAATGCGGTAAGGCGTTTTCACATACGTTAAGGGCTTATCGCATGCGAAAAGCCCCGTTTTTGCATGCGATAGGCCTTTAACGCATGCAACAATGTGTTTACCGCATGTGATCGCGCCATATTGTAGATTTTTAACTACACCTTTTTCAAATGCGTTAGGTGGTGCGATAGCAGCCGTGACCATGCGGAAAGGGTTTATCTCCATTTGCGATGTGTCCTGTAAGACTTATTTCAGAGGATTTGAAGGCTCCAGAGCCCTGAGGGGGGGGGGGGGGAAGGGGAAGAGAAAGAGAGAGAGAGAGAGAGAGAGAAAGCACCTGGCCATCATGGCATGTCCCATACATAGGTATTTGTATCCCTAGGATAGGCCAACCTAGTAACTCGAGGTGGGGATTAGGTAAGAGTGTAGGGGGTTAGGGGCCGCTTTCACATTGTACATGAGACGTACGAACAGAACAGTGGTCTCTTGTGAAGATTAGCTGGCCTTCGGAGTGAGGAAACTCACTCCGAAGGCCAGCTAATCTTCACAAGAGACCACTGTTCTGTTCGTACGTCTCATGTACAATGTGAAAGCGGCCCCTAACCCCCTACACTCTTACCTAATCCCCACCTCGAGTTACTAGGTTGGCCTATCCTAGGGATACAAATACCTATGTATGGGACATGCTATGACGGCTAGGCTCACTCTCTCTCTCTCTCTCTCTCTCTCTCTCTCTCTCTCTCCTCCCTCCTGGGATCATTGAAAAACAGGTCTCCCAGTGGTTGAATGCAGGAAATACATCGGGTTTGGCACTTATCGCAGAATATGAAATGGTATCGCAATGTGCACTAACTTAGCTCTTCGCACAGGTAATTATTGCAAAATGTGATAAATACTACATTAGCATAAAACACACCACTTTTTCTATCGCATGCGTTACTTACCGCATTTTGATAAATCTAGGCCATAGTCCGTTAATGAACGAGAGCCTTGTTGGAGGTGGAGAAGTGAAGACCTGGAAATGCCTCTTCGACCTAGATCTTCGAAGATGGAATGGAATAGGGCCAGGAAGCCCGGGAGGTCATGAAGAACCAGGTCAGTATGTTCCCAGAGAGGCGACGCCCAGGCCAAGGCTTTACCATTCAAAAGGGAAAGGATATAGGTAGTCTTGGTAATCACTTCTGGGAAGTAAGCTGGTTGCAGGCAAAAGTGCATATTGCATTGATTCAAGAAATCCCTGCACATAAGAGGGTTCCCTGAGAAGCGAGGAGGTGGTGGCAAGGGCATGGTAGGCTGTGGAGTCGGCATAGAGGTGGAGGCATTGAGCTTGATAGATGTCGTGATGGCAGTCATGGTGGCATCTAAGCGGGTGCTCAAGTTGTCGATGGCCACTGCCAGAGACTCCAGGAATTTCTGCTTTTCGCTGATTCTTTGCACCAAGCCAGGGTTGGCCTGGAGGGCCAAGACCTCTGCCGGGTCTATGGACTTCAATGTAGAAAACTGGGACAATCGTGGTACCTCAATAACAATTCAAAATGAATAAAGCACGTGGTATGTGAAAAAAATATATTTATATATACTTTTTTTGCCTAAGACAAACCCTCATATGTGAGCCAACATGTACGTACTGGAACGTGTTTAGTAGCATTCACTATTGAGGATCTGTTGTCCTGAAATAAACTGAACTGCTCACTGTTTCCTTATTTTATATAATCATAGGGTTTGTCTTGTTAAAGTTCTTATTATAAGAGGAACTCGACTCGTTTTAACTGATTTTTCACTCTTTTTCCAATTTTTTTCTATTCTTCAATTCTTTTTGTTATTTCCTTGTTACTTAATACATAACGCCTTACAGCCACAGAAAAAAAGACACTTATCTTAATCATGTAGCAATATATAGGCAGCAGCAGATTGAATGTCCTGCCTGAAATGCCATGTAGGCAGCAGCGAACTTAAAAGTCCTGCCCGGTACGCCTGACACTGCGCGTGTTTCATTGTAGCAACTTCGTCAGGGCTCAAGCTGCAATTCTAAACAAATGAGAGAAAATTACTCCAACTCTTAATAATAAAATTTCAGACAAAAATGCATTTCAAGATAACATACGTGTCTGACTGTGACTTGAGCTCCTTCTAGTGAGTCCTTCACTCATGCTGTTTTGCACAAAATGGAACCACCCTTACCAAAAAAGCGGGAGCTTTTAAACTTGTGATTTACTTATGAAAGCAACCAATCGGAGTAGTGCAAACAAAAAAGAACTTCCAATGGGTGTCCCTATACAGAACCAATTTTAAATCAAGGACATCCATTCAATTTTATCTATTTTATCATTCATTCCCATTGGATACTCAATCACTAATTTGAATATCCACCATTGTTCTTTGTAATTTAATTTTGTATGAAGATCCAACGGGAATGAACGATTAAATTGAGGAGCAGGGAGCCGGCGGGTAGAGTTCCTGGAAGGCGCAGGGCAAACCCAAATATTGAGGGAAGCCAGGAGACCAAGTCTCCGGAGAGAGCATTCACAGGCCCCCGAGGAGCGGGTACGTGAACCAGGGTCCAGCATACAAGAAAGGTCCAAGACAGCCACAGGTCTGAGGAGAAAGGAGCTAGTAGAGTAGCGATGGAACTCGTTGCCAAGTCGGCTAGAAAGGGGCAAATGTGGTGCTTAAGAACCCAGATCCAATGATGTCATCAATCAGGGACGCCCCTGAAGTTCCCACCGTAGCAACTTCAAAAGAGAGCGTGGTGGTGCGCGCGCCTAGGAAGGCCCAGAGTCGGCGTAGATGGTGGTGGCGTCCTTGCTGCCACAAGGGACCATGACATACATGGTGGTGGAGGCTGGCTCCCACTGCGAGCAGGCCTGGAAAGGGAAGCAGGACAGTACAGGATGTGAGTAGATGCGGTTGCAGTCATCTGAGACTGACAGTCATAACTCCCACAATATCACAGAGTGCTCATACCATTGTTATTGGTGCCTTTCACCTCTCTGGTAGAATTATGGGTTATTCCTGCCATTGTTATTATGGTCTATATACCATCGAATTCTGTAAATAGTTTCTCAGTTACACAGTTTATCTTGTTATTGTAATTTACTGTACATTTTGTTCCTGTTCTATGTAAGGGCATTCCCAACTAGTTATAAGTTATATGTAAACCAATACGATGTGCAAACGGCTGTCGGTATATAAAATTCTCTAAATAAATAAATAAATTGTTGATAGTGCCCTTTACCCCTCTTTTGAATCTTTGGGGTTTTGATGTCACTCTTATTTTTGCCTTACCCCTCACTCTGTGGCTTGGGGTGATGATGTCACTCTTCTTGCAGCCTTACCTCTCACTCTATGTCTGACTTGTTGACCATTGTGCTACCTGCCTTACCCCTCTTTCAATATATGGGGGTGTTGATACTCCTGTGCTTTCTGCCTTGTTCTACTCTCTATGCCTTGGGGTGAAGAAGTCACTGTTCTTGCTGCCTCACGCTGCACTCTATTGTGGGATGTGGATTCCAGGGTACTTCCTACATTACACCTCATTCTTTGTCTGGGTTGATGCTACTACTGCTGCACTTCCTGCCTTATCCCTCATACTATATCTTGGGATATTTCTGATATTCTTGGTGCTCTTTACTCCTCTTCCAGTGCCTTGTGTTGTCCATAGCTCAGGTGGTACCACTTTGCTTCTCTCATGCTGGCTTGGGGGGTGTTCATGCACTGTTTTTGCTTTGTTGCTCTGCACCTATGGTTTGGGATTTTATCACCAGTGCTCCTGCCACTTTGTATCTTTTGTGGTGCCATTGCAAGTTTTTGCTTCTGTTCTTTTCAAAAAAAATTTCAAATTCCATTACAGTACTTACTCACTCTTTGGTTGTGCAAAATGCAATTCTATGCATATTTGCTGCACCTCTCATTGTACCTTGGGATGTTCATGCCACTTTTGGTGCCTTTTACCCTCTTTTGGTGTCTTGGGTCATTCTTGTCAGCTTTGGTGCTGTTTTCTCCTCCCCTGAAGCCTCCGGGTGTTCTTGCCATGGTTGATGCTGCATTGCTTCTCTTTTGGTACATTGGACTATTTTCAGTGTCTTTTACACTTCTCATGCTGCTTTGGATTCTTTGGCCTGCTTTTCCCTTCTCACAGTGCCTTGGCCTGTTCATGCTACTGTTGTTGGTACCCTTTACCCCTATTTTGAAGTACTTGAAGGAATTTCTGACACTGCTGGTGGCACTTTGCCCCTCTTTTTGTGCCTTGCCACTGTTGGCTCTTCTTTGCCCCTTTCACAGTATCTTTGAGTGTTTTTGCCACTATTAGTTATGCATTGACCCTCTTATGACACCTTGGCCTGTTCATGACACTGCTCTGCTTTGCTCCTATCACAATAACTTTGAGCTATTTGTGCCACTCTTTGTGCCACTGTGCCCCCATTCTTGGTGTCTTGGAGTGCTCATCTGTCTCATACTGGTGTCTGGCTGCAAATTGCATTCAACTTGCATAGAAAACCCTAATGTTAGAATTCAAAATATGATGCATTATATCCCTCATTAATGGAGAACGAACGAATGAATGAATGAATGACATGGTCAATTTTCTCAGTGGAAAAGGGTGGACAGTGGAGTACCTCAGGGATCTGTACTTGGACCAGTGCTTTTCAATATATATATAAATGATCTGGAAAGGAATACGACGAGTGAGGTTATCAAATTTGCGGATGATATAAAATTATTCAGAGTAGTTAAATCTCAAGCAGACTGTGATACATTACAGGAGGACCTTGCAAGACGATGTTAGGTTCCATATTAGGAGCTACCACCCAGGAAAAAGATCTAGGCATCATAGTGGATAATACTTTAAAATCGTCGGCTCAGTGTGCTGCAGCAGTCAAAAAAGCAAATAGAATGTTAGGAATTATTAGGAAGGGAATGGTTAATAGAACGGAAAATGTCATAATGCCTCTGTATCGCTCCATGGTGAGACCGCATCTTGAATACTGTGTACAATTCTGCATCTCAAAAAAGATATAGTTGCGATGGAGAAGGTAAAGAGAAGGGCAACCAAAATGATAAAGGGGATGGAACAGCTCCCCTATGAGGAAAGGCTGAAGAGGTTAGGGCTGTTCAGCTTGGAGAAGAGACAGCTGAGGGGGGATATGATAGAGGTCTTTAAGATCATGAGAGGTCTTGAACGAGTAGATGTGACTCGGTTATTTACACTTTCGAATAATAGAAGGACTAGGGGGCATTCCATGAATTTAGCAAGTAACACATTTAAGACTAATCGGAGAAAATTCTTTTTCACTCAACGCACAATAAAGCTCTGGAATTTGTTGCCAGAGGAGGTGGGTAGTGCAGTTAGTGTAGCTGGGTTCAAAAAAGGTTTGGATGAGTTCTTGGAGGAGAAGTCCATTAATGGCTATTAATCAATTATGCTTGGGGAATAGCCACTGCTATTAATTGCATCAGTATACATCAACCAACCTCTTCCCTTCAATAGTAATTCTTCAACATACATCAATCCAAGGGAACACTTGTGCTCTGGTGTTGCTTATGTACAGTGCCTTTTTTTAAAAGACAACCCATTGGTGGGTGCCCTTATCTTTCGCCCCGTCTATTATTCTTTATTATTCCAACTTCTGTGAAACCATTTTTTTCTTAAATTTTCTGCTGCTTCAGTTATTTTCTTTAAAAAAACCCTTTTCTCCCCGTTTTTAAGAAAATAACTGAAGCAGCAGAAAATTTAAGAAAAAAATGGTTTCACAGAAGTTGGAATAATAAAGAATAATAGACGGGGCGAAAGATAAGGGCACCCGGTGTTTAACTGGGTCAAAATAGTTATGCCCTGGGAGCTCTCTCTACACACAGATGCTCAGCAGCTTGCCATCATGTGACCCCCCCCCCTCCAAATAAAATATCTTGCTCAAGGTGCAGGAGGTCATCAGATGCCATTTTGAATATTGACACCAATGAGACTGGAAGGAGGAGTATTCCCTCCTGTCCCCTGTTTTTGAAGGCCTCCAAGGAGTAAGGCTAGAGGGGGCTTGGAAGGGAGAGGGGTGAATTGGGGCCCCTGGAGAGCCTTTTTGATGTTTGGCTGATGGGAGGTAGGGAAACTTTACTTTTGTTATGAATCAAGTGGTGGACCCTTGGTTCGACGATGATCGAGTAGACCACCGTCGTTAGGCGAGGCTGATTCTCGGGATTTGCTGATGAAAAGAGTAAGATCTGGACGCAGGCGCCTCCTGCAGGTCGTGTAATCCAGATGCTGGCGCCTCCAGCAGGTCGAGGAGCAAACCCCGCGAATCTCGTGAAGGAGTCCAATCCAGAAGTCGTGAGCCAGAGAGATCCGCAGCCAGTCCAAGGGTCAAAAGCCAGAGAAGTATGCTGGCGCCTCCAGCAGGTCGTGTAATCCAGATGCTGGCGCCTCCAGCAGGTCGAGGAGCAAACCCCGCGAATCTCGTGAAGGAGTCCAATCCAGAAGTCGTGAGCCAGAGAGATCCGCAGCCAGTCCAAGGGTCAAAAGCCAGAGAAGTCCGCAGCCAGTCCAGGGATCAGAAGCCAGAGGAGTCCGCAGCCAGTCCAGGGGTCAGAAGCCAGAGGAGTCCGCAGCCAGTCCAGGGGTCAGAAGCCAGAGGAGTCCGCAGCCAGTCCAGAGGTCAGAAGCCAGAGAGAACGTCAGCCGGATCAGAAAACAACGCAGGAGGGCGAACAGGAACCAGGAACAAAACAAACGCAGGAGCCAAGAAGACAAGGCAAGGTCTGAGTGTACAGACCTTGCTTAAATAGTCTCTAGCCAATGGGATGCAGCAGGAAGGAGCCAGCTCACATCCTGTGAGAGTTTCTTCAATAACAAGCCAGAGCCGCCCGCGCGGCCCTAGCAGCTGGCAGGGGGCGGAGCTTAGCCGCGCGGAGAGAGACGCCGCGGCCATCTTGGGGCAGCAGCGGCTGCTGCCGCTGAAGAAACACGCGAAGTCCGCCTAGTGCCGACGGTCCGTTCGGCCCCTGGGACCAGCGGTAAGTCCCGGTCGCGGCTTGCCGCGGCCGATGTTCACAACAACTTTTGACGTGGGGGTGGAGAAGGAATGTGTATAAAGAAGAAACCAGGGAAGGTAAAGCATGAAAAAATGTTCCAGGAAGGAAGAAGGAAAAGGTAGAAATAAAGTTATATAAAGGAAAGAATATGAAGAAGAAAAAGCGGTGTCCCTAAAGAAGAGCCTGGAAGGGACCAAACTCTACTTAGACCAGCCATGCCCACTTGGGCCTACAAAGGAAGATACCACAAGGCACCAAGAGGAGGAGAGTGGTGGTGGTGTCGAAGCAAGAAGTATAAAAAGGTTAAGAATTCTTGAAGCAGCCTAGCCCAGGAGTCAACTGACTCAAGAAGACAAAACAGGTTGAGGAATCAGTTGATCTCCAGAGATGGTAGGTATAGGAGGAGTAGAAAAGAACATTAGACCTGAAGCTCCAAGCTAGGGAAGAACTGGGGAAGTACCAGACAAGCTCCAAGCTAGGGAAGAACTGGGGAAGTACCAGACAAGCTCCAAGCTAGGGAAGAACTGGGGAAGTACCAGACAACCATAGGCCTAGCCAGAAAAATATTGTAGGCCAGGGCTTTCCTAAGAATAGAGGGTTAGGCCGGAAGGCAGACGCTTTAACAGGCTAAACTGAAAGGTCCAAAAAGGGGAAGCTGTCAACCACTGCATTGCACGTGTAGAGATATCTATCATATAGATGTGCTCTTGTGTATGTGCCTGTATGTGTATATGTGCACATGCAACATATACAAACTAGATCAGACTAGGAGCTGAATGGCATAAATCTGAACTATTTGTAGCTTATTTTTAATGTTCTTATTCCTCTAGTATAGATTTGATAAAGCTCTGATATTGATAAAAAGAATGAGGCTAATATTTACAGATTTACCCATATTCAAAGTATTAGGTTTTTTCTGTTTCATTAAGATAAAAATGGACAATAAATCCTTTATATTTTTTCAGTCAGTCACTAACATTTGTAAATACTCATAACCGCCACAAAGGTTAACATGAAATGCAATTGTTTTTTTCTGTGTCAGTCTCAGGGTACTGAGTTGAGATCCTTCAGGTACTTGTCCCTAAAGGTCCCTAAAACAAATCTAAAGATTCATGGTGCCTGTCCATATGTTTATAAGTCAGCGAGGATAGAATTGTCTCTTGTTTTATGGACAAGATATTCTTTTATTCCAGAAATCTGACAAATAAAAGAACTCCAAGACAATCCCACTTAAGTGAATGCTTTCTGTTGCCATTTTGGATAAACACTATCTCTGCATGGTTCCTTTTACTTATACAGGGACATTTCCTACTTGGAGAGTAAAACAGTAACTTTCCATCTTATCTGAATTATAGGTAAGAGTGATATGCTTTTCACTGTTTCATGGAGTGTTTCTAGGTCGCTAGGACAATAGAATGGAAATGTGAAAAGCAGTGGAATAATAGCATGCTCTGTCTGTCCATCTTTGAAAAGATTATATTTATCAAAAATTCTAGAATTAGATTTAGAAATGGAAAACTCCATTTTTGTTAGGATTTTGTACATTTAAAAGAGGACACATTGGTAATCAATATTTTCTGTATATATGTGTCAGGACATTATATATTGGAAAATACAGAGGTATGTTATAGTTTTAAGGCTGATTTCTCATCTTTTCTAAATGGATTTGAATCCAACCAAATTTAATAGCTGAAACAATTGTCTGAGTGGCCCAATGTCTAACCCCACTGAAGCATAAAAAATAATTTTAACCCTTCGCTAAAAAAGGGCCATATGTACTAGGCATTTTTCCTAGAGACACAAAATTGGAAAATCTCTTTAGTCCGTCATAAAAGTTAAATCAGCTTCTTTCTTTCTTTCTTTATGGCAGGCTTTATTGTGGCCTCCTACATCAGCCTTTACTGAATGAGATACATTTTTTAAATCTCACACAAATTCTGGGGGCAATTTTCAAAACTTCCTGCATAGGTTATAAAATCTGAATCTGTGGCTATTTTGAACCTGCATACCTTGCACCTAATCTTCATAGGCAAACATGCACATACTTTCCCTTTGAGAATTGCCCACAAGGGCAAAGGACCTGCAGACTTTACTCATGCTTTTCCTGCATGCAGATTTCTGCTGGAAAAGTGTGCGTAGATATGAAAAGCCAGTCTACATGAGTTGCTTTCTAATCCCACCAACAATTTCCCTTGGGACCGCCTCCCCTATTCTGCATGTCCCATTGTCTGTGCCCTATGGAACCCTGCACAAACTTTTGGGGCAATTTTCAGTCAGCCAGGTAAAGAAATTTGAAATGTATTCTCCCCTGTAGAATACTCAGGCTAAAACGAGAATGTTGATTATTAGGAGCAGTGATGCTCTAGAATTGAGAGGTATTGAGAATATTGTATGCAGCAGTTTTTTTTGAGGCAAAGAAATGCATTAAATTGTGTAAGTTGAAACTTGCAACATTATTGGATTTCATGGGGAAGAAACTTGAAATTGTAAATGAAATTCAGTAAAGCAACAATGTAAAAATTCAGAAGTTTGTTCATGTGCACTGAACATCCTAGTTTAGGATGAAGAAATGTATGGGTTCAGTATTTTGTCAGAGAAAATGTGTCAACCATGCTATGTGTTTTTAAAAATGATTTCTCTAAATGCATGCATACTGCTACACTATACTAAAAACCACCAAGCAGATAATGAATTGGTTGATGTGACTTTCAGTACTAGGATTTGTAGATACATTAGTAGTGCAATTTCTAGTTAAATGTTGTGAAATTTTTTTAATGATCATTCTCTATTATTTTGTACCTTTTTGGCAGATATTTGCATTGATAGCATGGAGAAGAAAAATCAAACTTTTGAGACAGAATTTGTGTTCTTGGCATTCTCCGACATTCCAGAGATGCACACAGTACTGTTTGGGGCATTTTTCTTCCTATACCTCTTACTTCTTGTAGAAAATGTTGTGTTAATGATTATAATTTGGGGTGATCCTTGTCTTCATACACCCATGTATTTCTTTCTTTGGAATATGTCCTTTTTAGAAATGTGTCATTTGTGTGCTATCATCCCCAAATTGTTGATAAACTTTTTATCAACACATAAAACTATTTCTTTCATTGGATGTGCTGCCCAAATGTTTTTTTTCATTGGTTTTGGAACCTCAGAGATTTTCCTTGTGGTGGTTATGGCTTATGATCGCTATGTAGCTGTCTGCAGTCCCCTGCACTATAAAATCATCATGACAGAGACACATTGCATGAGCCTGCTGGCTGCTTCATTCATGATTGGTTTTCTGGTGGCACTGAAGGATGTTATTCTAGTTTTTCGGTTGCCATATTGCAGATCCAAGGAAATAGATCATTTATTTTGTGATATTATACAAGTTTTAATTTTAGCTTCAACATGCACTGATGTTCATATTTATCATATAATAATAAAAATTTTCAGTGTACTATTATTTAGTATCCCTTTCCTGTTAATATTGATCTCATATATCTACATCATTTCAGCAATACTGAAAATTCGCACCACTGAAGGAAGGCACAAAGCTTTCTCCTCCTGCTCCTCCCACCTGACTTTTGTCATTGTACAATATGCTTGTCTTAGCTTTATGTACTTACGACCTAAGTCCACCTTTTCCTGGGATAAAAACAAGTTGTTTTTTGTGGCTTTTACCTTTGCAAATCCAATATTAATCCCAATAATCTACAGTATACGAAACCAGGATGTAAAGAGTGCCTTTAGAAGAATGATCAACAGAAAATATCTTTCAAGACTAAAATGAAAGGTTTCTTATAATTTATTACTTATAAAACATTGATAAAGATTGTTTCAATGACAATAGCCCTAGTAGGCTTGTGTAGATATAAGAAGAAGTGTGCAGAATATATCTTTCATATATATATCTTTGAAACCTAAAGGCTAGCCATCTGACAGAAATAAGATAATTATGAGAAGCATAAATATATATATATGCTATAGTTTAGCTTCCCTTATTTTTTTCAGTAGATACAGATGTATTATCTTTTTGACTAGCTTAGCACATATACATTTGCAGGCTTTGCAGATAAGCTGGAAGGCTTGGGGAAATGGGGAATATTAGGAGTAAGTAAAATTAGATTAGCTTTAAGACTTAGCTGCAAAGTGTCTATAGTTAACAGAGACCTCAGACAAGCTGTCAGACCTGAGTAACCATCACAAGAAGGAACCTGGTCAGATGGTTGAAACCACAAAGCAGAAAAGTAAACAATGACACCTTTCAAAGCGGGTGCACTGGCCCCTGATTAGACACCTATAATCAGATGTGTCCAGAAGCAATTGGCCAATCAAGACTTGACAGCAAGTTATTGACCAGTCTGAAGGCACAGCAACCCCATAAAATGCTAAAGTAGAATTGGCCTGCTTTGGGATATAAACTATGAATACCAGAACTTTGTAGATCAGATTGCAACAAACAATAGGAAGTACTGAGAGTAGAGAAAGTTGAAGAGAAGGACCATGAGAGACTGAAACATGCGCAGCTAGGGCCAGCCACCTTGCCATCTGGCAACTCAGCTTCAGGTGAGTGAAAGCCTAGAAGTAACATATTTTTCTTATAAATGTAGATCCAGTCACACTAGGGTTACAGAAAGCAGAGCTGAAAGTTTTGCCAATCTTTATTTGTTTCCTCATTATTCCATATCCACTGATGTGGCATGGTATTGGGAGGTGACAGTTGGGGAGCAAGCTAGTCTTAAAGTCTTATTATTTTATTTATTTATTTTTGGTACCTTTTAAGTTACCAATAAAAAAAGACCTTTCAGACTTCACTTATTAGAAGGCTCATGTAATATAGCATCTTTTGGGCTTGTTCTTTAAAAGCTATTATAACCTATTAAGAGTCTAGATTTCTTGAACTTTGACTATATATTTTATTTATTTATTTATTTAAGGTTTTATATACCGGCATTCATGATATAATCACATCATGCTGGTTTACAGTTAAACAGGGGTGCATAATAAACTTCAGACAAGAACTATAGTGCGGAAGAAAGCAGTTACAAATAACAAGGATGATTAAACTAGGAGAGGAGGGAAATAAAAGAAAAGGTTAACAACAGCTAAAAATATTTACAAAGAGCTGAAATTGAGCTGGCTGTGTTATAAATGTTGTGCGACATTAGTTGGAGTCCAGGAATGCTTGTTTAAACAGCCAAGTCTTAAGTCTCTTCCTGAAGGTTGGGAGGCAGGGCTCATGTCTGTCTATATAAAAAATAGCCAGGGCCCCCAATCTTCCATGATCCCATAACTGCAGAAAGGGCAGCAAAATCCAGTCCTTGGCACTGAATTGGCTGGTCCCTTTGGAAACACCATGGAAATGTGGTGGCTAAGCTAGGCCAGGAAGGTAATGACTGGCAGGAGCATGCCTTTGCAACTTCCTCCCCCTCTTCACCGGTCAATTTTCCCTCTCCCTACCCTGATTGGGTGGCAGTAGAAGAAATGCAGTAATGCTTCAGGCTGTGTCCATCTTCTGCCTAGGGCTTGCCTGCCAATTTAAGTCAGGCCCTGGGCCTGACTTAAAGTCCAAGGTGTCACTGTTTACCTCCTCCTACTGCTGGCCCAATCAGACCTGTAAGAGGGTTAGGGGATCAGGGTGTGTGTGAAAAAGGGGTTGCAGGATTGAGGTTGTATGAAAGAGGGTATGAGAAAAAGGGGATGTGTGTGAAAGCAGGGCTAGGGTATGTATGTATATTGCCACTTGGAATAGGGATGTATCAAACAGGTTACCTTTTATGGGGAAAGGACGGGCAGAGGAAGAAGAGATGAGAAGAGAGTATGAGAGTGTCTAGGGATTCAAGGGAGACCAGGGCTGGAGCCGAAGGAGGGATATCCCTTCATTTTCCACCAGACTCCCTCCCAAAGATCTCAGAACCTCCTTACCCTCCTCTAGTCCTCTCCTTATCTCTGATCTTCCATCTTTCTTCTCCCCCAACCTCAATCCTCTTTTCTTTTCTTATCTTTTCCCCACCCTCCCCTTCCTAATCTTCCTTCCCTTCCTCCTCCATCCAAATCTTCTCTTCCCATTCACAATCCTCCCAACCTACCATTCTCCCCATATTTCTTTTCCTTATCCATTACCCTCCTTCCTTCTCCTCATATCTGATTCTCATTCCAACTCCTCTCCCCAATCACTGAGATCTTGCATTCATCTTCTCCCCCACATTAATACCTGAGATCCCCAACCCAAAAAATCCCAAAAGAATAAAATAACTTATACAGATTCAAAGCAAAGTTGGAAAAACTACTTAATATTTATAATCCAAAATAAATGAATATATTTTAGCATGTAAATAATCCAAATTTTTGCAAAAACAATTCCTTTAGAATTTCCTAACTCTTGCTGCAGAATTTACCCCGAGCCATCACAGGAAACTAGGGGCCGATGCAATAAATTTTGCGGAAAGTGGGCGCTGACTTTTCAGCGCCTGCTTTCTTAGCGCACGCATGGCGCCCGCAAGGGGGTTGCCATGTAATATGCAAATTAGGAGGTCGCACTAGCAAGGAGGCACTAGGGTCACATGCGCGACCTTAGCGCCTTCTTGCTAACGCGACCCCGTGGCGGCTGCCTGTTATGAAGTCTGATGCTGGTAAACTCGGCGTCACCGGTTATGAAAACCAATGCCGAGTTTACCAGTAAACTCGGCGTCAGGCTTCATAACTCGGTGGTCTGACGAAGTTTTTTTTTTTTATTGAAGATGTACCGCAAAGCAGTTTTTTCTGCTTTTCTGTACTTCTACGTGTGCTCAGCTATTAATATCTGAGCGATAAATGTGCGTCTGAGACGCACATTTATTTTTTTGAATGCGGACTGAATGAGTAATAGCCTCATTCACATGCATGTGATGAGCGCTATCTCATTCACTCCTCGTTGGATGCATGTTAAATAGGCGCTAATCCCCCTATTGCATTAGGGGGTGGCTTAGCGCCTATTTAACTTGCGTCCGACAGTGGGTTAAACAGTGTGCTCGTGTGAGTGCACTGTATTGCATCGGCCCCCTAGAGAGTATGAGATTGATATCCAAGAAAACTGATCACCTAAATGTAGGCACCTAACCGGGTCATTTATCAACTAGTGTTATGGCATTTTTGCATGTGTTAAGGCGTTTTCGCATGTGATAAGTACCAAAATACAAGGTGCAATGCACACTTTTAAAAGGGGAAGGATTTCTGCAAAAGTGGGCTGGTTTAGTGAAGCCATGATGCACAGTTTTAATGCCAAAGTAACTACCCCTTTTTCAATTATATTAAGATGTGTGATATCATGCATTATGCCCATAATGGGCTTTGTGAGTTTTTTGCAAGCTCTATTTTGGGCATGTGTAGACTGCGGAAGGGCCTGGGCTATGAAAGAGGGAAGAGGGAAGAGGGAAGAGGGGAGAGGGGAGAGGGAGAGGGAGAGGGAGAGGGAGAGAGCTTGTGGGGATGGGACCATAGTAAGCAGCTATTTATGCTACTATAGGAGGCCCACCTAGTAACTCACGGTGAGGATTTGGTAGTAGTAGTGTAGGGGTTAGGGGTCACTTTTATATGCAGAGTGAGACATAAGAACAGAACAGTGCAGTCCTATGAAAATTTGATGTCCTTTGGAGTGAGGAAACTCACACAAATTTGAGATTTGTACAATGTTCTCTCAACCTAGCTTGATGTTACCCAGGTAGAGAGTCCATCAAGCTAGGTTGAGAGAACATTGTACGAATCTCATCTTGGTGTGAGTTTCCTCACTCCGAAGAACATCAAAGCTTCACAAGAGTGTACTGTTCTGTTCGTACGACTCACTTTCCATGTAAAAGTGGCCCTTAACCCCTACACTACTACCTAAACCTCACCTCGAGTTACTATGGTGGCCTCCTATAGTAGCATAAATAGCAAACTACTAGCTATACCCTTTAGATAGTCTCTCTCTCTTTCTCTCTCTCTCTCTCCTTCTAGTAATACCTTTGCTAAGGTATTGCAATAAATAAGCTATTACCATAAAACACACCCTTTTTTCCTATCACATGTAATATTTACTGCATTTTGATAAATCTAGAACTCAGTTAGGTGCCTATTTATATCATGATATTTCAACAAGAGAGCTGTTACACTGTTACAGTAGGTTAGGTTTTATAATGGGCACAAAGAACAATACCTAAAGAGAATAAGAATGGTCAAGCACAGTGCATAAATTAAGTAGTCAGCAGATATTGTTATAGCAGGTACAAAGTCTACCATAAAATAAATATGATAGAACAGCAAAACACAGAATAAAATACAGTATATAAATGCTATAGGACAGTGACACATAGAAATAACTAGTGCCAGTCGGAGAGTCGAGCAAGTGAACTACTGGAAAGAAACAAACAAAGCTGTACACAAGTACAAGGTATGAAATATATCAAGGAAGTAGTCATGTTTGAGGTAAAGCCTAGTTGCATTGGTCTGCTTTGGGTTGTTTTCATGTATGTCAGAATGCATAGCAGTTGATTGGGGTTATTCAGTCAGGAGACTGAAAGCTGTTTTGAAGATCCAGGTTTTTAGAAGCTTCCTGAAACATAGTGGAACCAGAGATAGCTTAATGTTAGATAATAGAAAGTTCCATAGGATAGGGACAGATCCTGAGAAGGTTCTATTCCTGGTGCTGGTAATGCAATATATCCATAAAACTCAGCTTGACTGAGCGGGCTTGTTGCAGTAAGCACAGAAGATGGGAAGGTATATGGGTTGAGACTCCTGGTAAGGTAAGGCAGTGTCCAGCCTTTGAGAGTCTTGAAGGTAAGGACCAGGATTTTAAACTTGACACAATAGAAAATTGGGAGCCATTGTAGGGTTTAAGAACATAAGAATATAAGAAATTGCCATGCTGGTTCAGACCAAGAATCAATCAAGCATAGCATCCTGTTTCCAACAGAAGCCAAACCAGGCCACAAGAACCTGTCAATTATCCAAACACTAAGAAGATCCCATGCTACTGATGCAATTGATAGCAGTGGCTATTCCCTAAGTAAAGTTGATTAATAGCCGTTAATGGACTTCTCTTCCAAGAACTTACCCAAACCTTTTTTGAACCCAGCTACACTAACTGGACTAACCACATCCTCTGACAACAAATTTCAGAGCTTTATTGTGAGTTGAGTGAAAAAGAATTTTCTCCGATTAATCTTAAATGTGCTACTTGCTAACTTCATAGAATGCCCCCTAGTCCTTCTATTATTCGAAAGTGTAGATAACCGATTCACATCTACTCGTTCAAGACCTCTCATGATCTTAAAGACTTGTATCATATCCCCCCTCAACCGTGTCTTCTCCAAGCTGAACAGCCCTAACCTCTTCAGCCTTTCCTCATAGGGGAGCTGTTCCATTATCATTTTGGTTGCCCTTCTCTGTACCTTCTCCATCGCAACTATATCTTGTTTGAGATGTGGCAACCAGAATTGTACACAGTATTCAAGGTGCGGTCTCATCATGGAGCGATATAGAGGCATTATGACATTTTCCGTTTTATTTACCATTCCCTTCCTAATAATTCCTACCATGCTGTTTGCTTTTTTGACTGCTGCAGCACACTGAGCCGACGATTTTAAAGTATTATCCACTATGATGCCTAGATCTGTTTCCTGGGTGGTAGCTCCTAATATGGAGCGTAACATCATGTAACTACAGCAAGGGATATTTTTCCCTATATGCAACACCTTGCACTTGTCCATATTAAATTTCATCTGCCATTTGGATGCCAATCTTCCAGTCTTGCAAGGTCCTCCTGTAATGTATCAGAATCTGCTTGTGATTTAACTACTCTGAATAATTTTGAATCATCCGCAAATTTGATAACCTCACGTGTCGTATTCCTTTCCAGATCATTTATATATATATATTGAAAAGCACCGGTCCAAGTACAGATCCCTGAGGCACTCGACTGTTTACCCTTTTCCACTCAGAAAATTGACCATTTAATCCTACTCTCTGTTTCCTGTCTTTTAACCAGTTTGTAATCCACGAAAGGACATCGCCTCCTATCCCATGACTTTTTAGTGTTCTTAGAAGCCTCTCATGAGGGACATTGTCAAACGCCTTCTGAAAATCCAAATACACTTCAACTACCAGTTCACCTTTATCCACGTTTATTAACCCCTTCAAAAAAATGAAGCAGATTTGTTAGGCAAGACTTCTCTTGGGTAAATCCATGTTGGCTGTATTCCATTAAACCATGTCTTTCTATATGCTCTACAATTTTGATCTTGAGAATAGTTTCCACTATTTTTCCCGGCACTGAAGTCAGGCTTACTGGTCTATAGTTATCCAGATCGCCCCTGGAGCCTTTTTTAAATATTGGGGTTACATTAGCCACCCTCCAGTCTTCAGGTACAATGGATGATTTTAATGATAGGTTACAAATTTTAACTAATAGATCAGAAATTTCATTTTTTAGTTCCTTCAGAACCCTAAGATGCATACCATCCGGTCCAGGTGATTTGCTACTCTTTAGTTTGTCAATCTGGCCTACTACATCTTCCAGGTTCGCAGTGATTTTGTTCAGTTCGTCTGACTCATCACCCCTGAAAACCATCTCCGGAACTGGTATCTCCCCAACATCCTCATTAGTAAACACGGAGGCAAAGAATTCATTTAGTCTTTCTGCAATGATCTTATCTTCCCTAAGAGCCCTTTTAACCCCTCTGTCATCTAATGGTCTAACTGACTCCCTCACAGGTTTCTTGCTTTGGATACTCCTATCACTATACTCTTACCCAATATACATGGGATTTCTACCCATATAGATTCTACTGAGCATTTAGTCTCTTGTATGACCTTTATCCTGTTGGACTCTATACCCTCCCGGACATAAAGTGCCACACCCCCACCAAGTTGATCCTCCCTATCATTGCAATATAATTTGTACCCTGATATAGCACTGTCCCATTGGTTATCCTCCTTCCACCAAGTCTCTGTGATGCCAATTATGTCAATCTCATCATTTGCTGCTATATACTCTAACTCTTCCATCTTACTTCTTAGACTTCTGGCACTGGCATTCAGACATTTCAAAGTGTGTTTTTTTGTTTGTATTAACAACCTGCTTTTCAGTTGTTAGGGATAATTTGGAAATCATTAGCTTCGAGGATTTTTTCATATAGGCACATGGACTACAGACCGGTTAGCCTGACTTCAGTGCCAGGAAAAATAGTGGAAAGTGTTCTAAACATCAAAATCACAGAACATATAGAAAGACATGGTTTAATGGAACAAAGTCAGCATGGCTTTACCCAGAGCAAGTCTTGCCTCACAAATCTGCTTCACTTTTTTGAAGGAGTTAATAAACATGTGGATAAAGGTGAACCGGTAGATATAGTATACTTGGATTTTCAGAAGGCGTTTGACAAAGTTCCTCATGAGAGGCTTCTAGGAAAAGTAAAAAGTCATGGGATAGGTGGCGATGTCCTTTCGTGGATTGCAAACTGGCTAAAAGACAGGAAACAGAGAGTAGGATTGAATGGGCAATTTTCTCAGTGGAAGGGAGTGGACAGTGGAGTGCCTCAGGGATCTGTATTGGGACCCTTACTGTTCAATATATTTTTAAATGATCTGGAAAGAAATACGACGAGTGAGATAATCAAATTTGCAGATGACACAAAATTGTTCAGAGTAGTTAAATCACAAGCAGATTGTGATAAATTGCAGGAAGACCTTGTGAGACTGGAAAATTGGGCATCCAAATGGCAGATGAAATTTAATGTGGATAAGTGCAAGGTGATGCATATAGGGAAAAATAGCCCATGCTATAATTACACAATGTTGGGTTCCATATTAGGTGCTACAACCCAAGAAAGAGATCTAGGTGTCATAGTGGATAACACATTGAAATCGTCGGTGCAGTGTGCTGCGGCAGTCAAAAAAGCAAACAGAATGTTGGGAATTATTAGAAAAGGAATGATGAAGAAAACGGAAAATGTCATAATGCCTCTGTATCGCTCCATGGTGAGACCGCACCTTGAATACTGTGTACAATTCTGGTCGCCGCATCTCAAAAAAGATATAATTGCGATGGAGAAGGTACAGAGAAGGGCTACCAAAATGATAAGGGGAATGGAACAACTCCCCTATGAGGAAAGACTAAAGAGGTTAGGACTTTTCAGCTTGGAGAAGAGACGACTGAGGGGGGATATGATAGAGGTGTTTAAAATCATGAGAGGTCTAGAACGGGTAGATGTGAATCGGTTATTTACTCTTTCGGATAGTAGAAAGACTAGGGGGCACTCCATGAAGTTAGCATGGGGCACATTTAAAACTAATCGGAGAAAGTTCTTTTTTACTCAACGCACAATTAAACTCTGGAATTTGTTGCCGGAAGATGTGGTTCGTGCAGTTAGTATAGCTGTATTTAAAAAAGGATTGGATAAGTTCTTGGAGGAGAAGTCCATTACCTGCTATTAAGTTCACTTAGAGAATAGCCACTGCCATTAGCAATGGTTACATGGAATAGACTTAGTTTTTGGGTACTTGCCAGGTTCTTATGGCCTGGATTGGCCACTGTTGGAAACAGGATGCTGGGCTTGATGGACCCTTGGTGTGACCCAGTATGGCATTTTCTTATGTTCTTATGTTCTTATGTTTGCTTTTAATGGAACCTCTCTGTTGGGATGCCCTAACTCTCCTGTTTCATTAGTATCCTTCAAGGATACATTTCTCCGAACCATGCACTGCTGAGTGACTGTCGGCTTTCCCCCTTGTTCTAGCTTAAAAGCTGCTCTATCTCCTTTTTGAAAGTTAGTGCCAGCAGCTTGGTTCCACTCTGGTTAAGGTGGAACCCATCCTTTTGGAAAAGTCTCCCCTTTCCCCCAAAGTTTCTCCAGTTCCTTGCAAAGCTGAATCTCTCTTTCCTGCACCATTGTCTCATCCATGCATTGAAACTCTGAAGCTCTGCCTGCCTCTGGCGACCTGCACGTAGAATAGGAAGCATTTCAGAGAATGCCACCCTGCAGGTTCTGGACTTCAGCTTCCTACCTAAACCCCTAAATTTGGCTTCCAGAACCTCTCTCCCACATTTTCCTATGTTGTTGGTGCCTACATGTACCACAACAGCCGGCTCCTCCCCAGCACCGTCTATAATCCTATCTAGGTGTTGCTTGAGGTCTGCCACCTTCATAAGGCAAGTTACCAAGTGGTCCTCACGTCCACCAGCCACCCTGCTATCTACATTTCTAATAATGAAATCACCAACTATGATGGCTGACCTAACCCTTCCCTCCTGGGCAGTAGCCCTGGGGGACTTGTCCTCAGTGCGAGAGGACAATACATTACCTGGAGAGCAAGTCCTTGCTACAGGATCACTTCCTGCTACACCAGGGTGATGTTCTCCTACTGGGAGACCTTTCTGATCCAAGGCAGCACTGGGCTGCCAGACTGGATTTGGGACTTGCCTACTAAGTCACTGAAGGTCTCATCAATGTACCTCTCTGTCTGCCTCAGCTCCTCCAAGTCTGCTATTCTAGCCTCCAGATATCAGACTCGTTCCCTGAGAGCCAGGAGCTCTTTGCACCGAGTGCACACATACAATCTCTCACTGGCGGGTAAAAAATCATACATGTGACACTCATTGCAAAAGACTGGAAGGCCCCCCTCTTTCTGCTGGACTGCTGCCTTCATCTTAGTTTTATTGAGTTTCTAGTTAAGTTTAGGATTCTAAGGTAGTTGGAATGAGAGTACTTTAAATTTACAGGTGAATTTACTAATTAATCAGCTAGTGTCCTACAATGAGATGATTAAACTTTCAATAAGGGCTGGTACAATAGTATGATTTAGATAAGACCCTGATTGATTTTTAATGAGAAAGTGTCTCGTGCCTAAAACTCAAGGGTTGAGTAGGTGGGAAATACAGACCCTAGAATTAACTATCTCTGGCTTGCTTATTACCTCAGACACACACACAAACTCTAAAGAATATATCCCTTAAATTCACCTTTCACCAAACTTTTATAAGCCCAAAAATTTCTGAAACCTATACTTACCAATCTCTTTAACCACCGTTAAATTAATCTTCACTCAGTTAATGGAAGGGTTTAACAGCGCACACTTCCGGTCCTCTACTGCAAAGGGTGTGGGGCCTCTGGAAGCTTGGACTGTTGAAGTCAATCCCTGGATCGCTTGTTGTGACCTCTGGATTCCTCTCCCAGGGAATGCTAGGAGCAGTATGCAGATGAGCCTTCTGGTCCCCATCTACTACAAAGGGTGTGGGGCCTCTGGAAGCTGGGGCTGTGGAAGTCAATCCCTGGATCGCTTGCAGTGACCTCTGGACTCCTCTCCTGGGGGGATACTGGGAGCAGTTTTTAGGACTGATTACTATTACATCGTAGTGTTTAACGAAATATCTTTATGGAACGGGTAAGCGTGAGACATTTTGGTGAGACCATTCCATTGAAAAAATCTTTTCGGATGGTTTTTGAGTTTAATATATATATAATCAGCTGTAACTAACCATTGAACCGAGTGCACCTGTACCTGAGCCAGGCTGTTCAGGTACAGGTGGGTCCATATTTGAGCCCATTGCTAAATATGTAGACCGATTACTTCAACCCATGGTGACACATGTTTACTCCTATGTTCGAGACTCTATGGATTTTTTGAACAGCCTGGCTCAGGTACAGGTGCACTCAGTTCAATGGTTAGTTACAGCTGATATATCATCGCTATACACCAACATTCCTCAATCACAGGCCTTTCTAATAGTACAAACTTTATTGAAAGAGGCTGATATATCTAGTGGTAAATATCAGTTGTTAATGCGATTGGTAAAAGTAGTATTAACTGAGAGTTATTTTCGATTCAACAATGTGATTTACAAACAAGTGAGGGGTATTCCCATGGGCTCTCCATTGGCACCCACGGTTGTGGGATTGTATGTGGCTCAGTATGAAGAGAAGTTTATATATTCTTCTAAGTTTTTTGACCATATTACAATCTGGAAGCGTTATATAGACGATTTGTTTTTCCTGTGGACAGGGGATGAGGAGTTGTTAGCTGAATTTCAAACATACATGAATCAATGTGATGTTCATTTACAGTTCACATTTGTTAGAGTCACCATGTCAGTTCCTTTTTTAGACATTAAGGTTATTAGAGGTGCAACCCAGTTTGATACTACTGTGTACAGGAAGTCTACAGATAGAAACATGTTGCTCCATGCTACCAGTTTCCATCCTAGGAAACTTAAGGAGAATATTCCATGTGCTCAGTTCTTGAGATACAGGAGATTGTGCTCTACTGATAAAGAATATAGATCTAAAGCTCAAGAACTCTCAGATAGATTTGTGGAACGTGGGTATGATAAACGTCTGGTTAAGAAGGCGTATAAAAGAGGTCTTTATGCAAATCGTGACAACTTGTTAAGAGTTCAACAGAAGACGAATATTTCAAGAATTGTTTGTACATTACCTTATTCTTCTAAGACTTCGGTTATTAAGCAATGCATAATGAGACATTGGACAGTTATATCTGCATTGCCTAGTTTTTCAGAGTTACCTATCTTTGCCATCAAGAAAGGTAAAAATTTAAGAGATAGACTGAAAAGGAAAAAGCATCCTAAGATTGAAGAATCACCTTTGGGCCAATTTCAGTGTGGCCATTGTTCTGTGTGTAATAATGTTCTACAAATACATCAATACCAATTTAAAAAAACGATGCGTCCATATACGTTGTTAGGACACGTTATACTTGCTCATCAGAACGTGTTGTGTATGCAATAGTGTGCCCGTGTGCACTAGTATACATTGGTCATACTATTAGATCCATAAGACAGAGAATTATAGAACACAAAAGTTGTGAGAGAATGAAAAAAGAAGCAGCTCCCTTGGTGAGCCATTGGATACAGTATGCCCACTCTATTGACGATATAAAATTTTTTGTAGTCAGACAATGTTTGAACCCTGAAGGGGATACTCAACGTCTATTGACACAATGGGAACAACAATGTATTTTTGAATGGCAAACTTTGATTCCTCAGGGTTTGAACGCTGAAATAGAATGGATTGCTTTTGTCTAAATAAAGTTGGTTGAAATAGATGCTATTGGTTGTCAGAATTCTAAAGAACAATGAGTATGAATGATTGTGCCATTAATTTAGCATATTCAGGTGAATGAATGCGGTCCTTTTTTGGTATATACATTGTTGTGGTTAATGTGAATGGGGCATAAGATGATTATAAGGTTGAAGGAATATGCAGTTTTGAGAATATTATGATGTCATGCCGTTGCGTCTGTTTCAGAATACCAGGATGTGTTAGCACTACATGATAGAACGCCTTGAGATAGGTCACGTAGTTGCGTTTGATTGGGACGTTGGGGCGTGCTATTCAGCACGGCAGGGCGTAGGCCCTCGAGAAGCGCTTTAAAATGTTTGTGGGACTAAGTGAAGAATTATTCGGCGAAATCTTTGTAAAGACCAGGCAAAATCTTTGTAAAAACCAGTTGCAGTTGGAGGTCCTAGCGAAAAGAATAGCCTACTGACAGTGTATACATCGTGGTGTTTAACGAAATATCTTTATGGAACAGGTAAGGGTGAGACATTTTGGTGAGACCATTCCATTGAAAAAATCTTTTTGGATGGTTTTTGAGTTTAATATATGTGTTTGGGGCTTTTGTAGATCCTGTGAGTTGATAAGAACAGTTCTTTGAGAGATATTTGCCTTGAAATGAAGCGATCAGTTCTTTGGGAGTGTCAAGTATTCAAGTCATGAAAATGGTTGAAAAGAAGTACATATATGCAGCTTGGAAAAAATCTTTGAGTTTAGATGACTTTGAGGTAAAAAATTGGTATAATTAGTTGAGTTACAACATGTGTCCTATGATCCTGTTCTAAATATTTAAATTTCGTTTTCTCAGTGGTTGCAGTCCCCCTGAGGAAGCATAAGCATGTGAAACAGGGGCCGCTTGTTGGGGTCAGACCACGTGAATTTGTATCTGAAGTTGAAAACGGATCAGGAATCAGAATTTCACATCAGCGACCAGTGTCACTACTAATATACACTCTTTAATGTGTTGAACTGATAGAGTTTGCTTATGAAAATAGGATAGTGGAGGAGTAAGTTAGAAATATATAGAGTGTAAGTGGAAAATTCCACAGGGAATTTGAGTTACATCTGAAAGGGTATTGTATAATTATATAGGCTCAATAGAGTCTTATATACTGGCACTTGTGTGTATTCTGTGATGTTTTAAGGTGTGAATGAGTGTATGTGTGATTTTTAACTCATATGGACACATTTCTAAAAAATGTTTTGCTATTTGTGATAATAAAGTTTTGCACTTTTCTCTTATTTGTTGTGATGATATAGTTATATAGAGAAAATAGTTCAGATTACCCCATGAGTGTACCTTGTACGGTTACCAGTTTAAATATGTCATCTTTAGGAATGTGCATTTCTTATATTTTTGAATTTTGCTCTTTCTTAAGTATTCCATCGTTCAGACATTTTAGTTTCTCAGGCTTTGTATTTTGGCTTTATCTGCATGTTTCTAATTTATAGTCTCTTATTTTTATATTAGGAAAGGATCGGTCTCAGTTTTGCCTGTGTGTGTGACAGAAATGCAGTATTTCTAGCATATAGTTACTCTGTAGTAGTAGTCCAGCTTGTTCTGTTATTCCAATAGGTGATGTATTAATGTTCTAGGGCCTAGTGTAGTATTTGCATTGCTGTTTTTTTCATAAGGTTGCTGTTTGAATCCTGAGAGTCAGTGCTGTGATTGTATGGCAAGGTTCTAGATGCCTCTTTCTTTGCAAGAGTTTGTGTTACTTCACAAAATAGCAGTGGAGGGTTATTTTTTGCTGAGATGACACCAGAATTTGAATTTTTTTTTTCATGTTAGCTGTAATGTGAATTGCCCTAGCTCTGCGCTGCACCTGTTCTGATGATTTTATTGTATTTATGAAGATTTCTGGGTTTCTGCAAAGATGGTTCATGAAAGAATACATTAATTTTTGTTTTATTTCATGATTGGATCTGATTGTTTTCTATACTTGAAATAATTGAAGTAAATTATTTTAAAGTCTCATACATTACACATAATGGCTGTTGCAAATTACTTAAGCCATTCTAGGGTGCAGTATATGGCATTATTTATCAATAAGAAAACAACTAGTAGGTCTCAGACCTGCATGCCTACAGCCCACCCATGTTAACCTTGTGCCCACCCAAAAAATCAATTCTGGCTATGCCACTGCTTGTGGAGGTGGTGGAATCAAGGACAGTATATGAATTTAAGAAAGCAAGGAACAGCCACAGGGGATCACTGGTTAGAATTGTACAGCTTCATCCACAGATGTGGATGAAGAGACTAGATAAGCCATATGGTCTTTTTCTACCGTCATGTTTCTATATTTCTATGAGGATGAAAGGACATTTTCTGATACAGACATAGAGAAAAATGAGAATGATAGTGGCAGACCATTTTACCATATTAATACAACTTTTTTTTTTTTACTTGGCAGCTTACTACTGCTCCTTTTGGCTTCTACATCTGAACTAGGGTTGGGACTTGGAATTTTCTCCCTATTATAAATTGCCTTCCCAACTTGCATTTTCACATCTATGTGCTAATTTTGATACAAACTTTCACCTACACATGAAAACGTCTGCTGGTACTTTGTTTCTGTGGCAGTATGCAAGTACTTTCCCTTTGAAATATGGGGTGAAATCTGTGTGTAAAATGTGCAAGCTTTTCATCAAAATAGAGATTTTGAAAATTGCCCCTTAATTCTTCTTGGTGTCTAAGATTTAAAACAGAAGTCAATAAACCGTCATTCTGTGTGCCATAAAATCTTTCTTCAAGGTCTCCTCCCTAGGGATTATCCCAGAATGAACAACTGGTTCATCCATATATTATGAGCTACTAATTTCATATCCACTGTGTTTTGATGGTTGAACATTGTTGAGATGATAGTGTGTTTATCCATTCACCCTACGGTAATTAAAAAGCACTAAACTCAACTGAGATCCTTCAGGGATCAGATACAAAAGATCCTTATAAGAAACACAAGTATTCCTGTGGATGAAAGTATAAATTATTTATAAGTTAAGAAAGAGTATTTCTGTTGTACTGTATATATTGTACTGCCTCATCGTGTTTTATGTTCTCTTTGTGGACCTACAATCTATTCTGCCTACCAGCGTGGTTTCCAATACTATTACAAATATCGGTTAGTAGTCATTTGGTATTAATGCAGCATAAAATGCTTTTAAATAGACAATATAAGAAATATGTTCTCTTTTCACTGTGAACTCTACTCCCGGTAGAGTTCACAGTGGTAAAATGGTAACTCATTTTACCACTTATTAATGAAAATGTGCACCTAAATCCAAATGTCAGAAAAATGTTTGGCATGTGAAAATAATGTAATATGTAGCATATGATTTTATTTTGTCATCTATTGCTAATATTAGGGTAAAAATTAGATTACTTTGAATATTCCCTATTAAATTATTAGAGTATAAATTTTGGCTGGCAATTTTTTAAATTTTTTAATAATAAAACTTATTTTTATAGGGCATATTTACTGATTATAGGTATTTCACCAATTTACACACCTGCTGGAATGAAAACCCTGTACAATTCAATCAATTGCTTACTGTTTTCATTTATTGCTTTTTGTTTTTATTTGTGTATATGTTACTATTTTTAAGGTTTGTTTTATTGTACCCCTCTATGACCTTTGGATGTGTATAGGTAATACATATTTAAATAAATAAAATAAATAGTGCTGCTGTACAAATACAGTGCTGTACAATGGTGATAAGTAATCAGGTACAATAAATCCTTGCCTCAAAATGGGTATCTGTTGCAATGTGAGATAAAACGACTTGCCCAAGGTGTATCAGGAGAAGTAGTATTTGAGCCTTGGCTTGGTTAGCAGTCCGTACTCTAACTACTAGGCCACTCTCACATAAATGAGATATTACCATATATTGCATACCCACTTTGAAGCATGGTTCTATGAAGGCTACTGCCCCTGCACTTTTTCACTTCGGATTTATCAATTTTTTTTTGTTATTGTATAAAAGCCCAAGAAAAAATAATGTAAACACATCAAGACCTAACAAAACTATTAACAATCTATAGTACAGAACCAACACAATCCAGCATATTAACATCACACTGAGGGGGTCATTTATCAAAATGTGATAAGGCGTTTTTGCATGCGAAAAGCCCTGTTAATGCATGCAATTGCACCATATCGTATGGTGAGATGCAAATTCAGAAAATAGAGGAGTGGATTAGCCTGTCTGCAAAGAGCTATTGCACAGCCATAATGCTGATTTTAACTACACCTCTTTGAAGAGAGAGAGAGAGAAAGAGAGAGAGAGAGACCATGATGGCATGGCCTATAGGTAGGTATTTGTATCCCTATGGTAGGCCCACCTAGTAACTCGAGGTGAGGTTTAGGTAAGAGTGTAGGGGGTTAGGGGCCACTTTGACATTCTACGTGACACCTACGAACAGAACAGTGGTCTCTTGTGAAGATTTGCTGGCCTTCGGAGTGAGGAAACTCACTCCACGATGAGATTTGGGCAAGGTTCTCTCAACCTAGCTTGAGGGACTCTCTACCTGGGTAACATCAAGCTAGGTTGAGAGAACCTTGCCCAAATCTCATGTTGGAGTGAGTTTCCTCACTCCGAAGGCCAGCAAATCTTCACAAGAGACCACCGTTCTGTTCGTAGGTGTCACGTAGAATGTAAAAGTGGCCCCTAACACCCTACACTCTTACCTAAACCCCACCTCGAGTTACTAGGCGAGCCTACCATAGGGATACAAATACCTACCTATGGGCCATAACATTATGGCCACTTTCTCTCTCTCTCTCTCAGCTATTGCATGTATTAATGGGGCTTTTTGCAAGCAAAAATGCCTTATTACATTTTGATAAAATGACCCCCAAAGTTTTGTAATTTTCATCCAAGGACCTTTGATGACATAAAGCCACTAGTTTGAGGAATATTCAATTCCTTTTATCAAACTGTTATCTGCAAATATGTTATACTCTGCCTTTGCTGTAATATTAACTGTCACTATTTTCTCTCTTGCGTTATAACATGTTCCATGTATGATGTTGTTCTTTTATGTAAACCGGGGTGAAGGCTCCCTGCTATACCTCGGTATAAAAAAGACTCTAAATAAAAATAAAATAAATAAATACAAATAAAATATTTCCCTAAGGTTTGTCAGCTTTATCCTGAGGAAGCATGAGCGATATGAATCTGGAGGTTTGGTCTTGTAGACCTTTTCTCCTGGATTTATAGGAGTATGCATGGCAAAAAAATTTCATTTCATTTTATTTTTATTTTGTTGTTAGTTCACTATTGTTTTTTGGTTTTTTTTTATATAGTATTCATTTGTTTTGCTTTTAGTGCACATTTATATCAAATTAGTGTACACTAACTCAAATAGCTCTCAGTAAATCAAATTAGTTTGCATTAACTAAAAATTATATACAGTATTTTGTTAGTACTTAGTATTTAAAGTTAGTATGCACTATTCTAAATAGTGCTCCTGTAAGTGTATGATCAAGAGACAAAATGATATGTATTTATTTTTTATTCCGGATCAATTAAAGAATTTTCTTGAACAGTCTAGAATACCAACTTCATCCCCTGTGCCCATTTAGAAAGATGAGAATTTGGTGTAGAAAGTAGCTAGAATATATCCTCGTTTTGTTTTACTATTTTCTTAAAATACTCCCAAATTGAGATAAAACTATAAGCCTCCATTTGTTTGATAGGTAATGGGAAAGATATATATGAGATATAAGATGACTGAAATGTACTTTTGAATATAATTTTCCTTATTTTACTATGTGTTTTCTGTTAAATAATATGCTATTGTATTATTTGAAAAAACTAATAAATAAAGAATTAAAAAAAAAATAGTGCTCACTATTTAATTTAGTGTACACTCTGATTTAGTGTGCACTTAGGGGCAGATTTTCAAAGGGGTATGTATGTAAGATATGTGCGTAACCCTCAAAAAGCTGCCCCTTCCACCCCCTGTGCATGCTGAGCCTATTTTGCATAGGCTCGGCAGCGCGCACAAGCCCTGGAATGCGCCTAAGTCCCGGAGCTTTCCTGGGGGGGGGCGTGTCAGGGGCGTGTCGGGGGCATGTCACGGCGACGTGACATGCCCCCGACATCTGGGGGCGTTCTGCGGGCATTCTGGGGGCGGGGCCACGGGTATGGTTCCGGCCCGGGGGCATTTCTGGAGCATGGCTGAGGCCTCCGAAACTGCTCCCGGGCTGGGGAATTGCGCGCCAGCAGCCGGCCAGTGCGCGCGAGTTATGCCTGCTTCAGGCAGGCGTAACTTTTATAATAAAGGTAGGGGGGTTAGATACGGCTGGAGGGGGTGGGTTAGGTAGGGGAAGGTGGGGGATGCCGGAAAGAAAGTTCCCTCCGAGGCCGCTCTGATTTCGGAGCGGCCTCTGAGGGAACCGAGGCAGACTGCGCGGCTCGGCACGTGCAGGCTGCTGATTTTGCGCAGCCTTGCGAGCGCCGACCCCAGATTTTAAAAGATATGCGCGGCTACGCACGTATCTATTAAAATCCGGCGTACTCTTGTTTGCGCCGGGTGCACGAACAAAAGTACGCACACGTACTTTTTAAAAATCTGCCCCTATTTTTTTTGTATTACATTTTCTTTAAAAAAATAACTTTAGACTTAACTTATTGTAAACTAAACTTTGAAACAAGGATTTCTCCTCAACAATTGATAGTTGCTTGTCCTTATTCACTGCTTCTTTTTGCATGCATCAAAACAAACATTAATCACTGCATGTCCATGAGAATGCAAAACTGCCGGGACTTAAGCTTTTAAAAAATGACATGAAATGATATAGACAATTTCATTGACATTGTCTATGATGTTTCAAATAAAAGTACATCCCTACAAATTTATAGGAGAGTTTAGATTTTTACCCATACTTGTATTTGATTTCAGATCATTGTCATTTCTTTGTCATTGATCAGAGTTTCTCCCCATTCAGCATAGTGTCTTCTATTTGAAAGGGCCAGCAAAGGTAGAGTGTGCTAGAGAACAAAGGGAAGGAAGAAAGGTGACAGCCACCATCATGGTGCATCCAGTTTTCTAAAGATGACCTCCCTTCTGCCCTCTTGGATGGTGAATATATGTATCACCTGGACATACCACCTGCAATGGGAATAGGACAATCACCTGGTTGCATTTTATAAGGAACAGACAAATTCAATCTTGCTTTTACCCTAATGCATGCATGGATTTGTTAATGTGAGATTCTTAGGGAAATCAATAGGACAATTAGAATTATAAATACATATATTCAATAGAGTAAAACTAGGACTGGATTAACCTGTTTCCTAGGTGGCACCCAAAGTGAGAGGGGTACACAAAAGAAGGAAAGATGGAGGAAATAAAAATAATTTTTAAAAAGACTCACAAATTCTAAAGAAAATATATTTGAAAGACAAATACTTTTACCTTTTTAATGTATTTTTTCAATAATATTTTTGGAAATAAAATACTTCTAAGCTAGTTGCTCTCAACCCAGTTCTTGGGACTTATCCATTCCAGTTTTCAGGATATCCATAATGAGCATACATGAGATAGATCCAGGGCTGGGGCATGGAGATTAGGCTCCCTAGGCACCTTCTGCCTTGCGCCTGCCAGCCCCCCCCCCCCCCCCCCCCCCCTCACATACCCCCCTGGTCACACCACCTCCCTCGATCTTGGCCCTGAACATACTGGGCTGCCAGCAACTGAAACTCTACTCCTCCTCCTTGCCATCGCTTATGGCCGGTAGCCCTACAATTCTTGTGCCCCTAATGGTTGGCGCCCTAGGCCCAGATCTATATACAATGGAGGCATGCGTTCAAATCTGTCTCATGCATGTTTATTAAGGATATCCTGAGAACTCGACTGGCTGGGTGTGCCAAGAGGATTGAGTTGAGAACTACTGTTCTAAGTGAAGATTATCTGTCACGGAAGATTTGAGTGAAAATGTGCAATCTAATGAATTCAACTTTCCAGTTTGCTAGTTTGCAGTGAACATTCAGTATTCCTTGAGTATTCACAGACAATACTGGAGCTTTGCAAATGGATATCCTTAGTGAAGATGCTTGAGAAAGATTTGCATACAACGGAGGTCATGTGCGTGCAAATCTTTGCTTGCTTATTAAAGATATCCTGAAAACCCGACTCTTTTCTGGCCGAAAAGGATTGTTTAGGAATACAACGGCTTTAAAGAAATACAGCCCAAATATGCTAAAATTGCAGTTCATAATCGGCTGCATGGATGAAGAATACATTTAAAATACATGCTTTCCTATGTTGGGAAGTATGATCGCTGAGATAAAATATCTAATGAGAAGTTCAATAAATGTTTGTATTATTCTTATTTACATATTATTCTCTTCACAGATGTTAATTAAATGGAATGGGAGAATGACACTTTTGTGACAGAATTTGTATTCCTGGCTTTCTCAGACATTCTTGAGCTGCAACTTTTACTGTTTGTGGTATTGTTCCTATTATATATGACAAGCCGTAAAGCCCGTTAAAACGGGCTACATCCCTCTGTCTCTCACCTCCCCCTCAATCTCTCTCCCCTCACTCTTCACCACCCCCCTCCCCCACCCACTCCTCTCCACCCTCCCTCTCCTCTCACTCAGTCCCCCCTCTCCCCCACTCCCTCCCACTCAGTCCCCCCTCTCCCTCCCTCCCACTCACTCAGCCAGTCCCCCTCTCCCTCCCTCCCACTCACTCAGTCCCCCCTCTCCCTCACTCCCTCCCACTCAGTCCCCCCTCTCCCTCCCTCCCACTCACTCAGTCCCCCCTCTCCCTCCCTCCCACTCACTCAGTCCCCCTCTCCCTCCCTTCACCCACCTCCATTTCCTCCCGGCGCCGTAAGCGCGACTTCCCGCAACCCTCACCCGGCTCCATTAACTCCTCCCGCTCCTGCCGGCAGATCTCGGGGGGGGTCACTCCCGCGCGCGCGGCAGTGACCCCCCGAGATCTGCCGGCAGATCTGGGGAGGAGAAGTAGCGGCACCGCGCGCGCGCGGTGCCGCTACTTCTCCTCCCGCTCCTGCCGGCAGATCTCGGGGGGGGGGGGGGGGCGCGGGAGTGACACCCCCCCCCCGAGATCTGCCGGCAGATCTCGGTGGGGGGGGCGCGGGAGTGACACCCCCCCCCCCGAGATCTGCCGGCAGATCTGGGGAGGAGAAGCAGCGGCACCGCGCGCGCGCGCGGCGCCGCTGCTTCTCCTCCCGCTCCTGCGGCCCCACCGCCATTTTTTTTTTCTGATCGACATCCTTGCCCGCATATGCGCAGTAGAGCTGCGCTCTACTGCGCATTTGCGGGCCGTCGGTCACAGGCCATTTATAAGGTAGATCACTCTGGCAGAAAACATAGCTCTCTTGATCATAATATGGGCTGACTCTCACCTTCATATCCCCATGTATTTCTTTCTTTGGAATCTGCTCTTCTTGGAAGTTTGTCAATCATTTACTATCATTCCCAAAATGCTTACAGGCTTTTTAGCAAATCATAAAACTATTTCCTTTGATGGATGTGCTGCCCAAATGTTTTTTTACTGTTTTATTTCATTTTGTTTTAAAAACAAAACAAAAGAGAAACTAATAACATTGTATTTGTTTTCCTTAGTTTCATTTTTAAAATAAAACTGCCAGCTCCGGCCCCTCCCCAGATGAAAACATCATTAGTGCTACAAAAATATAAATATGAATACCCTCCTTGGGTCTTCCCCTCTCCTTCTCCCATCCTCCTGGAATGCCCTTACCCTATACATGGGTCTGTAGAACTCCAAATGAGACTGGAACAATGTATAGGCACTCCTGTTCCTTTCTTAAAATGATGCCAAGCTTTGAATATTTTCCCTGCTAAATGCATACATTTTGCATGCCCAATTTATCCATATAAATAAGAACATCATTGAAGGCTTTCTAGGGCTGGGGCTTAACTTTACCTGGTGAGCACACATATTCAGTGCTATCTGGGTAAAGCTATGCACATAGGTCTGATCAGAGGAAGGTGCCAGTGGGGTTTGAATAAGCAATAGCTGAGAATTGAAGGACAGGAGCCTTAGAAATAGAGCCAAGCAGGGAACCGGAAATAAGCAGGCCAGATGCCATTAAGTGGCCAAGAAGGGAGAATATGCCCACGCCATCTGGGGGACTGGATTTTCCAAAGCCAGGATAAAAGAGGTTTCTGGCAACAGAAAGTTGTTCTCAAGAAGAGGTGAGCTCCTTCCTTCCATGGTGAAGCTTTGCTATTTGTTTAAATTTCTACCTCCTGTCTTGCTCTAATCTACCAAGTACCAAGCAACAGTTCCAGCCTTTGCATCAAGCTGCAGGTTTGGTTTCTATACCAAGTTCTAGCTTTGGTTCTTATGTCAAGCTCCAACTCCAGTTTCCTATAGTGGTGAGTCCAGCTCTGGTTCCAAGTGCTAAGTCCCCAAGTCCCTCTCCGAGCATCCAGTTCCAGTCTCTGCTTGCAGCTTCAATTTCTGTCACTGCCTGTATTAGTGGGTAAGGGACAGCTTTGCAGAAGCATTTCAGTGTGACACGAAGGGTTAATTTAGCTCTTAATGAGAGACAAATACAGTTATGATTTATTCATATGTAACCCAGTGGATAAAATAAAAAAGGGGGGAGGGTAACTTTTTTTAAAATTAAATATAATAGCTGAGAAAATGCTTTGAAACTGAAATTTATGGTAAAGTGGCTTTTACAGTGTAGAATTTCAAGGTTCCCATCCTCAACTCTCAGTAAAACATATCAGCTGATTAGGGCTGTCAGAACTCATGCTGGAACCTAGGAGCTGCTAGAAACTGTTAGTATACTGTATCCATGATAACCCAAGTTCTTCAAGCTAAGCTGACAGGACAGTTGTTGCAGCTGTGATTCCAGTCAGAAAGTAGCAGTTAGAGACAGAGCAGAAGGGTTTGTATGTCCCAGCTCTACCAGAGCCTGTTCAGAAACTTTAAAAAGTAGTAGAAGGCACAGCAAAGGCACACACCAGAGAGTGTATGAGTATTGTGCGTGTGAGTGTATACAGAGGGCTAGATTTTAAAAGCCCTGCGCGTCTAAATCCTGCCGGATTTACGCGCGCAGGGCACTCGCGCACCGGCGCGCCTATTTTGCATAGGCCGCCAGCGCGCGCAAAGCCCCAGGACGCGCGTAAGTCCCGGGGTTTCGTAAAAGGGGTGGGAGGGGACGTGTCTGGGGGGCGTGTCCGGGGTCAGGGGGCGGTCCGGGGTGGATCCGGGGGCATGGCGACGGTTTGGGCGTGGGTTGGGAGGGCAGTCCCGAGTCCCCCGGCACTGCGGCCTGTGCCGGAGGATGCTGAGGCGGCGCATGCAAGTTACGCTTGCTTCAAAATTGGTGCGCAGGCTGCCGATTTTGCGCAGCCTTGCGCGCGCCGACCCCAGATTTTATAAGATATGCGCGAACAAAAGTATGCGCGCATGTACTTATTTAAGATCTACCTCAGAGAGTTTTATTAGTGGTGGAGTCAGTATATTCCAGGTAAGAGTCAGGATAAAGACAGTTCATCCTGTAAGATTAATCATTTTGGCTGCAGTGTATGTGATTTCAGCAGCTGTTGATAGAAAATTAATGTGCTATCTGAACCTGATAATGTGATTGTGAAGTGAATTTCTGTTCACACAACCAGTTATACCTTTGTGTATAGTGTATTAGTCATTGCCTTGTAGATTAACCTTAAACGCCTACTAAGAGGTTGTTGAGTCACCATTTTCTTTATATTTTATTTTCTTACTGATTTTTAGTAATGAACGTAATTTTATTTTAGTCCTATTTATTTTATTATGATGTTTTATGTAATTTTATTCTATTGTTACTTTTATGTTTTTATTTGGTTTTTAGTTATTATGTACACCGTAGTGATAGAAACATGTTTCTGTACAACGGTATAGAATTGTCCAAATAAATAAATAAATAAATATCTCCACTATATCTCTGTTCCTCTGCTATCAAGGGAAACAGGAGAAATTAAAGTCCATGTGAGAAGTTTATCTCCTAAGAGAAGCTTTGCTCTATGATAACTGGATCTTTGGTGAAAGGAGAAACAGTCAGCCTCAGTAATCTGTGAAAAGATATCTGGCAAACTAATATTGGGTTCAAGGATCAGTTTCCCTAAACTGCTGGTCAAGTGGCTGGTACAGTAAATGAGTACCAAAGCTCCACTGCAAGAGCTGTACTAAAAAAAAAAATATAGAGTGCAGTATTTCAAAACAGCATCTCCCACGCAGTGTGAGAATATTACCCTAATATTATGGAAACAAATCAAACATTGAAACAGACTAGTGCTCAGAGTTTAACACTCAGAACTGCAAGTTCTGCTAAGAAAAAAACAGATATAAGTATAGTGGTGTGATATATCTGTACAACAGAGCAGAGTATAAAGTTATAGTCTAATCCTAAGAGGGTTATAGAAACTGATTCAGCCTTAAATACCTGGTCTTGAAAACAGTGACCTGAAGTAAGTATGTGAGTACAAAGAGAGAGAGAGGGTGTAATTTCTGTGAAACACACATGAGAAACCGCTGAAGCAATTCTTCTGTGCGTAGATAGTGAAAGGGAAATTTAATTATTTTTTATTTTATTCTCATACAAAACAGACATGCTAAAAAAGTGCATCTGTTTCAGGCACCCGGACTTTCAATGCACGCACAACCCCCTCTCCTAGGTGCGTGATAGAGTATTTAAATGAGACACAAATCACAAAGGCACCAAAAAAGCACATGGAGGTCAAAAAAGAGTGTCCATAACGCTTCTCATTTTATTGTATCGGACGTCCATACATTATTGTGCGTGCACTTGTGGATGTGCCAAACTTCTGTCAAAAGGGCATAAATCTGTCAGATGGAATAAGAATTTTCAATTTATTCATTTTCAAATCTATCATAGCTCTCTCAACGTGACATCATGCTCTGCATCATAATCCTTCCTGGGAGGTATATAAATAGCTGTTTGGAGTACAACTGTCTATTTGAATTCAGCTCAAATTGGGTATGTATTATATACAGACTGGTGTGAACTGGTGCCTGACATGTCGCAGGAATATCAAGATCAGGATCAAAATCAGCATCGCTTCATTTTCAACAGGTAAGAGATGCTCAGAATCATGGACGTCCAAGAAAGAAGCAGGAACATCCACGATTTGTACTCAGTTGCCCAGCTCCGTTCCTGGGCAATCATGACTTGGGCGACCTAGTATAGGCCTGCAATGGATGCTCAGAATCATGGACATCCAAGAAAGAAGTGGGAACATCCATGATTTGTACTTGGTTGCCCCACTCCTTTCCTAGGCGCTCATGACTTGGGAGGCCCAGTACAGGCCCGTAACGGATACCCAGAATCATGGATGTCCAAGAAAGAAGTAGGATGTCCACACATGGTCGCCCATTATGGGCCTATAGTCAGTCAGCAATTCCTGCTCGTAAGTGCATTTTTTTTTTTTGGCATCTCTTCATGCTGTCCATATGCCCTGCTTCTTTGTTCTTAACATTAACTGCATGTATCAGTATCTGTTAACACTAGCCATGTGGCCAGCTTCTCTCTCCTTTCATTAACTGTATTTTTTGGCATCTGTTCATGCTGTCCATGTGCCCTGCTTCTTTGATCTTACCATTAACTGCATGTATTGGTATCTATTAATTCTAAACATGTGGCCAGCTTTTCTCTTCTTCCATTACTTATTAGTGGAAAGTTATATTGACATCGGCCAGTGCACAGTTGATATTCCAACATGTTATCTTGAATTTATATGTATTATTTATTAATGGATGACTTATGCGCTGTTTTTATTTTCATTCAGAGACAGATTGTCATGGCTGCAAAATGAACCTTTTCTCAGGTGGTGAGAGAGGCTGGAGATCTGGAAGGGCAGGCAGACACTAGCACTACCAAACATCCAAGAACCAAATACGATGCTTGCTTTATGGATGGCAAGAAGGAGCTACTGTGCCGCGCCATCTGCAAGAACGTCAAAGTTCTCTTCAGATGAAAAGCTTCTGCTTCTACGAAGAAACAGTTTTGGGAGAGGATCATGCAGGAAGTCAGCTCCCTGTTGGTAATGCCCAGGGTGATCAAACAAATCCAGCACCAGTGGCATGACACTAGAAGGGAGATAAAAGAAAAGTCACTAAAATTGAAGCAGCAGCAAACAGGACTGGAGATATTGTTTTCCCCCCTCGAAGAGCTAGTCCTGAGTACTTTGCACCCAGAGATCGTGACTGGTGTGGCCACACCGTATGGCGCCAACACAGGAGCAAGTGAAGGTATGAATTTTGAAAGTGCCACCTTGTTTGCATTGCATGTTTATCTTTAGGGCTCTTGGATGGGCAACAGTTGAGAACTATATAAAGAACTTCAACGTGTCTTTCTCCATCTTTGTCCACAGATGGAGACAGCAATATAATAACAATAAGAAACATATTTACAGGGCAGGAGGGGCAGGGATGAGGGGGGCGGGCAAGGGGCTAAGGTCCATGGGGCCAAATAGTATCATCACCGATGGGGAGAAAGTGGCCATCTTGGTGGAGCCCAGGACATGGCCATCAGTTATTGAGCTCCTGCCATAGTTTGCAGCAGCTCAATCATTTCCTGCTGGCCATGCTGCAGGTCTAGCAAAGTGGCCACTGTTTGTACCTCCAGGCCCTCCAAGACATCCAGACCACGGGTCAACCGGACCTGGAGAGCCAGCATATCATCCAGGTGCGCCTGGATGAGAGAGGGCCTGCCCTGCTCCCATGGCCCTTCCCTGATGCTGCGCCAGTCTCCAGCAACTGGCAACCCACTGCTGGTGCCTCTGGCATGAGCCAGTCATCATCAATGATGATGACCTCTTCAACCTCCATGGATGGTGGGTTAGAGAAATGGGTGCTGGGGGTGGGGGTGGGGGGTGGGCAGGTGATGGAATTAATGCCTCCTGTGGCTCAGGGGATGGTTGAGGAGGTGATAGTCGTGGCTCCTTGCCACCATCCTCCTCCTCCAAATTGCTGGAGGTGTCTGAAATAAGAAATATGAAAGTGTTAATAAGTGCATCGTTGGGCAAAGGGTCCTGATGGGTGGGCTGGAGAGAGTTATTTGTAAATATTTATCGATTGTACATTGCTGATATAGGCCGACACTATTTCAGGCAAGCCTTTAACAGCTGTAAGTGACTACTATTTATAATTTACATTATTGAACATACAAGACTGCAGGCTTCCTACAGTATAGTTTTAATTGCGCTTTACATGACCATTAAACTGTATTCTCTTTTTGTCTCGTGTTTCCTACTTCCATGTGAAACCAACAACACACTTTCCTGCAGCCCACGCTGGGCAGGTAGGGCCTGGAGGTACCCCTGCTCCTCCCTTTGGAGCCTCCGGGCCCTCTTCTTCAATGCTTCGACCTGGTGGACAACAAAAAATAAATAAAACATTCCACAATGCAAGAAACTGATGTGTGGCCTGCCACTCCCACGCAGTTCATTAACTCGCCCTGTGGGTTTTAGCAAAAAAGTATCAGCAATGGAAAAATGTGATACAATTGGTCTATGCTTCCAAATTTGATCTCCCACACAATTATTATTAGTATTATCATTTGCATCCCTGAACAATTTAGAAGTTCCTGGAGCATAAGTTCTTAAACCACAATTGACCATATTGCCATCCAAAAATTTGCATGGAGGCCTCTATGAATGGATCATATTAACTGCCTCACAAACTGAAGGCGCCACTCAAAATGGATATCTGGGTGTGGCCAAAGGGGAGGGACATCAACGATCATGTGCACTAAAGGCCTCCTCGTAGATGTCTGCTAGCTGCATTACAACCCTAAACTGACATCCACTACTCTGATATGAGCCTCTCAGATACCTAATGCCCTGGCCTTTCCAAGGCAACCATGCTTATCTAGGGAATGTGGTCCCTTCAGGGATGCCCGAAACATGGACGCTTTAGAAAGGCCTAATCCTTGGGCGTCCATTATCTAGGCCGAACAGGTAAGGCGTCCATGCTTCAGATGTCAATGAAAAGTCTGCAAGTCCTAGACAATGGATGCCCAGGGCCGCCCAGAGCATGGACACCTTGGAAAGGCCTTGGGCATCCGTTGTCTAGGGCATGCAGACCCTTTACAGACGCCCAAAGCATGGATGCATTGGAAAGGCCTAGGACAATTTCCTTTATTATCATCTGCCCCATCTCCCAACTTACCTCCCTGGGGAAGGAAGTCTGGACATTAAAGGTTACCCTGAGCGCCAGTCAGATCTCATTAGCCCTATCCTTGTCCTACTGGCACTCAGGGTGAAAATACAGGTGCCTCTCGTCTGCCACTATCAACTGGGCCAGCAGCCAGACATCCCCTTCTTTGAAATTCGGCAGCCTCCCACGCAACATCTTGTCTTGCATAGGAAGGCACCACACAAAATGGAAATCTGTGCGAGGTGGCAGGGGATGGACATCCACGATCATGTGTGCTAAAGACCTCTCCACATTGACATCTGTTAGCTGCGTCACAACCCTAAACCAACATCCAGTAATCTACCACCCAAGAAAGAGATCTAGATAGTGGATAATACATTGAAATCATCAGTTCAATGTGCTGTGGCAGTCAAAAAAGCAAACAAAATGTTGGGTATTATTAGAAAGGGAATGGTGAATAAAACGGAAAATGTCATAATGCCTCTGTATCGCTCCGTGATGAGATTGCACCTTGAATACTATGTATAATTCTGGTTGCCGCATCTCAAAAAAGATATAGTTGCAATGGAGAAGGTACAGAGAAGGGTGACCAAAATGATAAAGGGGATGGAACAGCTCCCCTATGAGGAAAGACTAAAGAGGTTAGGACTGTTCAGCTTGAAGAAGAGACTGCTGATGGGGGAAATGATAGAGGTGTTTAAAATCATGAGAGGTCTAGAACGGGTAAATGTGAATCAGTTATTTACTCTTTTGGATAATAGAAAGACTAGGGGGCACTCCATGAAGTTAGCATGTAGCATATTTAAAACTAATCGGAGAAAGTTATTTTTCACTCAACACACAATTAATCTCTGGAATTTGTTGCCAGGAGATGTGGTTAATGCAGTTAGTGTAGCTGGGTTTAAAAAAGGATTGGATAAGTTCTTGGAGGAGAAGTCCATTACCTGCTATTAATTAAATTGACTTAGAAAATAGCCACTGCTATTACTAGCATCAGTAGCATGGGATAGACTTAGATTTTGGGTAGTTGCCAGGTATTTTTAGCCTGGATTGGCCACTGTTGGAAATAGGATACTGGGCTTGATGGACCCTTGGTCTGACCCAGTATGGCATGTTCTTATGTTCTTATGTTCTTATGATTTGGGCCTCTCATACACCTAATGCTGTGGCCTTTCTAAGGTGTCCATACTTGTCTAGGGCACGTGGTCCCTTCAGAAATGCCAGAAGCATGGACGCTTTGGAACACACGTCCATGCTTTGGGCATCCATGATGGGTCCACACGTCCTAGACAACTGGTTGCCCAAGGCAGCCTGAAGCATGGGCGCCTTGGAAAGGCCTTCGGCACCCACTGTCTAGGGCACTTGTGGTCCTTAGATGTGAAAGCCTGGATGCTTAACCCGTTTGGCCTATATAATGGATGTCCAAACACTAGGCCTTTACAAAGCATCCATGCTTCAGGTGTGCCTGAAGAAACTGCATGCCCTAGACAGTGGGGCGAATGGGTAAGGTGTGTATGCTTCTGGATGCCTTGGGTGTCCATCATGGATACTCTAGATATCCAGAATAGACATCCAGTTGTCTAGGATGTGCAGACCCTTCATGGACACCCAATGCATGAGAAATAATTAGCAAAGATCCTTCTGCAAACATCGTAGCTCCTCGCTGTGTTGTCCACTTCTGTAGCTGGTTCCAGAGGTGGATCTGGTAGCAAGTTTTCCGCAACCTCAGCATGCAATCCAAAGTGCAAACAAATGTTGTGTAGCATGCAGCAAACTATAAAAATGCTTGCCACATTTTCCACACTGTACTGCAGAGCTCCACTGGAAAGATCCAAACATCTGAATCTGCTTTTCAATACACTGAAGGTACACTCTATTACGTTTCTTGTACTGGCATGAGCCTCATTGTAGCATATTTCAGCTGCGGTGTATGGGAACTGGAGTGGAGTTAACAACCAAGGCTTGCAGCCATAGCCTAAAAGGTGTAACCAAGATTGCATCAAAAAACACTAGAATACAATACCAAGCACAACACAAATTCAGATCGCTTATACGCTTATAAATATATATGTACTATTTTATACCTCATCACTCTAACACTACAGTCCTTAACACAATACTTTCAGAAATTAACACATCGCATGCCATCATCCTATCTGGCTGCCTGGAACTCTGTTCCATATGTTACTTACCATTCCAATGTTACTTACCGAGCAACCAGCCATCACCAAATCTCCCCTGTGGGAAATCGGCTCCAAGTGATGAATGTGCAAGAATGTAGGAATCATGGCAGCTCCCAGGAAACCTTGCTGACTCCCAGGACTCTAAAAAGGGAGTCAGAGCTGTCATTCCTGTTTGCAGAGGTGATTGAGGTGCTATGGGTGAGTTTTGATTGGCAGTGGCAGCCTTGGTGCTGCTGCAGTAATAGGGCTCATGTTATTGTTGAGGGCCCTGGAAAAGCCCCTGGTATGGCAGGAAGTGTGAACTGTATTGCTGAGTCCCATCAATGACCTGACTTGCGGTTTTACAGATCTAACCTCAATTAAATTAAAATATCAAATAAAAGTCGAAATAAATACAAATAAATTTTAAAACTGCCATTCTGAGGTTGAGAACATTTCAGGAATGTACTAATGGAATGTTGCAATCATGGGCTATGGATCCTGATGCAGGCGCGGTTGTTAGCTCATAGGAGAGCATGAGCCCCTGAACCACAGCACGACTCAAGGAGGAGCCTCCAAGGCACACCGTGGGAAGTGAGAGCATGCAAACAAAGGTGGAGCAGGAACAAGCAGGACTGAAACTGAGGCAAGGAACTCGGAACAGGAACCAGGCAGGATCAGCCCTCCACTGGACCTACACGTACCAATGAGACCCAGCAACGCGATGCTGGTCTCAGGAGTAGCCCTCCGGCCACTCGAAAGCCCTTCTGGACCCGCCATTTGGGAACAACGAGTGCGTGAGGCCAGACAGAGGCTGAGGGCAGGAACAAGATGAAGACTTGGAACTTGGAAGGACTCAGACGAGGACTTGGAACTTGGAAGGACTCAGATGAGGACTTGGAAGGTGCAGGTGGGCACTGTCCCTCAGGGCGCTGATGTGAATTTGCTAGGGAGTAGCAATCTGTTATCGATCTGTTAGGGAGATAGCAATCTGTTGTATATCTGCTGCTCGAGTTAGCAATCTGTTATGGAGAAGATGCCTGATGGGAGGAGCAATCAGATAGGAGCAATCTGTAGAGAAAGGTCTGTGTAGCGGGCTCCTGCAGAGGGAGGAATTAGCAATCTTGTAGTGTCTCAGATATTGCCTTGCTAAGGAGTAGCAATCTGTAATGAATCTGATATAGTTGTGGGTGGATCCCTGGGCCGATGGCAGATGACCACGCTCTCGAGAGGATACCCCGAGAGGGATCACCGGCTAGGCTGAAGTATGGAGACAGACACACATTAGTTCTTTTATTAAACAGGTTATTAGAAACCAACAGAGGTGGCAGTAGTGAACTGATATGCCCGGCAGGGCTGTAGTCCCTCAGGTACTGGAACAACGATCCCAGTATGGCTGAGCTGTTGAGAAACTGTAGAAAGTGAGTAGGCAGAGTAGGCAGAGTTCATGAATAGAACTAGATGACAAAACTCATGTAAGGTCTCAAGTAAGCTCAGAAGCTGGAAAGGATTAGGCCCTCAAGCAGTGTGTACCTGGTTCCAGGGAAAGCTCTGAGAGAGCGATGATAACTCACATTTGTTTGTAGCAGTGATAGCTTCCAGGCAGTAGAGAATCTTCAGAGTGTTCAGGAACATGGGCCCTCGAGGAGCGAGTACCGGTTCCTATCTGTAATTTGAAAATAAAGAAAAGAGCGAGGCCCCTGAGGAGCGGGTACCTCTGGTAAGTCCGAGGAGGCAGAGTAGCTTGGGAGGTGTAGCCGAAGCAATCCCCTTACCCTTGCTAACTCGATTTGTTAGCGTTTTCAAAGACCTTTAAATATTGGAAGCAGATGATGTCATCTCAGGGGGTCGCCCCTGAGGTTCGCGCCCTTGCTGGTACTAGAGTTGGGACGCCTGTGCGCCCTAGGCATCAGGACAAGATGGCGGAGTTGCAGCTTCGAGCCGGTCTGGGGACACCGGAGGGAGCCGGCAAGGAGATGCCATGGTAGCCAGCCGTCCATGAGACCCAGAGGGAGTTGCCACAGAGGTAAAGAGGGTGAAGTGAGGGCGTCGAGCAGCGACGGACGCAACAGGCGTCCTACAGAGCCCGCCATGGGCTGCTCCCTGGTGGCTCTCCTTGTTGCGAAGAGCGGTGGTGAGGACAGCTTCAGGCCACAGAAGAGGAAGCAGGACCCGGCAGCATCTGCAGCAACAGTGGTGGCTCCCTGCTGTTTAGGAGGAGGCTTCCCAGGCACTGTAGTAGGCTGCGAAGAAGAAGCAGGGCCCGGCGGCAGCACTCCTGCAGCAGATGGAAGAAATGTGCGGTGGCTGCCGCAAAGATGAAGGACTCAGCGGCGGCTTTCTGCTGCAAGGATGGAGGAGAAGTGTGGTGGCTACCGCGAAGATGAAGGTCCCAGCAGCGGCGGTGCTATGGCCGCAAAAACAGAGTCGGCAGCAGCGGCTCACAAGCCACAAAGAGAAACCTCAGCAGCCCTTCCTGCTGCAGAGTGGCGTCGGGCCGATGGCCCGAGTACTGCAGCATTCCAAACAGTTTGGAATGTTCAGGCGAGGACATGGTTACAGAGCTGCCTCATGAGGAGATGATTAAAAAAAAATCAGTAAAGAGGCTAGTATAAGAACCCTGTAAACTATGCAGTTCTTAGGCACATTTGGAGTTTTTAAAGCTTTCATAACTAAATCAAATGAAGCCAAAAATCCTTATTTTGTGCTATTACCTTGAGTAGAAGGGTATTTGGTGATTCTTGGTAGTCCAAATATTCTATTAATAGACTGCTTGGCACTATTTATCTGATATCACAGCCAGGGATATGGATATCACTGTATCTGAAAATTTCTGATAGATACTGAATTCTGAGGAGGACAGTGAACATAGACAAGAGCAGGGATATTTTCTCTTAACTCTTTCAGAAAGATTTCTCTTGTTCTATAAAGTGATTAAAACACAGACAGAAAAGTGTACTAGTATTGTGCAAATGAGCAAATCTATGGAATTATTGTTTAGAAATATTTTATGCTACTTTGAAGATAAGATAAAAAGTAGCTATAGTAAAATATAAACACAGCTGACTAGCGAGTCAATTTTTTTATTAGCCTTTTAGAAAATATTGGATGTGTAAGAAGGGTGAGTGAATCTTACATATTATATTTTGTGTATTTCTATTTATTTATGATTGACACCATCAAAGTGGAAATATAACAAAGAGTATGTGCAAATCCACAGTGAAAAAGTTGTGAGGCACAAAGAAAGCTAAAGTGCTGGATCCACTTTTATCAATAATTAATGACAGTACTTGCATAAATCTGCCTAACAGAATTATAATATTAATTCTGGAATAAGAAATAAGATATCTCTCAAGAATAATTCTACTTTACTGGAACAAGAAAAATATAATTCAGACACAGATCCCATGAGTCCAAATGCTAAGTTTGAATATAAGTGATATCAAGTCCACCTAATAATAATTGCTGCAAAATCAAAAAGTTACAGTGACAGACACAGTGAGGGAGGAGAGTGTGAATGCTTCAGTGTCAACATCAAAGTCATCCTTATCAAAGTCTCACTTATTCCTTTTGTGCATAAGTGAGATTAGGGACTCTTAATTATTTATTTCATGATATTTAATTAGAGAAGTACAACAAGTCTTTGTGGACTATATAAAGGGAACTATTAGCACATCTTTGGATGAGTTGTAGGATTGAATATAGATAGACCACACAATATTATTTTATTTAAAACATTGATTAAGGAGAAGACTAAAGAGGATCCTGTAGACATCACATTCAAGAGGACAGACAGAGAGTAATACAGCCACACAATCGATGCTAGCCAGCTCTGAAAGTTAGGTCCAGTAGCGAGCCACAAAGGGAGGATGAACCAGCACTAGCCAGCAATGCCCTCTAGCATCGAAAGATAGCTGTTATACTTTGCTATATTCAGCTAAGTGTGCATACAGTATAGATAAATAGCAACATTTCTAACAGTAAAGCATAAAACCAAAGATATTGAGTCAAAACAAGAGGAGACAGTACAGCCAAAACACAAGAAAGAAATATAGAAAAGGGACATAAACAAGAAACTAACATATAGGAAGAGAGACACAGTTACACAGAGAATGGAGATCTAAATGAGAAAGGACCACAGTAGATTAAGAATATTAAGTTGTTGTGGAAGTGGACCCTTGGACTTAGGGGGAGTTGGCAAAACCCACAGGGAGGATCCCTTCAGGTCCCCCCCATCGGCAAGTGGAGCTGGATGAAGCATAGACCCAACTGAAGCTTCACCAATACCAGCCCTCATTCCACTTATGTTGAGCCCTTGTGTGGTGGGGCTGGCTTGACTTAGGAGCAGGCCTCTGTGGAGGTAAAGATAAATCTCATGGAAGATGTTGCAGCCCAGCACAGTAAGGGAAAGTGGAGTCAGGTCAAGCAGCAATCAGGACAGGTAGCAGGCAATCAGGCTGTGGTCAAGGCGGGCAGAGCTCTCAGAGTCAAGATTCAGGCAGTGGTCAGACCAGGTAAGTTCAGTCAATTCAGGCAGTTGTCAATGGCAGGTGGAGGTAAGCAGCACAAAGTCTAATCCGAGGTTAAGCCAGAAGTCCTAACAAAAGTCGAAGATGGAAGTCTGATCCAAGGTGAAAGACAGAAGTCTAATCCGAAGAGACAAACAATGAAGAGGAGGACAAGGGACCACAGGAGCAGGAAGAGATGCTGAAGACAGATGAGGACGACTGGCCAGAAAGTCCAGAACTCAAGACAAACTAGACTACCAATGGAACTGGGAATTAGTTTAGGAACTCAGGAACACAGTAGGAATCAGGAACCAGGAACACTGAGGAAATGCACTTCTCTAAGGAGATGATATATTGCCAAGGTATTGGATGGGTCTTGGCCTCTGCCCTTTATTGATCTGGAATGAAGCGCCTCAGGAAGTGCCTCCGAGGAGTTCCTGCCACTGGCCCTTTAAATTTAGTGCAGTCGGTGCGCAGGCACCCTAGGAAAGGCAGGGCCCCAAGGTCTCGGTGACGTCCTGCTGCATTTGAGAGTGGCCTGCTTGGGTGGCGTGGCTTCCTGCCATGTTTTGAGGAGGATCCGATGTTGGTGCCTAGTGAGTGTCCGGAGGGAGGCATGTCAGATGGCTGCATCTTACTGGTGAGGTGTGGCATTGGGAGGCCACAAGAATGGGCCTGGATGAGAGGTAAGAGTGGTCCACCGAATGCAGGATAAGTATTCAAGAAAGGACAGAGAAAGAAAACAAGTAGCAGTTCATACTTAACTTGAATAGCATCAGTAAGAAAAACTCCATCACATTTGTAATAATGGACAACAAAAAGTATGAAATCCTTTTAGTAGTCAAAGTTGGTTCATATAGTTTTCTGCACTGCATTACTAATCGAAGTACTTTATTCAATATTTATATGACTATGTCTCTTTATCAATTAGAATTGCTGGTACTTAACAGGTATTGATATCTAAATGGAAGCAAAGGAAATGAGCTCTTAATGGCCCAGGCATCAGGACCCTGCCTCCAGGTCGGTCACGGCATTGGGCCTGTGTTCGGGCTCCAGCCTAGGCCTAGGCCCAGATGTCATGACCTGGCATCCAAGTCATTTCATAGTGTTTGGTCTGGGCTTGGGCTCCAGCCTATGCTGAAGCCCAGGCTTTGGGCCCTGGCCCCCAAGTTTCTATACATGACCCTGCCCTCTGTGCATTCTGAACTCACAGATCAATATCCACATATCTCTGCTGCCCATACTCATCAAAAGCAGCAGAATGCTATTCTCATCTCCAGAAAATGGGTGCAGATTAGGTGATGCCAGCAGATATTAAAGAACTTGTATTCTTTACAACAGCACAACCAACAAGCATAAAAGACAGGAATCAAAAACAAGAAAGTAGTATAGAATCTGAATATTTCATACAACTAGAGTGCCTCCAGCTGCATGCAAAAGAAGAGAAGGCATGCTGGCAGACTGAATAAGGAGACTTTTAAAAGCCAGGATCTTCAAATATTGGTGTCTGTTGAAAGTAGTAGTTCCTAGGGATGTGCAGCAGGGACGGATTCGTCTCATTCGGTATTCGTATTCGTGGGGAGCCAAATCCGTTGCAGCTGTTCTCGGGGGACCCCGATCTGTTCATTAGTTACATATGTATTCATTTCCCAAAAAAACCCCCATCCCAACCCTTTAAATTTAATTAACTAGAACCCCCCACCCTCCTGACCCCCCCAAGACTTACCAAAAGTCCCTGGTGGTCCAGCGGGGTTCCTGGCGTGATCTCCTGCACTCAGGCTGTTGGCTGCCGGTATTCAAAATGGCGCCGATAGCCTTTGCCCTCACTATGTCACAGGGGCTACCGGTGCCATTGGTCGGCCCCTGTCACATGGTAGGAGCAATGGACGGCCATCTTGTGCTCCTACCATGTGACAGGGTCCCTGACCCTAGGGTCCCTAGGGTCAGGAGTCCCCCCTAAGACTTGTACAAGATGGCGCCAGCCGTCCATTGCTCCTACCATGTGACAGAGGCCGACCAATGGCACCGGTAGCCCCTGTGACATAGTGAGAGCAAAGCTAGTGGCGCCATTTTGAATACCGGCAGCCGACGGCCCAAGTTCAGGAGATTGCTCCAGGACCCCCGCTGGACCACCAGGGACTTTTGGTAAGTCTCGGGGGGGTCAGGAGGGTGTGGGGGGGTTATTTGTTAGATACGTTGTATTCATGGGGGTTCACTATACGTTTCGTGACCCCATGAATACAATGAATAGGGACATATACATTGCGGATTGCCAATACGTCGAAAACGAATGCACACCCCTAGTAGTTCCAAGCACACATTAATGGGCATTGAACAACATGGGAACATTCATGGGCTAGCGGTGGGAGCTCAGATTTCCTGCTGCATACTCAGAACAATGTAAATGAAGGTAATCAGACAGTATGCCCTGAAAAGTTTGAAACTTTTATATGTAATTCCAGAAGGGTGTTGAAGGTTATGGATCTGATTTGGAAATAAACTGGACAACATATGTGTGCAAATTTGTCTTCTACTAAATTGTATGTGAGATCATTCATTGCTATTGAACTTTATTTTAGGGGTACACAGGGAAATGTTTTTTGTTCTATCATTGCAGATGTTTTTCATTTTTGTTTAGTTTTCTTTAAGTTTATTTCAGTTTGTTTCATTTACAGAACTGGAAAAAAAACATTAAACAATAATAATCATTAAAAAAAAACCAAAACAAAAAAAACAAAAGAAAAAAAAACAAAAGGACAGTACGGCCTCCCAGTGCCAAAACAGAAAATCAACTCCCAGTCCTACCCCAGAAGCCCTGCTACACTCTCTGGAGATCTCTCACCACCTTCCTGAGATGTGCAAAATAGAAGGAAGCAAGAGAGATCCCCAGTTGCTCCTGCTCTGCTGAATCCTGGGTCAAAAATGGCATGGGCTTCAGGACTGGGCAGCACCATTTTCCAGCCAGAACCTGGTGGGGAGAAGTGACTGGCACACCCCTGCTCCTTTCTGCTTTGCAGATCCCAGGATGGGGGAAAGAGACCTCTAGGGAAGGATGGAAGGGGGGCTAAGGAGGAAAGCCAGGGGAAAAGAGGGTTTTAATTTTGCTGTTTTGGTGGCTTTCTGGGGTTTTTAATTTTTTTTTTTTGGCTGATTTTCTTAAAAGAAAATTAACAAAAAAAAAAAAAAGAACAAATTCCAAACTTTCTCTTTTTCACTTTGTTTCTAAATGCAACAAATGAGCATCCCTAGTTTATTTGCACTAGAATTTTTCTGTGTAAAATTGTGCAGTGTGCTACTTTTGTCTGTTCCAGTTCATCATATCAGAAATCAGCCGTTCCCTGAAATGTTTCTTCCCTCTCATTGGGAAACACCCCCCCCCCCCCGGAAGACCCTCTGCCTAGTGAGTATAGAAGAAGGGGGAGGGGACTTAAAAAAAATGTGTTTAATTTTGCACTAGTGTTTTCCCACTAAAAATACAGGGATAGTTTAATTGATAAATTAGAAGCAAATGGAGAAATCATCTAATACATTATTACTAGACAATCATAGTAAATTCACAACATTTTTCCAGGATAAGGTGCTGTTTATTTGCTTTTTGTGTGCATCTCTGGGATTTGAGATACATAAGAGACGATACTCCCTCACGTCCTAAAATAAATTGAAATAGTTCTGCTTAATCAAACCATTGTTTATAATGGGAAAACAAAACTGGGACTGTCTATTTTAAAGACAGAAAATATATTTTGAGCTTTTAAGAAGATTATTCTTAATAAGAAGATTTTCCTTTGAGCTTTTGAAAAGTTTTCTTGTACAATTTCAGTAACAGCTTTGACCGTAAGTACTGTCTGATTTTTGTGTCATTTGATTTTTCAATCTAAAGAGAGGAAGCAGAAAACAATTTCCATCAAACTTTCAAAGAAACATTTAAATCAATTTTCTTATATTACTGCAAGTATATAGTTAATTTATGTTGAAGAAAGTATTGTGGTTGCTATGTTAGTCTACTTGAATATGTAGAAATAGGGCCAGCAAACAAGAAGTAGGGGATACCTTTTTAGTGGACTATCTCAATATGTATAAGTGACCAGCTTTTATGAGCTATGCTCCCTTCTCTGACCTGATGAGTTTTGAAAACAAACGGAGCTTTTGTGATCCAGTCTACAGTTTACTTGTATATTGGAGCAACATCACCCTTAGTTCATTTTCCATTGCCTCGATGAAGAGAGCAAAGCTCACAATAGCTAGTCAAAAATGTATTACGCTATTTCAATAATAAGGTTTCACCTACAACTTGTTTGTCAACCTTTATATTTACATATCTAACATAACCACCACAATATGATATGTGAGTACATAGAATACTTACTACAGAAAATAGAAGTTATAGTTTTATGCCCTTTCAATATGTATAATCTGCCTAAGTATAAAAAAGTGTACCTTCAGTATATTACTGATATAAAAAATAGAAATGTATAGGATTCCAGTAATATACAATTGAACATTGAAACTAGTAACCCTCCATCAAGACTTCATATTTATTATTGTCCATTTACACATGATAAAAAGATTGATTCTCATCTTCAGTCTTAGAGAAGAGAAGACTGTGAGGGGATATGATAAAGGTCGATATTCAGCACCACTTAGCCAGATATGTAAGGACTTATCTGGCTAAATTGCAGTGGCTGAAAATCTGGCCATGTTTAGTGGCTGCTACTTATCCAGATACATAATTAGCTGGATAAGTACTTATCTGGCTAAGTGTTGGGTGGGAAATAGGTGTTTCAGAGAAGGTCAACTTATCCAGTTAACATAGTCAGCTAAGTAGCAATATTCAAATTTATCTGGCTATGTTATCCGTATAAGTTAGACCTTCTCAATAGCAGGTCTAACGTTAGCTGGATAAGACTTATTTTGCTAATGATTTAATCTGGTATATTCAGCCAGGGTTGCCCACTGACTCCAGATTTTCAGACAGGTTGATCCAGTCCTGGATTAACTACCCTGCATGTCGGCACTTATAGTCTTGGTTTTCTTAGAGAATGCAATAAGGAAATCAGAATAAATCCCAGCATGCAATGGGATAAAACTTGGACTGAATCAACCTGGCCTGAAAATCTGTAGCTAGTTGGAAACCCTATATTCAGCAGCTGTGCTGTTGAATATCTTTGTAAGTTAGCCGACTAAGGGCTTTATTTTCTAAACATATCGCATGCGATAAGGGACGTTTCGCACACGAAATGTCCCTTTTCGCGTGCGATACCAAAATGGGGGTGGAGTCGGCCCCAGAAGAGGAGGAGTTGGGGTGTCACTGGGCCGACTCTGCGAAAATGCTGCGGACGACGAAAAGGTAAGGCCCTTTTCGCGTCCGTGTACGCGCCCAATAGCTACACCTCCTATGGTGGCGCTATTGGGTGCGAAACCGGCAGCGATCGCACCGCGACGGTGCGATCGCTGCTGGCTAGCGCAGGCCCGCCTCCCGTTTCGGCCCCCCACCCCTCATTTCCTAAAGTATCGCAGGCCTGCGATACTTTAGAAAATGAGGCCCTAAGTCTTATCTGGCTAACTTTCTTAAATGGCTATGTTTGAATATCTATCCTGAGAGGTTTATGAAATCATGAGAGGTATGGAACAGGTTAATAGGGGAAAATTATTTGCCCTTTCAAATAGAATTAGGACTAGGGGACAATTCATCAAACTTACTGGTAACAGAATTAAAACAAATTTTAAAAAGTAATTTTTCAAATAACAACATATTAAGCTGCCTTGGATGTGGTCAAATTTAAAATTATAACTGGGTTTAAAACAGGTGTGTTGAAGTTTATGGAGGACAAGTCCATTAACAATTATTAGCTAAGTAGACCTTGGGATCACTGGTACTTACATCTGAGAATGAACAATGGGGGATCTTCTCATTAAGATATGCCATCTTCTTTCGAGTGACCCAGATTGGCCACTGTTGGAGGCAGGATGCTAACTTCTATGGATCATTGTTCTGACCCAGGGTGCAGCACAGACATCTTTTTATGCTGTATATTCTTTTAGTGTACCATGGACTTCACTACGAATGGTTTTCCTATAAGCGCAGGATGGGGAAATCTATATGATAGATCAGATCTTGTGGCTCTCGTTTCCTTACCGATGCCCAGACTTGCTGTACTGATGAAAGGAGATCGCTAAGTTAATATCCTCTTTAACACAGACTGTTGTCCATGTTTGAACATAGGAATCATTAGAAGGTCTCAAATCAAGAGATACATTTAAAGGTGAATTTTAAAAGCCTGGCACACGCATTAATTATAGGGGATGTGAGAATAAGTTGGGCTTGCGCGTGCTGAGCGGATTTTAAAAGCCAGTGAGATATGCACATATCTCCCACTGTGAGCAAATCTCAAACGTTTTCATTAAGAGGCAGGGAGTGGGCATGGCCTGGGTGAGGCAAGGGTGTTTTGGGGCATGAACCTGAGTTGTGCACGTAAATACTTATGCAGTCCAGCGTATGCCAAGGCTGCCTGCTGCGTAATTTTACTTCTGCTATGGATGATGTGTAAGCTAAAAAATAAAGAAAAATAGGCAGATCTGGGAGGTTTAAGGGTCGGGGCTAATTGGGGAGAGTGAAAGCTATTAAATTAGGGGTGTTTGGAGAAACTATCTTTTCACTGGGCAAACTGGGGACAAACTGGTAAAACTGGGAATAGTGTGGGCACCCCCCCCCCACCTTTTAAATTCCCGCAATGTTACCGAGTACATTGTAATTTCCTTTTCCCAAATTATTCCATGTAAACCGATGTGATGTACTTCGAATGTCAGTATATAAAAGTGTTAACTAACTAACTAAATAAATAAATATATTTATGCAGAAGCGGAATTTGTGTGCACAGGCACATGCCTACTTAAAATTTGGCACACATGTGTGCAGCCAGGCTATTTTAGAACATGGGTGCATATATGCATGCAAGTTATAAAATAGCTGTGTCCCTGGGCATGGGCTGACGCACGCTTGTACATGTGCGCCCATACACCGGTTTGAAAGTTACCCTCTGAGACAACATGACTTTGAGCCTAAATCTCTGCTCAGTACCCAGTAGATGTGTGAACAATCCAGTCAAACTTGAGCTAAGTGAATTTCAGTCTGTTCCAAATTCAAAAGTGTTTTTGGCTTTTCTCCAGGTACACTGGGGAAATCCATTTGCATTTTACTGCAAAATGTAGGATAAATGTATGGTTTCAAATAAAGAAAGTCTACAAATTTGAATTGAATTTGCCAATCTGAAGAAATCAAAAGCACAATTTTTGAAAGCCTAAAGTAACATTTGAATCTACTTTGGATTTCTTCAAAGTGTTTGAGAAATCTATTTTGAAAGAGTTAGCACCTTAGAATTAGATCATGGTGGAAATGTGCTCTACAGTAAGGGTGACTAACTCCAGTCCTTGGAACCACAAACAGACCAGGGTTTCAGGGTGTGCACAGTGAATATGCATGAGATAGATTTGCATGAACTGCCACCATTGTATGCAAATCTATCTCATGAATATTCATTGTGGATATCTTGAAAGCCTGACCTATTTGCGGCTCTTGAGGACCAGAGTTGGCCACCCCTGCTCTAGCATTTAGATCAGTGGTTCTCAGAAATGTCATGGAGGACCCCCCAGCCAATCGGATTTTCAAGATATACGATTTGATATGTAAAATCGAACACCGGTATATAAAAATAAATAAAATAAATAAATAAATAAAATGAGATAAAACTTGCATGCTAAGGAGGCAGTGCATGCAAATTTCTCTCTTGCATATTCATTGTGGATATCCTGAAAACCCGACTGGATGGAAGTCCTCCAGGACTGGTTTGGGAACCTCTGATCTAGATAATATTGCAGCTCTGTACATTACAGACTAACTTAATATCCCTTTTTTAAGGATATAGTCACTTCATCTACTGCTTAAATCATAACTTTGAAAATGAGTCATTATTTTTAGCATCCTTTACACCATTTGTTTAAATTATTTTAACAGAGAAAAATCAGCATGTTGAATATGTGGATGGGAAAAAATCAAACCTCTGTGACAGAATTTGTATTCTTGACATTCGCTAACATTCCAGAGTACCATGTTCTACTCTTTGTTGTATTTCTCCTCGTGTACCTGATTCTTCTTGCAGAGAATATTTCATTGATGATTGTAATAAAGGTTGATGCTTGTCTTCATACCCCCATGTACTTTTTTCTTTTCAACTTGACCCTTTTGGAAACATGCTATACATTGGTTATCATCCCTCAGATGCTGGTACATCTCCTATCAAAAAAGAAAACAATTTCCTTTGCTGGCTGTGCTACCCAAATGTTTTTTTTTGTTGGCTTGGGGAATGCAGAGATATTCCTTGTGTTGGCCATGGCCTATGATCGCCTTGTGGCTGTCTGTAATCCCCTGCGCTATAACACCATCATGAGTAAAAAGCGTTGCATTACACTGATGTGTGCTGTACTGGTAGCTGGGTTACTGCTCTCAGTGGAAGAAACTGTGTTAGTTTTCCACTTACCCTTTTGTGGCTCTAATGAGATCAATCACTTTTTTTGTGATGTTGGACAAGTTGTAATTCTAACTTCAGCTTGCATTGATTTCTTCTTCCTTTATGAAATAGTATTTCTTGTTTCTGCCTTACTATTATTTACCATTCCTTTTGTTTTAGTGTTGATATCATATATGTACATCATCTCAGCAATACTGAAAATTAAATCTGCTGATGGGAGGCACAAAGCATTTTCTTCTTGCTCTTCTCACCTCACACTGGTTATTCTACAGTACAGCTGTTTGAGCTTTATGTATCTTCGACCAAAATCCACTTTTTATTTGGATAAAGACAGATTATTTGTTGTCATTTATACCATGGGAACTCCTATATTAATACCTATCATCTATAGCTTAAGAAATAAAATAGTAAAGGATGCTTTTAAGAAAATCATAGCAAAGAAATTATTTTTGCCATTGTAAACCTTGGATAAATTAGTCATGGACAGTCTCAGAATGTGAATTATCTACAGTATATAGATCATATTAGGGGCATTATAAAAAATGGATGCCTAAAATGTTGAGACGTATAACATAAATAAAGGACTTTCTTTTAATGGTTTTTTTTCTGATTAAAGAGTGGTTTCTGCCTGACTATGCAAAGGTGGTAACTTCCAAAAAGGTGTTGACTCAGGAGTGGATGGTGAGTTGGGTTAAGATTGGAGTTCTCTGCATGCTAATGTTATGACTTTGTTATTTTGGACGACTTCTGTTCCAGAAATTTTGAATAAAAATTGTAATAAAATACAAAAAACTAAAAAAGTCTGAGGCATTCAAACTGCTTTTTTCTTTGTAGATGCTTTCAGAACGGAGTGTCTATGGCAAGCTGCAAAGCCCAGGAATCAGGAAACACATGGCTCTCTTTCATTGTGGAAAAACTGTATTACTTAATTTCAAAATCTACTGCCTAGTGTGTCAGCCCTCTGCCCCTTGCACAGACATTCACATTCCCCTACAAACCCTTTCCTATTGATATTTATATTTCCTAATGCAACTGTTTAAACGCTGAGGCTGGGTATGTTGGTTCATGCTTATCAATACTAGCAATAGGTAAATGAATGTAAGATTTTATTCAAAGGCACAGCTAAGCCACTGAATATATGCTTATATATCTGCGCTTAGCTGTATAAGTTATAACCTGCTACATTAGACCTGCTCTATGGCATATAAAACTTATCCGGTTAACCTATGTGATTAACACTGAATATTGGTTAACTTATAAGGCTAACTCACTCTATCCTAATCTGCCCACTACATGCCCGCAACTTATGCGGCTAACTTTTTAGCCAGATAGGTGACTTATGTGACTAATTGGAGGCTGCTGAATATAGGTGCATATTCAGTGGCTGCTACATAGACTTATCTGGCTAAATAGCACTGAACACACTTTGAATAATGATCTCTAAGATAATAAAGAAGACACAGCAACCTATATATTTAGAAATTTTGTCGAAAATAGAGCTCTTTACATTACAAAAAAGATGTTTGGAAGTGTTCTGATTACTTTATACAAATATATCAATAGATCTCCTAGGGATTTTATCCGTGATCTTTTTATCTTTATGGCAACAAGCAAAGTTAGGGGCCATGCTTAAAGGAAAATAGATTTCACCATTTTCAGAGGAAGAGGCTCAGCACTCAAAAAGCAATAAAATTATGGAACAATTGTACCACATGGAAGGACAATTTCAAAGCAATTTATGGGCTAACTTGCTGGTGCGGCAGTTAATACTCTTAATAAGCCTTTATACTCTGATGCAACTCCAACTTTACTCTCTGCTTCAATGGCAGGGGAAAAGGTGAACTGGATTCTGACAGCAACCAATGAGGCCCCGGCTTTTACAGTCTGGGGAACTGATAAGCTTGGGGGTAACCTCACAGTGCAGTGGTGGTTACTACCATTAAACAATACCCCTTGATGCTTTTGATGCAACTGCATTTTATTTTAAATGACTGTTGAGATATGATGCAATCTATGTGTCAATTTCCAATCTATGTTTGATGCAACTGCAGCATTGCTCTCTGCTTTGAAGTAGGGGGGTGGGGATGGAGAGAAAGAGGAATTTGGATTCAGAGACAACCAAAACAAGCCATGACATTTTTACAGTCTGGGGTACTGATGCACAGACATTAAGGAAAAACACAGGACTGCTTCTACGGCCAATCCATAAGCAAAGCACGCCAAGCAGCACTGACTAATACATGGGGGTAACTTGCATGGCATGGCAGATACCACCATGGGAAGCTTGCTGGGCAGACTGGATGAATAACTGGTTCTTTTCTGCTGTATTTCTATATTTCTATATTTATAAAATATTTTACCCATATTAATTAGGTGGCTGAAAATTATCATTTCTCAATATTGCTAAATGTCCTTGTTCTTTTAGCATATGGACTTTTATCCACATTGCGAGGAGGCATTCCTGAGGAAGTGTTTATGTTGGGAAAGCAAACGTACATACATAGAGGATATTTTCAAATTTTCATGTGTACATTTTCAGCAAAAATCTAGTTGCTGAGAAAGCAGGCGCAAATGACCATGCATGCTTTGTGGCAACTTTTAACACAAATATACAGCATCAGGATCACTTGTGCTATTAGGGGGATAATGGAAGGGATGAGATGCTGGAGGAGGGGGAGGGCTATGGGATCTTAGGATAGGTGGTGGTGAGATAATGGAAAGCCCATGGGTTTTCTGAAACACTAGTGAGCAGGGAAGGTCTGTGGCTCCTAGATTTCCTGCTCCGATCTCCGGCTCCTGCTTCCATTCTCACCTGGGACTTACAGTTTCCAGCTTTGACTTTAGGCTCTGACTTTGTCCCTTTGGTACTTTCCAGCTGTCTTTCCCTGAAAAGACCTGATGGCCACTCGAACCCAAGGACTCAACCTGCAGGGGGACAGTGGCTTTTACAGGTGAAGATTCCTGCTCCAGAATACCCATCCTTCTTGAAGATACATCTATCTGCTTCATGTATATTCTAAATCCATAGCGGAATGAGCTGTGACAGAGCCCTGCATTTTATATAAGGGACATGGCAGGTAGGCAGAGCAGAAGCAGCAACATACCTAAGTTGGCACATTTGGGGCATGGCAGGTAGAAAGAGCGGTGACAGCAAGACCCCTAAGGTGGGAAATCTGGGGCCTGGCATATAGGCAGAGTAGTAGCAGTAAGACCCCTAAGGAGGTTTTTTTGCTCCTTGACCATGTTCCTGGATCCTGCTCTGGTCGTGACTTTCAGTTCCTGGCTCCTGCTCCTTTTCTAGTCCTGCTAGTGGCGCCTAGGTTTCCTGCTTCTTCCTGTATATTCTAGACCCAGAGCAGAGTGAGCCATGACAGCCCCCTGCATTTTATATAAGGGACCTGGCAGGTAGGCAGAGTGGTAGAAGCAATATACCTAAAGTGGCACATCTAGGGCATGGCAGGGAAGGAATGTGGTAGCAAGATTCCTAAGTATGTACATTTGTGCCATAGCAGATATGAAGACCGGTGATAGCAAGATCTCTAAGGTGGTATATCTAGGGCATGGCAGGTAGGCATAGTAGAAGCAAAACCCCTAAAGTTTTAAAGAGGCATGGCAAGTAGGCATATTGCAGCAAGACCCTCTAAGGTGGTAAATCTGGAGAATGGCAAGTAGGCAGAGTGGCAGCAAAGCCCTCAAAGTGTTTTCAGTCATATTGCCTCTCCAAGGGAAATTCAAGCAAAGGCAGATTAATTTTCAAAAAGATCAGCTTTTCCATCAACTCTGGCACCAGCCTTGAGCAATGAGGGATCTCCAGATCCATGCCATTGGGAAGACACATTCACTAGGCATGCCAGTTGGTGGGGAAGAAAGATATTACTGTGCTACCTTGGCTATGTCTTGCCAGACTGTGGTCTTGTATGGCCAATATGTCAATGCATCTGTGCTCATTTCCTCGATGGGCTTTGCGAGATATTGTTTCATAGAAATTTTTGCTATGGTCTCCTTTGCTAGGGCGGGCTGAGGGTCTCTCTTTCTAGCTGATTTAGCTATGACCTGTCTCAGGAGAGATGTTTCTTTGTGGGCAACATAGCTTTGGTTTATTGAGGTGGGGGAAGAATTAGTAGCTGACAGGGTACTACTCCTGCTTGCAATATACTTTGGCCACTCCTTCCTGTGTTATATCCCCACTTTGTCTCTGCCTCTGCCTTTGCTACTCCACACGCCCTAGCTACCAACTTCATGAACGTGAGATGCTGGGATGGAGTGAGAGACTCCCTTTCACCTGTGGATCACAAAATGCAGCAACTCTGTATGTATTGTTTTCTGTGAGAGAGGTTTTATTCTCTCTTGCACTTCCTGCTGCAAGGAGTTCTGAAACTTCAACCCCTCTGCTTCCATTCCCTCTTGCTCACAGAAGCCCTCTAACTTGCCCTCCAGAATTTTTACTATAGGGATTGTTTAGCCTCAGCCTTACTATTCCTTATTATAAAGGGTTTCAGTTCCCTAACTAGTTATCTTTATTTTTAGATTAAACTGCTTGCTGTGGCTAAACCTTCGGGAGGGGTAGCTTCTCTCCCAGATCCCTTTTCTGTAAGATATGTCTCAGAAACATAATTCATCTTTTATTAGTATTAAATCATAACAATGAGCAATCCTTACTGCAGGGTGCCATAATACATATTTCCCTTTGTGCTGTCAATTACGCATTACTCCCACCCTTGCATCCCTCGATTATTTTTATCATTTATTTCCAATGTATGCATAATTTCCTCTTTTCCCTTGTGCAAAGGCATAAAAGTTCACAGTGATTCATAAATATGTGCATGTGTTTGCATATATATATTTTATTACCCCTCTCCTTTACATCCCCCTCCCCTGCATCTGCTTCCCTCTGCAGTATTCGCACTTCTGTATTGTCAAAAAAGCAAAACTGCTTACCTGTGATAGGTGTATCCCAGGACAGCAGGATGTAGTCCCCACATATGGGTGACATAACTGGATGGAGCCCTATCACGGAAAACTTTCTGTCAAAGTTTCTAGAACCTTTTGACTGGCACACTGAGCCCACTGAGAATGCCCAGCATTCCATGATCCCTCGAGCCACAGGGGTCTCCCTTCAGTCTCGTTTGTAGCAATGAGTGTTAGCAAAAAAAATAAAATAGTAAAACGTATCGGACCCAACTCCGCGGGGTGGTGGGTGGGTTTTGTGAGGACTACATCCTGCTGTCCTGGGATTACACCTTTTACAGATAAGCAATTTTGCTTTATCCCAGGACAAGCAGGATAATGGTCCTCACATATGGGCGATTAGCAAGCTACAGGCTGAGCCATATTTGATTTGGACCAACAGCGCATAACTTGTGCAACAGGCACAACAACTGGTGAGCTGTTGGAAAAAATGAGGCAGCCTGAAATCACAGCAGGTTGGATGTAGGAGTTGGGATTATACTGGAAATAAGTTCTTTAAGACAGATTGTCTCTAGGCTGAATCTTGTCATCCTTCCTTGTCCAAAGAGTAATGTGCTGCAAAGGTGTGTAGAGAACTCCAAATTGCAGCCTTACAGATGTCAGTAATGGGCACTGAACGATAGTGTGCTACGGATGTTGACATGGCCCTTTTACTGAGAGCGCCTTTACTCGCCCCTGGAGAGGAAGGCCTGCTTTCTCATAGCAGAATTCAATACAGTCTGCTAGCCAGTTAGAGAGAGTTTGTTTGCCCACCATAACTCCTGGCTTATTTTTGTCAAAAGAGATGAAGAGTTGGGTGGATTTCCTATGGACTGCAGTGCGGTCTAGATAAAAAGCAAGTGCACGTTTACAATCCAAGGTGTGCAAAACTTTCTCGCCCTGGTGAGAGTGGGGTCCTGGAAAGAAAGTAGGCAAAATAATGGATTGGTTAAGGTGAAAGCAAAATTGCTTACCTGTAATAGGTTTTATCCCAGGACAGCATGATATAGTCCTCACATATGAGTCACTGAACGGAGCCCTATCACGGAAAACTTTCTGTCAAAGTTTCTAGAAACTTTTGACTGGCACAGTGAGCCCACTGAGCATGCCCAGCATGCTATGATCCCTCGAGCCATAGGGGACTCCCTTCAGTCTCGTTTGTAACAATAAGCTTTAGCAAAAATAAAATAACAAAACACTTCAGACCCAACTCCGCGGGTGGTGGGTGGGTTTCGTGAGGACTACACCCTGCTGTCCTGGGATAACACCTATTACAGGTAAGCAATTTTGCTTTATCCCAGGACAAGCAGGATATAGTCCTCACATATGGGTGATTAGCAAGCTACAGGCTGAGTTATATTTGATTTGGACCAACAGTGTAAACTTGTGCAACAGGCACAACAACTGGTGAACTGTTGGGTAAAACTGAGGCAGCCTGAAATCACAGCAGGTTGGATGTGGAAGGAGTTGGGATTATACTGGAAATAAGTTCTTTAAGACAGATTGCCCATAGGCTGAATCTTGTCATCTTTCCTTGTCCAAACAGTAATGTGCTGCAAAGGTGTGAAGAGAAGTCCATGTTGCAGCTTTACAAATGTCAGTAATTGGTACCGAACGATAGTGTGCTACTGAGGTTGACATTGCTCTTACCAAGTAGACCTTTACTTGTCCCTGGAGAGGAAGGCCTGCTTTTTCATAGCAGATCTCTATACAATCTGCTAGCCAGTTGGAGAGAGTTGTTTGCCCACTGCTTTACACGGTTTGTTTTTATCAAAAGAAACAAAAGAGCTGGGTGGATTTCCTATGGAGTACAGTGTGGACTAGGTAATTTGCACGTGCACGTTTATAGTCTAAGGTGTGCAAAACCCTCTCACCTTGGTGAGAGTGAGGTCTTGGGAAGAATGTGGGCAAGACTATGGACTGATTCAAGTGGAAGTCCGTAACCTCCTTGGGAAGGAATTTTGGGTGAGTACGGAGGACCACTCGGTCATATAGGAACCATGTATAGTGTGAGTATGTGACAAGTGCTTGTAACTCACTTACTCTTCTAGCGGAAGTAATAGCTACTAAGAAGAGAACTTTCCATGTATGAAATTTAATATCGCAGGAATCTATAGGCTCAAAGGGAGAACGCATGGGCCATGTTAGTACTACATTAAGGTCCCATTCTGTGACTGGTGGCCTAATCGGTGGTTTTAACTGAATTAAACTTCTCATAACTCTACTGATGAGGGGTTGGGCTGATACTGGGGCTTCCCCTACTCCTTTGTGGTAAGCTGAGATGGCACTCAGATGTATCCTTATTCCTTACTGACGTAGTCTGGAGTCCAGAGTCTAAGAGTGTTAGGCTCCACTCCTCCAGAGGGGAGGAGTTAGCAATCTGTTGTGAATCTGCTCCTAAGGAAGAAGGAGTTTGCAATCTTGTTATGATCTACTCCTCAAGGAGTTAGCAATTTTTTTTATGCTGGAGTCTTCAAGAAGGGAGGAGTTAGCAATCTTGTTATGCTTTGGCTCCTGAGGAAGGAGGAGTTAGCAAACTGATACAAGCAGAGTGCTTGGAGAGGGCACTCAGCTGTAGAGGAATGTAGATAGGTGGATCCTTTGGCCGATGGCAGATGACTGCACCCCCAGGAGGATACCCTGAGAAGGATCACCGGCTAGGCTTGAGTACGGAGACAGACACAGATAATTCTTTTATTAGACAGGTTAGTAGAACCACCAGAGGTGGCAGTAGTGAGCTGATATGCCTGGCAGGGCTGAAGTCCCTCAGGTACTGGAACAGTGATCCCAGGGTTGAGCTGTAGAGAAACTTATAGTGAGTAGATAGGGTATGCTGTGTTCATAGCCAGAACTAGATGACAAAACTCACATAAGGTCTTTAGGAAGCTCAGTAGCTGGAAAGGGTTAGGCCCTCGAGGAGTGAGTACCTGGTTCCAGGGAAAGCTCTGAGAGAGTAATGGTAACTCACAAATGTCTGTATCTGCGATAGCTTCTAGGCAGTAGAGAATCTTCAGAGTGTTCAGGAACATGGGCCCTCGAGGAGCGAGAACCAGTTCCTATCTACAATCTGAAATAGAGAAAAGAGAGCGAGGCCCCCGAGGATCGGGTACCCCTGGTAAGTCCGAGGAGGCAGAGTAGCTTGGATGAATCCTTGCTAACTCAATTAGTTAGCATATACTGAGACCTTTTATATTGGAAGCGGATGACGTCAGCTCAGGAGGATGCCCCGAGGTCCGCGCCCTTGCTGGTACATCAATCGGAGTGCGCACGCATGCGACCTACGTCATCAGGAACATGGCAGATCCACAGCGTCGTGCCGGTACGGGGACGCTGGAGGGAGACGGCAAGAAGATGCCGCGGCAGCTAACCGTCCATCAGACCCATAGGGAGTCACCACAGAGGTAAAGAGGGCGGAGTGAGGGCGTCAAGCAGCGACGGACGCAACAGAGAGGTGACAAAGTGTTGTAGCTTCACTAGAGTTTTGGTTATTAGCGGTATTGGAGGATACACGTATAGAAGGCCTGCGATCCAGGGGCGAGCAAAGGTGTTTCTCTGTTTGTGCAGGGAGCAGAATTTGTCCACCTTGTGGTTCAGCTCGGATTTAAGAGGTTCACTGTTGGTTGACCCCAATGTTGGAATATTTTGGTTGCTACCAAGGGATCCAGGGACCACTCGTGGGGCTGGAACTGCCGACTGAGGTAATCTGCAACCACATTGTGTATGCCTGCTAGATAAGTGGCCCGGAGAAAAATGGAATGTGTCAGGGCCCAGCTCCAAATTTTTGTCCCTTCTTGACTAAGGAGATAAGAGCCCATACCCCCTTGTTTGTTCAGGTACCACATGGCAACTGTGTTGTCTGTTTGAATTAACACAGTCTTGTGTGAAAGGCAGTCCTTGAATGCATATAGGGCATAACATATAGCTCAAAGCTCCAGGAAATTGATTTGGAAAGTTGCCTCGAGTTTTGTCCAAGTACCTTGAGTCTGAAGACCCTCTGTATGTGCTCCCCAGCTCAAGGTGGATGCATCTGTAGTGAAGGTTATTTGTGGAACAGGTTGCTGAAAGGGTAGGCCTGTGAGCAAGTTGTTTGTGTTCATCCACCAGAGAAGGGATGAACGTAACTGGTGGGATATTTGAATTGGAGATGACAGAGGTTGAATGGCTTGGAGCCACTTAGATTTTAATGTCCATTGGGTTATTCTCATGGCTAATCTGGCCATGGGAGTGACATGAACTGTAGAAGTCATGTGACCTAGCAGAGTCAGGAACTACATAAGAACATAAGACATAAGAAATTGCCATGCTGGGACAGACCAAGGGTCCATCAAGCCCAGCATCCTGTTTCCAACAGAGGCCAAAAACCAGGCCACAAGAACCTGGCAATTACCCAAACACTAAGAAGAACCCATGCTACTGATGCAATTAATAGCAGTGGCTATTCCCTAAGTATAATTGATTAATAGCCATTAATGGACTTCTCCTCCAAGAACTTATCCAAACCTTTTTTGAACCCAGCTACACTAACTGCACTAACTACCTTCTCTGGCAACAAATTCCAGAGCTTTATTGTGCGTTGAGTGAAAAAGAATTTTCTCCGATTAGTCTTAAATGTGTTACTTGCTAACTTCATGGAATGCCCCCTAGTCCTTCTATTATTTGAAAGTGTAAATAACCGAGTCACATCTACTCGTTCAAGACCTCTCATGATCTTAAAGACCTCTATCATATCCCCCCTCAGCCGTCTCTTCTCCAAGCTGAACAGCCCTAACCTCTTCAGCCTTTCCTCATAGGGGAGCTGTTCCATCCCCTTTATCATTTTGGTTGCCCTTCTTTGTACCTTCTCCATCGCAACTATATCTTTTTTGAGATGCGGCGACCAGAATTGTACACAGTATTCAAGGTGCGGTCTCACCATAGAGCGATACAGAGGCATTATGACATTTTCCTTTCTATTAACCATTCCCTTCCTAATAATTCCTAACATTCTATTTGCTTTTTTGACTGCTGCAGCACACTGAGCTGACGATTTTAAAGTATTATCCACTATGATGCCTAGATCTTTTTCCTGGGTGGTAGCTCCTAACATGGAACCTAACATCGTGTAACTACAGCAAGGGTTATTTTTCCCTATGTGCATCACCTTGCACTTGTCCACATTAAATTTCATCTGCCATTTGGATGCCCAATCTTCCAGTCTTGCAAGGTCCTCCTGTAATGTATCACAGTCTGCCTGTGATTTAACTACTCTGAATAATTTTGTATCATCCGCAAATTTGATAACCTCACTCGTCGTATTCCTTTCCAGATCATTTATATATATATTGAAAAGCACCGGTCCCAATACAGATCCCTGAGGTACTCCACTGTTTACCCTTTTCCACTGAGAATATTGACCATTTAATCCTACTCTCTGTTTCCTGTCTTTTAACCAGTTTGTAATCCACGAAAGGACATTGCCTCCTATCCCATGACTTTTTATTTTTCGTAGAAGCCTCTCATGAGGGACTTTGTCAAATGCCTTCTGAAAATCCAAATACACTACATCTACCGGTTCACCTTTATCCACATGTTTATTAACCCCTTCAAAAAAATGAAGCAGATTTGTTAGGCAAGACTTCCCTTGGGTAAATCCATGTTGACTGTGTCCCATTAAATCATGTCTTTCTATATGCTCTACAATTTTGATCTTGAGAATAGTTTCCACTATTTTTCCCGGCACTGAAGTCAGGCTCACTGGTCTATAATTCCCGGATCGCCCCTGGAGCCTTTTTTAAATATTGGGGTTACATTGGCCACCCTCCAGTCTTCAGGTACAATGGATGATTTTAATGATTGGTTACAAATTTTAACTAATAGATCAGAAATTTCATTTTTGAGTTCCTTCAGAACCCTAGGATGCATACCATCCGGTCCAGCTGATGGGCTGTCACTGTTCACTTTGTGTGCAGAGAGCTTGCTAAAGTGGAGAGAATCTCTGTGCGGTCTTTTGGGAGGAAGGCTTTGGATACAGTAGTGTTCAAGTCTGCCCCTATGAATTGTAGAATGTGAGATGGTATGAGGTGGGATTTTTTGTAGTTGATTAAAAATCCCAATGAGTGAAGCAGATTGTGCATTTGAGCGAGTTGAGAGCTCCTTGTCTTGATTGGCTCTTGATGAGCCAGTCGTCGAGATATGGGAATATGTGTATGTTTTCCTTGCGTAGATGGGCCGCTGCTACAGATAGGCATTTCGTGAATACTCTGGGTGCTGAGGCAAGTCCGAATGGCAGAACTCGGTACTGAAAATGTTGGTGCCCCACCAGGAAATGCAGGAACTTACGATGAGGGGGAAATATTGGAATGTGAGCGTAAACGTCTTGAAGATCCAGAGAACAGAGCCAATCTCCTGTTTGAAGTAGAGGAAGCATGGTGCCTAAGGATACCATTCTGAACTTTTCTTTCCGCAGAAATTTGTTGAGTTTTCGAAGGTCTAAGATGGGACGTAGACCTCCTGTTTTCTTTGGAATGAGAAAATAGCGGGAGTAGAATCCTCTGCCCTGCTGAAGTCGGGGAACTGGTTCCATGGCCCTGGCTCTCAGGAGGGTGGATAATTCTGCTTGCAGAAGTGTGGAATGATATTGTGTTACCCAAAGCGAGCTTGGTGGAGTGTCATTTGTTACTTTGAGAAAGTCCAGATGATAACCTTGAGATATATTGAGAGTACCCATTGATCGGTGGTGATGTTCAACCAACTGGGACGAAAAAATGATATCCAACCTCCTACAGGTAGATTTGGGGTTGGGTTGGTGGAGAAGCTGCTGTCCTCTGGCAAGATTTCAAAATCCTGAGGCAGGGCCTGTCTGAGGCAGAGGTTGGGCCCTGGGTGCTCTGGGTTGTCGGTCTTGGCTTCTCTGAGCTGGTCTTGATGGCCTACCATGGGGTGCTGGAGGATAGTATTTCCGTGGCCTGTAATATGGTTTCCTAGAATCTTTCCTGGCTGTTCACCATGTCTGGCTGTGCACTAATGTGTGTGGTGTGTACACACAAAAGCTGCTTGCTTGTAAGCACAAAAGAGGCAGACTCCCTGGGCACTTGACTGCACAGACCCACCCAATAGTTAGGTTCAGTCTGTTAAAACTACCCACTGCCCACTGACACTGTGCCTGGCTGTGCACTAATGTGTGTGGCATGCACACAGAAGCTGCTTGCTTGTAAGCACAAAAGAGGCAGACTCCCTGGGCACTTGACTGCACAGACCCACCCAATAGTTAGGTTCAGTCTGTTAAAACTACCCACTGCCCACTGTCACGGTGCCTGGCTGTGCACTAATGTGTGTGGTGTGTACACAGAGACGCTGCTTGCTTGTAAGCACAAAACAGGCAGACTCCCTGGGCACTTGACTGCACAGACCCACCCAATAGTTAGGTTCAGTCTGTTAAACTGCCCAGTGAAGCCCAGTGCACAGAGAGACTAAGTAATTTGAATTAAAAAAAAATCAGTTTAAAAAAGCTGGAATTTTTGTCACTCCAGAAAAATGGATGAAATTGAAAATAATATATCTCTCCAAACCAGCCCAACACCCTAAATGGTGGTCAGTGCTAGCTGACCTAGCACAGCTTCTCTTCTCAATCAGAGATCACCAAAATAAACAGCTTGAAAGAAACAGGACTAGCTGGCCCTGGCACTGCAGCAAAACAAAGAATAATTAGCTTTTTTTCCCTTGACTAGCTTAAATAGCCTATCTCTCAGTGTAGCCTTCTCTTACACCCAGCCAACCTCCCCATAGCATCGCTGGAAATAATTGCATGGCTTCTCATGCTGATGTTTATATAGTGCTGGCTCATCAGTAAAATCGACAGAGAGCACTGAATGACAGCGCGATTGACTGCATTCAGTGCATGCCACAAAATGTCAGCACGGATACGCTGCATACCGGTATCCATGCCGACCTGTCTGACCCTTTCCTGTGAATGTAGAGCATGGGCGCTGCCATTTTGTGAAAATCATAGGTAGCTAGTAGCTAATGGGGGCGAAGAAAAGTGCGTGCTGCAGGGCGCACCGAATTAAATGCATAATAAGTTAAATACGTGGGGAGTCGTGATGCGTTTCGCCTCCCCACGTATTTAACGGATAGGACAAAATATGTTGTGGATCGCCAATACGTCGAAAACGGATGCACACCCCTAGTTTCCTGGATCACCCCTGAAGCCCTTTTTAAGCATCGGGGGTTACATTGTTCACCCTCCAGTCTTCAGGTACAATGGGCCATTTTAATGATTGATTAGAAATTTTTAGTAAGAGATCTGAAATTTCAGTTTTTGAGTTCATCTGAATCATCACCTTCAAAAACCATCTCCGGAACTGGTATCTCCCCAACATCCTCATAGTAAACACAGAAGCAAATAATTCATTTAGACTTTTCACAGTGGCCTTATCTTCTCCAAGAGCCCCTTTAACCTCTGCATCATCTAACAGTTCAATCCACTGCTTCTCAGGTTTCCTGCATCGGATACATTTTAAAAAGTTTTTATTATGAGTTTTTGCCTCTATAGCCAACTTCATTTCAAATTCTCTCTTAGCCTGTCTTATCAATGTTTTTTATTTAACTTGACAATGCTAATGCTTTTTCCTATTTTTTTCAGATGGATCCTTCTTCCAATTTTTGAAGGATGTTTTTTTGGCTAAAAAAGCCTTTTTCACCTCACCTTTAAGGCATGCTGGCAATCTTGTTGCCTTCCTCCCACCTTTCTTAATGTATGGAATACATCTGGACTGCATGTCTAAGATTGCATTTTTAAACAATGTCCATGCCTGTTGTACAGTTTTAACCTTTGCAGCTGCACCTTTCAGTTTTTTTCTATTTTTCTCATTTTATCAAAGTTTTCCTTTTGAAAATGTAGTTTTAGTGCTGTAGATTTACATATTGCCCCCCTTGCAGTCATTAGTTCAAATCTGATCATGTTATGAACACTATTACCAAGTGGCCGCCCAACTGTTACCTCCCTCACTAAATCCTGCATTCCACTAAGAATTAAATCTAAAATAGCTGCCTTTCTTGTTGGTTCCTGAACCAATTGCCCCATGAAGCAAATTCCATCCAGGAACTTTAGAAAAGCTGAAACAAATCACGGTGAACCTAGATGATGTAATAGGGCATACTAACAAACTAAAGAGTAGCAAACTGCCTGGTCCAGATAGTTTATACCTCAGTATTCTGAAAAAAACTTATAAATGAAATTGCATATCTATTACTAGTAATTTGTAACCTATTATTAAAATTATCTATTGTACCTGATTATTGGAGGGTGGCCAATGTGACCCTGATCTTTAAAAAGGACTCCATAAGTGATCAAGGAATTTATAGATTGATGAACCTGACTTCAGTTCCAGGAAAATTAGTAGAAACTATGCTAAAGACATGTTTTAATGAGACACTACTAGCATGGATTTACACAAGGGAAGTCTTATCTCATCAATCTGCTATATTTTTTGGAGGGGTTAATAAACTTGAAGATAATGGTGATCCAGTGGGTATAGTGTATTTGGATTTTCAAAAGGTTTTTGACAAAGAGACAAAACTCTGCCTACTTAGGCTATGTATATTATAGTTTCCTTGTTATTAACCCCACATATATTTATTTCCAAGTTATTTATACCTGTTCTTTGTAAGACATTTACTTGTCACTGTTGTTGTTCAAAATGTAAACCGAATTGATCAGTAATTCTGTTATTCTGGTATAGAAAAGTTCTAAATAAAAAAAAAAAAATTAAAAAAAAGTCTGCCATGAGAGATTCCTGGGAAAAATAAAAAGTTGTTGCATTTCCTGGCTGCAGCATGCTCGTGACCATCTCTACTGACCCCCGATGCCCAGATCCCAGACCTGGCCCTTCCTCGTTGGCAGCGGAAGGCAGTCGCCTACGTGCTCGTGCTCCCGCTACACTTCCAGGCTCCTCCGGCAGCTCCGCAGCCTCCTCCGGTCCTAGTCGGGTCTCCCCATGTGTGTCAAGAGGAGATGCTGCCATCACCTAGTTCCAGTCTGTCCGCCTTAGGCGTGCGCGTGCACCTTCACTGACTTTAAAGGGGCCGCGGAGGGAAACCTTCTCACGGCCCCGGATGATGACGTCTCCAGACCTTACTATTTAAGGCAGGCTCCACCATTCGGTCTTTGCCTTGGCAACAGGTCTCCATGCTTTCTGTCGTGTGTTTAGTTGCTGCTTGTTCCTGTTCCTGTTCCTGTATCCGACCTAGTTCCAGTCTTTGTGTTCCTGTTCCAGTCCATTTGTGTTCCAGTTCCAGCTTCCTGATTCCTGATTACCCATTGGATAGATTCTTTGGCTTTGACCCTTGCTTGTTTCTGACCACGCTCTGGATGGATTCCTTGGCTTGACCCTTGCTTGAACCTGACCTTGTCTTCAGCCGCCTGTCCTGACTTCAGCTTGATCCTGACCCTGTCTCCAGCCACCTGCCCTGACTTCAGTTTGAACCTGATCTTGTCTCCAGCCGCCTGCCCTGACTTCAGCTTGAACCTGACCCTGCCTCCAGCTTACTGCTTTGGACTTGGCCTTTCTTAGGCTCTTGCCTACCTACAAACCCGGTCTTAACCTATTCCTACTGCTTGCCTGCCTTAGTCTGTCTGGGCTTCTGGAACCGGGCCTAGTTTTCACCCTAGCTCCGTTGGATCCTGTGTTTCCGCTGCTTCCTGGCACCTTGCCTTGAACACTCTCTCCAGGATCAACCATGTGGAGGCCCACCTAAGACTAGCAGGCCCTGGTACCCAAGGGCTCAACCTGCAGGGAACAAGGGATGATATTGGTGAAACTCCAGTCGGCCTCTGCTTCCCACTCAGCTCCGCCTCCCAATGGCAGGAACCCATGGGGCTTCCCTACGTGTAGCCCAACTCCACCTTGGGCCATCTCCGCAATAAAAGTCATGGGATACGAGACAATGTTGTTGCGTCCATCGGTCTCAGACAGCTTCGACCTCTGTGCCTCACCTTTCTTCCTTCTCTCTGCTCAAGCCTTGGGAAGATGGCTGCTGCCACGTCTTCATGCTGCTCTCTCCGGTGTCCCAAGAATGGCAACAGCGACGGTGTTCACCATGATTTTCCTGAGGGCCTCCTAGGGTGCACACGCCACCCAAGTCTTTATCCACGTCATGGTGGGAACCTCGGGGGCGTCCGTGTGATGTCATCACATCCTGGTATTTAGCCTGCCCTTCATTTGCTAACAAACTGAGTTAGCAAGGATTGGATTGGATTGGAATGCCTCCAGTCTAAGCTGCTCTGCCGCTTCCTAGCTGCCGCAGGAAGTTCTCTCTCTGCCTTTCGGGGTAATTCATCGCTAACCTGGGTACCCGCTCCTCTGGGGCCCTTATGCTCTCTTACAGGTACCTATCTGGGATACTCGGTCCTTGAGGGCCTGCTCTTCCTACTCTGGTGCCTACTACTAACCTACTTCTGCCTGCCAGGATCTTCATCAATACAGCTATCTACTTCAGTGAGTAACTAACCCTGTCAGTCTGTTCACCTTCAGCTTCAGCGCTCGGAGTCTACATCCGGGACTTTCCTCTATTATCCTGTGCTGCCTACCATCTACTCGAGTGTGGAACTGGTCTCCTCTGCTGAGGACCCCTGGACTATTTCTACTGGGTTACCTCACTGCTGCTGCTCCCTGGGCAGTACCATCAAGCTGTATAATAAATACAAATTATCTGTGTCTGCGTGTACAGAGTCTAGCCTAGTACTGTGGTTCCTCACGGGGCTCCTCCCTGTGGGAGTGGCCATCACCGCAGTACCCAAGAATCCACTCCAACACCTCAAAACCAAAACAAATGTCTTATAGTGGATGGCAAATTAATTAAAAGATACAAAACAGAGTAGGAATAAATGGTTAGTTTTCTCAGTGGAGAATGGTAAGCTGTGGAGTGCCTCAGGGATCTCTACTGGGACCTGTGTTTTTTAAAATATTTATAAATAATCTGGAAAATGGATTTCTACTATGTTCTTTTACCCTAGCTTGATGGTACCCTGTTATAGAGTCTCAACTTTGTGAGTCTTTCCTCACTCCAAATGACATCAAATCTTCACAGAAGTATACTATGCTGTTCATACGTCTCACTCTGCATGTAAATCTGACCCCTAAACCACCACCAACACCTCACCTCTAGCTATTAGATGGCTCTCCTATAGTGATATAAATAGTTGAATACTGTGAAGGACTCCCCAGAGGCCCTCTCCCTCCACCCCAGCCAAGAAATGGTCAAAATGCAATTTACAAAATTTATCACAAATTGCATTACAGCTGTTTCAGGCATATCGCATAGCTCAACACCAAGAAAAAAGGTGTAGTTATTTCCAGCATTAAAATTGTGCAATATTGCCCCTCATTTTAATGAATCCAGCCCAGACCCCTCCCCAACTCCACCCCTTCTAAAAATTTGCATTTGCACCATGTTTAACACATTTATCGCAAGCATTAAGGCATTAACGTATGTATTAACTAGGGATGTGAATCGTGTGATCGATCGTCTTAACGATCGATTTTGGCTGAGGGGGGGGGGGAAATCTGATGGTCTTAGTTTTTTTGGTTAAAACATCGTTTTATCGGGGGAGGGCGGGAAAACCGGCACACCAAAACAACCCTAAAACCCACCCCAACCCTTTAAAATAAATCCTCCACCCTCCCGAACCCCCCCCCCCCCAAATGTTTTAAATTACCTGGGGTCCAGTGGGGGGGGGGGGGGGGTCCAGGCACGATCTCCCGCTCTCTGGCCACGGCTGCGTTAAAAGAAATGGCACCAGTGGCCCTTTGCCTTTATCATATGACAGGGCAAAGGTAGCGCTGGCGCCATTTTGGTTTCTGGCTCCCACCATCACAAGTGCAGGAGATCGCTCCCGGACCCCCGCTGGACCCCCAGGGACTTTTGGCCAGCTTGGGGGGGCCTCCTGACCCCCACAAGACTTGTCAAAAGTCCAGCGGGGGTCCAGGAGCGACCTCCTGCACGCGGGCCGTATTACCAATATTCAAAATGGCGCCGGCGCTACCTTTGCCCTCACTAAGTCATACGGGCCGACGTATGTCATTTAAGTTACCGACATTTGTAGGTACATCATGCCGGTTTACATAGAACAGTGTTAATAGGAAACAATTTACAAAAACAAGGGCATTGGTAACAAAGGATTTAAGGCATTAAAGGCATTTCAAGATCTATGTTAAACGCAATGAACTAACTATATTATCAGATGGTATTAAGAGGACAAGGTAAACCAACTGAGAGGTTACAAAAACAAAGGAATGTGCATGAACAACGGACTGGGGATAAACAATGGTAAGGGCAAATAGGATGGACAGGGCTAAAACAAAAGAATGTGCGACATATGAGTTGAGAATGAGATAAGAAGAGTTAAGGATTGGACAAGAAAAATGGGTAGACTAAGAACTCCATTACACTGTTCACTGCATTTTATTAGCTGCTGCATCCTCATCTTCATCATTCTTTTAGTCTCATCATTAAAAACCTTCTTTGGAGATAAGGTTAGAGATTTCTATACATTGCTAAGTTAGGAGGTAATTTCTCAAACTGTATTAGATGTTTACCATGTGGTAAACACCTTACATTAGTGATAACAAGCAGTATTTTAACTACTATGTATTATTTTGCTCCCAATAATGCAAATATGGTAATCAGCCAGTGTTCTCACCCTCTGTAGTACTGCTCGTCCAGGGTCTGCCTTGAAACCAAAGGGTTAATACAGCAAAATCCCTTTAGTGGATGACAGATAAAACCCCAAAAGTTTCACAGATGTCTTTGTGTTATGAACCAGCGCTGCCCACGGGTCCCCCCGCGAGCAGGCCACTTACCCTCGCTGCCTGTCTTCACCGACGCGGCAGGACGCCACCGTTGGCCTGCCCATGCGGCCCGGAGGCCGCCTGCATCTTTCCTCCGTTCCGCGGCCGGAGCCGCGGTCTCCTTTGGGGCTGGGACCGCCCCCGATGCTGCCTTTGTCTTCGCGGTGCTAAGACCACAGCCCCGGGCTGGAGTAGCGGCAGGAGCCGCCCCCGGGGCCTCCGGCAGCAGCTGGAGCTGCTGTTCACGTTGGAGACTGCTCCCAGGCTCAGCCCTGCCTCTTCTGGCGTCTGACGCAGAGACGCTGTGCAGGCTGCTGGCCATGGTCCTGCACAGCCTCTGCTTCCTGCTACTAGGCGCGCGGCCTCGTCTTTCTGCAATATTTAAAGGGCCAGACACAGGAAGTGTCTGGGCCCCTCCTTGATGACTGTTTCCTGCCTCAGCCCTATAAAGGGCTGCTCTGTCCATTGTTCCTGGCCTTGCATCATCATGAGTCTTCGCTCTGGAGGTTCCTGCCTGCCAGAGCCAGTTGTAAGGTCTTCTCATCTCGTGGAGCTCCTCATCATGTTGTCTTCTTGTTCTACCATGTCATGTCTTCGTGCCTGAGGTCCTCGTCCAGGTGTCTTCATCCTCTACGTCCTGGTGTTCCTGCCTTCCTTGATGTTCCTTCCTACACCATGCCTCATCTTCGCTCTTGAGCCTTCTGGTACCAGTAGGTCTGGGGTCCCTCAGATGCAGTACTCCTGAGTGGACTAGCCTGCTGGTGGACGGTTGTCCTGTGCTCCTGAGCAGTCAAATCCTGATGTGTGTTCCTGTGCTGTCCCTCTCCCGTCGTGCTCCGAGACCAGTCTGCAAGGGCTGTGTAGGGCGCGTAACGGACAGGGTGGTCCGCGACTCAGTCCCGCGGGTGGCATGAGTAGGGCGCCCTGAGAGACAGTGCCATGTCCATGCCTCATGTTGCCTTTGTGGATGTCAAGAGTCTCGTCTGGATGCCGTCCGCATCGATCCCAAGTGTCTACGTCATGGATGCCGTTGCATCAGCCTTGTGTCCTCGCCATGGATGCCATTGCATCATCCAGGAGTCTTCGTGCCTTGTGATGCCGTCACATCAGTCATGTGTCTTCGTCCCTGGATGCCGTTGCATCAGCCATGTGTATTCATCTGGATGCCGTCGCATCAATCCACAGTCATGTCTTCATGTCAAGGCCCGTCTGCCCTCAACCTCAGGCCAGGCCTGCTGCTCCATGCTGCTCGCAGCAGGTCCGAAAGGGCCCGGAATGGTCGGAGGACCATTCACCTTCCAACATCCTCGGATGTTTGGCCATAGGAGCTTGCTGGCCTTGCCGAGGGCACGATTGTTCAGCCATGCGGGGCCACCGTCAACCCTTGGCTCGGTCCTGAAGGTCGGGGTCGGGCTGAGGCCCATGGGCACACTAAAACACCGTTCTCAACACTTTGTGAGATATGATGGCAAAAAAGGGATAAAATTCACTAATTGGCCAAAATTCTTTTAAAGAATGTGACAAAATTCTTTTAAAGAATGTGACAGTTGCATTCACATTATGGTAGTAACTTTCAAGCCTTTGATCTAGCTTCCTAACTCTATAATAAATTATTGCTTTGAAAATATACACCTTAGTGCATATTCTTGGTGCTCACTAAATGGTCTTAGCATGTCTGCTGTCATTTAGTGCATAGTTGCCTAAATATTAGGGATGGGCATTCGGAAGAACCGAAATAGGAAATGGATGAAATTTCCTAGTTCATTTTGGATCATTTTCAAAATGGAATGAGTTAAATTCCAACAAAATGTAATCAGAATCTCATTTCATTTTGAAATTCAGTAGGCCGAGACCCAAACAGGGATTTCGGTCTATGCCTGAGTACAACTCTGGCACCTCAGCCTAGGCCCATGCCTGAAGTCTGGGCCTCACTTAGACATAGGCTGTGACCCCTGAAGAAGGGACCGCAACCTATGCCCAAGTGTAACACTGAGGTCTTGTCACCTAGGCCCTGTATCGATGCTGGAGCCTAGGCCGAGACCTGAGCAAAGGCCAAGGCCTGGGAAATTTCTCGATGACCTCCCCATACTTAGCAAAGCTTACACAGCATCCTGGCTCAGTCCTGACCCCAGGACCTCGGCCTGGACCCATGCCTGAAGCTTTGACCCTGCCAAGAAGCTGGACCTGATGCCCTGGCCTCGGCCCAGATGCAGATCCAAGACCTGGGCCCAACCCGGAGGCTGGTTCCCAATGCTTGGACCTTGGCCTAGGCCAGAAGCTGGGCTCAAACCCGATGCATTTTCATTAAAACAGGTCATACAGGTCAACCAAAAAGAGTAAAACAAATTCTTGATGCCAATAAAAAGGTGGCAACAAATATCTCTAGTAGAAAAGAATTTACTTTTTATCAATTTTCAAATTCCCTTTTCACTAACCCCAATAGTGACCTTTTAATATATTTGGTTGACTTTTGCCAGGGACATGGGGGAATGGCTGCTCTAACTGAGATGTTAATTTTCAAATGTTTGTTAAACATTTGTGACAGTGAACATATTTTTTGCCATTGAGTGGAAAGGGGGGTGGCAGGAAAGGGGAAGGATGGTAGATAATTTTCAGAGATTTTTTTCCATTGGTCAACATTTATTCATCCATAGAATCCCTTTGAAAATTAGCCCCCCACAAGTATAATTGACTTTGATATGCCTTAGTTCACTTAAAATAATAGAGCAATAACAAGCCGTACCATAACTATGCTATTTACAATATCCTTTGTTCTCTTTGCCTATCAATATAAAATGTAAATAGTATTACACTTACACATTAATTATCTGTAGCGTTAATAAGGTCCAGTGGGCATTATTAAAATTACATTTTGAAGTTGTGAGGTTAAAATTATATACTAAGATGAAAACAAGTAACACTGGGCATTATTAAAATTCATGTAGTCAACAAGAAAGTGATGTTATTTGGAGTTGAGGGTAAAGCAGTGCCACAACTTAATTATGACTCAAAATGCTTAACAAGAGAGACACATGCTTTTAGCCTTAAGAGTGTAACACTTAAATACCAAGACAAACAATTATTACTTTTTACCTACTTCACAACTGAAAAGAATTAACCCTTTAGGTCCTTGAGTCCGAATTTTTCATTTTGGAAAATGCAATTGAAATAGGCTCTCAGAAGTTGCTCTTCAAATGTATTATCATAAGCATTGCTGTTAGCACTGCCTTCAATATATTTGGGGTTGGGAAAAATGCCTCCCCCCCCCCAACAGAAATAACTAGGCAATGTAAAAAGATGGGTTTGTTTGTAAACTGTAGCATTAAGGCATACAATTAATTATACTTCCATGACTCATATTTCTCTATATTTCATATTTTGATAATTATTTGTCATTGTCATGAAACCTGTCAACAAGGATTGCTACATGAATTATGCACACACAGTGATAAAGTTTTACAGGTTGATTTTAAAAAAGGTGTGCTCGGGGAAAATGGGGCTTATGCATGTAGCTGGGCCTTGCGTGCACTGTACGCATTTTAGAAGGGGCTCGGCCGCACGCGTAACCCTTGTTATGTGCACAAGAGCCAGGTCTCTTCCAAGGGACAGGCTGGGAGGCATATTCGGCGCAGGGAGGGCGAGGCGGGCTGGGACGGCGCCATTGTTCGGTGTCCTGGAGCCTTGCGCCCCGGCAGCCGACCAGCATGCACAACTTACTTTAGCTCGGGAGCTGAAGTAAGTTGCTCAACAAAGGTAACAACAACAAAAAAATGGATTTAAGAGTTGGGGAGGAGAGAGGAAGGGGAAGGGAGGTTAGGGTAGGGGGGTAGGGAAGTTCCCTCCCAGATTGCTCCTTAATTGCAGCGGACTGGGAGGGAACTGGGGAAGGCCGCAATGTGTTGCCGCGTGAACATTGCCTGTGCGCACATGTTATAAAATTGGCGCGCACATGGACGTGCGCGTGCATGTAATAAAATCTACTCCATGTGAATATTAGATTGGGTGATTCTCTAAAGGGGTCTTTTTTCATTTTTTGCTTTGTTGTATTTGATGGGTTCTATAAGGTATTTTTCATTTTTTGTCAAAAATAATTATTTCAATAAATAGTCAGGACCCTGGTCACCTGCCGCAGAAGACTAACATTCTGTAAGGGGATTAAACTTGCAGCCCTGGGTGTTTAAAGTGAGATGATCTTGCAAATGGAGTCACAGGAACTCTGAAGCAACAAGGACCCTGCAGAAAATACTGAGCAAAGTAATGTCAAGGAGACCCAACTTCAGAGACTCCCTATTGGAATATTTGGGGTTGGGGTTTTTAGCTAAAACATACCAACCTCCACTCCCTCCGTGGCAATAACCAGGAACGTGGAAAGATGGGGGTTTTCTGTATGCTATAGTATTTTCTGTATACTATAGTATTATAGTATGGAATAATTTTGTTTATGCTACTATGACTCTTTTTCTCCTTCTGTATTTCATATTTTGATAATTCAATGAGAAAGTTATTAAACCCATCAACACACAATGGCGTAGCTAAAGAACTTGGCACCTGAGGTGGATATTTCATCTAGCACACCCCCAATGAACCCCTCACTCAGCCTGGTTCACTCCTTCCTTACCCCATCCCCAGTTTATTCACTCCCTGCCCCTTTCCAGTGACCCCCAGTTTACACACTTCCTTCCACCACCCACCCACCCCCACAACACAGCAAACAACCAATAATTAAAACTAATAAAGATGGAAAAATCCTCCGCTCTCCATACCTGAGAGCTTTTGATTTCTAGTCACCCTGTGCTTGTCATGGATAAGTGGGGGTGGCACAAACTTTCTTCACACAAAACCACATACACAACCCAGGTAGGTTTCCATTCACACACACATACAATCCAGGCAGGGTCCCATTCAACACTCATACACACCCACACACGCACACAACCCAGGCAGCCTCTCATTCTCACATATACACACACACATATATATATATATATATATATATATATAAATATATACACAAAACCACTCTATCTATAGTGGAATATAAGCACTAAACACACCCAATTTATATTCAATAGATTCCACCAACGTTTAATTTTTATTAGGGATGTGAATCATTTTTTGACGATTTAAAATATCGTCCGATATATTTTAAATCGTCAAAAATCGTTAGAGGCGATATATAATAGGAATTCCCCCGATTTATCGTCAAAAATCGTAAATCGGGGGAAGGGGGAGGGAAAGGGGAGGGTGGAAAAACCAGCACACTAAAACAACCCTAAAACCCACCCCGACCCTTTAAAATAAATCCCCCACCCTCCCGAACCCCCCTAAAATGCCTTAAATTACCTGGGGTCCAGAGGGGGGGGGTCCCGGTGTGATCTTTTACTCTCGGGCCTCCGGTACGTTGTAGAAATGGCGCCGGCACTACCTTTGCCCTGTCATATGACAGGGCAAAGGTAGCGCCGGCGCCATTTTGTTTTTTGTCCCCCGACGTCAGGAGCATAGGAGATTGCTCCCGGACCCCCGCTGGACCCCCAGGGACTTTTGACCAGCTTGGGGGGGCCTCCTGACCCCCACAAGACTTGCCAAAAGTCCAGTGGGGGTCCAGAACGACCTCCTGCAGTCGAATCGTATTGCCGTACGGCCGGCGCCATTTTGCACAAAATGGCGCCGGCCGTACGGCAACACGATTCGACTGCAGGAGATCATTACCGGACCCCCGCTGGACCCCCAGGGACTTTTGGCCAGCTTGGGGGGGCCTCCTGACCCCCACAAGACTTGCCAAAAGTCCAGCGGGGGTCCGGGAACGACCTCCTGCAGTCGAATCGTGTTGCCATACAGCCGGCGCTATTTTGTGCAAAATGGTGCAGGAGGTCGTTCCCGGACCCCCGCTGGACTTTTGGCAAGTCTTGTGGGGGTCAGGAGGCCCCCCCAAGCTGGCCAAAAGTCCCTGGGGGTCCAGTGGGGGTCCGGGAGCGATGTCCTACGCTCCTGACGTCGAGGGACAAAAAACAAAATGGCCCCGGCGCCATTTCTACAACGCACCGGAGGCCTGAGAGTAAAAGATCACACCGGGACCCCCCCCCCTCTGGACCCCAGGTAATTTAAGGCATTTTGAGGGGGTTCGGGAGGGTGGGGGATTTATTTTAAAGGGTCGGGGTGGGTTTTAGGGTTGTTTTAGTGTGCCGGTTTTCCCGGCACACTAAAACATCATTGTAACATCATTAATATTCTTTCCAAATAATTTTGAGATATTACCTGTCTATACCTTATTCTCTTGATAAATTTAAGTAGGTAGGCATATAAGATTCCATCTTAATCAGAACATAACAACAAATATATGGAAAAGGAAAACAAGAAAGTAACCTTATTCTAAATTATCCTGAGTTGGCTGAGTTTCAGTAATCCCAATTCCCTGGTTATCCATCAAAAATCTTAATTGGGATGGTTCAAAGAAAAGATATCGTGTATTGTTCAGGTATACCAAATACTTGCAGGGGTATCTAACTGACATTTTAGCCCACAACTGCTTAACTTCCTGATTCATCTCAAGGAATTTCCTCCTTCGGATTTGAGTAGACCTGGTTAGATCCGGAAAAACCCAGATCTTATGCCCCAGGTACAATTTATTTCTATTATGAAAAAAAACAATATACAAATGTCACTAAAAGAGTGCCTCAGTATTCAATTTGTTCCTCTTCTGCTGTTTCCAAAAATGTTGTTAGGTTAATTTCTGCTCCCTGCTCCAGCTCAGCCTTTATCTCTTGATCTTTCTTCGCTGAGGTTACAAAATATATATTAGATATTGATGGTAATGTTTCCTTTGAAAGTTGAAAAACTTCAATCAGATATCTCTTGAACTGTTCTCGGAGAGATTAGTTTAACTTTAGGAAAATTTAATACCCATAGGTTATGACATCTGGCTGAGTTTTCTAAATTTTCAGTCTTCTTCATAATAACATTCTCCTCTTGAATAAACTTTGTTTGGGATTCCTGAATAGAACAAGATCTTACTTCCAATTCTTTTATTTTTAACTCATGAACATCCAATTTTGGCTCAGTTGCTTGAATTTTGGTCTGTGAATTATTGATGGCCTGAGTTAAGGAGGCTATCAAATCCTGGATTGTCATTAAGACTTCCCAAACCATTCCCAAGGTAATTTCATGAGGCTTTACCAGTCTTGAATTGGGAGAACCTCTCACTCCTCCTTCCTGACAAATTATACTAATCTTGGCAGATTCATTTGCAGGCTCCTCTCCTCTGTCTAAGCTGTTAATTGAAGCGCTCATCCCTCCTATTGCGCCTCTATCTGTAACACCCTCTGATGAATACTCGGTAACAGTTTCTGCAACTGGCTTAGCCTCCAAATGTATTTGGTGTGCTGGCCAGTCCTATATCCGGATTTGGGTGTTCGTTGGGGGAGAGGGAGTCTCAGGAGCCCCAGGGCTTAAAGATGTATGGATGTCTAGGGGAACCAGGATGTGTTCCTCATCCGTCTTCCCAGCAGACGCTCCTGGGGTGGATACATGGGTTGGAGCAAAAAACCCTTCAATAGTCGATTGAGAGGGTATGGGCATGGTAGCTGCAGAGGAAACTAACCGCACCCTCCCCTTCCATTTCATATGAGGCATGCAATTCAGCTTTCTTTAAATTTAATTGAAGAATCTTATATACAATGGAAGCGGTTGGAGAAAGGAAACAGTTCAATGTAATTCACTATGTGATTGCATAGATGTTTTAACAAACCTTCACTAATATCAAAGATTGCACATCCCTAAAACCATTTTCCCACATACTCTCATTAGAAAACTATTCATACTCATCCATACCATCCCCACACTCGTACTCATACATTCATTCATCACTCCTGAATTTTCCCATAAAATTTAGCTTCCTTTACAGCTAATTCTCCCGCATGTACATTATTAATTCAATGTTCTTCTTAATTCACCCACATATATGTTATTAATTAATAATTTCCATAAATCTGTTACGTACATTATTATTCATTTCATTGTATCATACAAGTCTTCCTACATTCGATGTTCTTCTTACTTTATCTTATGTATCACATCTGTTGCGGTTTTGGCCATGAGCGCCGCAGCCAGGCCCTTACCTCTGGGCTCCCGGTCCTGCTCCCACTTCCGGAGGGCTGGTTTGCGGCCTGTGTGGTGGCATCCCCGCTGGGGCTGCGCCGCTGCAAGCTCTCCCATTGATGCCCTGCTCTTAGGCGTGTGCACACGCCACTGGACGCTTTTCTAGGCCGTTTCCCGCCAGAGCTGACTCTGCCCAAATCCTGACGTCAGACGCCGCGGCCTTGATAAGCCGGCTGCGGTCTTCCAGTCTTTGTCTTGCAACGGGTTAGCTTCCTGGTTCCCTGTTGCGTTGTGCCTCGGAGCGACTCGTCTTGTTTCATCGCTCCGTTCCTGCTTGCCTGCTACAGTACCTGCTTGGTTCCTGCTTGCCTGCTACAGTACTTGCTTGGTTCCTGCCGGCCTGCTACAGTTCTTGCCTGGTTCCAGTACCTGAGTCTTGCTACAGTTCTTGCCTGGTTCCAGTACCCAAGTCTTGCTACAGTTCCTGCATGGTTCCAGAACCTGTACCCAGTTACAGTATCGCTACTGTCCTAGTCTGGTTCCAGTTAACTGTCCTGATCCACTACTCGCCTAAGTCGCAGCGGCCGGACCCCTACGGGCTCCTCCCAGGGGGGGCTTCGGCTTTCAAGGGTGAAGCCACCTAAGTCCCAGCGGTTGGGCTCCTATGGGCTCCTCCCGGGGGAGCACCAGCTTCCAGGGTGAAAAGCATCTACGTCCTGCCTGAACATCTGCCTCCCGGCCTGCTATTCATTAGAGACATTGACCATCCTTCCCAGTCTCCAGCAGGTTGGCCCAAGGGTCCACTAAACAGTCTTCCACAACAGATTGCAAGGCCATGGACTCGGCGGATTCACCCACTCCCTCGGATCTGCCCGGGATGGCCCGACAGATGCTACAGCACCAGAGCTGCATAGATACCGTGGCAGCCACGGTGGAATGGCTATCCTCGCGCCTGGAGTCCATGCCTTCCACTGGCAGGGCCACTGAGGGTCACAGCTCCTCTGAGACCCAGCTACCGTCACCCTTCCGCTATGCTGGTGATTTAAGGACCTGCCGTGGCTTCTTGAACCAATGTTTTGTCCGGTTCTCCTTGTTGCCCTGGCAGTTCCCCTCAGATGCAGTGAAAGTGGCATATATCCTGTCCCTGCTTGATGGGAACGCCTTAATATGGGCTTCTCCCCTTTGGGAAAACAATGATTCTTCATTAACGGATTTACAAAGGTTCATCACGAACTTTCGCCAAGCCTTTGATGAGCCCGCCTGAGTAGCCACAGCTACCTCTGACCTGCTGCAACTTTGTCAGGGGGCTCACTCCTTGGCAGATTATGCAATGTACATTTGGACTTTAGCCCAGGAAGTAGGTTGGCAAGATGGTAGTCTTAAGGCCATCTTCCTGGAAGGCTTCTCCAGATGCATAAAGGATGAAATTGCAGCTCGAGACCTGCTGGAGGACCTCACCGCCCTAATTGAGATGGCTGCCCGCATTGACGGCCACCTACAACAACGGGCCAAGGAGCAGCGCTCCTCTCGCTATAGTGCGGCTCCTGGACCGAGACCAGTGTCCTCTCCCAAGATTTTTCGTCCAGATGCTCCCACCTGTGAACCCATGCAGCTGGGATGGGCTCCACTTTCTGCTGAAGAAAGGCAAATTCGCCGTTCGTTGAAGTTGTGTTTATATTGTGGCCAGAAGGGCCACTTCTTGGCTCACTGCCAGGAGCGTGCGGAAAACGCCAAAGCCTAGGAGATCGGGAGGAGCTCCTCTTAGGCTGTGCTACAGCTACTCAATTCACTGTTCCTGTTACCCTTTGAGAAGATGGCATTCCTGGATTCCGGAGCCAGAGGTAATTTCATCCTGCAGGACCTAGTCTCCCAGTTGCGAATCCCTACGCATAGATGGGAGGTCCCGTTACGAATTACCTCTATGCAGGGGACGCTCCTTCCAGGACCTGTCCAGATGTCCACGGCACCCATTACGGTCCACACCAGGGTGATCCATTCGGAGGAGATAGCCTTTCTAGTGTTGGAAAAGGCTGTCCACTCTGTGGTGCTAGGGTTGCCGTGGTTACAGAAACACTTACCCACGATTCGGTGGGATACGTTACAGATTGTCAAATGGAGTCCTTTTTGCCTGACTAACTGTATGAAAGTACCTAAGAGTCCTGCACTTTCTTTGATGCACGCTGCCGTGAGCCCTCCTGCTCCTTATGAGGACTTTACGGATGTATTCTCCAAGACCAAGGCGGAGATCCTTCCGCAGCATCGTCCGTATGACTGTGCTATAGACTTGCTACCTGGTACCATGCCTCCCCGAGGAAGGGTGTATCCCTTATCCATACCTGAGACCTGGTATGTCCGAATACATTGCAGAGAATTTGGCCAAAGGGTTTATCCGCCCGTCAAAGTCACCTGCGGGGGAAGGCTTCTTTTTTGTCAGCAAGAAAGATGGCTCATTGAGGCCGTGCATAGACTATCAAGGTCTAAATTCTATTACCAAGCGAGACCGCTACCTGCTCCCATTAATCCCGGAGCTCCTTGATCAGCTTCAGGGAGCAAAGATTTTCACAAAATTGGACCTACGAGGAGCATATAATCTAGTTAGAATCCGTCCCGGAGATGAGTGGAAAACCGTGTTTAATACCCGAGAAGGGCATTACGAGTATCTCGTGATGCCTTTCGGCTTATGTAATGCCCCAGTGGTGTTCCAGCACCTGATGAACGAGGTGTTGCAGGATCTTCTGAACACCTGAATAATTGTTTACCTCGACGATGTGTTAATCTACTCCCAGGACCTGTCTCACACCGTCAGCACATCCGCCAAGTGCTCCAGATACTTAGGGAGCATGGCCTGTACGCAAAGCTGGAAAAATGTAGCTTTGAAAGGACGTCCTTGCCGTTCCTAGGCTACATAGTCTCTGCAGCTGGATTTCAAATGGATCCTGAGAAAGTGGTGGCTATTAAGAATTGGTCCTGGCCGAGGGGTCTTAAAGCGTTGCAACGCTTCCTCGGCTTTTCCAATTTCTACCGTCACTTTATTCCCAATTACTCTCGTATTGTGGCCCCGCTAACTGCCCTCACCCGAAAGGGGGCTAACGTGGTGGATTGGCCTGCTACTGCCTGTCAAGCTTTTGAGATCCTTAAAGAAGCCTTCTTGTTAGACACCTGCCTTCGTCATCCGGATCCCAGCTAGCCCTTCGTGGTGGAAGTTGATGCCTCCAATGTGGCCGTGGGGGCCGTACTGAGTCAGTACTCTGATTCCGGACAGCTTTGCCCTGTTCATATTTCTCAAGGAAATTTTCCCCGGCAGAGAGCAACTACTGTGTTGGTGACAAAGAGTTGCTAGCCATGAAACTTACCCTGGAAGAATGGAGACAGTGGTTGGAAGGAGCCAAACATCCGGTCACGATTTACACTGATCACAAAAACCTAGCATTCTTGAAGCAAGCTCAACACTATTTTTTGATCGGTTTGACTTTAACTTACGCTATTGACCCAGCTTGAAGAACGTCCAAGCTGACGCGCTCTCGCGCTCTTCTGAGGTCGAAGAGACTCCTGATATACTTCAGTACATCCTGGACCCGGAAAAAGTAAACCTTTCCTCAACCTCAGTGTCCTCCCAAGTGAAGACCATTGTGCCACGCCGCTCCCGGAGAGCAGTACTCGCCTGGGCCCATGACTCCCTCACTGGGGGCCATGCTGGTTGGAAAGGGACCTTAGACTTGCTAAACCATTTCTATTTGGTGGCCAATGGTGAGACAGGACGTCCAAGCTTTTGTGGGTTCATGCCCTACCTGTGCTGTTCAAAAGCCGCTCATCGGGAAGCCCAGGGGCCTGTTGCAACCATTGCCCATCCCGGTGGAACCTTGGACACACATCTCCACCAATTTCGTCGTGGACCTTCCTGCCTCAGGAGGTAATTCGGTCATTTGGGTAACCGTGGACCGATTTTCCAAGATGGTGCACTTTATCCCTTTGCCAAAGCTACCTTCTGCACCTGACCTGGCCGGCCTGTTCGCTCAGCATATTTTTAAACTTCACGGTCTCCCGCAGTATATAGTCTCCGATCGAGGACCACAGTTTACAGCTTGTTATTGGAAAGCCTTATGTAAACGCTTCAATGTGCAACGTAGTCTTTCGTCAGCATTCCATCCTCAAAGTAATGGGCAGACGGAATGAACCAATTGAACCTTGAAGACTTTTCTCCGTGCCTTCGTGAATGAACGACAAGATAATTGGGCTAAGCTACTCCCATGGGCGGAGTTCTCGTATAATAATCACACGCATGCTGCTACTGGAGGTTCGCCATTCCTTGTTGTTACGTACCTTACAAGGAATATTAACTGTATGTAGCAGATTCATGGAAATTATTAATTAACAACATACATGTGATATGTAAGATAAAGTATGAGGAACGTCAAATGTAGGAAGACTTGTATGATACAGTGAAAGGAATAATAACTGTATATCCTAGGCTTGTTCCCACTGCTTTGTCCACTTTCAATTATTCTAGTTCCACACAATATCTTCCACAAATAGTGTGGTCTGTACCCCGCTATCATATGTTCTCTTTCCAACAAGTCACAGTCCTTCTCCACTTATTCTCACCCTTCTTTAGTGCATACCATAATAAAGTGTCTAGTTTGCATTTCTTTTTTTTTATTTTACTCTCTTAAAATATTTCTACTTGTCTTGTTATAATCTTACAATTCCTCTTCTGCTCTTCCTTCTTTCATTCACTTATCAAATTTTTTGTCACTTTGTTTTACATCTTTAGCTTTCTTTTCTTCCATTCATGCCTATGTCTTTCTGACTACTTTTCCCATCTTGACTTTGTATTCTTTCTGAGAACCCTTCCATGTTTTTTATTTTACTTTTTCAGCCATCTCTTTTGATAACCAAATAGGTAACTTTTATTTTTATCCTTCACATAAAGATTTGTTACTTTTTCTATTGTTTCTTTTAGTTTATCTCACTGTTCTTCCACTTTGCTTACACTCTTCCAGCCTATAAGTGCCTCCTTTAGATATTTTCTCATTGTACCAAAGATGGTATGTTTGAAATCCAGGACTTTGACTTTTGAGTGACTTCTCATTACCTTGGCTCCTATATCAAATCATAATGGCTAATGATTACTGGAGTTTAGATGTGTACCCACCAAGACATTCCTTCATTTGTAAGAATCAAGTACAGTATTGTCCCCTTCCCATGTGGGTTCCATTGCCATTATTTGTCTGAGTGAACTCCTTGAAGGGAGTATAGGATCTCTCTATTTCTGACTGATTCCACAGATATGATATTCCAGTGCACATTTGACAGGTTAAAATCTTTCATGAACACCATATCCCCCTTTTGTCCAACCTTTTGGATTTCCTTAAAAAAATATGAGTGACAGTACAGTTCCTTGTGATACCTACATAGGAGGGGGATAATACTGAGCCCAGGGAGACAGTTTGGGAGCAGTTGTGAAAGAAGGTTTTGAATCATGTAGCAATGAGCCTGCTACTCCTAGGACCTTCAAGAGAATGATTAAGAGATTGTAGTCTACAGTGTCGAAAGTAGAAGAGAGGTACAGGAGAACCAGTATGGTAGGTTGTCCATAGTTTATACAGGGCCTTAGTTCATCTACTAAGCTTATTAGAATAGTCTCAGTACTATGGTAGAGTCTGAAGCCAGACTAGTTTGGGTTGAGGGCATATGTAGTCTATAGGAATTTGGTTAACTGAAGGACAATTTTGCTGAGCAAAGGTAGACCCTCACAAAATACAGAAAAAGTAACCATAAATTATAAATTAGAATACTCAGCAAAAAGTGAACTCAAAAACCTAAGAATTTGCACATTCACATTCCAAAAGTAGACATATCTGAATCACAAAACAAAAAGGAACAAAATGTCAAGCAACAAAGCTTATTTTTGCCCTAACATAATACCCCCCCCCCACTTCACATTGATGGGGACTCAGCAGTTCCAACATAAAACCACCCCACCCCCCACCCCCCATATAGAAATGGGCAGTGATGGGAACTCAGTGGCCTCAACATAAGACCACTGTCCCAGACACACACACAAAAAAAATCCGATGATCGGGAGGGGCATACCCTAACTTTCCCATCCTCTTCCCATTACTTTACCCTCTTTTTCTCCTCCCATCTCCCCCCTTTTTGAGGTCCTCTCTGTCTCTTACCTTCCTCTCTCAGCAGGAATGATGAATCCCCTCGCTCATTCCCCAAAAGCTCAACGTCAGTCCTCTTCTCTCTCTCACTTCTCTGTCTAGGCAAAAGTGTCTCTTCCCTAAGACCCTTCTCCATGTAGGGTCTTGGGGAGCTGGGAGTAGGAGCAGAGGCTGCATAGGGTGCATGTTTTTTCTGAGGGACTATAGAACAATTTAAGCAGGTGGAGGAAATGGTGCCAGTAATCAAAACCAGCACTTACCCCCTGAAAAAACGTGCTCATTCATATTTTCTTGGAAGGGCTGAGCACAAGTTGAAATTATGTTCTGGCATTTTGTTTCAAATATTTTTGCTTAGTATTGTAAAAGTTATATTTTTAAATTACATACCTGGTATTTTATTGTGTTAAATTTTAAATTGCTTTGCATAGTGTGGTGAAACAGGGGTTTTGACTGTTATTTGTCTGCATGTAAAACTCAGATGATTTTTTTCTGGCTGTTTTGAGCTGGACAGGAGGTGGCAGCACAACAATGCAGTGTTCCATAAGCACCCGCAGCTGGAGCTGAGGGGTGAATCTCAGAGTCAGAACGAGCTAATGATGTCATGCGGCTGCTGATGCTAAGGTCCTTTAGAGTTACAGTTTCTTATGGCTTGGAGACAGAGGCAGTATGAACTAGCTGAAAAAGACAGCTATGAGCTGACAGAGACAGAAGGAGAGAGTTTGTATAGTAAAGAGAGACAAAAAAATGACAGAAAAGTGGCATGTCAGTGATCAGTGTCTGAACTGATTGTATCAGGACTCTCACAGTTGATTGGGGCAGGTGCAATGCTTAGTTCTGCAGATAGACTCAGCTTAACTAATTAGTGTTACTGTGAAATAGGGATGTGAATCGTTTTAGGACGATTAAAATTATCGTCCGATAATTTTAATATCGTCTTAAACCGTTATGGAACACAATACAATAGAGATTCTAACGATTTATCGTTATAAATCGTTAGAATCGTGAGCCGGCACACTAAAACCCCCTAAAACCCACCCCCGACCCTTTAAATTAAATCCCCCACCCTCCCGAACCCCCCCCCCAAATGACTTAAATAACCTGCGGGTCCAGCGGCGGTCCGGAACGGCAGCGGTCCGGAACGGGCTCCTGCTACTGAATCTTGTTGTCTTCAGCCGGCGCCATTTTCCAAAATGGCGCCGAAAAATGGTGGCGGCCATAGACGAACACGATTGGACGGCAGGAGGTCCTTCCGGACCCCCGCTGGACTTTTGGCAAGTCTTGTGGGGGTCAGGAGGCCCCCCCCAAGCTGGCCAAAAGTTCCTGGAGGTCCAGCGGGGGTCAGGGAGCGATTTCCCGCCGCGAATCGTTTGAAAACGATTCGCGGCGGGAAATCGCTCCCTGACCCCCGCTGGACCTCCAGGAACTTTTGGCCAGCTTGGGGGGGGCCTCCTGACCCCCACAAGACTTGCCAAAAGTCCATCGGGGGTCCGGAAGGACCTCCTGCCGGAAGGGGAACTTTTGGCCAGCTTGGGGGGGGCCTCCTGACCCCCACAAGACTTGCCAAAAGTCCATCGGGGGTCCGGAAGGACCTCCTGCCGTCCAATCGTGTTCGTCTATGGCCGCCACCATTTTTCGGCGCCATTTTGGAAAATGGCGCCGGCTGAAGACAACAAGATTCAGTAGCAGGAGCCCGTTCCGGACCGCTGCCGTTCCGGACCGCCACTGGACCCGCAGGTTATTTAAGTCATTTGGGGGGGTTCGGGAGGGTGGGGGATTTAATTTAAAGGGTCGGGGGTGGGTTTTAGGGGGTTTTAATGTGCCGGTTTTGCGATTTTACGTTTTTTCGATCTTTCACGATTTTTCACGATTTTTCACGATATTTTACCCCCCCAAACGGCAACAATACGATTCCCTCCCCCTCCCAGCCGAAATCGATCTTTAAGACGATCGAGGACACGATTCACATCTCTACTGTGAAATAGCTTTTCTTTTTCTTTGCCTGTTATGATACAGTTTTAGGTAAAATACTTTGGGGTAGATTTTCAAAACTCGCATGCGCGCTACCCGGCGTGCACACATGGACGCATAATTTTAAAACATGCATGCTGGTGCACGCATGTTATTAAATCGGGGGTCGGAGTGCCCAAGGGGGTGCACATTTGTGCAACTTTCACATGCTGACGCCCGCAGCCTTCGCAGTTCCCTCCCCCCTATACTAACCTTCCTACCCCTTCCCCTAACCTTCCCGCCCCCTAGCCCTATCCTAACCCCCACTTAAAACTTTGTCTTACCTTTTGTGCCTGCTTCAAGCAGGTGCAGGTTGCGCACACCGGCACCTTGCTGGCACGCGATTTCGCGGCACAGTGGCAAATGACCGCTGTGCTGGGTGCCTCTAGCTCTGGACCGCCCATCCCCTCCCCACCCCTTTTCCGAAGCCTCGGGGCTTACACGCGTCCCGGGGATTTACGCGCATGGCGGGGCCTTTGAAAATTGGCCCAGCGCGCATAAGCCTGGACACGCGCGTAAATCCCCCGGGATTTACGCACATAACATTTTTAAAATCTACCCCTTTATGTTCTATGTCTTGACTTTTTAATAATAAAGTATTTAGTTATTAGCTCTGGTTGAGAGGCTGAGTTTGGTCCACCACTAGAGTGTGAACTATGCAGTAGAGCAAACAGGAGGCAGAACTTTGATAACCCCAGAATGGGTATGAGCCTAACTTCAGAGAGCAGATAAAGCCGTAGAGATGCCAGTAGCACTCTGGATGCAATGATCCTTAATCCCCCCACCCCTAACCTTATGACGCAGTACCCACCAGCCCGGTGGCATTCCTAAACATGGATGAGACTTGGGGGTACAGTGAGAAGGGAAGAAAGGGAAGGGGATTAAAATAAACACAAGAAGTTTTTTATTTTCTGAAGAGCGATACTTTGAGGGGAGTGTGTCCCCCCCCCCCCCCCCCCCGTAGATAAATGTACTTTGTGATGTCTTGTAGAACTATAGTCATGTAATATAATAAAAGTTGTACATACTGGCTTTGTGTTTACTGCAAATATTTAAATGTTCATGCCACACTTTTTTGTCTCAATTGATATAATACTGATTTATTTTATGCTAGTATGTTATGTCTGTTTTTATCGTGATAGTATACAGTATGTTCCTGGTTGTGTTTTATTTTTTGTAATCTGCTTAGAAATATGTGCCCTGAACTAGATGGAATATAATTTTTTAAATAAATATTGCCTGTTTATTATCTCATCTTCTTTTACAGGTTTTCCTAGGGTGAAGGCAGCGAAATCCCATCCACTAACACCTGTTGTGCTCGGGGGTGGACCCTTGTCCTGGAGCAGTGGAGAACGGCTCCCTGGTAGGGATCAGGAAGCACCTGCCCCCAGGGGGCGGAGCACTGGAGGAGACAGAGGCTGGGATGAGCTTCACCACTGGAAGCCCGAGGTCTCCCCAGGAGGAGCCCGTAGGGACCCGGGCCACTTGGATTTAGGTGGGCCTTGCAGGGTCTCCTAGAGAGATGAAAGTCAGGCGTGCCCACAGACAGGAGGGGAGCATGGTCAGGTTTGAAACTGGAGGTCAGGTAGAGCAAGGAGAACCAGAACAGCGTAGGTGATGACAAGGCTAGGAACAGAGCCAGAATCTTGAGATGTGGCCAATCAGGCAGAGGTCAGAATCAGAGGATCAGTCCGAGGAGTGGTCAGCAAAGCAGGGGTCAGGTTCCGGAGGTTAGATGAGGTCATAGGCAGGCCGAGGTCAGAAAGCAGGCAGCAGGCAGACGAGTCTAGGAACAGGCTGAAGTCAGAAGGCAGGCAGCAGGCAGGCAGGTCGAGGAGCAGACTGGAGTCAGAAGGCAGGCAGCAGGCAGGCAGGTTGAGGAGCAGACTGGAGTCAGGAGGCAGGCAGCAGGCAGGCAGGTCGAGGAGAAGACCAAGGTCAGTACCAGAAAGTCAGTCCGAGGGTACTACCTGGGTAGACGAACAGACGAACAGGAATAGGAGAATGCTAGAGAACTAGGATGCAGAAACAAGTCAGGAACAGACTGGAACAGAAGGATCCTGAAACGAGACTTGGAACAAGACTGGAACAAGGTTCAGACGCAGTGACAATCTAGCAAGACACTAACCCAATTGCCAAGGCAAGGAAGTACAAGCGGGAACTTCCTTATATCAGGGAATCAATCAGGGCATGCCGCGGAGCTAGGATCCGCCCCTGGCCCTACAAGATGCCGGGCGGTCTGCGCACACATGCATAGGGGCATGGCCAACACCACCGAGGACGCCGATCTCCGGCATTAGGCCCGCTGCATAGTGGAAGGCCCGGAAACCGCTGCCATGGGATGCCGAGGCCTGGAAGAGCTCGCAGCCTCCGCTAGGGAGGCCAACCCGGGACCTGCCATGGAACCAGGGTGGTGAGCTGGCCAGTGCATGGGCCGGGTGCAGACGGGGTGCATAACAACACCTTCTTCGGCAGATGAAGACACCAGGTGTCAAAAATGCAAAGACTGATGGAACCTGCCTGATGGGGGCACCTGCCAGGCAGGTTTCAGCCTCAGAAACAAGCTTACATGTTAATTGGACATTGGGGCATTGCAGCACTGTAATAAAATCTATAAGAACAGAAAGCTCTTTTTTTCTGGTGGATTCTCTTATCAAAGCATTAACTTAAGGACAAATCCAGAGGGAAACAAAAAGGTAAAGTGCCTAAAGGGATGATCTGCTGGAAGGAATACAAAACAGGATCTTAGTATTATGGGTGAAGAAAAAGTGGATATAATACTACACTTCAGGACCAATGACCTGGCCCCAGAGCAGCAGGAGATGACATTTGGTTAATCGCAGTTTATCCCTATCCAATCTGATGTATAAAATTGGGGTGGTACTTACCACCCCATAGTGATGCTTATGAGCTGGGGATTCACTGAATGCCTTGAAGGATCTGACCATACACCACTGATTGCTATCATGGAGACATGGTTCAATAAGATTTGTAAATGGCATACAGCTATATTAGGCTATAATCTGTTCAGAAAGGCTAGAAATGGCAGAAAAGGGAGAAGACTAGCTTTTTCTGTAAGAAAAATGTCCAAACTATAGAAATGCAGGAGGGAAAGGCAGCGTAGGTATCTTTGAAATGGGCGGTCACTTTCATCTACATTGGTTGATCTACACCTTCCAGCACAACAGAAGAACTGGACAGAGATCTGGTTAAATCTACAAGGCCCCCATCAGGAAAGTTGTCAGAGCCCACTGAATTATCTTCCACTCACATGCAGATGACATCCTTCTTGGCCCAGACCCAAAGTAATAAAAAATCTCAAAAACATTTCCACCTGGCTAAGACTAAAAAATCTAAATTCACCCTCCAAAAGACCAAAGTACTGTGTATTGGAAAACAGATTCTGCCCACCTTGATACCGAGGCAATGCTTGGCAGGCTTCCTTTCAGTCTTCAAGTTCAGAGCCTAGGTTTTCTATTAGACTGAAATCTCACAGTAAAGGCCCAAGTCTGAGCAATGACTAAAACAATTGTCTTCCAACTTAATTAACAGCAGCTCTGGCCTCTTCTCAATGACTTAGCCTTTTCAACAGTCATCCAGACATCTGTAATCTCCGTTTAGACTACTGTAACTCATTATTTATCGGAATGCCTCTCAAGCTGAACCAGCACTTGCAATTCATATAAAATACAGCAGCACAATTGCTGAAAAACAAAAACAAATTTGACAGGATCATGCCTTCCATTGGCACTCTATTCTCTACTGTGCACAATTCAAAATCCTAATCCTAGCCTATAAGAAATTTGCAGGAAATGTACCTCTCTACCTCAGTAACCACCTCACATCCTACCTGCCATCCCTCCCCCTTTGCTCACTGTCACACATCTGCCTGGTGGTTCCTACCCTCAAGGAACTATGCCTCATAAGCACCATAGAAGATTTTCTGAGGTATTGCACCAAACCACTGGAATGCACTGCCGCTGAATATCAGAAAATCTCCAGACCTACTAGCCTTCAGAAAGCTTCTAAAAACAAGGAAAGCAATATTCAAAGTGTGTTTAGCACTAGATAGCCGTATAAATAGGACTTATCCAGCAACCTCTGAATATTCTGTTATCCTCAGTGGTCACTAGATAACTTGATAACTCATTTATCCAGCTATCTGGATGGTCAGTGGGCAGCTTAGGGTGGTGCTACTTATCCAGTTAACTTAACCGGATAACTGGCAATATTTGTAGAGTCCATCAAGCTAGGTTGAGAGAACATTGTACAAATCTCATCTTTGGGTGAGTTTCTTCACTCCAAAGGACATCAAATCTTCTCAAGAGTGTACAGTTCTGTTTGTACATCTCACTCTGAATGTCAAAGTGGCCCCTAACCCCTACACTAATACCTAAACCTCACATCGAGTAACTAGGTGGGCCTTCTATAGAGCTATAAACACCTAACTACTATGAGGGCCTTATAGCTAGGTGTGGTTTTTCTCTCTCTCTCTTTCTCAAAGTGTAATAAAGCCATGTCACACAGCTTAATGCAAAAGAAAAGAGTTAGTTATTTGCCATGTTAAAACTGTGTAATATGGCTTTGAAAATTGCAAAGCCAGCCCATTTGGCCAGAAATTCCACCCCTTTTCTAATTAGCATCACACCATGTGTTATGGGGCTTTTCTCATGCGAAAAGCCCATAATGCGGCTTGGAAAATAACCCCCTTTTCCAATATCGCAGTGGTAACGCATGAGGGGGCATGTCCCATGCAAATAAGGCATTTTTCGTGCAGCGGGGAAACATCGCGTCACGCGATGTTTTTGCCATTTGCGGAAATGGATTTGCAAATCGCGAAAACATCGTGCACCGCAATAAAACAACCAATGAATCTTTGGAGAGAGAAAGAGCACCTTGCTATGGTGCTCATGCCCTAGACAGGTATTTGTAGCCCTATGGGAGGGCCACCTAGTAACTCGAGGTGGGGATTAGGTATGAGCGTAGGGGGTTGGGGGCCACTTTCACATTCAACATGAGACGTACGGAAAGAACAGTGGTCTCTAGTGAAGATTTGCTGGCCGTCGGAGTGAGGATACTCACTCCAAGAAGAGATTTGGGCAATGTTCTCTCCACCTAGCTTGATGGATCAAGGCGCTCTCTCTCTCTCTCTCTCTCTCTCTCTCTCTCTCTCATGTACTGCAAAGATTCATTGGTTGTTTTATCCGGGGTGCACGATGTTTTCGCGATTTGCGAATCCATTTCCGCAAATGGCGAAAACATCGCGTGACGCGATGTTTCCCCGCTGCACGAAAAATGCCTTATTTGAATGGGACACGCCCCCTCATGCGTTACCACTGCGATATTGGAAAATGAGGCCCTAAGTTACTTTCCCAGATAGCTTTAAATATTGACCCCATGACTTTTCCAGTCAGTCTTTGGCCCTTAACAATAACGTTGAAATGAGCTGAAATGAGTACTGCGCCTTACCAGGTACTCTCCCAACTCCTGGCGTGGCCTCTCCATTGCCCCTACCATGTGACAGGGGTGCCCAATAGCACCGGTAGCCCCTGTCACATGTTAAGGGCAAGGGCGTCTGGTGCCATTTTGAATGAGGGCAGCTGCCTGCCTGGGAGTGGGAAATCACTCCTGGCCCCTCAGTAGACTACTGGGTGTATGCGGTGAGTATTTATTTATTTATTTATTTATTTATTTATTTATTCATTTATTTATTTATTTATACACTTTTCTTTGCCGACATTCGTGAGGCACATCATACCGGCTTACATTGAACTGAAAGGAGGAAAATACAATGAACAGAATAACATGTCATAGTTAAACGCAAATGGTGTAAGATATAAGCATCGTAAAAACATTCTGAGATTATATATAATAAAATAAAAGAACTAAATAGCTATGGAGGAAAAAGGTAGAAAGAAAGAAATAGAAACTTTGTACAAACTAAGAAAACTTTATCTTTAACAATGAGAAAGTGGTACAGGGGTTATGAAGTGCAGCAAAGTTCCAGGGGGGGAGGGGAGGGGCACAGATGGAAAAGGAGAAGAGCAAGGGGGGAGGGGAGTAATGGGGGGAGGGGAGTAATGGAGAGGTCAGGAGGTGATTGGGGGCATCCGCTGGTGGGGGGTCCTGATTTTTTATAATTAAAAAAAAATGAAAGCCCAAAAATCTGGGGGTGGACCTGAAATGGCTCAGCCCAATCCAAAAACAAAATTGCTCTGAAATTTTTTTGGGAGTTCACCCTTAATCTGCAGCAGTTTGGGCTTAATCTGTTTTCCCAGTATGAGAGGTGTTGATGTTCTAGGACTGGATATAATATTTGTTTGCAGTGCTATCACTTCATAGACTATGCAGTCAGTTGAGAAGGCAGATCCCTGGGATGTTACCTCTTAAGAACATAAGAAAATGCCATACTGGGTCAGATCAAGGGTCCATCAAGACCAGCATCCTGTCTCCAACAGTGGCCAATCCAGGCCATAAGAACCTGGCAAGTCCCAAAAACTAAGTCTATTCCATGTTACCATTGCTAATGGCAGTGGCTATTCTCTAAGTGAACTCAATAGCAGATAATGGACTTCTCCTCCAAGAACTTATCCAATCCTTTTTTAAACACAGCTATAGTAACTGCACTAACTACATCCTCTGGCAACAAATTCCAGAGTTTAAGTGTGCGTTGAGTAAAAAATAACTTTCTTCGATTAGTTTTAAATGTGCCCCATGCTAACTTCATGGAGTGCCCCCTAGTTCTTCTCCTTTCCGAAAGAGTAAATAACCGATTCACATCTACCCATTCTAGACCTCTCATGATTTTAAACACCTCTATCATATCCCCCCTCAGTCGTCTCTTCTCCAAGCTGAAAAGTCCTAACCTCTTTAGTCTTTCCTCATAGGGGAGCTGTTCCATTCTCCTTATCCCATCCCCATCCCATTCCTAAGGAGTGCTGCCTATATGTGAGTGTACGTCGCCTTTTTTTTTTTTTTACAGAAAAATAAGCACTGATAAGAACTATGAGTAGGAAAAACTCAGAGATCTTCCTATAGCTCAGGAGAGCTTTGCCAGGGCAATGTATGGGAAAATATACTGCAGATGCTGTTTCAGCTAAACAATTTCCAGCACTGATATTTATCTTTGCATACTAAAAATATAAAGGTTAAAGACAATGCTAAAGCACACCTTATTTTCAGTTGTTAATCAGTTAAATGTGTGCAAATTTGAGACAATTTGTAAAGTTAAAGAGCAGGTAAAACTTATTTTCTATTTTAGAGCATGGGAACATAAAGTGCTTCAGAGGCCTACTCCCAAAAGACCCAGACACACATTAAAATACTCTCCCTAAACAAACTACAAATTATTTGCAGTTTGACCAAACCTTTTTTTCAAAGCACAGAATGTAAATGAGTTACAGTTTTATTTCTATTAATTCCATTTCCACTTTCTAATATGCATTTGAGTTGGCTGCTATTCCTTGCCCACTAATTCATAGTGCTGGCCTTTATATTTTATTTGTACTGGGTCAGTGCTCCTGATTGTCTGGTCTATGAAGTCATTTATTACTTTTTCAGATACGAAAACAAAATTGAAAAGGAAATCAGTTTTAATCTAATCAGCAAAATGCAAGATTGTATGTTGTTGATAATTTCCTAATCCTTTCAGATTTATTACATTTTTTTAATATAAGGAAGAAAGCATCACGAGTGCAGCAAAGTAAAAACAGGTAAGGTATCTGCTACATTTCTTCTAGCACTACACTATAATGATAAAATAAATGAATCAGAGCTTCCTTTTATGTGTATAAACAACTATATAGAAGATGTTTAAAACTCCATGTTATATTTATCATCTCTAATTAATAAGATTGTGATAAAGCATATCACTGAATGCATAGATTTTAATGCTAACCTCTGTTTTTAAGAATATACAATGTAAAACCACTTTGCCTTACTGAAGATAAAATCAGCCCTCTAATACAGAAAAGGAACAGTCCTATGAACCCTGCAGTGTGTATAGTAAGTAGTTTCTGCCAGGACAGGGTATATAGAGATCTCTGTGGGAGAGCTGCAAGTTTTTTTTTCCCAGGTTTAAAGAGAGAAAGGGGGCTACAGAAGTTCTTCTACCAAGGAAAGTATCAGGAGCTAGAGAACCTTCTGTAAACTTAGGTTAAGTCTTCCCAGAAAAGTCAAGGAGAAGAGTGAGTAATATGTCTCTTCAACAGCACATCTAAAGTGTCCAGATGCTGCTATGTTTGTCGGTGGACAGAGCTCAGCGTACTTCTGGATCAATCTGGGTCAAAATTAGTGAGTAAATTCCATGTGGGAAATGATAATCTCTGGGATCCCAGTGACTGTACTTCTCTGGGAAGTGATTGCAATTCCTCCAGTATTCCAGTGGTAGCCTGGGTGTATACGATTCTTCTGGAAGTAACTGAGTGGCCATGACACAGTTGGAAATTATTTAGGATAAAGGGGAAGACCTCACTGGAGGAAAAGTTTCTAATGAATTCACATGCATAAACTCCAGTCTGAGCATATAAATTTGCTTTAGAAAATTATCCAGGGATAGTCTGTGGGAATGTGTGTGCAGAGTACAATTTTGCTCATACATTTCCCCGGACTAGTGAGAGGCTTTCTGGGGGGAAGGGGAGAACGGAGTCATATGAGGAAAACATTTGCATGCATACTTGCTTTTTCACCAATATGCATGTAAATCTACCAGTGGTAAATTTCACCTTTTTGGGAGCAGGTGTAATTTACCTCACGTATGTCACTGCATGTACTGGCAGTATCCAAGAATTTTTAAAGTGGACTTATGTGTTACTGAAAATTACAGTCTTAAGAAACATTGTGGAAAATCCCCTGAGGATTAGAGGAACTGGTTGTTTTTATAAATTACTGTCCACTGTCTGCCTCTAAGTAAAAGAAGAAATCTTTGGGAACATCAAACAAGTATGTGGTGTTTGTTTGTAAGATAGACCACTGATCCCAAGATTATGAATTTTGATAATTGAACACAGCAATCATGATTGTCTCACCATCACCCCCTCCTTTATGATCCTATAAAAACACATAATTGGACATCGTACTTTTAAATTTTAAGCTTTGTTTTTCATAGATACATATATATAGAGAGAGAGGGGGACAGAGAGAGCATAAGCGTAAATCTGCGCGCAGGGCTTTTAAAATCTGGCCCATATTGTATCTTATACAACCTTTATGGGGTAGATATTCAAAAACCACATTATTCGGTGACTTATCCAGCTAAATTCTATCCGGATAGCTCTTTATGTGGCTGGAATTTATCCAGATATTTTGGGGGCATTCCTAGGATGGGTGGTAGGCATTCCAGGGAGAAGTGAGTTAGCTGTTAGGTTTACCGATATCTGATATTCAGAGTTAGCCGGTGAACCTAATTGGCTGACACTGGTCGCACTGCAGGCAGATCTAAAATTAGCCGGATATACCTATCCGGCTAATTTTTAAGATAGCTGGGTATATTCAGCATTGATGCTGCACCGCTGAATAACCTGGTTAAGGGAGTCATTTTCTAAAGCGATCGCGTGCAATAGCTAAATCAGGGCAGAGTCAGGGCAGAGTCCCACTGGAAGGGGAGGAGTCGGGGCGGCGTTGGGATGGACTCCGCGATGACTTCGCTGACGGTGAACAGGTAGGACACCTTAATGCTGCCAGTAGCACGCCCAATAGCACCACCTTTGGCGCTATTGGGTGCAAAAGCCGGCAGCGATAACACCACGGTGGTGCAATCGCTGCCCGCTTTCGCAGGCCCGCCCCCCGCTTCACCCCCTGCCCCCTGTTACCGCGTGATTCAGGAAGGCTTGCGATTTTAGAAAATCCAGCCTAAGTTAGCCAGATATGTGTATTTGGCTAACTTATCTAGCCGCTCAGCGGTTGAGTATGGACCCCATAATTTTTATTCTCTGACAAATGCATTAATACTTTTTAAAATAGAGATAGCTACATTTATATGTAACAAGTCATCTGAGATCACTATCAAAATTGAGGCTATATCTGTATTCCAAATTATAGATTTTATGTATATTATCATAAGTGCTGCCAGCAATCCATTAAAAATTGCTGATTGACTTCGGAAGTAGAAACCCTCTTGTTACCTACATCCTTTGACATCGTAAAGGTTCGTTTGGTTTCGATGCTAAGAGGACATCTCTGTTGGCAAACAATGCTCTTTTATATGCTCGTTTAATAATTTTAAGGGGCTACCCTCGCTTCAGAAACTGATCATGCATCTCCTAATCCTCTTTATTAGTGCAAAGGTGACAAAACCTCAAGAACTGATCAATGGGGATTAGCCTGAAGGATGATGCTTCTTATAATGTACAAAAAACTACCACCAAAATACATTCAAAATATAGAAAGGATGTATAAGAAATTCTAGTGAATTGTGTGTTCATATAAAACTAAAATAATACAATAATATGAAACAAAACACCCAGAAAATACACTAAATATAATTATTATACTTCTTTTAAACTCACAAAAAATGTTTGAACATTTTATTACATTTATTAAGACATTCCAGTATAGTGAATAAACTCAATAAAAGCTACTAAAACATTGTGACATTATAATAATATGATGCTATGTTTTAAAATCTAAAGTAGTCAGAAAATGTTTTCAAATGTTCCCAAACTCACAATATTAAAATGAATCCCCATTGTAGTCAAAAAGTTTGAAAAATCCTACAATAAATTCCCATGTCTTCAAATGTCCCCAAGATAATAATATTACAATTAATCCTCACGGAATTTTTGATAATCATACAATGAATCAATGAACTCCTGGAAAATATCACCTGAACCTGTCCATTAAACTTTGGGTGAGATTTGTGAATCATTTCTTCTTCATATCGACAGGTTCAGGTGAAATTTTTTTGTAGTTTACTGATTGTTTCAACAATCAGGATGTTAATTACAGTTTTTTTTGCAAAGTAACTTACATAATATGCTCGTTTAATGATTTTACAGGAATACCCCCTTTGCAAAAACCAATCACGCATCTCCATAACCCAGCATTTGAAATTCTCTATATTAGTGCAAAAGTGATGATGACTCAAAATGTTTACTTAAAAACCACACTTTAAGGTAAAAAAAAATCACAAAGTAATTTATAGAGATCACTAACTTTATAAGAAAATTATATAAACCAAAAAGGGGAGATGGTGATAAAGAGGCCAACCATGTAAAAATACAATACAGGTAACCTTATACTAGCGGTTTCCTTTCTTTGCATGTACTTTTCAACAGCGAATACAAGGGGTGATGATGATATGGTGGCTAACTGTGTAAAATAAAATACAGGTAACTTTATATGAGTGGTTCCCTTTTTTTGCTTATAATGTTCAGCAATATTCAATGAATTTTATAGCATTTTCTTATAAGGTTCAGGTGATCTCTATAAATTACTTTGATTCTTATAATGTAACAGGGTAATCCAATTCATTGGTTTTTGAAAGATTGTGGTACATAATTTATCACTTTTATATACCACAACATCCAAAAAGGATATAAAAAAAGAGCATTGTTTGCCATCAGAGAGCTCTTCTTAGCATCTAACCTAAAAGTACCTTTCAACCAGATCGGTGTGTACATTGCTATATACTACCCATTCTCAAGAGGTGCAAAATAATATTCTGAGACATTGGAACACTCTTTCAATTCATGATGATTTTAAAGAAAAATCTATGGCCCTGATTCATCAAGCTATTTTCTCATAGACAGAGAATGGGAGAAAAGCCTTAATGAATCTGGCAGTGTATTTGCTTGGATTAGAGGTAGAAATTTACATGATCAGCTGTTTAGTACATCCTTCCAACTTTAATTTTACATCAGCATTTAGAATGAGGGCAGTTTTCATGTTGGGTTTGTGTGGTGAAAATTGTTTACAACTCCAAGAGTTTCATCATCTACTGAAGGTAGAGGGATCCATTGAGGTCATCAAGTCATTTGACTTTGGAAGAAGGCAATGGCAGGTGGTGTACAGGAATAACCAGGCAGTGATCAGTGGCAGGCAGTGTTCAGAAATATCCAGGAGTCAGGGAAAGGTCAAATACCAGGTATCCATCCAAAGAGAATAATGGGAAGGATAGGCAGGGCAGAAAGGTGAGATGCAGCACAGGTGGGCAAACATGAAGACATACAAAAACTGAAGAACTAACCACACAGATTGATGAAGAAGACAAGGACACTGGACTGACGAATGAAAATGGACTGCTGGAACTGAAGACACAGGAACCGGAGAACAAAGAAGCTGAAACAACTCACACTACATAGCCAGCAGGGAGACCTGTTGCCGAGGCGAGTAGGAGATGTACTAGGTGCCTTTTATAGGCCTTTCTCTTTGAGGTCATCAAGGGGCGCCACTGGCCTTTTCCAGCCACAGACCTTTTAAATGAAGAGATGTCGAGCACATGCCTTAGGGAGGCCTGGTGAGAGCATCGGTGGCATCCTGCTGTGTTGAGGAGTGTTCCACCACACAGGAGGGGAGAGCAGCCCGGTGACATTGGGGAGCAACTGGTGAGGCTCAGCCTGAGAAGTGGTGCGGTAGTTTGCAGGAGGAGCCCGCGGCCACCAAATGCAACAGCTGCATCTAAAAAAATCTATAGTTCCTTTGCAGAAAATACAAAAAAGGGCATCCAAAATGTTAAAGGGCTTGGAATGGCTCCCCTTTGAGGAAAGGCTAAAGAAGTTAGGGCTATTGAGCTTGGAGAAGAGATGGCTAAGGGGGAATATGATAGAGGTCTACAAAACCATGAAATGACTTGAACGAGTAAATGTGAATCAGTTATTTACTCTTTTGGAGAATACAATGACTAGAAGGTACTCCATGAAGTTAGCAAGAAGCACATCTAAAACAAATCAGAGAAAATTCTTTTTCACTCAATGCACAATTAAGCTCTGCAATTCATTGCCAGAGGATATGGTTAAAGCAGTTAGTGTAACTGTATTTTAAAAAAGTTTGGATAATTTCCTGGAGGAAAAGTCTATAAACTGCTATTAAACAATTGAGAATAGCTACTGATTGTTGCAGGCATTACAGCATGAGATCTATTAATTGCTTGGGTACTTCTGACTTGGATTGGCCACTGTTTGAAACAGTATTCTGGGCTTGATGGACCCTTGATCTGACCCAATATGGCAAGTCTTATGTTCTTATGATTTCCTGCATTGGACACTCAGGTCATTAAACCAAAGGTAAAGCAATTTTTTAAAAATTATTTTTTCTTACTCTTATAGCATGACAAATGGAACAAGGCCCAACCTGAGTAAATGGACTGGAAAAATCAAACGGCTGTGACAGAATTTGTGCTTGTGACATTTTCAAACATTCCTGAGGTTCAACGTTTACTGTTTGTGGTGTTTCTCTTTCTGTACTTGTTAATCATAGTGGAAAACGCTCTCCTTATGATTGCAATAAGATGTGACCCTCATCTAAACACGCCCATGTACTTCTTCCTGTGGATTATGTCCAGTTTAGATATTTGCTATTCATTTTGTATTATCCCCCAACTGCTGGCAATCCAACTATCAAAGACAAAAACTATTTCTTTCAATAGATGTGCTACTCAAATGTTTTTTTTAATTGTCATTGGGGGTTCACAGATTTTCATTGTAGTGGTCATGGCCTATGATCGTTATATAGCCATAAGTAACCCTTTGCGCTACAAAATCATCATGACCGACAGAATTTGCATAAAGATGATTTCTGGTGTGTTGTTTATGTCAGTTTTGTTATCCCTTGAAATAACTATTTTAGTATTTTCTTTGCCCTACTGCAGCTCCAACGAAATAGACCATTTCTACTGTGACATAGGACCGATTTTAAAATTGTCTTGCCCTGATTTCCAGACGCACCAGATCATTGACGTTGCTCTTTTCTTGTTTGGCCTATTCTTTATTTCTGTCCCTTTCATATTAATACTTATATCTTACATTTATATCATATTGGCCATCCTGAAAATTCATACCACTCAGGGGAGATACAAAGCCTTCTCCACTTGTTCATCCCATCTCACTGTAGTTATTGTAGAATATGGATGTCTTGGATTTATGTATTTTAAACCCAAAGAGAGCTATTCACTGGATAAAAGCAAAGTGTTTGTGGTCATTTTTACTTTTGCAACACCTATATTAAACCCTTTAATTTACAGCGTGAGAAACAAAGTTGTTAAGCGTGCCCTTAGAAAATTAATTTGTGCAAAACTAATTAAGCCATCAATATAATATTTCTTTGGGACTGTGGACCCTGTAAAGTCCAGCTGGCAAGAGAAGGGCTGACATTATGAATTGGTTTGGCTTTTAGAAAAAATGCTTCGAGGGTTGTGTCAGTAAAAGCCTGGGCAGCGGCAGTTTTGCAGGTACTTTTATGCACTCTTGGAAGAGGCATACCCAGGGGTGAGGAAGCCCATTTGGGCGCATATTTTCAGTTTTTGAAAGTATGCGTGTAAATGTACGTGCGTGCATTTCCACCAGCTCTCAAGCAGCTGCTTTAAACGTGTGTGCATAACGTTCTGCGCTGGGTTTCACACATACCCTCTAAAATCCAGGCTGAAGTGCACGCGTACTTCCTACACGCAGACTCCAGGCCTACGCGGGCTGTTATAAAATAATCCTCTCCACTTATTATGGTGGACCACAGTCCATCAAAAGATTTGAAATACAGTATAACAGTCTGTGATGAGTAGTTCTCAAGATCTTGAAGAGGCTGAAAAGAAACATGAAACTCAGGAATACCATAACCTAGTAACTTTGTAGCAGTCAGCAGACCAGGGCTTCTTGAATCACCCAGAGTGCCATGTGAGTTTCCCTACTTCCTGTGTCACCACAGTCCCTTTACAACCATCTCTTTCTCTCATTAAGTCTTTTTTTCTCTCCACATTTTTTTGCATTTTCATCTGGCAGTCTCTCCTGGTCTGTGCAGCATTGTCTTTCTCTCTTCTATCACTGTTTTTAAAGCATCCATGTACTTCACTTCATTACTCCATATGATGCATGAAAAGTAGGTTTACAGAAGCAATGTGTGTAAAGCAACAATGAGCATCGTATTTTCTTTTTGAGAAGCTGTGACTGTATGGAATTTGTAAACATCTGCTCCAGACAGATATCATCACTAGACAGAAATCCAGAAGCAGTGATTTTGTGCAGATAATGTACACTGTATAACTTAAGGCATTGGTATGGGCTGAGCAATAAATGCTTAATGATATTTAAACTTCTTTCTTCAGAAGCTCCTATTCAGTGTACAAATATAGATGTTTTACTATCCACCCCTATGCTGGCTGCATGAAAGATGATTGTAAAGTGAATTGAAGATTTATTTAGGAGAGAACCACTATATAAGTTAAAACAATATCATTAATGCTCGTTCTAATAAAAGAACATAATAGCATTTGGCAGATAGAGCATCTAGGCCAAGTAAGCCTACCCTGTTATTCCTGCCAACTGTGTCACTGCAGATTTTACTTGTTCTTTAATCATCTACCTTACCCTTACCATTGTATACCTGTCCAAAACAGGCTTGAATTCTGTTACTACTTCTCCTGCTGGGAGATTATTCCAGATCTGAACCACCCCCTCATTAACGTATTATTTCCTCCTCTCAGCATCCCTCTATTTACCATTTCAAATTATGACCTTTTGTCCTTAATAATCTTATTACAGTTCTTAATGTTTGCATATAATATTCATTATGGTATTTATATGGATTTCAATTCAAATATTTTCAATGATTTAGGTAGATTTTGATACCTTTTATTGGATAAGAACTATCAAAAGATGTTGTCATACCCCATACCAAAAGGGACAGACTGAGCCAATCCTGATTTTATCGCATTTTCATGCATGTCGATATATGTCTGATTCCCTTAAGAACAACAGGTCTACATTCCCATGTATGCTTTTGGGGTAAAATCACTATAAAACAAAGAATCAAACAGTCCCATAGAGTAATAACAAAAACAAAAAACAGGAGCAAGTGATCAACAATAAATAAATCTTAGTATTTGCAAAAACAAAAACAAAAAAATAGAGTCTATTGCTATTTATTACTATTTCTTAAAAGGGTGTCCGGAAGCCTGAATGTGTGCCCTGGAATTATATGGGCCACACTGTCTTATTGATCATTCACTCTAGAAAACTGAATATTACCAAACTTGAAATATTTTTAGAAAAGCATTTTGAATATAGCAAATAATAGAATGAAAATTCAAAAACAGAATTGGTAAAGAGCCCCAGGCCTGACAATGGCCATGTTTCAGTAATAAATAGCAGTAGACTCTCTATTTTATTTATTTGTTTTTTTCTTGCAGAATATAAGATTTATTTATTGATGATCACTTGTTCCTGCTTTTTGTTACTGCTTTGGGGTAAAGCCAGGACTGTCCCAGCTCGTTCATTCAGACATGAGTCTACATGGTCACCCTAACATGAGTTTGAGCTCAAGACAACAGTCAGTGCCAGATTTTCCACTAGGCAGAATAGACACTTGCATAGGGGCGTGACATCTGGAGGGACATCACCTCTTCAACATTCAGGATCCTATACTGCAGTGCCTGCCAAGGTTTCCTGTAAGATGTGGCATAGGCGCTGTCAGAGGGTCATCACATCTATTTCCCTGACTCAGACATAGAAATGTTTCTATTGCCATCTACTACAGAAAGCAGGAACCTCGTCCAGCAGTTATATCACCTGCCCCAGAACCACTACAGCTGCTGAAGAAAGAGGAGTCTTTTACCACAGCCCAGAGCTGCCACCACTAACATCATCACTGTGCCAAAGCCCTGGAGCTGCCACCAGGAGGAGGAAGGATAATTTCTCTGAAATGAGGAGGAAAAAGAGGAAGGAGGATACAAGTAGATGCTGTTGAGCAGGAATGGGGAGATTCTGGGCAAGGGGTTGGGATGAGAGAGAGAGAAACAGAGAGAGAGAGGAATGCTGTTGGGCAGGGGGAGAATGAAAAGGACACGGAGCAGAGATTGGGGGTCAGTGACAGATACTGCTGTGTAAGGAGATAGAAAGGAAGATGCTAAGCAGGTGAGAAAGAGAGAGAAAGGGGATGCTGCTGAGCAGAGGGGAGGAAGAAAGGGATGATGCTGGGCAAATGCAGTCGACTTAGAAAACAGCCACTGCTATTACTGGCATCAGTAGCATGGGATCTACTTACTTAGTTTTGGGTAATTGCCAGGTTCTTGTGGCCTGGTTTTGGCCTCTGTTGGAAACAGGATGCTGGGCTTGATGGACCCTTGGTCTGACCCAGTATGGGCAATTTCTTAAGTTCTTAAAGAAAAAGAGGAAAATGGTGGGCAGGGAAGGGAGAGAGATTTTTGGTGGGCTTCTTCAGCAAGGCATGCCCCTCCAGCTTCTCAGGATCTTTGCCTTCTCCTCTCTCCTGCTTAACTACAGGCTGTGGCCATGTTTTGACAGTGACCCTGGATTCCTTCACCCACATTTGAGTATTTTGCTTATTGTAGTGAGTGCTATATAAAACAATATGACTGAAAATAGGGCCCTGTATATTTAACTGTGACCTATCAACAAATTCTGTTACAATATGACAATTTTTTTTGGCTGAACTTATAAATGCAAAATAGAAATGTTTTAGAAGTAGCAGGAAAATGCCCTAAAACAATTCTTCTAAATTAAGGAACACTGTCTAAAGTTGAAAACATAGTTTCACTAATTAACAATAAACCTTTTATAATTGTCTACTTAACACATGTACTATATAGCTATCATTTGCTTTTTTTCTAGGCACAACAAGTAGTAAGCCTAATATTGCTAAGATGCTGTTCTGTTTCATATCCATTCCAAAGGATTAAAATGGAATTATTTTGAGATCTTTCCTTTTCTAAATTCTCACTAATAAACCAAAGGTACCTTCTTGTGTCTTAGCTCGCTAACATTCTTCTCTATACAAGGCACTTTCTATTTAAAACTACTTTAATAGAAGATTTTCCCTGGAAAAGCCCATCTTTATAATGGCACATCTGCAGTTTTTTCTTAGTGGTCTGTAGAGATAAAAATTATGATACAATGTGCTTTTGCATTTTGCTTGATATATAAAGATAGAATATAAAAGCCATTTATGCTCTAAGGTGGAGAATTTGGAAAAAAAAATTCTATGACATAATTCATGATTGATTAATTTTCCATACATGCCAATGATATCTCCTTTGGAAATGTCTAAAAGATATATGGTTGAAATATTAAGTGCCTATGAAATCTGCTCCCTTGTTTCATGTATTTACTATGATCCCAAATTTAATTAAAAGGAAACAGAGGAATCTATGGCTCTTCTTTCACTTGTATTTGATGATAGTTTGAATTTAATGGATTTCCTAGAAGCCTCAGATGATAAATTAGTGGTACCTACTACTACAGCTTAATATTTCTATAGTGCTACTCGACATTTGCAGCACTGTCCAAACAACACATAAGAGACAATTCCTATGGTGGAGATTTAAATAAATAAAAATTAGAGTGTTTCTGGATGTCGCCAAGATGAAACAATAAATGCTCAACACAGACAATGTATCGGCATCTTATATGCCTTCTTCTGGGCCCCATTAATATGCACCAAAAGATGCAACAAAATAAAATGTTTAAAAACATTTTCTTAGGCAAAAAAGATCTCAGTTTAACAAATTAATTGATGTGTGATACAAAAAAATTGTTTACATAAAAATATGAATGATCATCATAATGTAGCACAAGTAAAGCAATGTGGGACTCATATGTCCTTTCAATGCTAAAGGATTAATAAAAATCCTCCTGTGCTCAAAATTTTAATCATCAGTCATTTCATATTTCAACTGACCATTATTCAAATGTTTCTTAATTATTTATAATATTTCTAACTTTTTTATAAAAGAAAAATCAATGCATGCACTTCTCTATGTGAATATATGCAAACACCAGAAGCGACTTCAACAATTCACTCAAATGTCTTCCAAAGTCCTTCACTTCTTACTCAATATTCTAATATATCTGATACCAGGAAGAGAAATCTTCAACATCAAAATCACCCGATATTGCAATGTTTCGGAGGGAAAACCCTGCTTCTTCAGAGGAACTGAGATTTTGTCTCAGAATTAAATTAACCCGATCTTCTCTATGGAACAAGAAAAATACTGAAAGTGCATTACCCTAAATAATTTTTACACAAACACACATCTAGGGCCTGATTTTAAAAAGCCTTTGCCCATGTAAAATTAGGTTTTACATGGGTAAATGCACTTTACCCGTGTAAGAAGGCTTTTGAAAATTGCTACAATATATGTAATTGAATTGTCCATAGGATATTCTCATGTAAGTACACTATACGCGTGTAAATAGCTTTTTAAAATTGCTACGATAGTATGTTACACTCCTTTTAAAATTCACCCCAGCGTGTACACCATACAGATTGCTGATAATCAGTCCCAAGAACAAACAAATTATTATTAAACTCACTGTGCAGAGGAAATCCTTGGAGAATATATTAATTTCAGCATCAAGGTTATGTGGACCATAAATAGCCTGTCAAATTGAGAAAGTGAAAGATAAAAGAAGACAGAGACCAACCTGATACATAGAAGGCAAACATCTCAAAAACATTAACTGTAAATAAATCAATAAATCCCTATGGGCCTCATTTTCTAAAGTATCGCAGGCCTGCAATACTTTAGAACAGAGCTTTCCAAAGTGTGTGTCGGGGCACATTAGTGTGTCGCCTGTAGTGTGGAGGTGTGTCGCCCGGTCCACAGGGCCGGCGGAAGCAGGGAACTATAGCAGGAAGATCGACGGGCAGTGGTGGAGCTTACATCACCACGGCCCGAAGAAAAGGGTCACGTTCACTCCTCCTCCTTCCTGCCTGTGCAGCCCTGGAAGAAAAACGTTGCCGGAGCCGCGTGGGCAGGAAGGAGGAGGAGCATCTGCTGCGTACAGAAGAAGAGCAGCATTAATGGGCCGTTGCGGATCCCACGTCGTGACGGCCCGAGAAGAGGAGGAAACCCGATAGCAGGGCCGCTGCGGATCCCACGTCGCAGCAGCCCGAGAAGAGGAGGAAACCCGATAGCAGGGCCGCTGCAGATCCCATGTCATGGCCAGGGAAGATCAGGGCCTCTGAAGAGCCCATCCTTCGGCAACCCGTGCAGAGGGACAGCATGTGCCAGTGAGAGCCTGTGCTTGAGCAAGAGAGCATGTAGGAGTGAGAGAGCCTGTGTGTGTGAGAGTGAGACAGCATGTGCACGAGAGAGACAGTATGTATGTATGAGAGAGAGGCATGTGAGAGTGAGAGCTGTGGATGTGTGAGATTGCATGTGAGTGAGAGCCTGTGTGTGTGAGAATGTGTGAGATAGCGTGTGAGAATGAGAACCTGATTATGTGTTTGAGGGAAGACAGATGGAGAGAAAAGAAATAGAAAAAAAGACCCTTTAAAAGGAATTGGCAAAAAAACAAGAAAGGAAAGCTGGAAAAAAAAGCCTGTGACCAACCGATTAGAAAACTAAGATCAGACAGCAAAGGTAAAAAAAAAAAATTACTTTTTAGTGATTGGCACATGTAATCTTTGGGAATGTGCAAGAGTAGCACTTTCTCTATGCCGATCTCACAATGTACGAGATCAGCATGGAGGAAGTGGAAGCCTGCAAATATTTATTATGAGATAGGTTGTGTTGTGAAACATTTTATTTATGTATATATTTAAGGAAACATACATAAATTGTTGAAATACATTTTGTTCGTTTAACCTTTAACTTCTGGTTTGCTGGTAGACTGAATTACTGTGTCACGAAATTATGTTTGTCTAAAAAGTGTGTCACCAACATGAAAAGTTTGGAAAGCTCTGCTTTAGAAAATTGCGCTACTCTGGGGCGGGGGGGGGGGGCGGTCCTGCGCTGCCGGCATCGCGCCCAATAACTACACCATAGAATGTGTAGTTATTGGGCGCGAAATAGCGAGCGAAAAGGGCCTTACCTTTCCGCTCTGTGCACTGTCCTTGCGGAGTCGGCCCCGGTGACGCCCCCAACTCCTCCTCTTCCGGGGCTGATTGCGCCCCGATTTCAGTAGCGCAGGCCTGCGCTACTTTCGCTAGCTATCGCAGGCTTGCACTAACAGTGCCCCTAGCCCCTAGCCCCCTACACTCGTACCTAAACCCCACCTCGAGTTACTAGGAGGTCCTACCATAGGGATACAAATACCTACCTATGGGCCATGACATTATGGCCAGGCTTGCTCTCTCTCTCTCTCTCTCTCTCTCTCTCTCATGCATCTAGGACCATTAACAATGGTCCCCTGGTGGTTGAATGAAGGAAATACAACAGGTCTGGCACTTATCGCAGAATCTGAAAATGGTATTGCAATTTGCACTAACTTAGCTCTTCACACAGGTAATTAGCATAAAACACACCCCTTTTGCTATCACATGCGGTACTTACCGCATTTTAATAAATCCACCCCACAGTTTGTTGAATAGCTGATGTAGCTTTATATTCAAGTAATTGCTCTCTGTCTGAAAAACATATTCTAGTATAAGCCTTTTTTAGAACCTTCTTCAGGTAGCCGCGTGTCTGAAAATGGGCTATCAAGGCCACTGACTATGAAATTCCTCTTACTCTGTACAAAGGCAATGTAGCCAAAAAAAAAAAAATGGTCCCACGGGCAACCCATTTTTAAAGGGATGAGGATGAAAGCTTTCAAAACGAAACAGGTTGTTCCTATCTGTGCTTTTATGATATAGGATAGTGTGTATTGATGTTCCCATTTTAGTAATTAAAATGTCCAGGAATGATATTTGAAATTGATTATATGTCATGGTAAATTGCAAATTGGAATTATGTGAATTTAACTATTGATGAAAATTATTCAGCATCCTACAAGTTGTAAATCAGTATGTGGCATAAAAACTAACAAGTGAAAGAGTGGTGCCAAATCAGCTAAAAAGAGCCATTGTTTATAGAGATGTGAATCGGAACCGGAATCGGTTCGGATTCCGGTTCCGATTCACATGTTGGTTTTTTTCCATCGGGCCTGATTGCGTTTTGTTTATCGGCTGCGCCCCAGCCGATAAACAAAAAACCCACCCCAACCTTTTAAAAGTAAACCCTTAGCTTCCCCCCAAATCCTTTTTACAGGTACCTGGAGGTCCAGTGGGGGTCCCGGGAGTGATCTTCCGCTCCGGGCTGTCCTCCAGCTCCCGGGCCGTCGGCTGCCACTAATCAAAATGGCGCCGATGGCCCTTTGCCCTTACCATGTGACAGGGTTTCCGTGCCATTGGCCGGATCCTGTCATATGGTAGGAGCACTGGATGGCCGGTGCCATCTTGTGCTCCTACCATGTGACAGGGGCTGACCAATGGCACCTGTAGCCCCTGTGACATAGTAAGGGCAAAGGCTATCGGCGCCATTTTGAATACTGGCAGCCGATGGTCCGAGTGCAGGAGGTCGCACCCGAACCCCCGCTGGACTTTTGGCAAGTCTTGTGGGGGTCAGGAGGGTCCCCCAAGTCTTGTCAAAAGCCCCTGGTGGTCCAGCAGGGGTCTGGGAGCGATCTCCTGCACTCGGGCCATCGGCTGCCAGTAATCAAAATGGCGCCGATAGCCTTTGCCCTTACTATGTCACAGGGGCTACCAGTGCCATTGGTCAGCCCCTGTCACATGGTAGAAGCACAAGATTGTGCCGGCCATCCAGTGCTCCTACCATGTGACAGGATCCGGCCAATGGCACGGATACCCTGTCACATGGTAAGGGCAAAGGGCCATCGGCGCCATTTTGATTAGTGGCAGCCGACGGCTCGGGAGCCGGAGGACGGCCCAGAGCGGGAGATCATGGGAGATCACTCCCGGGACCCCAACTGGACCACCAGGTACCTGTAAAAAGGTTTTGGGGGGGTCGGGAGGGTGGGGGAAGCTAAGGGGTTACTTTTAAAGGGTCGGGGTGCGTTTAGGGGTTATTTTTGTGTGCCGTTTTTCCTGCCCTCCCCCAAAATAAGGGAACCCCCATGATCAATATCTTGGGGTTTTCCTATCATTTTGGGGGAGCCCCCGATTTCTGACGATTTTGAAAATATTGACAATATTTTCAATCGTCCGAAGCCCGATTCACATCCCTAATTGTTTATCCTGTTTAAAAAAGAACCAATGTGTCTCCATATGATATAAATTGATATAGACCAATATCTAATCTTCCCATTTCAAATACAATTCTTGAAAAATGTGTGCTTCTGCAATTAAGCAGTTTTATGGAGGAATATGAGATTCTGGATGCCCAATAATGTGGATTCAAGGATAATTATAGTATGGAAACTCTATTGATCTGTTTTTGACTCATTGTATGTTTACAGAGTTAAATAAAGGAAGGACAGGGATTGTTGTCCTACTAGATGTGTCCTCAACATTCAATATACTTTCTCTTAAGAAGATTGGCTAAGGTAGGAACGAGGGGGTGTCATGTGTTTCCATGATTTACTTCATTTTTAAATAAATGAACTTTGTAAGTTAAAATGAAGGAGACATTGTCTGCAGTGAAACCAATTTTCTCCGAGGTTCCTGGTGTTAGGCATTATTGACCATATTATTTAATATATTTGCCTCCCCTGAGGAAATTGCAGCCCAAGGTTTTATGCAGATAATCTACAACTTATCTTATGTATAGTCCATTCAGTACAGGAGGTTCTAGACTTACTAACTGTATACAGGCTGTAGAGAACTGGATGCTCGACAATAATTTAATTTTAAATGTGGCAAAAATAGACTTAGTGTTTGGGTACTTGCCAGGTTCTTATGGTCTGGATTGGCCACTGTTGGAAACAGGATGCTGGATTTGATGGACCCTTGGTCTGACCTTATGTACTGTAGGTAAGGCATGTTCTTATGTACTTTAGGTAGGTCATTCCCCATTATCCAAGAATATCCAGCAGCTTCAAATTAGGGAGCAACCATTTCCATACTTATCAGAAGTACGAGTTTTAGGACTTGTAGTAGACTCTAATCTTAATTTTAAGACTCAGATAAGAGCAGTTTAAGGATAGCCTTTTATAAACTGAGACTGGCAAGGAACCTAAGATATTTATTAACTCAAGATACATTTTTATGGGAGGGTTTGCTAGAGGGTGATTTGAAGATGGCTACATAATCCCTTCTTTCTTTCCTCTCTTGACCATTTATCATGGTTTTTCTTTACCTTATTTTTTACATTTCCTCTGGGGCACTGATAGATGTTCGATGTGCTCTTAACACCCGTTATTCGGGAGACTGTGTGTTCTCGCTGATCTTGGGATTTTCTCTCTCTCTCTTACTTAGCTGTGCTGCAGCGCAGAGGCCTTTCCCGATACAACAATGCAGCACAGGGCCTGCAATCCCCCTGGAGGAGCTGCTCTTTGAAGTGTCCACAGTGAAGCTCCAAATGTTGTGTTGAGCTTTGCAAGGGCTCCTCCCAGCATGGAGTTTTGATTTGCACAGAATCGAGAGGACCCTGCAGTGCTACCACCTGTCAGTCTACTTGAGGGAACGTGCAACTTAAATGACTGGTGGTATAAGGCATATCCTGAACATGGTGGCCTTGTGCAAGGCCCTGAAATCCTTGTGGTGCCTCTGAACTGGAAGTACACACTTTACCATTGAATTTCCCAAAATAAGTGCATTTTGCCTTGTGCACTCCATTTCCTCTCTGCCATGAATACTGTATGCTGCATCTTGTTTGCTGTTCTTTGCCCTAATCTTTTTTATTTTATCTTTTCCCTGAATCTATAAGTGGAGGGTCTGACTCACATCCTTGCTAATGGACTTTCAGAGACTATGTTTTACTGGACCTAACCAATTTTGAGAATTATGGGACACCATTATGGACAAAAACTGCTTCTATCCTTCCTGGATCATTCGGATGGAGAAATGGGCCAGAATGCTTTAACATTCTGATGGGTTTTGGGTTACTGTTTTGTGATAGGCTAAGCATATCTTCACTGCTATTCTTATTTGGGGTGGAATGTCATAGCTTTGGGTGGATATACTTCTCTGACATTTTTATTTCCATATCTTTTGACTTCTTCAGGCATTTTGCATATCCATGCTCTTTCTATTTTTATTCTATTGAAAAAACTGATATATCACTTGTTTACGTTACTCTCAGTTTTAATTAATTTTCTTCCTTTTCTGTTTTGCCTTTTTGCTTATTTTGTGTGGTTGGTGGGGGTGAAACACCTCTTGTTTTTTCCTCCTCTTTTTCTCTGCACCTGTTTAAGTCTCTTTTTATTCATCGTCTCCTCTTTGTCTTTTCTCTCACCTGTCAAACTTGTGTAGTTTCCTGGATATTTCTTTTTGGTGAGAGATGGGTTTCACTTGAGGGGGTCCTTTGTTCCACCCTGACCTTTGGGTGCAGACTGGCATTGGCAAGCTGCTCCAGCATGCTAGTCCTGTCTCCCTGGGTTTGTAGGTGTGGTGGAGGTATCTAGGTGGGGGATTTTTAAATTTTTTGCTTATTTGTTCTAGTTACATCTGTCTTCTAAGGCCTAACATTCTTCTTTTTCAGCTTTCATCTGGAACCACTGCCTTTATCAGGAACATTTTGGTATCCTTTCTATGTCAAACCATTTTGAATTTTCTTGCTCTTCATTGAATGTAAAGGAGCTAAGTTCACCATTTAAATGAAGCTCCTTACTCAGAAATAAGGGGGGCCAATATTCAGTAGGCCGGTTAATGGACAAGTTATCTAGCTACAGTTAGCCGGATAACTTGTTCCATACATTCAGCGGGAGAAACGTCCCACTGAATATACCAGCCTAAAGTTATCCGGCTTCATATAGCGGATAACAAAAAAAACCTAACTGGCTATGTTTGAATATAGCAGGGTACGTTTTTAGTTATCCAGCCTTGGGTGGCTGGATAACATGCTGATTAACTGGATATCTTGAAATGATATCCGGCTAAGTAGCACTGTCATTATCAAAACCTACTAAAGTTTCAGAGGGCTAATCCCCGTCCTCCCTCCCCTTCCAAAACTTAATACAAAGGCCCTCAAGCCATTATCACCTCCTCTCCCCCAAACCTTGGTTAAGACTTAGGATGGTGCCGGAATTATATGCTAGCCCCAGTTCCGATTTTCGATTAAAGAGGCTCAGGATGCTTACCTTCCTGCTCCCCCCTCCCCCAGGAATGACAAAGTTTCCTACCCCCATCCCTCCAACCCTCCCCAGTCCTCCCTGATAACTTTTAGATCTGAGCTGTGAGCGAGAGACCCTCTGCCTTGTTCCCGGCATCTCCAGCACTGCTATGACATAGGCAGCACTGGAAGCATAAACCAATGTAATGCTATGTTTTTATGTTTTCTATATAGTATAAGAATAAATCTAAGATGATAACTTTCAAACAAGTTCATATGGCACTATATATATGCATATGTGGTGCCGCTCAAAAGTACACTCATATTTTAGAATCTCTGTGTGTACACATGCACAGATTATAATATACAAATATCTTTTATATAAAACATACATTTATACGTGAACTACTAGCGCTATATTCATGCGGTTGTGAACTTATACATTTGTGCAAAAATAAAGCTAACGTATGCATGACTGCATGTACATTTTTTCTCATGTGTGTGAACTTCTGTTTCTTCTGGCATGGGCTTATTCCCAAATTGACTGACCATGTGTGCCACCCAAATTTCTCCACCAGGGAATCTAAAGACTGACATTCCTGGTGGTGAGGCATGAGTACATGCTTTTCCACAGGTGGGGGGTCAGAAGGCACAATGTGAGGATGCGAAGGGCCTGGAGGCACTGCCAGTCCTATCAGACAGAGAAGCCCTTGCCATGTGATAAATTTTACGCCAGTCCAGGGCTGGTGTAAAGATGTGCCACGCTCAAGGGTGCATTGAAAAAAAAGAAAAATCCTGCTTTCTATGGTTCCTCCTAATAGTATCACAATGATACTAAGTGGGAGGAAGCAAATAAAGCAGTATTTATTTAAAAAAAAAAAAAGTCTTTGAAAAAAAAAGTCTGGACGTCCAATACACACACAAGATACATGGTCCAGGCCATATATTTGTCCCCAGCGCCTCCTTTTTAGTGCGACCCCCTCATTTAAACGTTCGATCACGTGCCCAGGAGAAGTGACTGGGCACGAATTAGGAAAGTGAGAGCTCAACACTGAGCACCTGTTTTCTGCGCACATTTATTAGATCGGCCTGTTTGTTTGAAGGTGACACTCTCCTCGATATTCATTTAAAGGATGCCTTGTTTAAATACTGCTATTTACTTTATCATCAGCATTTTTTATTACACAGAACAGAAACACGAGACATAACAAGTGGTATGTAGAGTCAGGCTTCTCTATGTGTATAGCTGAGGGCACTCATATACTTCAAGGATCTAATCCCAAAGGACACTCTTGACATTTAGGTTTGCTTGCCTAATGAAAACATTAATTATTTACAGCTGGAATCTTTTTTTTTTAACATTTATACATTTAAATAGAATTGGGATTAATTCTACATTCATTTTTCTCCCAGTGATATTATATCTGTTGTTTAATGATAACTATACTGGGCTGGCTATGGTTTCTTTGTAATGTATGAGACTGCAATATGTGCTAGCCTCATATAATAACATTTTGACTATTTTCTCAACTCTGAAGGCTGAGATAAAAAGAACTTTAACTGCGTTGCACTGTAAGTAACCAGTATTTTCTATTTCTGTTACATCTATAATGTTTTGAAATATAATGGTGAAGGAAATAACTAAGGTAAACAATATTAGGTATCAATTTTAGTGATATATTATATTACTGTAGTATGCTAAATTATTTTAATCTATGGATATAACATTTTGCTTGAAGGTACAATATTTGCTATAGTACTTTGGAAGTATTGTATGATAGGGCTGATATATAAAATGAATCTTGAAAACTATAATAGTCATTTGAAATATTACTTTAAGGAGTTTAACTGACAACTATCACATAAGAAAAATATATGATTTAGTTAACTACAACATTTTTTTTCATAAGCAAATTTGTAATGATTTTATAATTTGTAAGAAAAGATGATGATCACCAGATATATTTTATGGAGAAATTGCAGGATAAAATATAGCAAAAACATTAATCGAGAAAGTCTTTGTTCAAAGTCATGAAATGCAAATTATTTTATTTAGTTGATAATGTATGATTTATATAAAATCTATATCGTTATGCATACCGAATAGGGATGTGCAGTTATTTAAAATGAGTGATAATCTGAATTGAATCAGGTATTTTTTGTTTTGGTCCATTTTACCCCCAAATGAATACAAATTCCCCTGAAAATCCTGAACATTTTTTAATTCATTTGTGTTGGAAAATAGTGCACACTTTACACTATTTGGAAACAGTGCATGTTATTTTCTAAAATGAATAAAAGCAAAAAAAGCCCATTAAATGAAGAAATTAATAAAAAATTATCAAAAAAATAATAAAACAAACCCAAAACATTTTTTCCCTGTATATCTCTAATACACTGAAAGGAAAAATGCCAAAGCCATTTGCACTGGTACATAGAAATTTGTGCTTCTACTTTTACACCCTTAATGTTGTCAAGGGATGCATTTGAACCCACAAAAATGACAGATTTGAAATGCAATAAACAAGACTAGAAATCCTATCAGAAGCACTTATTGTTGAAGCAACATCTGAACATGTACTGGTAGAATATCTGAGCACTCTGTAGAAATTATTTCCTTGGCATTAGTATAAAATAAAATACTTAAGCAGGCACCTCCAAATAAATCATCTAAAATATAAAATACAATGGTGGAAAACTTCACTTTTTATCAGAACTTGGTATTAGAACTCAGTTGTGCTGCATATAGTAATCTATTGCATTACCCTCGATGGGCTGTAGACAAAATCATTAAAGAGGACTTCAGCTCAGATTAGCTACCAGTTATGTTGACCTTCCAACCATAACCTTCACCATTTAAATAACCAGGAAAACATTTAAAAATGTGTACTTATCAAAAACATGCTGGCTTAATATATTCACCGCTTTTTTCACATGTACATAGTGCTCCCACTCATAGCCCACCTGACACAGCCTGTGCATTGGCCCATAGCTGCCTTCATCAGGGATCAAAAAGATGTTACTTTCTTCAGTCTGCACTCTTTCAAGATCTCAACTTGGTGGCTCCTAGACCCCCTAGCTCTTCACCTTGAAACCCCCTGCCCCAATTCACTCAGACTTCCCACCTAAAAACTACAGACAATAAAGAAGTCCAATTTCTCTAGTGCAAGTCAATTAGCAGGTGTAAAAATGTACAAATAAGTTTGGCAGTGTACCTGCATATTTTTTACAAAATAGCAACTACCTTGCTTGCCCTGGAACACCCTAGTCCACCCCTTTTTCCCACCGTGAAATGCATGCACAAAATGGAAAATAATATCATGTATTCTCGATGTTTAAGAAATAGCATATACGTGAGTACATTCTACTTAAGCATGCATATGCTATGTTTATGCATGAAACACTTTTGAAAATTTACTCCATAGTGTTTCACAATGTGTGTACTTTCAGCTACATTTAAAGGCGGCATTTCTGGAAACGTGTTTAGGTCAGGGGAGCAAAATAATGTTAGTAGATTGCATTTTCAGCGATATGAAGGTGATTTTCAATAGTATGCATGAATCAACAGATACATGTGTAAGTCAGTGTGTCTAAACTTAATTCTGTATTTTGTAAACTGTATGACAGCAGTGCACAGTTTATAAAACATCTCTGCCACAAAAGTACACCTGTATGTGCCAGTAAGCACACAACTGCAAGAATTCAGTAAGGACCAAAGCAACTGACCACATAAGTCCAATCTTAAGTCAACTGCACTGGCTCCCGGTCGAAAACAGGATCCAATTCAAAACTCTTTGCTTTGTCTTCAGGCATGTAAATAACAGGGCCCCTGAGTATCTCTCCCAGATTCTGCTTTCCTATACACCCACAAGAGAACTTTCTTCCTCCTAATCCGCCCTCCCTTTCTCTCCCCCTGCTAGCTTCCACCAGCTTAACTTGCATAGACTTCACCCATAACAGCTGCTATGCCCCCAAATTATGGAAATAGACACCACTGTCCTTGCGCTTGTAGACATCTTACCTCACCTTTAGGAGAAACGTCAAGGCCCATGGCAATAACAGTGACAGAGGTGCTCTTCTATCACTTGACTAATCATATATTATATGCCCTCCTTTATAAAGCTCTCACTCGTGTATACCTATGTTGATTGTAAACTGAGATGCAAATATAGCATGCATTTAATTTAAATGTGCTTGTAATCCATTTTGAGGCCATCTTGAGAACAGCAGAATATTAAATGATTCTAAATAAATAAATAAAACTAATAATGCTGACATCCTCATAGTTTACTACCTATTTTATGAGTGTGAGTATATATATTATGTGGGAAATAATTGTAACCAATGTGTGTAATAATCCTCAGTTTATGTGAGGAGATAGATTTTTTTAATGCATGAAGTGCATGAAAATGCTTCCTTGTGCACCTACTTTTAATCACCAGTTTGCTGACACCAGTTCACCCAGTCCTCCACCAGTTCACAAAGAGCCTTCACTATTTCACCCTGTTCCCCCCACCACTTAACCTAGACCTTACATTCATTTTTTGGAAGGGGTTAATAAACATGTGGATAAAGGTGAACCGGTAGATGTAGTGTATTTGGATTTTCAGAAGGAATTTGACAAAGTCCCTCATGAGAGGCTTCTAAGAAAACTAAAAAGTCATGGGATAGGAGGCGATGTGCTTTCGTGGATTACAAACTGGTTAAAAGACAGGAAACAGAGAGTAGGATTAAATGGTCAAGTTTCTCAGTGGAAAAGGGTAAACAGTGGAGTACCTCAGGGATCTGTACTTGGACCGGTACTTTTCAATATATAAAAATGATCTGGAAAGGAATACGACGAGTGAGGTTATCAAATTTGCGGATGATACAAAATTATTCAGAGTAGTTAAATCACAAGCGGATTCTGATACATTACAGGAGCACCTTGCAAGACTGGAAGATTGGGCATCCAAATGGCAGATGAAATTTAATATGGACAAGTGCAAGGTGTTGCATATAGGGAAAAATAACCCTTGCTGTAGTTACACAATGGGGCGGATTTTAAGAGCCCTGCTCGCGTAAATCCGCCCGGATTTACGCGAGCAGGGCCCTGCGCGCCGGGAAGCCTATTTTACATAGGCCTCCCGGCGCGCGCAGAGCCCCGGGACTCGCGTAAGTCCCGGGGTTCTCGGAGGGGGGCGTGTCGGGGGCGTGTCGGGGGCGGGCCCGGTCGTCGCGGCGTTCCGGGGGCGTGTCGGCAGCGTTTTGGGGGCGGGTACTGGGCGTGGCTACGGCCCGGGGGCGTGGCCGCGCCCTCCGTACCCGCCCCCAGGTCGCGGCCCGGCGCGCAGCAGGCCCGCTGGCGCGCGGGGATTTACGTCTCCCTCCGGGAGGCGTAAATCCCCCAACAAAGGTAAGGGGGGGGTGTAGACAGGGCCGGGCGGGTGGGTTAGGTAGGGGAAGGGAGGGGAAGGTGAGGGGAGGGCAAAGGAAAGTTCCCTCCAAGGCCGCTCCGATTTCGGAGCGGCCTTGGAGGGAACGGGGGGAGGCAGCGCGGCTCGGCGCGCGCAGGCTATACAAAATCGATAGCCTTGCGCGCGCCGATCCAGGATTTTAGTGGATACGCGCGGCTCCGCGCGTATCTACTAAAATCCAGCGTACTTTTGCTTGAGTCTGATGCGCAAGCAAAAGTAGGCTGATCGCGCTTCTTTTAAAATCTACCCCAATGTTAGGTTCCATGTTAGAAGCTACCACCCAGGAAAAAGATCTAGGCATCATAGTGGATAATACTTTAAAATCGTCAGCTCAGTGTGCTGCAGCAGTCAAAAAAGTAAACAGAATGTTAGGAATTATTAGGAAGGGAATGGTTAATAAAATGGAAAATGTCATAATGACTCTATATCGCTCCATGGTGAGACCACACCTTGAATACTGTGTACAATTCAGGTCGCCACATCTCAAAAAAGATATAGTTGCGATGGAGAAGGTACAGAGAAGGGCAACCAAAATGATAAAGGGGATGGAACAGCTCCCCTATGAGGAAAGGCTGAAGAGGTTAGGGCTGTTCAGCTTGGAGAAGAGACGGCTGAGGGGGGATACGATAGAGGTCTTTAAGATCATGAGAGGTCTTGAACGAATAGATGTGAATCGGTTATTTACACTTTTGAATAATAGGACTAGGGGGCATTCCACGAAGTTAGCAAGTGGCACATTTAAGACTAATCGGAGAAAATTCTTTTTCACTCAACGCACAATAAAGCTCTGGAATTTGTTGCCAGAGGATGTGGTTAGTGCAGTTAGAGTAGCTGGGTTCAAGAGAGGTTTGGATAAGTTCTTGGAGGAGAAGTCCATTAATGGCTGTTAGGGAATAGCCACCGCTATTAATTGCATCAGTAGCATAGCATCTTCTTAGTGTTTGGGTAATTGCCTGGTTCTTGTGGCCTGGTTTGGCCTCTGTTGGAAACAGGATACTGGGCTTGATGGACCCTTGGTCTGACCCAGCATGGCAATTTCTTATGTTCAAAAACTGAGATAATATATGAGTAAGATTTTATTTCTATACTCGAACAGCAGATGTAGAGGAGTGTGTGCAAATTGTAGTTAAGCTGTGTACAAAATACCTTATGCGTGTACTTCCGAACCCCATTCCATAGCACCCTCTTTTTAACTCACATAGAAGAACTCTTGAAATGGCTAGTATGCACTTCTAACAGTCTTAAAATTTGCTAACTATGCACGAGGTATATCCCTAATTTACCCCCACACATAACACCCCTGTGTAACTCTTTGAAAACTGAGCTATTTCTCATGGATATATATCTGCACAAAAGCTGGAGCAAATGTTTACAAATCCTTTGTGCCCATGATACATTTCAGAGTGAAAGGATATGCAAACTTTCTCTTTGAACCTCGTTGTGACACCCCTGGTTAAAAAGTGCCCACATTATAGACAGATTGCATTTTACTGTATTAAAATAGCTTGATAGTTTTATTTATTGTCTAATACAAGTATGCCAGTCCATCTCTTTATTTCCATTATGAAGATAAGAATGCAGGATTTCATTGGATCAGTTTTTGAAGTTTATACTTGAGTATTTTTGTTAAAGAAAAAATGTTGTTACCAAAGACTATATTGATATTAGGGATGTGGGGGAAAAACTTTTGTTTTGGTTTGTTTTTCTCATTTTGCAAGGAAGGGGGGTTATTTGGGTTTTCAGTTCATTTAATATTTATTTTGGTTTGGGACTTTTGCCAAACCAAAATAAATATTAATTAAAATAAAAAATCTAACTAAAACTGGGCCTGTCAGAGCCCTTTCACTGCTGTCTCCCTAAGTCATCTGCTTCCTGCTTCCCATATATAAACCAAGGCCAGGACCTCCCTGATGCTGACTTACCATGTATGTGGCATTCTTAAGTGCAAAAAATGGTAGGCTAGATCCCCTGATCCTGCCCTACCATCTCTACTTTAAAAATGGCAATATTGTTATACATCTGTAAAGTAATAGGATAAGGATGAAATAAAGAATAGATGCCTGTAGTCTAAAATCAATCCTTTATTGAAGTGGAGACACAAGGGTAGCCCGACTCTGGCCGAGTTTCGCCGTTTCAAACGGCTGCCTCAGGGGCTTACAACAATCTTCTTGAATTCATTAGTTATGTATGAACTAAGAATGTAGGGTGATCATATAGAGAGCTGTATGATTTCTTATACTGCTCCGTCTCAAAGCGTTCGCAAAAACGGATCTCCACTTGTAAAGACAAACATGGACAAGTGGAGATCCGTTGAAATGGCGAAACTCGGCCAGAGTCGGGCTACCCTTGTGTCTCCACTTCAATAAAAGATTGATTTTAGACTACAGGCATCTATTCTTTATTTCATCCTGACGGCTATTATAGATCGCCTTCCTTTGTGCTTTCTAAGTAATAGGATAATAAAGCAATATGGATGTAAAGCAAACTTTGGGCTAGATTCATTATATATCACAGGGAAAACACTAGCATTAATAAATGCTTCGCCCAGGTAAGTATCGCAGACAGCGATGGTATCGTGTTTCGCGAAACGCCATTGCGTTTCACATAAAAACCTTGAAAATGTATCGCGTCTCGCCATATTGTATCAATGTATAAAAGCTCACTTCCTGCACCTCCTCCTTTGAGGGTGTGTCAAGTGTTGGAGTGAGGAGGTTAGTGGTTTGGTTTGAGGAGTTTCTGTAGGAGTTATTTATGAATTCTGAGTGTGTCGTGCTGTTTGCTGTTGCCATTTGTTTCCCTTTCCCTTTGTCTTTTGTCATATTTGTTGGAGTGAAAGTTTGTTAGTCTAGTTTGTCATTTTTCTGTGCTGGTGGAGGAGGCGAGGAGTGGAGGAGTGGAGGAGGAGGGGACGAGTGGAAGAGGAGGGGAGGAGTGGTGTTGAGTACTGGTGTTGAGGAGTGGAGGAATGGTGTGGAGCAGTGGTTTTGAGAATGGAGCGTGAGAGGAATGGTAAGAGAGGTGAGAAGAGGGAGGAGGAGGGGCAGAGTGCCAGGTGAAGGAGGAGTAGGAGTAGGAGTAGAAGTAGGGACAGGGGTAGTTTCAGAGACAGACAGAAGGGAAGGGATAGGGGGTGGGGGGGGGGGAAAGGGTTAGTCAGGTAAGAATGGGGAAAGGAGTTTGGCAGCATATGGGTAGAGAGACAGGCCAGATGGGAAGGGAGTTGGAAGTGTAGGGTCAGGTGGGGGGGGGGGGGAGGATAGGAATGGAGAGTCTGGTGGGATGGAAAGTGAGAGCAGGGAGGACACCTCTCCAGAACAGGAAGTGGCACCCCCTTCACCCCTTCAGGCAGCCAGGCAGCAGGATGGCAGAGACAGCGTGCAATCTGCTTCAGTTCAGAGGAGAATGATCTTCTGATTGCTGGTGTGCTGCAGCACTACGCACACTTGTTTGGTAATCGCACAGCGAAGACATCGAAATGGAGACATAACTGATGGAGCGGCTGGGACCGGATGTCTTTGAAGGCATGGATCAGCGGCTAGACACGTCATATCTCACTGCTGGTAAGTTGTGCTCTGCTTTCAGTGCCTCCAAACTTATTGCTAGCCAGATAGTGTCTTGTTAATGTCTTGTAAAAAAGCTGTTTTAGCTAAACATGAGGTAGAAAGCATGTGCTCTGCCCTCAGTGCCTCCAAACATATAACTAGCCAGATACAACATAAGGTTGGAAGCACCATGCTATGTGAGAGGATCACTAGGTACATGAAATAACTGCACCTCTCATGCAAATAAAATTAAAATTGTGTGCAGCCATTGGTACTTATGTGCTCTCTTGTTTTCCCTCTGTTTCCACAGAAAACTCTGGTCCCAGCCAGGAGTGTCCAGGATCCAGTTGGGAAGGCCCAGGGATGAGCTGTGATCCCCCAAGGACCAGCTGCCCACTGATATTTCACACGCCCTTGTTAATGGATACCAAGACAGTGGTCATCAGAGGAGGTGTAGGAGCAACAGCCAACCCAGAGGACACCTCCCCCCCATGTCATGCTGTCATTCGCAGCAAGAACTCCTCTGAATCTCTCCCTTGAGCTTCGCTCCTTAATGGAGCAGCACATTGAGAAGGAAGCCTCCAATGAGCCTTCAAGCAGCACCCCTCGCCGCTTAAGCATCAGCCCAGCAATGCCGAGCTTGCAGCCTCTGACCCCATCACCAAGCCCAGTACCACTGCCACCCTCACATGCACCTGTGCCACCAATAGCTCCAGCACCTGCACCAGTACCACCCATACCACCACTATTGGGCCCTGTTCCATAGGCCTCAGAATTGGCAGCTCCCATGACAGCCAGGCATGCAAGGCAATTGTGTGCTGAAATGCATGGGGTACGCAGAGCCATTACCGCCAAAATAGACTTAGGCAGCTAGGGACGGCAGCTATCACACAAACAGGTAACAGCATTACAGCAGCTATCAGCACCCTCTCTAATATTATGCTTCAGATATTGCAGCGGATGCCAGAACAGCAGTCAGGGACCTCAGCAGGATCAATACCCTCCACATCTCGCAGCAGTCCCTCAGGGTCCTGAGGGCGCAGGGGGTTGTCCCTCCAAAAATATGCTACCACCAACAGGTAAGCCAGGGCATGGCAAGGGGCCGAGAGGCCAAAACAGCCAGGACTAGTCTGGGCTAGGCCAGAAGCTAATCTTCAAACACAGGGATGGCCTCCTCACAGAGTTGATGTGCTGTATAGATCGAAAAATCCGGATCATTTTGTGCTCTCCACAGAGTTGATGTGCCATATAGATGGAAAAAATCCGGATCATCTTGTACTCTCCACAGAGTTGCTGTGCTGTGGAGACGGAAGATTCCGGATTAGCGTGTGTTCTCCATACAGTTACTGTGCCATCTAGATGGAAGATTCCGGATCAGCGTGTGCTCTCCACAGACTTGCTGTGCCATCTAGATGGAAGATTCTGGATCAGCGAGTGCTCTTCACAGATTTGCTGTGCCATCTAGATAGAAGATTCCGGATCAGCGTGTGCTCTCCACTGAGTTGCTGTGCTGTCTAGATGGAAGATTCCGGTTCCGCATGTGCTCTCCACAGAGTTGCTGTGCTCACCAAGAGGCTTTTCTTTGGAGTTTGAACACTATTTCTTCACAGCTGCACTGTCTTCAAACCCACTTTAGTCTGTGCTGCCTGGTGTGTGCTGTCCTCTGTTATCATTGATTGCAAGTGCTGGCTGCATGCTGCGGGGTGCCATCTCATTGGCTGCAAGTGCTGACTGCATACTACAGGGTGCCATCTCTTCTCATCAGTGGCAAGTACTGCCTCCATGCTGCTATGTCTCATCCTGGGTCTCCTGCCTCCATGCTGCTGTGTCTCACCCTGGGCCTCCTGCCCCCATGCTGCTGTGTCTCGTTCTGGGCCTTCTGCCTCCATGCTGCTGTGTCTCGCCCTGGGCCTCCTGCCTCCATGCTGCTGTGTCTTGTGTTGCTCCTTCAGTGCTGTTGCTAGATTTTGTGATTGTTCTTCTGCTGCCTACATGCTGAACTGTTTGCTTTTTCTCCTGATGCCTTCATGCTGCAAGTTGCTGCCATGGCTCTAAGGCTGTCCCCTTTCAGTGCACTCTTTAAACATGGACTGTCTGGGGCATTCTCTTGAATGTTGCTGCTGTGGCTCTAAGGCCGTCCCCTTTCAGTGCACTCTTTCAACATGCTGTCTGGGGCCTTCACTTGAACGTTGCTGCCGTGGCTCTAAGGCTATCCCCTTTCAGTGCACTTTTTCAACATGGACTGTCTGGGGCCTCTGCCTGTTTACACATTATATACCATAATGCAGTTCTCATTTGATGGCAGGATTTGAGCTTTTGGGGTGCCACTTCCTGTTTCTACGTTCATAGGTAATCATGCTTCTGCATTACAGATAACAGCCTCTACCTATATATGTTAATAACTGATAGCATTTATGTGGGTTCAACTTCCAACGTAATGTGCTTTAAGGAAAAAATAGCATTTTTTTGTGCTATTTGTTATCTTGTACTTGCAGAATGTGATTACCTATGATTTTGACATTTATTTATTTATCGAGTTTTATATACCAACGTTTAGTTTTGCCATCACAACTTGCAGCATGAAGACAGCAGGAGAACAAGCAAACAGTTCAGTACACAAGTTTAATAATAAACACCTCACTGTTTTGAAGAATAAACCTCCTGTTACTCAAAGTTCTTTGTGTCTTTCTTCTTTATGCTCTGATAGTGGAAATGTTTTCCATCGACATTACCTTGCAAGCTCCAAATGACAGACATAATGTAGCAAGCAGGAGCATATGGCGTTTTGCTTTTAATGCATACCTATGTGTATGCATGTGAAGGGGCAATGCAGAGGTTAATAAGAAGCCCCTTACTGGGACCCTTGACTGCTGGCTCTGCATCCCCTTTTTACAGATCTTACAGTTCGGTTCCTCCTGCTTATATGCATGTGTCTGTGAATCCACTCTGTAGCTTAAAGGGCAATACATAATATAGTCAGCATCTACTGGGTGGGTGTTAAGGAAGAACCTGCAGTGTCAAGGAGGTTATAGAAGTACATGTCACGGTAATAAATATAAAAATGGTAGTGTATGTCACTACATAGAAGTTACAGTGACAGAGTTAAATAATTTTATGGACTTTCAGAATGTTCTGGAACAAAAGACAAGGGGTGCAGAGCACTATGTAGTAAAGTTGAGTCATTCTTTCACCTACTGTTTAAGGTGTGTCAAGATCTAAAACACTGCACTGTCAAGTAATACTGCAAGTACAGGGTTTGTTTCCATTACAATTCGCAAGTATGTGATGAGCCACCATGCCTGGCTAATGACATACTTGGGCTGCAAGAATGCTCGTTCTCATGTGGTCTGAAAGGGTTGCTGAACCCCAACTAGTCTGGGTGCCCTAGACGCAGAAGAAAAAGTCTTTGTGCAGGTGTGGAATCCATTATTGTCAGCCAGAATGCATACACTCCATGTCCTGGCAATATAGGGATAGAATTGTGAGTTTCCATGTTCAGCAAAGCACGCTAAGCACTTACCCTATAGTAAACGACATATTTCACTACATTGAACACATGCCTTCTTGAAGAACTAGAAGGCTAGGAGAACAAGAGAGATGTGGAACAACAGTGGGCCAAACTAAAAGGAGCATAACCAAGGTAACTAATCTATATGTTAGAAAAGTAAAGAAAAGCAAGAGAGTTGGCTATTAAAATAAAAGCTAAAAGAACAGCGTTTAAGAAATATAAAGGATCCCAAAGGGAGGATCACAAGGAAGAATATCTGGTGGAACTGAGGGAGACGAAAAAAGTAATCAAGACAGCAAAAAGTCAAGTGGAAGAAAGGATTGCCAAAGAGGTAAAGCGAGGCGACAAAACATATACATCAGAGAAAGGAGAAAAGTCCAAAGTGGTATAGTGAAATTGAAAGGTGAAAAAGATCAATGTGTGGAGAGAGACAAAGAAATGGCAGAAATATTAAATTAATACTTCGGTGTTCACTAAAGAGGACCCTGGAGAAGGACCGTTGCTAGTTAACAAGAAATTGGAGGGGAGTGGAGTAGATGAAACTCCGTTTACAGAAGAGAATATATGGGAAGAGCTAGGAAAACTGAAAGTGGACAAAGCCATGGGGCCTGATAAGGTTCATCCCAGGATATTGAGGGAGCTCAGAGATGTGCTGGTGGGTCCGCTGCGTGACCTGTTCAATAAATCCCTAGAAACGGGAGTGGTGCCAAGTGATTGGAGAAGAGTGGTGGTGGTCCCACTTCACAAGAGTGGGAGCAGAGAGGAGGCTGGAAACTGCAGGCCAGTTAGCCTCACCTCAGTGGTGGGAAAAGTAATGGAGTTGCTGCTGAACTGAAAGAAAGAATAGTGAACTATCTACAGTCAGAAGAATTGCTGGACCAGAGACAGCATGGATTCACCAGGGAAAGGTCCTGTCAGACAAATCTGATTGACTTTTTTGATTGGGTGACTAGGGAATTGGATCGAGGAAGAGCACTCGATTTCATCTACTTGGATTTCAGCAAAGCTTTTGATATGGTCCCGCACAGGAGGCTTGTGAGTAAAATGAGAAGCTTAGGAGTGATTTCCAAGATAGGGCCTGGATTGCAAACTGATTGATGGACAGAAGACAATATGTGATGGTAAATGGAACTTACTCTGAAGAGAGAGCGGTGTTGAGCGGAGTGCTGCAAGGATCGGTGTTGGGATCGATCCTGTTCAATATCTTTGTGAGCGACATTGCGGATGAAGGTAAGGGATAGAAGGTAAGGTTTGTCTTTTTGTGGATGATACTAAGATCTGCAACAGAGTGGACATGCTGGAAGGAGTGGAGAGAATGAGATGGGACTTAAGGAAGCTGGAAGAGTGTTCAAAGATGTGGGAGCTGAGATTCAATGCCAAGAAGTGCAGAGTCATGCACATGGAATGTGGACATCTGAAAGAACTGTATTTGATGGGGGGGGGGGGGGGGTGAAGGACTGATGTGCATGGAGCAGAAGAGAGACCTTGGGGTGATAGTGTCTAACGATCTGAAGTCAGCGAAACAATGTGACAAGGCGATAGCTAAAGCCAGAAGAATGCTGGGCTGCATAGAGAGAGGAATATCGAGTAAGAAAAGGGAAGTGATGATCCCCTTGAACAGGGCCTTGGTGAAGCCTCACCTAGAGTACTGTGTTCAGTTCTGGAGACCGTATCTCCAAAGAGACAGAGACAGTATGGAGGCAGTCCAGAGAAAGGCGACCAAAAAGGTGGATAGTCTTCACAAAATGACTTATGAGGAGAGACTGAAGAACCTAAATATGTATACTCTGGAGGAGAGGAGGAGCAGGGGTGATATGATACAGACTTTCAGATTAGAGATGTGCTTCGTTTTTATCTACCGGGTCGTTTTTCGGTTCGAATACTTCGTGGTATAATTCGGGTCTTCTCGGTTCGTTTTCGGTTCGTTTGCCCGAAAACGAAACGAGAAACCCGAAACCGGACCGAAAAACGAATCGGTAACGAAGCGAAAAAAAAAAAACCACCCCAAGCATTTAAAAACAATTTTAAGCATTTTTCGTACATATATAACAACCCCCCCCCCATCCCGATCCCTCCCCAAGACTTACAAAGATCCCTGGTGGTCCAGCGGAGTCCCGGCTTCCATTTGCCATGCCCTCCGTGCCCTAGTTCGTGCCAGTGCAAGCCGCGCGCCAAAATGGTGCTGAATAGCCCGAACGACCATGTCACAGGGGCTTTCGGCGCTATTGGTCAGCCCCTGTCACATGGCCATCGGCGCCATCTTGTGCTCCTATCATGTGACAGGAGCTGACCAATGGCGCCAAAAGCCTCTGTGACATAGTATGGGCAAAGGCTATCGGCGCCATTTTGGTTACTGGCAGCCGAAAACGAAATCGCTTTCGGACCCTTGCTGGACCCCCAGGGATTATTGGCAAGCCTTGGGGGGGGGTAAGGAGCCATGTGACAGGGGCTGACCAATAGCGCCGAAAGCCCCTGTGACATGGTCGTTCGGGCTATTCAGCACCATTTTGGCGTGCGGCTTGCACTGGCACGAACTAGGGCACGGAGGGCATGGCAAATGGAAGCCGGGACTCTGCTGGACCACCAGGGATCTTCGTAAGTCTTGGGGAGGGATCGGGGGGTGGTGTATTATAATTAATTTAAATTTGGGGTGGTTTTTAATAAAAAAATAATAATTTTTGCCCCTCTCCCCAGGCAAACCCGAAAACGAATTTTCCCCCGAATTGCGGGGAAAATTTTGTTTCCGGTTTCGGGGGCTCCGGAATAACGGCGTTTATGTTGTGTTTCGGATACTCCGAAACAGAAACGAATTAGGAAATTTCGTTAAATTTCCTAAATAGGGCGAAAAACGAACCACATCTCTATTTCAGATACTTGAAAGGTTTTAATGATCCATGGTCAACAACAAACCTTTTCCATTGGAAAAAAATCAGTAGAACTAGGGGTCACGATTTGTAACTCCAGGGAGGAAGACTCAGAACCAATGTCAGGAAGTATTTTTTTCACAGAAAGGGTGGTGGATGCCTGGAATGCCCTTCTGGAGGAAGTGGTGAAGACTAAAACTGTGAAGGATTTCAAAGGGGCATGAGATTAACACTGTGGATCCATAAAGGCTAGAAGATGGGAATGAAGAGAAGAGCCATGGGGGTGGCTTGCTGGAATGGTGGCTACTACTTGGTGATTACTACCCTTACTCAATAAGCCTTCACATGGTTAATGCAACTCCAACATTGCTCTTTGCTTCAATGGCAAGGGGAAATGTGGAAAAGAGGATTTGCATTCAGACAACAACCAACAAGGACTGAACTACACAGTCTGGGTAAACAAATAAGCATGGGGATAGCTTGCTTATTGTGGTGGTTACTACCTGAAACCAATTAAGCCTGATATATCACTTTGAATGCATATACAGTGTTGCTCTCTGCTTCAACAGCAGGGAGAAATGTGGAAAAGAGTATTTACATTCAGACAACATCCAACAAGACATGGATCTGTGCAGTCTGGGTAAACAAGCATCGGGGTAACTTGCTTGAAGTGGTGGTTACTACCCGCAATCATTAAACCTTATGCTCACCTTTGATGCAACTCCAACATTACTCTCTGCATCAATGGCAGGGGGTGGCAGGAAATTTGAATCAAACAGTTACCAACAAGTATTATGGTTGTGGACCCTTGAGCTGGGACGAGGATTAGCGCTATCACAGAGGGACGGCCCAACGTGGTTCCTGTTCCTGATAGGTGGAGAAGGTGAGGTCAACCCAGCTGGAGCTTCACTTATACCAGCCTTCATTCCCTGCAGATTGAGCCCTTGGGTACCGGGGCCAGAAGAACTTAGGTGCGGATTGCCTAGGTGAAGCAGGATAGGCGAGGTGAAGATGTGGTCAGGAGTCCGGTCATGGCTGGCAGCGGAGAAGCACTACGAGAGTTCAGTCAGAGGGTCCAGGGCAGGCAGCAGACAAGCAAAGACGAAAAAACCAGGCCAGGGGTTGAGACAGGGAGAAGACAATGAAGAAAAGAGACAAGCCAAGAGTCGATACCGGGAGATCAAGCCAAGGAAGCACACAGGGACTGGAGTACGAAGGAAGGAGTGAGGACCGGAGCTGGATCAGGAGCTGGATCAGGAGCAGGACTTCAGGCAGGAATCAACGCAGAAACTAGCACTCTGAGGAGACGATCTGTTGCAAAGGCCAGCAACAGAGGACTGAGGCTTGGTTTAAATAGCCCTGCCTCTTGACGTCATCGGAGAGGGATGGACCGGAGTTTCCCGCCCTGGGCTCTTTAAGAGGCGGAGCCTTCCAGGTTTGCGCGCCTAGGGTGAGCTCTGCCGGAGGCAGGGCAGCGGTGTTCAGAGCCGTGTGGCAGGCCGCGGTCGGCCAGCCCTGAAGCGGAGGATGCCGCACCGACCAGGAGCAGTGGCGGTTCGCAGCGAAAAAGGTAAGGGGGGTTGGCCGTGGTCCTCCAGGGCCGAGACCCACAACAGTACCCCCCCCCTTACGACCCCTCGCAGAAGACCCAGGCTTGTCAGGGTGAGTGAGATGGAAGTGTTAAAGTAAGGATTTATCCAAGATGTTTGACGATGGCTCCCAGGAATTCTCCTCGGGACCGAATCCTTCCCAGGAGATCAGATATTCCCAACATCTACGATTCCTTCTCACATCCAGGATCTCCTATACTTGATAGACTGAGTCTTCATCAGAAGCTATCTCTGGCGCTTAGGTGGAGTAGTGTGGAACACGGAAAGCACCAAAGGCTTTAATAGGCATACATGGAAGGCGTTATATATCTGAAGACTGGAAGGAAGGCGTAAACGATAAGTTACAGGGCCCAATCGCTCACTGATTGAAAATGGTGCGATGTATCTTGGAGCCAACCTCATAGATGGGACCTGAAGACAAATGTGGCAGGTGCTGAGCCACACCCGATCTCCTGGGTTAAAGGATGGAGCCAGGCAGTGATGCTTGTTCGATGCTTGCTTAGCAGTCTTGGCGGCCTTTAGGAGGTTGGCGTTGGTGGATTCCCACAACTCGTAGAGCTGCTGGGCTGTAAGTTGCGCAGCCGGAGAAAGCATAGCCAGGGGCATGGGCAAAGGAGGCCTGATTTGCTTGCTGAAGACTACCTGGAAGGAAAATGCACCAGTGGCAAAGTACACATAAGTATTGTGGGAGAACTCTGCCCTAGGTAATAACAAGTGTTGCGACTGTCGCTGCCCGACGTCTCCACTCCGCCCACCTTACCACATTGGCGACTCCCTCCAGGGTTGATGGAAGGCTGGCTTCTGCGGCGTCTTTCGGCCGTCCTCGTCCGGTGTCCCCGAGCCTGCCCGACCCTGCAATCCACCATGTTGACCTGATGCCTAGGGGCGCGCGCGTGGCATGGCCCCGCCTCAAGTGCCAGAAGTGGCGCGAACCTCATGGGCGTCCCCCTGAGATGATGTCATCCGCTTCAGATATTTAAAGGTCTCTGAATTTATAACAACTTGAGTTAGCAAGGATAAGGATTTGTTCTATCTACGCTACTCTGCTTCCTCGGACTGACCAGGGGTACTCGCTTCTCGAGGGCCCTCGTTCCCGGACTTCTTCGGAATTCACTTCCGCCTGGAAGTCATCGCTGCCTACTACATCTGTGAGTTACCATCACTCTCTCAGAGCTTTCTCTGGAACCAGGTACTCGCTCCTCGAGGGCCTACTTCATTCCAGCTCCTGGGCTTCTATGAGACATTGTGTGAGTGTTACCATCAGGTTCTGTCCATGAACTCTGCATTCCCTGCCTACTCACTATATTTCAGTTTCTCTATAGCTCAGCCTCCAGGGATCACTGTTCCAGTATCTGAGGGACTACAGCCCAGCCGGGCATTCCAGCAGACTATTGCCACCTCTGGTGATTCAGTATACTGTGTCATAAAAGAACTAGTGTGTGTCTGTCTCCTAACTCTGAGCCTGACCGGTGGTCCTTCTCGGGATCTTCCCCCAGGGCGTGGTCATCTGCCACCGGTCCAAACCTCTATTAACCCATTCTGCCTGGCCATTCCCCTGGGGGTGGAACGCCGTGGTAAAGTCTACTTGGATTCCGAATTTCTTGCATAAAGAGCACTAGTATTTTGCTGTGAATTGAGGCTTATGGTCAGAGGTGATGTGTCAAGATAGGCCATGGAGGCAGAAGATGTGTTGCGTGAATAGACGTGCCAGTTCCAAACTTGGGGAGAGGAACGAAATGTGCCATCTTAGAGAATCTGTTCACTATTACCCAGATCACATGGTTACCCTGAGAGGGAGGTAAATCCACCACAAAGTCTGTTGAAATGTGTGTCCATGGTTCGCACGGTGCTGGAAGAGATTGTAGGAGGCCCCAGGGGTGACCCGACAAAGGTTTTTGTTGCGCACAGGTGGGACAAGAACTGACATAGGCTTGCACATCTTGAGCCATGTGAGGCTACCAGTAGTAGCTTGACACCAGTTCCATGGTTTGAGTTCTTCCCGGGTGTCTGGCCATGAGAGAGTCGTGTCCCCAGGCTAGGACCTTGGGTCACAGTCGGAGCGGGACTACTGTCTTCCCCTGGGGTATTGTATAGGTGGCTGCCAAGAGGACCTGAGCAGGATCCAGAATGAAACTGGGTTGGTCCAGAGTATCTTCAGGCATGTGAAGTCTAGATAAGGCATCCGCCCTAGCGTTCTTTGTGGCTGGATGATAGCGTAGGACAAAGTGAAACATGCTGAAAAAGAGGGACCAGTGGGCTTGATGGGGGTTCAAACACTGCGATTTGCTGAGGTATTCAAAGTTTTTGTGATCGGTATACACAGTAATGAGATGTTGTGCCCCCTCTAGCCACTGCCTCCATTCTTCAAATGCCAATTTTATGGCGAGGCATTCCTTATCCCTGATTCCATAATTTCTCTCAGCCGGGGAGAATTTTTGGGAGAAGAAAGAACATGGTAGTAGGCTCCCTGGGTGGAGTGTTGGCTGAGCATGGCCCCTAGAGTGATGACGGAGGCATCTACTTCCACAATGAAGGGGGGAGAAGGGTCTGGGTGGAGGAGGCAAGGGTCCTGTAGAAAAGCCTGTTTTAATTCCTCAAAAGCAGAAATGGCTGCTGGAGGCCAATGTTTGGTGTTTGTGCCCTTTCTGGTTAAGGCAGTAAGAGGTGCCACGATGCAAGAGTACTGAGGAATGAAGTTCCTATAGAAGTTGGCGAAGCCAAGGAATCGATGTAGCGAGCGGAGTCCTATGGGTTGGGGCCACTCCCGGATGTCAGCTAGCTTGTCTGGGTCCATACGGAAGCCAGTAGTAGAGACTAGGGGTGTGCATTCGTATTGAACATAAATGTAAAAAGCTACTTTTTTTTTTTTAACTTAAAAAAGTGATAAGACATAAACGATCAGATTTCCAACTTATCCAACATAGCTATGTTGGATAAGTTGGAAATCGCGATTGTTGATCCAAAATAAAAATTTAAACCCCTCACCTTCCTTAATCCCCCCCCCAAAGACTTACCACAACTCCCTGGTGATCCAGCGAGGAGTGAGGATGCCATTTCTGAAAGCCTTTCCGAGGAGCACGTGACGTCGGCGCCACGTCGGAGTGACGCGGCGTCACGTGATTCCCCGCGGGTTCACGCCAGAACGCTCGTTCGGCCCAAAAGGAACTTTGGCCAGCTTGGGGGGGTCAGGAGGCCCCCCCAAGCTGGCCAAAAGTTCCTTTTGGGCCGAACGAGGGTGCCGGAGGGAACTCACGGGGAATCACGTGACGCCGCATCACGCCGACGTCACGTGATTCCCCGCGGGGTCGCTTCCGGGATCCTCGTTCGGCCCAAAAGGAACTTTTGGCCAGCTTGGGGGGGCCTCCTGATCCCCCCAAGCTGGCCAAAAGTTCCTTTTGGGCCGAACAAGGATCCCGGAAGCGACCCCGCGGGGAATCACGTGACGTCGGCGCCACGTCGCAGTGACGCGGCGTCACGTGATTCCCCGTGAGTTCCCTCCGGCACCCTCGTTCGGCCCAAAAGGAACTTTTGGCCAGCTTGGGGGTGTCAGGGGGCCCCCCCAAGCTGGCCAAAAGTTCCTTTTGGGCCGAACGAGCATTCCGGCGCGAACCCGGGGGAATCACGTGACGCCGCGTCACTCCGATGTGACGCCGACGTCACGTGCTCCTTGCAAAGTTGGTCAGAAATGGCATCCTGACCCCGCTGGACCACCAGGGAGTTGTGGTAAGTCTTGGGGGGGGGGGGGGGGATTAAGGAGGGTGAGGGGCTTAAATTTTTATTTGCACATATGGACATATACTCAACTCATTGAATTCTGTTTATGTCCATATTGACCGCAAATGGGACCCCCTTTGGACATATGGACATATGAACTTAAACTTTTGCTCTGCACATCCCTAGTAGAGACAATAAACCCCAAGAAGGGTAAAGACTCTCGCTCAAAGAGACACTTCTCCAATTTTGCATACAAATGATGGTCTCTTAAATGCTGGAGGACTCAGAGAACTTTGGCACAATGGGTGGTCAGGTCCATTGAATAGATTAGGATGTCATCAAGGTAGATGATCACACACTTGTTGAACATGTCCCAGAATACCTCATTAATTAGGTTTTGTAAGACCGCCGGCGCATTACATAAGTTGAAAGGCATCACTAGGTACTTGTAGTGGCCATTGCGTGTATTAAAGGCGGTCTTCCATTCGTCTCCAGGCTTGATTTGGACCAGATTGTAAGCCCCCCACAGATCCAACCTAGTAAAGACTTTGGCTCCTTGAAGTCGATCCAGGAGCTCTGGGATAAGCAGCAGCGGGTAACGATCACAAAGAGTGATGGAGTTGAGACCCCGATAATCAATACAGGGCCTTAAGGAGCCGTCCTTCTTGGCCTCAAAAAAGAATCCAGCACCCGATGGGGATGTGGCTGGCCGGATAAACCTTCGGTCTAGGTTCTCCTTGATATATTGGGACATCTCCTGGGTTTCAGGTAAGGACAATGGATACACCCGACCTCTGGGAGGAACTGTGACTGGAAGGAGATTGATTGCACAGTCAAAGGAGCGGTGCTTAGGTAGTCTCTGCCTTCTCTTTTGAAAAAAACGTCCATGTACTCGGCGTATTGTGGAGGTAATGGTAGTGTGGTAGCCGCAAGCAGGATCTGTGGTTGAGGCAGATTCTGAAGGCAAGTGGGAAAGCAATCAGCCCCCCAAGAGGCGATTTGAAGTGTCTCCCAGTTGATGATAGGAGAGTGTTTAAGCAGCCTCGGAAGACCCAACACCACTGGGTGGAAGGCTTTGTCGAGAATCAGGAAGGACATTTCCTCCTCGTGGAGTACTCCAGTACGGAGAATCACAGGAGCTGTGCACAAGGGCAGTGGCTCCCCCTGGATTGAGGAGATCAGGAGCGGTGGTGCATGAGGAACCACCGGAAGTTGCAATTTGACTAGTTCTGCCAAGATGAAATTTCCTCCGGCCCCGGAGTCAATAAAGGCCAGAGTCGTGAAGGATCCCCCGGAGAATTGGAGGGTCACAAGTACTGTACATTGAGGAGAGGGGTTGATGCAGCCTAGGGTCAGCTCCCCCGAGACACTTAGGCCCGAGAGTTTCCCAGCCGTTCTGGGCACTGGGCTAATAGATGACCCTTGTTCCCACAATACAGACAGAGTCTGAGAATCCTGCGCCATTGTTTCTCTTCCAGAGTTAAATGGCTTCGGCCTATGTGCATAGGTTCTTCACTGCGGCCTGGCGGGGTCTTGGCTCATCCTTTATTCGGGAAGCCAGGCCCTCTAGGAATATACTCCTCAGGCTGTCATCACGCCAGCCTAATTCAGACGCTAGGGTACAAAACTCCACTGCGTACTCAGCCAGAGTATGAGAGCTCTGGCGGAGATGGAGAAGTTCCGAGGCGGCAGTGGATTGGCGCCCTGGTTCGTCGAAAACTTGCCGGAACATCTGAACAAAGTGGGGCAGGTCTCCTAAGATGTTGTCTCCACGTTCCCACAACGGGGAGGCCCAAGCCAGAGCCTTCCCATCCAGCAGAGAAAGGATGAACGTGGTCTTCACTGGGTCACTGGGAAACTGAGTTGGTTGGAGGGAATACCTCATGAAGCAATGATTTAAAAACCCCCGGCATTGCTTTGGGTCCCTGGCATATTTTGGCAGAGCTGGTAGGTGTAAGTGTGGAGCGGGAGACGAAGGGGTCACTGGCGGAGAGGCAGAGATCCTCGGTGTGGCGGGAGGATCCAGCCGATTGGCCAGACGCTCAATGGTGGCTGCCAGGACATCTAGACACTGTTGCTGCTGCTGCTGCTTCTGCTGCTGCAGCCGCCAGGCTTGGAATGGCCTGCAGACCAGACAGGTCAACCAGGTCCATGGCTTTTGCAATCTGTTATGGTTGTGGACCCTTAAGCCGGGATGGGGATTAGCGCTACCACAGAGGGATGGCCTAACGTGGTTTCCGTCGCCGGTAGAAGGAGAAGGTGAGGTCAACCCAGCTGGAGCTTCAGCTATACCAGCCCTCATTCTCCGCAGGTTGAGCCCTTGGGTACCGGGGCCGGCAGAACTTAGGTGCAGATTGCCTAGGTGAAGCAGGATACACGAGGCAAAGACGTGGTCAGGAGTCTGGGTCAGACAACATTCACATGAGGCAAACGCAGAACATTGTGCTCTGACTAGTGTGTGACATGGGTTCCAGCAGAACTTAGGCTATGCCATCCCTTGTGGCAGGTTACCCTCCAGTGTGACCTACCAGCTCTGCTTTTCAGCATGCCCCATTGAGATGGTGGCCTACTCACAACTGTGACATGGGTTTTACTTTACGTGTTACCTGATAGCAAAGAGAAGACCTGCCCTCTGTCCCATTCTTAAGCTCCTAGCTTTTAACCTCTTCTTGGAGTGCAAATGTCTCCATGCCCACACTATTCCATCTCCTTGGAAAAGGAGACTGGCTCAGCTCTCTGTATTGTCCACATCATGTCCGGGTCAAGGGAAATCGGGGGCAGATGCCGCCCACCGGTTTCTGCTCCATTCCCCCTACCTCGCTTGCTGTGTTTCTCCAGCCCACAACCAGCGCACTCTGCTCACAGCCCAAATATTCTCTAATGCTCTTTGCCGCAGCTCTTGGGTGGCTAAAACTCGCCACCCTTGGCAAACGCCTCATGGCCGCGTCAGCCCAGGCCCGCATTGCCATAATCCCTCCACACAGTAAATGGAGCCGTTTCACTGTGCCGCACACACATTTCCCCAACTGGGTGATGTGGTTTGTGCGGGCTTCTGTGGTGCAGCAGAAGAGGCCTATGCACCACAGAGGCCTATGCCTCTTCCCCAACTTGGAATTAAGACTTGTTCGGATTACCACGTCGGACATTGCCCTGTAGTTCTTCAAATTCACAGCCAAGGTGCTTCCATCACAGGGATTAGTGATAATCTTCCTACACTCATACCTCACACTGAACACTCAGCTGCTGTTCATTGGGCCTCTTATGCACAACTATCTGGCCAGAGCCTTTCTCCCTCGGAAAGGTCCAGTCACCATGGTAGAGATGACAGGATCTATCGGGACGGCTCTTTTAACTCTGTCCACCAATTTATGCCCCTCCTGGACCACTTGGTAGTGTGGCTGCATGCCACCCAGTTGGTCACCCTGCACATATGTGTGGCCCAGTGGATGCTCCACCCACAATGTCTCCAGGCTTCCATGACCCTCTTGCCAAACTATGATGTTAGGTATCCCCTTACCGAGCCCCTCTCCTGGTGGGAGCATGTGACCTGGTTGGAGAGGCAACACCCTTTTCTGGTACTGTACATAAAGCTATTTTGTATTTGTGTGCCTCCAACCTGGGTTAGGGAGGGCACGTGGATGCTTATGAACAGAGGATCTCTGTACTAAGTAGCAAGCTATGTACCCGATCTACTCCTTGTAACAGCATGCAATCAGGTATGCCCTCTCTGCATTTGATTGTTATGTGGACACCAAGACAGTATTGATCATGACAGAGAGGCACATAGCTATGTGGCATAGCAAAAAGCTGGGTGGCATGGCCTCCTCACAATTGTGGGAGGAGTCAGTGCAGATCTGGTCCTGGTCCCTGTGCAGGGACATGCTCTTACGAACTTTGTACCTTGCAGGCAGGCCAAACATTGTAGTCTATGGTGACCCATATTACAGTGTGACCCTTAGAAGGTGGCAGATCCACAATGAAATCCGTAGCAGGTGAGTCCACAGTTCTGAAAGTGGTTGTAGAAGACCCCAAGGTCACCTGACCAGGGGTTTTTGCTGTGCACAAACATTACAGGATTGAAGGATACTAATGAAACAGGAGAGTTAGGGCATCCCAACAGAGAGGTTCCATTAAAAGCAAACATAGTCCATGTGCCTATATGTAAAAAATCACCGAAGCTAATGATTTCCGAATTATCCCTAACAAAATTATCCCTGAAAAGCAGGTTGTTAATACAAACAAAAAACACACTTTGAAATGTCTGTATGCCAAAGCCAGAAGTCTAAGAAGTAAGATGGTAGAGTATATAGCAGCAAATGATGAGATTGACATAATTGGCATCACAGAGACTTGGTGGAAGGAGGATAACCAATGGGACAGTGCTATATCAGGGTACAAATTATATCACAATGATAGGGAGGATCAACTTGGTGGGGGTATGGCACATTATGTCTGGGAGGGTATAGAGTCCAACAGGATAAATATTAGGGATGTGAATCGGGCTTTGGACGATTGAAAATATCGGACGATATTTTCAAAATCGTCAGAAATTGGGGGCTCCCCCAAAATGATAGGAAAACCCCACGATGTTGATCGTGGGGTTTCTCATCATTTTGGGGGAGGGCGGGAAAAACGGCACACAAAAATAACCCCTAAACCCACCCCGATCCTTTAAAGCTAATACCTTAGCTTCCCCCACCCTCCTGACCCCCCCAAAAAAACTATTTACAGGTATCTGGTGGTCCAGTGGGGGTCCCTGGAGCGATCTCCCACTCCTGGGCCTTCGGCTGCCACTAATCAAAATGGAGCCGATGGCCCTTTGCCCTTACCATGTGACAGGGTATCCGTACCATTGGCCGGACCCTGTCACATGGTAGGAGCACTGGATGGCTGGCACCATCTTGTGCTCCTACCATTTGACAGGGGCTGACCAATGGCACCGGTAGCCCCTGTGACATAGTAAGGGCAAAGGCTATCGGCGCCATTTTGAATACTAAAAAGTCATGGGATAGGAGGCAATGTCCTTCTGGAAGGCTTCCGTCAACTGATGGAAAGCAGTAATAGCTTCAGGCGGCCATTTTCGTGTGTTTTGGCCTTTACGGGTCAAGGCTGTTAGAGGAGCGGCCAGTGTTGAATAATGTGGGATGAAGTGACGGAAGTAGTTGAGAAATCCTAAGAAGCGCTGGAGCGCTTTGAGTCCCACGGGCTGCGGCCAATGCCGGATCCCTTTTAATTTAGCTGGGTCCATAGAGAAGCCTTGCTGAGAGATTATATAGCCGAGAAAAGGCAAACTGGACTTTTTGAACAGACATTTGTCCTTGACGGAGGTGTAGTAAGCTGGTGCTTGCCATGGCATGTCGCCCAGGTTCATCAAAGGTCCATCTGAAAACAGCCACAAACTGAGCCAGTTTCTTCAACAAGGAATCTGAGCGTTCCCACAGGGGAGAAGCCCAGGCCAGTGCTTTCCCTTCAAAGTGGAATAGGAGGAACGTGACATTTGTCAAATCGCCCTGGAAGACGGAAGACTGCAAAGCAAATTGCATGTAAGATTGGTTTATGAACCCTCTGCAGAGTCTGGAGTCACTGTTGAAGCGTGGGAGCTCTGAAAGTGCCAACAAGGTTTGAGGCATCAATGGAGGTGGCTGTGGAGGAGGAGGAGGAGACAAATTATTTGTAAGGGCATCAAGCCGGGCATGAAGACGATCCATGCCAGGCCTGTTGTGTTGGAGGTGGACCCTTTGGCTGAGGTGGGGTTGACGCAACCCGCAGACAAGGGCCTACGGGTCCCCACCATGAGCAAGTGGTGGGCTGAAGCTAGAGGCCGCTGGAGCTTCACCTATACCAGCCCTTGTTCCCCTCGGGTTGAGCCTTTGGGTGCCGGGGCCGGCAGGAATTAGGTGTGCCTTGAGGTTAGCTTGAGATGAAAGGCGATTCAGCCCAAAGACAGCAGCCAGTAGATGGCGTAGTCCTATCCTGGACTGGATTCGGTACAGGAACTCAGGCGCCAAAGGAACTATGAGGAACTGGTGGCGCTTGAGCAAAGGAAGGCCTAAGCCTTGTAAGTCCACGTCCAAAGGATAGGCAAGAGGAGGCGTCACTGACAGGCTAGGATCAGAGCCGGCGGTGAGTGGAAGTTGTGGTAAGCAATGTGGAACTCTGAACTCAGGAAAGTCTGTAGCGTAGTCGTTCAAAGCAAAGGTCAGGGTATGAAGAAGGCAGGCGTAGTCAATCAAGGCAGTGGTCAGGGCACGGAGAGAAGCTGAAGAGTAGTCAGGCATAGCAGAGGTCCAGAGCTGGAGAGAAGCTGAAGTTTAGTCAGGCGTAGTGGAGGTCCAGGGTTGGAGAGAAGCTGAAGCTGAAGTTTAGTCAGGCGTAGCGGTAGTCAAATCCAAAGAGTCAGTCTAACAAGTAGACAAAACAGGAACAAGAAGAACAGGAACCGGGAACCACAGGATAACAGGAACACAATGAACAGACGATTCTAGGATCAGCAACGAGTACTTGGAGTACAAGGAGACCTGTTGCAAAGGCAATGCTATGGAGCGAGGCCTGAGCTTTTATATGCTGAAGAATCTGAAGTCAGCATCCGGGTCTGCTACCAGGCCCTTTAAAAGAGTCAATGATGCGTGCACGCCTAGGAAGGGGCATGGTGCTGATGGCGGTGTCTCTCCACGGGCCATGCAGAGAGCCTGATGAACAGGGAGGTCTTGACTGGCAACACTAGGTAGCGTAGCAGGGCCAGAGGCACTGGAGGGAAACCGAGGTCGGAGCTGGCGTCCCACTGCCGGTACCTTTCTTTTGCTGGTAAGGAGTGGAAACCCTGCCAGCAAGTCACTGCTCCACGCCGCCAGTCCTGTCACTAGAGTTTGCCTGCATGAAAGGTGAGGCAGCTGTGGCAGGAAGGTTTCAGGGGGCAATTTTGCCGCCTGAAGCAGCTGCCTCACCTTGCCTCATTAGGGAACTGCCCCTGGTTGTTATGGACACATTCAGAGGTATCCATTGTAAAATCGGCGTCATTAAAGAATTTTTAATAAATGCCCTTCCCAGCTATTTAAAATTCACGTAGCTGCTGCTTGGACCACTTAAGCGCGTAAATGGCCATTTTGCATGCGGAAGGCTTTTAAAATCTACTTTTTTTTAGGGTGAAAAAAATACCATTTGGAATGTTGACAGCTCTGCATTGGCTTCTGATTAGCAAGAGAATTGAGTTTAATATATTATCTTTGATGTTTAGAGCTATTCATGAGGAAGGTTCGGACTATCTGAAGACATTAGTTTTTTGGTACATTCTGGCCCAGACACAGATCAGCAGGGACATTTTGGTTATCAGTACCTGGAGTTAAAACTACTAGGTTACAAGAAACCAGGAGCTGGGCTTTCACATGGCCTGCTCTCTTTTTATGGAATTCTCTTCCCAAGTAGGTTCGGCACTTACAAGAGTATAATACTTTTTAGTAGCTGGTTAAGGCTTAACTGTTTCATGAAGCTTTTGAATCGGATTACAATGTTTTAATTTTAATCCTTTTTAAAAATATTTGTGCATCATTTGTTTAAGTTGTGTTTGTTATCTTGTAAACCACCTAGAACAGGTATCTGGTAATGGGAAGGGTGGAAATGGTTGTAAATAAATAAATAAATGATGTGTATTTCACACAGACATTCACATAATGAATTTTGTTGAAATCTGAACTACAAATCCATGTTTGAAATGAGGTAAAACCAGGACTCGTTCAGTCTGTCCTTGAAAAAAAAAAGCACAGCTAATCGATACTTATGAGGAGAGATTGAAGAATCTAAATATGTATACCCTGGAGGAAAGGAGGAGCAGGGGTGATATGATACAGACGTTCAGATACTTGAAAGGTTTTAATGATCCAAAGTCAACGACAAACCTTTTCAGTTGGAAACAAATCAGCAGAACCAGGGGATATGATTTAAAACTCCAGGGAGGAAGACTCAGAACCAATGTCAGGAAGTATTTCTTCACAGAGAGGGTGGTGGATGCCTGGAATGCCCTTCTGCAGGAAGTGGTAAAGACCAAAACATTGAAGGATTTCAAAGGGATGTGGCATAAACAGTGTGGATCCATAAAGCCTAAAGAATGGGAATGAAGATGTTCAGTTCGGAGTTAACAGTCTACTTGGAGTTAACAATCTATTCTTGATCTGATGCCTGATGGGAGGAGCAATCAGATAGTTGAGGGTGGATCCTTGGACCAGTGGCAGATGACCACGCCCCTGGGGAATGATCCCGAGAGGGACCATCGGTCAGGCTCATAGTTAGAAGACAAACACACACTAGTTCTTTATTAGACATACTGAATCACCAGAGATGGCAGTAGTGAGCTGGCAAGCCTGGCTGGGCTGTAGTCCCTCAGATACTGGAACAGCGATCCCTGGAGGCTGAGCTGAAGAGAAACTGAGATATAGTGAATAGGCAGGTTATGCAGATGAAACACTCACACAATGTCCCAATGAAGCCCAGGAGCTGGAAAGTATAGGGCCTCGAGGAGCGAGTACCTGGTTCCAGGGAAAGCTCAGAGAGAACAATTGTAACTCACTGATGTAGCTGAGATAGTTGGTAGTGAAGACTTCCAGGCAGAAGAGTATACAAAGTAAGTCTGGGATGAGGGCCCTTGAGGAGCGAGTACCGGTTCCAGACTGTCACCTGAAAAAACAAGGAGAGAGCGAGGCCCCCGTGGAGCGGGTATCTCTGGTAAGTCCGTATCCTTGCTAACTCGGTGTGTTAGCGAATTTCAAGTCCTTAAATATCCGTCGCAGGTGACGTCATCTACGGGGGACACCCCTGAGGTTCGTGCCAATGCCGGTATTTTAGTCGGGGCCATGCCGCACGCACCCCTAGGCCTCCAGGGAACATGGCGATTACAGTGTTGAGCTGGTCCGGGAATGCCCGAGAGTCCTTGGCAAATGGACGCCGTGGCAGCCAATCTTCCCGCGGACAAAGAGGGAGGCGCCAGAGAGGTAAGGAGGGCGGAGAGAGGGCGTCGGGCACCGACGGACACAACAGTACCCCCCTTCAAAGGGTGACTTCCTCTTCGGGTACCAGGCTTAGGTTTTGAAGAATGCGTGAGATGGAACTGACGAAGCATTTCTTTGTCCAGGATATTGGTCTGAGGCTCCCAAGAGTGCACTATGGGGCCAAAACCTTCCCACTTTAGAAGGTATTTAAAAGTCTTGCCTCTTTTACGAACATCCAGAATCTCTGTGATTTTGAGTTCTATTTCATCTTCTGAACTGGATAAGTGAGTCTTGAGATATTGAAAATAGTTCACTAAGAGTTGTATCATCTTCGTCTGGAGATACTGAAGAACATTCACTGGTTAGTATATTGTCTTCATCTTGAGGTATAGAAGAACAGTCACTGGTTGGTGCATTGTCTTCGTCTTGAGGTATTGAAGAACATTCGCTGGTTAGTGCATTGTCTTCATCTTGAGGTATTGAAGAACATTCGCTGGTTAGTGCATTGTCTTCTTTTCCCCCAAGGCAAATGTCCACACCAGCTGGCAACTCTGATGGTTGAGTAAAGCCCCTCTGGAGATTTTCTTCCGATGTTGCTTTATTCTTGAATGCTGAGAGAGAGTACACCTGTCCCTTCGGAGACTCAGTCTTAGACTTCTGTTGAATGGTACAATCATAGGACTCCAGTGGAGTAAGAATATCTACTACTTCCTTGGAGAAGACATCCCCAAAGGGGATGCATTGGAACGGCAGGCCTGTTACTGCTGGAGTCGCAGATCTGGCAATAATAGGTGATATCTCCTTAAAGCATTTCCCATGACATTCTGGGCCCCAGTGGGAGAGATACAGAGATGCCCGGTCAAATTGGGGTTGGTGTACTTGCAACCAGGGTAACCCCAGGACGATGGGATGCACAGCCTTTTCCAGTACGAAGAAGGAGAGTGATTCCATATGAAGAGCTCCAGTGCGGAGAGTAACTGATTCGGTTTGGCAAGCCACATCTCCCGGTAAGGGCTCTCCATGAATGGAGGATAATCGTAGTGGATTTTTCAACTTGATGAGGGGGATCCTCAAATATTCCACTAGACTTCTAAGAATAAAGTTGCCTCCTGCCCCTGAGTCCACCAGGGCGGGAGGCTGAACTGTGACTGGTCCTTAAGTCAAAGAGACTGGGAGAGAAAGAGTATGAGAGGATGAAGTAAGGCCTAGGAATAGTCCTCCTGCAGGACTTTGGCCAGTCCATGCTCTCAGACGAGTGGGGCATGTAAAGACATCGTGGCCAGGCTGACCACAGTACATGCAAAGACCGTGCTTCTTCTGAAATCTTCTCTCTTTGGAGGTCAAGTGACCGTGACCCAGTTGCATAGGTTCATCTGTATCAGCAGCAGGGATTACTGGAACCATCCGAGGTGTAGAGACAGCACTGGCCTGTTTCAACCCGGATACCACCCTAGGCCGGAGTTCCTTCACCTTGTCCCAGAGTCGTAGATTAATCCGAGTGGCTAAGGCTATTAATTCGTCCAGCGAGTCAGGTGTTTGGCGTGCGGCCAGCTCATCCTTCAAACAGTTATCCAGGCCTCTGCAGAAGAGAGTCTTGAGACATTTGGGGTCCCAGCAAAGTTCTGCCACAAGAGTTTTGAACTCTACTGCAAATTCAGCCAATGATCTGCTGCCTTGCTTCGAATCCACTAAAGCATAACCGGCTACAGACATTCGAGCAGGGTCATCGAAAATGGATTTAAACAAGTCCATAAATCCTATGTCCTGCAAAATAGAGTCCTTGCATTCCCACAAGGTAGATGCCCACGACAAAGCCCTACCATTCAGGTATGAAAGGATGTAGGTAGTCTTGGAGAGAACGGTAGGAAATAGAGACGACTGTAAGGCAAAGTGCATGCAGCACTGGTTCAAAAAGCCCCGGGTCTTCTGGATTTTTCCAGAAAAGCGGATTGGAGCCGCCAGTGGTACAGCAGTCTTCAAAGTTACCTCTGGTGACTGACCTTCTTGGTTGGAGGTTGTGCCTTGAACCTTCTGTGTGTGTAGTTGATGAAATGCTACAGCAAGTTTCTCCAAGGCGTCTTGCTGCTCCATGCGCTTAGCCAGGCCTGGTATGGTCTGCAAAGCATTCAGTTGAGCCGGATCCATGGAGTTAGCAATTTGTTCAGTTCAGAGTTAACAGTCTGCTTGGAGTTAGCAATCTGTTATTGATCTGATGCCTGATGGGAGGAGCAATCAGATAGTTGAGGGTGGATCCTTGGACCAGTGGCAAATGACCACGCCCCTAGGGAATGATCCCGAGAGGGAGCACCGGTCAGGCTCAGAGTTAGGAGACAAACACTCACTAGTTCTTTATTAGACAGTATACTGAACCACCAGAGATGGCAGTAGTGAGCTGGCAAGCCCGGCTGGGCTGTAGTCCCTCAGATACTGGAACAGCGATCCCTGGAGGCTGAGCTGAAGAGAAACTGAGATATAGTGAATAGGCAAGTTATGCAGATGAAACACTCACATAATGTCCCAATGAAGCCCAGGAGCTGGAAAGTATAGGCCTCGAGGAGTGAGTACCTGGTTCCAGGGAAAGCTCAGAGAGAACGATGGTAACTCACTGATGTAGCTGAGATAGTTGGTAGTGAAGACTTCCAGGCAGAAGAGTATACAAGTAAGTCTGGGATGAGGGCCCTCGAGGAGCAAGTACCGGTTCCAGACTGTCACCTGAAAAAACAAGGAGAGATCGAGGCCCCCGAGGAGCGGGTACCTCTGGTAAGTCCGAGGAGGCAGAGTAGCTTAGACAGACAAAGCGAGTCCGTTGTCAATACATGTCCTTGTCCATGTCCATGTCCTTGCTAACTCGGTGTGTTAGCAAATTCCAAGACCTTAAATATCTGTCATGGGTGATGTCATCTTCGGGGGATGCCCCTGAGGTTCGCGCCAATGCCGGTACTTCAATCGGAGCTGCGCGCACGCTTGCCCCTAGGCCTCCAGGGAACATGGCGATTACAGCGTCGAGCTGGTCCGGGAACGCATGAGGGTCCACGGCAAATGGACGCCGTGGCAGCCAATCTTCCCGTGGACAAAGAGGGAGGCACCAGAGAGGTAAGTAGGGCGGAGAATGGGCATTGGGCACCGACGGACACAACAGAAGAGAAGAGGATGAAGAGAAGAGGCATGGGGATGGCTTGCGGGAATGATGGCTACTACCTGGTGATTAATATCCTTATTCAATAAGGGAGGGATTTTATAAATGTGCGCGAGCGCGTACTTTTGTTCGCCCACCAGGCGTGAACAAGAGTACGTGGGATTTTAATAGATACGCGCGTATCCATTAAAATCCGGGGTCGGCGCGTGCAAGGCTGCCCAAAATCAGCAAAATAGGCTCAGCGCGTGCAGGGGGGGTTTGGGGTAGGTTTTCGGGGGGTACGCGCGTATCCTACGTGCGTACCCCTTTGAAAATCTACCCATAAGGGTCAGATTTTAAATCTACGCCCGATTTTATAACATACACGCACAGCCGCGCGCATGTTATAAAATCCTGGGTCAGCGCACGCAAGGGGGTGCACATTTGTGCACCTTGCACGCGCCGAGCCCTAGGGGAACCTCGATGGCTTTCCCCATTCCCTCCGATTTCGGAGCGGCCTTGGAGGGAACTTTTTTTTTGGTTCCCCCCAGCTTCCCCCCAGCTTCCCCTCCCTTCCCCTATCTAACACACCCCCCAGCCCTACCTAAATCCCCCCCACCTTATTTTATTTCATATGCCTTCCTGAGGCAGGCGTGTCTTGCGTGTGCTGGCCAGCTGTCGACGTGTGAACCTCCAGCATGGCCTCAACAAAGGAGGCCTTGGGACTGCCCTCGGACCATCCTCGGACTGTCACTGACCACCACCACGCTCCCTTCCTGCCCCCTTCCCGCCCCCGGACCCACCCCCAGACCGCTGCCATGTCCCCGGACCTGCCCCCTTCCCGCTTCTTTTTCAAATTCCTGGGACATATGCGAGTCTCGGGGCTTGCGCGCACTGCCGAGCCTATGCAAAATAGGCTCAGCGCGCGCAGGGGCAGATTTTCTCGGGTTACGCGCATATGTGTAGCGCGAAGCCTTTGAAAATCTGCCCCTAAACATTCACACAGTTAATGCAACTCCATTATTGCTCTATGCTTCAACGGCAAGAGGAAATGTGGAAAAAAGGAAATCCAGCGCAGCTCACTATTTCAATGGCAGGGAGGAATGAAGAAATAGGATTTACATTCAGACAACAACCAACACGGACTGAATTGCACAGTCTGGTTAAACAAATAACCATGGGGGTAGCTTGGTTGTTGAGGCGGTTTCTACCCTAAACCAATCAAGCCTGGTTCTTCACCTTGAAAGCATAGCCAGTGTGGCTCTCTGCTTCAGCGGCAGGAGAAGAATGAGGAAAAGAAGATTTACATCCAGACAACATCTAACAAGGCATTGATCTGAGCAGTATGAGTATACAAACATCGGAGTAACTGGCTCGATACAACGGTTATTACCCTCAAACATTAAGCCTTATACTTCACTTTGATGCAATTCCCACTGCTCTCTGCATCAATGGTGGGGTTGGAAGGAAATTAGAATAAAAAAGATACCAATAAGGGCCCTGCAGTCAGCGGTCAGAGTAACAGATATGTATGATAAAATAAGTGTGGAAGCTTCCTGGGCAGAGTGAATGGGCTACTGGACTTCTTCTGCCATAATTTCTATGTTTCTATGTTTCTATGATAGCCCTCCTTCTAACATAAACAAATGTTTCAATTTCTTTATCTGGGTATCTCCCATTTTTTTTTAACTCATCCTTTGGTAACTCAGCTTTTGCAGAGATAGGCTTTTAGAAAAATCGATAAGAACATAAGATATGCCATACTGGGTCAGACCAAGGGACCATCAAGCCCAGAATCCTGTGTCTATTAGTGGCCAATCCAAATCACAAGTACCTGGCAAGTACCCAAACATTAAATAGATCCCAAGCTACTATCCTTTATTGATTAATAGCAGTTTATGAACTTCTCCTCTAGGAACTTTTCCAAACCTTTTTTAAACCAAGTTACACTAACTGTCATAACCACACCCTTTGGCAATGAATTCCAGAGCTTAATTATGCATTGAGTGAAAAATAATTTTCTCTAATTTATTTTATTTATTTATTTTATTTATTCATTTTTATATACCGTCATTCGGTTCAGCCATCATAATGGTTTACAAAGTCAAACAAAAACAGATAAATTATACATAGTTACAAAAAAGTAACAATGGGGGGGGGGGGGGTGGAAGGAAGGGGAAGATGGTGGGGTGAAAAAGGGAGGAAAAGGGAAAAAAGGGAAGTAACAGTAATAGTATTAATTTATCATAAAGGAGGGATTCTATCATTACTTCTTATAAGTTCCAAATTGTAATGAATATGGTTGATGCTAGTTTCGTGCCTGGGTTTGGTTGGTTGAGTTGATTGTAGATGGATTGTTGATATAGATGATCATTAATGTAGACTGTATGAAAAAGGAAAGTTTTTAGATCTTTCTTGAACTTTTTTTTTTTTTAATAATTTATATTTTTATTGATTTTCAATATTAGACAGGTAAAACATTGTTATTACACCACAACTACTGTTCTACAATTGAAGTCATAGTTATATAAGTAACATATTATCAATCTAATTATGACATAACCAAATGAAATTGTATTACCCAACATCTATTTCCAAAGGCAAGGGAAATTAAAGGGAGTAGCCAAAAAGGAAAAGAAAAAAAAAACAAAACTGGTAAATTTCAACATTGCAACCCTGCATTCATTCTTGTACCTCACTGGTCTGATTTGGTATTGTAGCTAATCTTTTCTGCTCAACAAAAGTTTTTAAATCAACTGGATTAAAGAATATAAATGTATCCTGATGTTTTTTTATGACACATTTACAAGGATATCGCAAGGTGTATGAGTATCCTAATGCCAATAATTCCTGTCTAAAAACCAGAAATTCTCTCCTTCTTGACTGAGTGGCAATAGATAAATCTGGAAAAATTTTCACCAAATTTTCATAAAATTTTCATAGGATAATTACTGAAATACTGCTTCATAACTTTGTTCAAGTCAAACAAATTTATGAAGGAAACAACCAGTAATCCCCTATCAATTACTTGATTATTCGTACTCTCCAAGAAATTTGTGAGATCGCCTTGAAAAGGCATCTCTTCTATATTTAAATTTGGATTTTTTTTGGGGAAAAAATAGCAATAGCTTATTAAAGGAAATTCATTCTCTGAAATATGCAAAACTTCCACAAAGAACTTTTTTAGCGTTTCCATCGGAACCTGCCCAACTATCCTTGGAAAGTTAAGCAGGCGTAGATTTAAGCGCTTACTATTATTTTCAAATAATTCAATACGCTTAGATAAAGAATCCCTATCTTTAGCTACTAGTGACTGAAATTCTAAACTCTTTTTATATTTTTCTTCTAATGTTTTAATTCTAAGTTCAGAGTTTTTAACACAATCTCGGATTTCCATTAATTCCTGTTGATTATTCCTTGTCCCACCATCCACCTTTTTCTCCAATTCTTTAATATCTACAGACATTTTTGCTATCAGGTCCCATATCAGTTCCAATGTAACCACCGCAGGGTGCTTTAGAGTCTCTATATGACCACCGCCTGAGGCCTGTTCTCTTGCCTCGCGTATTGTCCCTTCTCTTCCTCCGTTGGATCTACTCGCAGCACAAGGCTCAAGAGAATTAGGATCCTCTGGGGAGCCAAATTGGAGACCTTCAGCCGCCCTGATCCTTGGTGGAATATCGAGATGAGGGCTCAGGGACGCCTCCTCTAAGGTTTCAACATTGTCTCCCAGCAATGTTGAACCAGCAGTGTCCTTAGCTCCTGGTTCTTGAACTTTTTGATATTGGTTTGAGTTCTCAAATAAAGTGGCAGAGAGTTCAATTTTTTTGGACAAACAATGGAGAAAGCTCTATTTCTAGTGAATGATAGTCGAGCATCTTTGATGGGAGGAATATTTAGACAATAAGTGTTATTAGATCGAAGATTTTTTTTGGTAATTTGTGGAGTGACTTTTAAACCAGTATGTTTATGGTGATCAGCATTCACTATTTTGTGAATGATGGTCAGGATCTTATAATCAATTCGAGATTTAATAGGAAGCCAGTGAAGCGACACTAGTATTGGGGTGATGTGATCATATTTTTTTGTTCCAGCTAAAATTCTAGCTGCTGCATTCTGAAGAATCTGCAGAGGTTTGATGCTAATGAATGGAAGACCAATCAGAAGGGAATTACAATAGTCTATTGTTGAGAAAATTAAGAGTTGTAAGACAGTTCTGAAATCCAATGAATTTAGGAAAGGTTTTAAACATCTGAGAACTAGGAGCTTGTGATATCCTTCTTTGATTTTAGTAGTTATGTGCATATTGTAGGAAAGGTTTTTATCAATTTGTTTCAAATGAGCTACTTGTTAACTTCATGGAGTGCCCCCTAATCCTTCTGTTATCTGATATAGTAATCTGATTTACATTAATCTGTTCAAGATCTTTCATGAATTTGTAGACCTCTATCATATCCCCCCTCAGCCGTCTCTTCTCCTAGCTGAACAGTCCTAACCTCTTTAGCCTTTCCTCATAATGGAGTCATTCATTTTGGTCTCCCTTCTCTGTACTTTCTCCACTGCAGATATATCTTTTTTGAGATGCAGTGACCAGAATTGCACACAGTATTCAAGGTGTGGTCTCATCATTGAGTGATAGAGGCATTAGGACATCAACCGTTTTCTTTGCCATTCCCTTCCTAATAATTCCTAACATTCTGTTTGCTTTTTTGAGCACCACAGCACATTGAGCCAACAATTTCAATGTATTATCCACTATGACGCCTAGATCTCTTTCCTGAGTGGTAACTCCTAACATCGTGTAACTACAGCAAGGATTATTTTTCCCTATATGCATCACCTTGCACTTGTCCACGTTAAATTTCATCTGCCATTTGGAAGCCCAGTCTTCCAGTCTCACAAGGTCTTCCTGCAATTTATCACAATCTGCTTGAGATTTAACAACTCTGCATAATTTTGTGTCATCTACAAATTTGATCATCTCACTCACCATACCTCTTTCCAGATCATTTATAAATGTATTAAAAAGCACCGGTCCAAGTACAGCTCCCTGAGGCACTCCAATGATTACCTTTTTCCACTGTGAAAACAGACATACTCTCTGTTTCCTGTCTTTGCCTCCTATGCCATGACTTTTTAGTTTTCTTAGAAGCCTCTCATAAGGGACTTTGTTGAATGCCTTCTGAAAATTCAAATAGACCACGTCTACCAGTTTACCTTTGTCCACTGTTTATTCGCCCCTTCAAAAAAATGTAGGAGATTTAAGAGGCGAATATTCCTTTGGGTAAATATATATCTATCTATATTTTGCTAGCAGATCTCTGTCACTTTGTCAGTCATGCTCAAGAACCCATCATTTTTGCACAGTTTGTTACTTTCTCCTGGCTCTCTCTTCTCTTTCACCTAAACTCAAACCATCCTTACATTGTTTGGGCCCCAAAATGTGTAATTTTAATAAACCTCTCCCCCTACACACTGTTTACTGTTGTGGCTGTCCCAGGAGCGATGCTTGTTCCCATGTATGCACCCCTCTCCCTAGTATTGTCAATTTTATCCCTACATATTTCTCCCCTCTGGTCCACTGATAGCTGAGACATGCAGACATGCTCCCACAGTGAAGGCAGGCACAGTATGCTGCAGATAAAGGAAATGCTTCCATGCATATTTGATTTTCAAATCCCAACAGATTGCTGAAGCTCGAGCTAAGGGGGTGACCAAAAAGTACAAAAGTCAGGCTAGGGTAGTATATGCAAATCTATCTCATGCATATTTATTGTGAATATCCTAAAAACCTGGCCTGTTTGTGGTACTCAAGGACTGGAGTTCACCATCACTGGGTCGGGGAGTAGATGGGTAGGAGGGGTGGAGAGACCACTGGGGAAGGTCATTTTCCCATCATTTTTGCAGACATTTTAACTAGTATTTAATATTGTTTTAACACGTTTACTTTTCTTTTCTTTTTTTTTTTAATCTTGACAGATGAAACAGCGAGTAAATGGAAGAAAAAAATCAGACTTGGGTAAAAGAATTTGTATTCCTGGCATTTTCTGACATTCCTGAGATTCAGATCCTGCTCTTCTTTGTGTTTCTGTTAGTATACATCATAACCACAGTGGGAAATACTTTTCTAATGGTTCTAATAAGAGTCGATGCTCGTCTTCATACTCCCATGTACTTTTTTCTCTGGAATATGTCCTTCTTAGACATTTGCTATTCATTCTGTATTATTCCTCAACTGCTTGTAAACACTCTATCAAAGAGTAAAACTATTTCCTTCCACAGATGTGCTATCCAAATGTTTTTTTTTGTTGCTATTGGTGGCGCAGAGGTTTTTCTTGTAGTGGTCATGGCTTATGATCGCTATGTAGCCATAAGTAATCCTTTGCGTTATAAAACCATCATGAGCAACTCAGTTTGCCTTAAGCTTCTGACTGCTGTATTGTTTGTTGGATGCCTGCTCGCCTTTCATATAACGTTTTTAGTTTTTCGCTTACCGTTCTGCAGGGTCAATGAAATAGATCATTTCTATTGTGATGTTGCGCAAGTTTTGAAGCTCACTTGCCCTGATATCCAAACCCATATAATCACAGAAATTGCAACTTTTACGTTTGGTCTAGCAATGTTTACCATTCCTTTTGTGTTAATAGTCGTGTCTTACATTTACATTATTTCAGCTATTCTGAAAATTCGCACTAACACAGGAAGACGGAAAGCTTTCTCTACTTGTTCTTCCCATCTTACTGTAGTTATTGCACAATATGGATGTCTTGGCTTTATTTATTTTAGACCTAAAGAAAGCTATTCAATGGATAAAAACAGAGTGTTTGTTGTAATTTTTACCTTTGGGACACCTATATTAAACCCTCTGATTTATAGCGTGAGAAACAAAGTTGTAAAGAGTGCCTTTCAGAAAATAATCAATTCAAAAAGGCATGCAGAAGCCACATAAATAAGTTGGACAGGATTGTGGATACTTTGAAGGTTGCTAAAACCTTTTATTGAGCTAATATAAGAATAATCTAAATACAATATATTCATGAGCTTTCAGGATTGCACAAGCCCCTTCTGTACTGCTCATTGCTGCAGGAAGTTATAAAAGTAAATCAGGATGTTATTTTTTAACTGACCTACCTGTTTTTTCAACATCCTCTCCATATGTGAATGAAGTCAGTATTCTTGGATTTACCCCAGTGCATCTATGGATTTGTAGTTCCAGGATCTCCAAGAAGTCCATAGATGCACTGAGGTAAAACCAGAACCTTGTCTCTTATCACATGGAACTTATGGGCAACCTCTAGCTGTAGTTTTGTGAGATTATCCATTTCAAAGACTCATTTTTAATATATTATAAGATCTTTATTAAACAAAACTACATCTATTGAAAACATTTTCTCTATTTCTTGTCCTGCCATTTGTAACAAGATATATCTACTTCATTCATCTCCTTTTCAGATTAGCTTTCCTGACACCACAGTTGAATAATGTTTAGGGAAGGTTTAGTGTAACATTTGAGAATCTAGAGTATATGACTTATACAAATCACTATTAATTGAAGTCAAGTTTCCTAGTTCACAGGGTTCATATAAGACTTACATAGGAACAAATGCTGTTTTTTGATGACATTGTTTGAAATGTATCCCTGGATTTAATAAAGGCAGTCAAACGGAGCCTAAAATCTAGGATTACTCAAGTGGTTTAGATAATATTAATACGATGAATAATACTGATATATAAACTATTTTACCTAGCATTTATAATTATAAACTGCCATACAAATCAATGAGAATAATAGCACTCTTAAGTGAACAATTGATACATACAGTGGGACAGATTTTCAAAGGGGTACACACGTAACATACGCGCGTACCCCCCGAAAACCTGCCCCAAGCTCCCCCTGCGCGCGCCGAGCCTAAGTTGCATAGGATGCTGGTATGTGCAAAGCCCCGGGACGTGCGTGTCGGGGGAGTGTCACGGCTGGCGCGTCATCGGCGTTCCAGGGGCGGGGCCGCAGGCATGGTTCCGGCCCGGGGGTGTGGCTGCAGCCTCCGGACCAGCCCTGGACCGGAACATGGCGCACCAGTACCCGGCCTGACACGCGCAAGTTACGCCTGCCTCGGGCAGGCAGAACGTTTCCAACAAAGGTATGGGGGTTAGATAGGGCTGGGGGGGTGGGTTAGGTAGAGGAAGGGAGGGGAAGGTACGGGGGGGGGGGGGGGTGGAGGGAATGGAGGCAGGCTGTGCGGCTTGGCGCGCGCAGGGTGCCGATTTTGCGCGGCCTTGCACGCGCTGACCCCGGATTTTAAAAGATACTTGCGGCTACACACATATCTATTAAAATCTGGTGTACTTTTGTTTGCACCTGTCGCGCGAACAAAAGTACGCACAGGCGCAGTTTTTTAAAATCTACCCCAGTATGTATAATTTTGTGTCTGCAGTTACAAAACAGAAGGTAAAAAAGCAGTGTAGACAAGAGAGACTAATTGTGGAATGGCAATCAAGGGACAAGCTATTAGGCAGGGAGTGAATAAGGCTGGGGAAGAAAATTTTTCATTTATTGAGCTAATCAAAGTAAGAGAAAATAAAAGTTTTATAAAAAGAAAGTTTCAGTAGACTGATATCAAAAAGAATATAGTGAAAACATAATGGAATAGTGATTTGGGTATGAAAGAACCCATATTATATTTTAAGTTGATCTTGAAGTGGTATTTAGTTTTTGGGTACTTGCCAGGTTCTTGTGGCCTGGTTTTGGCCTCTGTTGGAAACAGGATGCTGGCCTTGATGGACCCTTGGTCTGACCCAGTATGGCATGTTCTTATGTTCTTATGTAGAGAGGAAGAATAAGCAGTTGGGTAAATCAACACAAGAGAAAACATGCATATACAATTGGGAAAGTGCCCAATGAATGTTAAATTCATCCAAGTCAACAACTGCTCAGAAAAGATTGGAAAATGAAAATATAAAATTAAATTAAACCATTGTGAGCATCCGGTAATAATAAAAGACAAGTGAAAAAGTATGTGTCAAAGTCAGTTATTCTGAACTTAGTGGTAGAGAAATGAAATGAAAGGACTGTGAATGTCTGAATCAATTGGACTTACCAGAAAGAAGTTATACAAAATATTTGATTTCTTTTCTTAGATGACCAGGTAATTAGCTCAGAGGAGTACAATGGATATGGTTCCCTACATTTCAGTAATGCCTTTATACACTGTTGCATATTTCAGGCTCATTAATGTGGACAGCCTAGGAATAGGTACTAAACTGTCAAACTGGGTTAGAAAGTAGTTACATGAAGGTTAATATAGGGTGATGGTTAACAGGCTTTACTGCAAAGAAAGAAGGGTAGTAAGCAGCGAAACATGGCGATGTCAGTACCTTCTCAAAGATAAGTACTGCATTTACTGTTTGGTCTAGATATAAGATTTAGGTTTCTCAAAATATGGTCAGCTAGATGATATGTGGAGATTATTATCACATGAGTCAATGGCCGGCTATAAAGAAAAGGAGCACTCTGATACTAAGACATTTACCTGATGTGCTCTATGTGATGACTCATATATAACATAAAGTTAGTGCTTTATTGGCCACCCTCTTTTTGGGGGTAGGGGAAGCTCTGCTGCTTTTCCTTGCCCAATCGTGGAGCTCCTCTGCAGCGGTGCCCTGCCACTGCTGATGCTGGACTTGGAAGACACAGGACCTGGTGATAGTAGCACATCATTATAGCCAAGGGGGTCCTGCAGGGCTTTGAGTGAACTGATAAGATAGACTGGCAGCTATGATGGGCCTTGTCTCCTCATCCACCTGTTCCCTGAGAGAGGTGGGAGCTTTTCTCACTGGTCGTGGTAGTGCTGATGTCAGCATTACAGGAGGTGGTAGCCTGTTCAGCAGTGGTGGCGGAATATGTGGAGCATGCAATGGCACAAGTGCCTGGTGCTTGAAAGGGTAGTGGAACACTAACATGGCATCCAGGGAGCCATGACAAAGTATGAAGCCGGTGGGGGCTGGGTTTGGCACAGGGCCATTCTTTTCATCTTCTCCCTCCACTTTGCAGTCTGGGTGAATATTGCCTCATAAATGTCCCACATCTCCTCATGTACAACATCCTAGAGACCTTGAATTTCCTGCTTCACAGCATCCTGGAGGCAATGCATGTCCATGGAGATTCCTGCTATATCCTCTATCACTCTGGCATTGATGTTCATGAGTTGCCACTCAGCAGTGGTAACCTGCACCTCCTCTTCAGGAGTGGAGAAGAGTGCCTCCTCTGCTGACCTGACCTCCTGCGGGTCATCTGAAAGCTGTCCATGATTAGGTGACTGTGGAAGAATAGTGGCCTGCTGAGTCTCCATCTCCTCCTCCTCCTCCTCGGGCTGACATACCTCCTCTGCTGTGCCCTCTTCTGCCTCATTGGCCTCCTCAAGAGGTACTAGGCACTAGGGGCATGCAGTGGTTTTCTTTGTGTGGTTGTTTTTGCTAGATTTCATTTTCAAAATGGTTTGTTGGGGTGTTTTGTTTTTTTTTTTGTTTTCTCTAATTTTGTGGTTAGTGTGCACTAAATTCTATTAGTGTGCACCAACTGGACTAGGGGTGGACTAAATCGGAATTAGTTAGTGTGCACTAAGTTCTGTTAGTGTTCCCCAATGCAAAACTAAAGAAAACCTGAAGTTCCAGCATTTTTTTTCTTTTTGTGGTTCCAATGAAATGAAATGAAATAGGCATGGCAATGTTATTGACATTTCATTTTAAATGAGTGCACATCCCTAATAGGCAGCACCTGTGAATACTGCCTTCCTTTTCAGAGGCCACTTGATCTTGGCCCATCTGACTCCTTGGCAGACTGTTCCCTTGCAACACTGAAAATAGGACATACTTAAAAAAAATACATGCAATATGGGTATTTCTCTTCACACTCAGTTGACCTTCCTTTATATCTAAAACCTCCTGCTACACCACGAACTGTATAGAAAACATTGCTGCGTTACAGACATATATCCTGGAAACACTTGTCAAGCACCAGCATGCTATGCCAGAGAAAAAGGACCCAGTAAATGATTTTGCTCTTGAAAAGGGTTGCTTACTGGCTCTAGATGTAGAAAATTGGGTTATAATGTAGCAACCTACTTTATTCTACTGAGTGGGGGGAGGGGGTCCAGAGTGGAAGCTGGACCCAATGATTTGTCAAGTGACAGGAAGGTTGGTTCTTATAGTTTCTATGTGCCTAGATAGACTGCAGCTACATGATACAGAAAAGGTTCCTGGTTACACAATCATTTCAAAGCCATCAATGTATAATTCTTCTTCCATACCATAGGTGTTCAGAATGTTTTATTGGAGAGTTTGACAAAGGAGCTAGAAAAGTCTAATTGCTTACAAGTGCCTAAGAGTTAATACAATACTCAGTTTTTCACTCTGCCCAGAAACCCTAGGAGGTCAGAAGGCCTCCCAGTGTGCCCAAATGCCCAGCACCTTCACTGGATAAGGACTACGTATATCAAATTATGGTGCAATACATATCAGAAATCATTCTATACACACACTTTTTCTGACCTTCCTTGCTGGTGTTGTGGTAGGAGGTGGCCAACCTTTCTTACAGCTGCATCCAAAATGGTGCTCAACACCAACCGTTCCACTGTGGTGAAACTGACCTGGCTGTCACTCCCCTCAGCTGTCATCCTGGACTGTGTCCTCTTTGCCAGCCATTGGTGGTCCTGCCACTTGTGGCTTAGATCTTTCACACTGTGGTTGTTGAGCTGGTGGTGGATCTTCTCCCACAGATGCTTCTTCCTATAGGATTCCACTCTCCTTGACTAGGGGCTTACAGGAGATACTGGACCTTCATGACCTTATAGAGAAGAAGGTAGGAGGTGGGGCTTCTAGACAAAGAAGACATGCAGTGGGAGCCAATCCTATTATACATGCATACATGTGTAAATTGCACATATTTGCACATGTGTGGGGTGTATGCATATAAATATTACACGTGTATACAATTATAATATATAGGAAATATACATGTATTTATTGTTAGTTACACATACACCTGTAATTTTCACATGAAATGTGTCTATTTATGTGATATACATGTATTATTTTATAACAGAAATGGTTATACTAGATCAGTGACTCTCAATCCAATCCTTGGACCAGACCTAGGCAGTCAAGTTTTCCGAATATAGTATACACTAGAGTAATGAGATAGGTTAGCATACTATGCAGGCAGTGCATGCTAATCTATCTTGTGCACATTCATTATGAATGTTATGAAAACCTGACTACCTAGCTGTGTCCTGAGGACTGGGTTGAAAGTCACTGGTCTATACAATGGTGTTGTGTTTGGTGGTCTGCAGGCCTACCCCGTGGACTAGCATGCTCACCTTCAGCCCTGAGCTTGGTGAGGAGAATGCCAATGCCTGGGAAGGCAGCTGAGAGGATCTGCTTCATGTGACACTGTATTGTTCCTAGGTGCATGCGCGCAACACTCTGCTAGATTTAAAGGGACCATGGTAGGAAAGCCTCCATGGTCCCTATAGATGATGTCATCAATGCTGCCCTATAAAACAACAATTTCCCTGCTTTAGGATGCTCAGCAACAGATCCACTACTTTGGTAGAGCAAGTTGCCTTAGAGTGTTCCTGGTCTTCATTCCTACATTCCTGTTCTTTGCTCCTATGGTCCTGGTTTTCATCTCTTCAGTTCCTGGTCTTCATCTTCTTCCTGTGGTCAGTCTTCAGTTCTCCTTCAGTTCCTCATCCTGTGGTCAGTCTCCAGTTCTTCTGTGTCAACTCTGCCTGCCTGTGCAGTTCCTTGTCTCCCTGCCTGCCTATCTGTCCCGCCTTCCCTCGGGTGGATCTCTGCTTCTGACTTTGGCCTACCTGACTCTTGACTTGCTTGAAGTCTGCCTGCCACTGACCACTGCCTGACTCATCACCGTATCCGAATGCTGCCTCCCTCAATCATTACCTGCCTCTGACTACACCTGAACCAACCCTGCCTTGGACCCTAGCCTGTGACCTGATCATCTCTCTGGACACCCAACTCATCAGCAGAGGTCTCCGCCTAAGTCCTGCCTGCCCTGGCACCCAAGGGCTCAACCACTTTGCAGGTTGTGCCAATTCCACCTCAGCTCAAGGGTCCACACTAGCAAGATTGCTGAGGCTATGGACTTGGCAGATGTCACCACTCTCCAGGCCATTCTGGGACTTGCCCACAGTCTCTAAGAACAGTAACGGTTCCTGAAACTATTGGCAGCTTCCATAGAGCAACTCACCATCTGTCTGGATGTAGCCTCAGCTTCAGCCACAGGAACAGACAGTGGCAGCGCCACCTGCACCTGCCACTCCGAGTCACCTCATCCCGCACATCCCAAACAGTGCAGAGGATTTTTAAGCCAATGTTATATGCACTTCACCTTCCAAGCAGTACTTTTTCCTGATGACACAGTGAAGACCAACTTCATACTCTCCATCCTAGATGGCAAGGCAATGGCCTTGGCCTCTCCTTTATGGGAGCATTCAGATCTGCTCCGTATGGACCTACAGCAATTTGTCTCCACATTTAAGAGAGTCTTTGATGAGCCTGGCTGGTTGGCTACTATGGACTCCGAGCTCCTGCATCTGAGCCAGGGTACTCGGTCTCTAGTGGACTACATCATAGAATTCTGGACTCTGTCAACAGAACTCAACTGGTCGGAACATTGCCTCCACAGTATATTCTTGGAAGGTCTATCCTCAAGGATCAAAGATGAACAGGCAGCACAGGAACTACCGGAGTCCCTGGAGGCGCTCACAGACCTAAAAGGGAGGATAGACTGCTGGCTGCAACTACTGGCCAGGGAGGTTTGTCTCCCTCATAGGCCCATTGTGCTGTCTCCTTACTTCCAGTGACTGCTGTTGCCACTGGTTCCTGCTCCACCTTCCTCTGCCCACTCTGAAGAACCCATGCAGCTTGCCCATGCCTGCCTTGCACCTGAGGAGAGATTCCACCATTAGCAACTAGGCCTGTGCCTGTATTGTTCAGGCATAGGTCACCTGTTCGCCCAATGCTCAATCAAGCCTGGAAACTTCCAAGTCTAGGATCTGATGGGGAGATGACCCTAGGCTTTACCTCACCTGCTCCCCAATTGACTCTTCCAGTAACAATCACCATGGACAACCAGAATTTTGCCACCCTTGCATTGGTGGACTCCAGCACAGGAGGGAATTTCATCATGAAGGAATTAGTAGATCATCTATGGATTCCTACTATCCCAAGGAAGTTTCCACTAATTATCTTCTCCATCAAAGGGGATCTTTTGCCTGACCAGATCACCCTGGCCTGCTCAATAAGGAACATATAACCTTCCATGTCATCGCCCGAGCTGTCCATCCAATCATGCTGTGTCTTCCCTGGCTCCAGAAGCACTCCCTGCAGTTCAATTGGGCAACATTGCAACTTGCTCACTGGGGCCAGCAAAGCCATAACTCATGCTTAGAACACATGGAGACTTCGCTCTGGCTAATACTGTCCACTACATGCTCCTGCCTTTCTGATCAGCACAGTAGCTATGAGACTATGTTTTCCAAATGGAAGGCCGAGACCCTATCACGCCATCAGTCATATGACTGTGGAATTTAACTACTGCCCAATATCAAACCTCCATGAGGCAGAGTCTACCAATTGTCTCTTCCTGAGACCCGAGCAATGTCAGAGTACATCCAGGAGAACCTCGAATGGGGTTTCATCTGACCACCTTCATCCCCAGTGGGGGCAGGCTTCTTCTTTGTGGTCAAAAACGATGGGTCACTCAGGCCCTCTATTGACTACCATGGATTAAATGCCATCACTAAAAATGATTGGTATCCATTACCATTAATCTCTAAACTCTTTGACTGGTTACAAGGGGCTAGGTTCTTTACAAAGTTAGATCTTCAAGGAGCCTACAATTTGGTCTGGATTAAATCTGGCAATAAATGGAAGGCAACATTCAATACAGATGATGGACATTATGAATATCTCATGATGCCCTTCGGGCTGTGTAATGCCCTGACCATCTTCCAAAAGATGATGAATGAAATCTTCCAGGACCTATTCCATGTCTGTGTCATCGTATACCTTGTCGACATTCTTGTATTCTGCAAGGACCTAAGCTCCCACTGCCAGGATGTACATCTAGTTCTACAGTGACTGAAAGAAAACAACTTATATGCTATATCCACACCAGGCCACCATGCTTATACTGCCTCTTCTTCCTGCGATATCTGTCCTCTCATGCTGTGCTGTCCCTAGGCGCGCGCGCATGACACTCGGCCAGATTTAAAGGGATCACAGCGGGAAAGCCTCTGTGGCTCCTACAATTGATGTCATTAATGCTGCCCTATAAAAGGGCAGTGCCCCTGCTTCAGGATGACATCTAATCACAGTATCAGGCAGGGACCAGGGATACAGCACAGCTCTCCTCTGATAGGCTTTGACATTGCCTTTCTCACCCGTTAAGTAAGAGACTGGAGGAGAGAGGAGGAGCCATCAGCAAAACTGGACTTTTAGCGTCTGCACAGCATACCTGAAAATCTGGCTCTCTGGTCCAAAACCAAGTAGCTAGCAACCCTAACCCTGCTATGAAGAGGAACTAGAATCCTAGCAAGAACAGTGAACTGAAAAATATAGCCATGAAGGAAGAGATGAAAAAGTCATTATGCAAGGGAATTAAAAAAATGAAGATCACCCTTTAAGGACTACATATATTTTTAACAATTTTTTGGTGGAAGTTTCAATGTTCACGGTCTGGCACTTTCAAGAAATTTTGCCTATCCTGAGCAGCTGCCACTCACAACCTGTGTTCTTGTAGCTACACTGTATACAGTATATGCTAAATGTGTTTGGTTGGGTCAGAGCCACAGATCTCATCCAGGAGTTTGTGTTGGCTTTTGAACATTTTGTAAAGGAGTATTCTGAATGCTGGACTGAGAAAAGCTGATCATCCCTGTTCTAGCCTGTCATCTTGTTGGTTCTGTAGAGAGTCAGTTGCTGACTGTGAAATGTGGGAAAAGTACAAACAGTTCCTAATGCGTTTTGGTCTGTTTCATCTAAAGTTGTTCACCTCAGTTCATTCCATCGATAGTGTGATAGTAATACCACAACAGTTTTGCAGAATGTAATGTTTCTATTCCAGTCAGCTTTTATTGCCCATATCCTGAGTGCCAGACTACGAGACTAGTATGAGTCCAAAGCAGACATGCAAATATATTTCACAATTAGCAAAAAGGAAAGAAAAGAACAGAACAGTATAAACTAACTTAATCACCACATTACAGAAGGTGGAGAATGTGTCTTTAATTTTCAGCCACGGAAAGTCCTAATTCTTAAAGTTGTCATTTGTTTTCATTTTTAAAAAAGTGGCAATGCAAATTACACATGCAAAATATGCAGGCCCTGTTCCACCAGCTAGTCTGTTGCAGGGGCACACTTTGGGAGATGGGGCCAGATTTTAATCTAGGCTGCTGGATTATTTTCCCAAAAGGGGTGAAAGGTAAGTCTTTCAAGGCCCTTAGGCTGTCTGGAGGTTTTCTAGCAAAGTACCAGCTAGAAAAAAGACAAAATACACTGATTTGGGGTTGTTTAAAAAATAAATCCTTTAGCTGATTAAATTGATTGCAGATAAAAATTCACAGCAGGTACACTTTAGAACAGTGCATTTCAATACAGAAAAGAAAATCCCAGATGCAGTCACTGATTTATCACAGATAAAGTCACTGTGACATTGACACTCCCTGTCAGCAGGTACTCTTAAAAGGAACCCTTCTTGAGCTCTTCCCCTGAATGGTACCTGCAAGCTGGATACAGACTACTTCCCAGTTAGAACCTGAAAATTCCTCCTGATACAAATACAGATGAAAGGGTTAATGGAAACTGTTTTGTTTAGACAGGGTTAGGGTTAGAGGTACAGTAGAGCTAGGGTTAGGATCAAGGTTACAAAAGTGTTAGCGTTAGGATTAGGGTTACAACAGGGTTAGGGTTAGGGTTGGAATTAGGGTTACAATAGGGTTAAGGTTACAGTTAGGGTTAGGGTTCCAGTAAGGTTAGGGTTACAGAAGTGTTAGGGATAGGGTTAAGGTAAGGTTAGGAACACAGTAGGGTTAGGGTTAGGGATATAGTAGGGTTAGAGTTAGGGTTACAGTGGGTTTAAGTTTACAATAGGGTTAGGGTTAGTGTAGAATTAGGGTTAGGATTAGAGTAAATGTTAGGGTTACAATAGGGTTAGGGATTTAGTAGGGTTAGTGTTAAGGTTAGGGTTACTATAGGATAGGGTCAGTGATAAAGTATGGTTAGGGTTATGGTTACAGAAGGGATAGGGTTAAGGTTATAGTTGGGTTATGATTCAGTTTATAGTACTGTCAGTATTAGGGTTACAGTAAGGTTTGGGTTAGGGTTAGATTTAGAACAGGGTTAGGGATAAGGTAAGGGTTAGCATTAGGATTAGGGTTAGGGCTACTATAGGGTTAGGGTTTGAGTTGGGTTAGGGTTGCAGTAGCATTATGTTAGGGATAAAGTTGGGTTAGGGTTAGGCCTAGTATTAAAATTACAGCAATATGATTAGAGTTAGCTTTAGGATTAGGCTTAGGGTTACAGTAGGGTTAGGGTTAAGTCTAGGGTTACAGTAGGGTTAGGGTTAGCGTTACAACAGGATTAGGGTTAGGATTAGGCTTAGAGTTACAGTAGGGTCAGGGTAAGGGTTAGGGATACAGTAAGGTTAGGGCTATGGTTAATGTTACAGTTACAGTATTGGTAGGGCTAGGGTTAGAGTTAAGTTTATGGATAGAGTTATAGTAGGTTTAGGGTTATGGTTATGGTTAGGATTTCATTAGGGATAGGGTTAGGGTTACATTTGTGTTAAGATTTGTGTTAGGTTTATGCTTAAGCTTATGTTTAAAGTAGGGTTAGGGGGTTAGGGTTAGAATTAGTGTGTCAGTAGGATTACTGTTACGATTATGGTTAGGTTTAGGGTAAACAGGGTTAGGGCTAAGGTTACAGTAGTGTTAGGTTTAGGTTAGGGTTAGCGTTAGCGTTACGGTTGGCATAGGGCTACATTTGGGGTTAGGGGTAGTGTTACAGTAAGGTTAGGGTTAAGGTTACAGAAGGGATATGGATAGGATTAGTGTTACATTTAGGGTAACTCTATGGTATGGGTTAGGATTAGTTTTAAGGTTAGGGTTAAGGTTAGAGTTACTGTAACATTATGGTTAGGTTTAGGGTTAGGTAAAGGTTAGGGTTGGGTTACATTAGGGTTAGGTTTAGGGTTAGGGGTAGGGTTATGTTAGGGTTAAGGTTAGGTTTAGGGTTAGGTTTAGGTTAGGGTTAGGGTTACATTAGGGTTAGGGTTATATTAGCATTAGGTTTAGGGTTAGGGTTATATTAGGTTTAGGGTTAGGGTTAGAGTTATGGTTAGGAATAGGGCTTGCATTAGTTTTAGTGTTATATAGGGTTAGGGTTAGGTTTAGGATTGTGTTTAGGGTTACAGTAGCTATAGGTTTATGGTAAGGGTTAGGAATACAAAAGGGTTAGGATTACGTTAGGAATACAAAAGGGTTAGGATTACGGTAGGATAAGTGTTAGGATTAGATTAGTGTAAGTGTCAAGATACAGGAGGGTTAGGTGGAGGGTTACAGAAATGTAGGGTTAGGGTTAGATTAGGGGTAGAGTTAGGGTTAGGTTTACTTTAGGGTTAGGGTTAAGGTTACATTAGTGTTTGGGTTAGATAAGGGTTAAGGTTAGTGTTAGGGTTACATTAGGTTTAAGGTTAGGTTTAGCGTTACATTAGCATTAAGGTTAGGCTTAGGGTTTTGGTTAAGGTTAGCGTTAGGGTTACATTAGGGTTAGGGTTTGGGTTAGGATTACACTAAGGTTGGGGTTAGGGTTAGTGTTAGGTTTAGAGTTACATTAGAGTTTAGGAAAGGATTAGGGATACATTAGGTTTAGTGTTATGGTTACTTTAGGGTTAGGGATATGTTTAGGGTTAGGGTTATATTTAGGGTTACATTAGGGTTAGGGTTAAATTAGGGTTAGGTTTAGGGTCAGGGTTAGGGTTAGGGTTACATTAGGAATAAGGTTAGCCTTGTGATAAGGCTAGGTTTTCATTAGGGTTAGAATTAGAGTTAGGGTTAGAGATAGAGATAGGGTTAGGTTTAGTGTTAAGAGAGTTAAGGTTACAGTAGGGATAATGATTGGGTTAGGGTTAGGATTATAATAACTATAAATTAGGTTTAGGATTATGTTTAGGGTTAGGGATAATGTTAGGGTTACAGTAACATTAGGATTAGAGTTAGGGTTAGGATTAGGGATATGGTTACAGTAGGGTTAGGGCTAGGGTTAAGGTTATGGTTTCAGTATTAGGATTAGAGTTAGGGTTAGAGTTTGGATTACAGTACAGTTAGGGTTACAGTAGGGATAGTGTTGGGAAAGAGTTAGGCTTAGGGTTACAGTAGGTTTAGGGTTAGGGTTAGGTTAGGGTTAGGATTAAGATTTATTAAGGCTTAGTGATAGAGTTACAGAAGGGTTATGGTTAGGGTTAGGTTGAGATTACAGTAGGGTTATGTTTAAGGTTACAGTAGAGTTATGGTTAGGGCTAGGGTTAGGATTAAGGTTAGTGTAGGATTAGGATTAGGGTGAGGTTACAGTATAAAGGTTAGGATAAAGTCAGGTTTAGGTTTAAGGTTAAGGTTACAGTAATGTTAGGGTTAGGGTTACGGATAGGGATACAGTAGGGTTAGGGCTATGATTAATGTTATGCTTACAGTATTGTTAGGGCTAGGGTTATAGTAAGGTTTAGGGATAGAGTTATAGTAGGTTTAGGGTTAGGGTTATGGTTATGGTTAGGATTCTGTTAGGTTATGGTTAGTGTTAGGGTTAGGGTTACATTAGTGTTAAGGTTAGTATTTGGTTTAGGCTTAAGCTTATGTTTACAGTAGGTTAGAGTTAGGTTAGGGTTAAAGTAGGGTTAGGTTTAGGGTTAAGTTAGAGTTATGGTTAGGGTTATAGTAGTGTTAGGGTTAGTTTCACAGTAGGTTTAGTGTTAGGTTAGGGATAGCATTATGGTTGGAGTAGGGTTACATTTGCGGTTAGGGGTAGTGTTACAGTAGGGTTAGGATTAGAGTTGGAGAAGGGATAGGGTTAGGGATAGGATTACAGCAGGGTTAGGGTATGGGCTAGAGTTACAGTAGATTTAGGGTTAGGGTTACAGTAGGGATAAGGATAGGGTTAGGGTTAGTGTAACTAGGGTAAGGGTTATAATTAGGTTTAGGATTAGGGTTAAGGTTATAGTTACAGTAACATTGTGGTTAGGCTTCAGATTAGGGTAAGGGTTAGGGTTTGGGTTACATTAGTGTTAGGTTTAGGGTTAGGGATAGGTTATATTAGGATTACGGTTAAATTTAGGGTTAGAGTTAGGGTTACATTAGGGTTAGCATTAGGGTTACATTACCATTAGGTTTAGGGTTAAGGTTTGAATTAAGGTTAGGGTTAGAGTTAGGTTTAGGGTTAGCATTAGGGTTAGGTTACATTAGGGTTAGGGTTACATTAGCATTAGGTTTAGGGTTAGGATTAGAGTTAAGATTAAGGTTAGTGTTAATGTTAGGGTTAGAGTTAAGGCTATGGTTAGGGTTATAGTTAGGGTTAGGGTTAGTGTCAGGGTTAGGGTTAGAGTTAGAATTAGGGTTAAGTTAGTGTTATAGTTAGGGTTAGGATTCAGGTTAGTGTTATAGTGAGATTTAGGGTTAGGTTAAAGGTTACATTTAGGGTTAGGGTTAGGTTTAGAGTTAGTTTTAGGATTAGGTTTAGGGTTAGGGTAAGGGTTAGGTTTAGGTTATTATTAGGGTTAGCGTGAGGGTTAGATTTAGGTTAGGGTTAGGGATAGGGTTAGGGTTAGGGTAAGGTTTAGGTTTAGAGTTAGTGTTACTGTTAGTGTTAAGGTTAGGGTTGTGGTTAGGGTAACTCTAGTGTAAGGGTTAGGATTAGGTTTAGGGTTAGGGTTAAGGTTAAAGTAAGGGTTAGGGTTAGGTTTAGGGTTTGGGTTAGGGTAACATGTTTAGTGATAGGTTTACTTTAATTTTAGGATTAGGGTAAGGGTTACCTTAAGGATAGAATTAGGGTTAGGGTTACATTAGGATTAGGATTAGGCACAGCACGATTACGTGTGGCTGGTTGGTGTGACATCATCCACATTGTTGCCCACATTTTATCTTGAGTCTCATGCACCTCAACCTGAAGTAATTAGTTGTGCATATTGGTGACGTGCCATATTCCCTGTGTCATGGCTCTCAAATGGGTTTAAATACAGGACATACAGCTGAGCCAGTATGGAGAACAATTTCTTCTTGTATCATTAGATATTTCATCAGCTTTCGATACCATCGACCATGAAATTATTTTATTCTGTTTATAAGAATGTGGTATTTCAGGCAATGTCTTAGGTTGGTTTACATCTTATCTAAACAATTGATCACAATAGATAAAATTCAATATTTAACTTTCCATGCCATATCATTTAAAATCTGGTGTCCCTCAAGATTCTGCCTTGTCTGCTATGCTGTTTAATGTATACTTAGCTCTAATTACAAAACTGTTAGCCAACATTACAGATGGCTATAAGATTTTTGCTGATGACATTCAGTTTTTCATTTAGTTGCATCCCACATGGAAAAACACTGTTGAGTTGACCATCTTTAACTCTGTATATCATCTATAAAACAATGGTTACACTAAAACAAATTTTCCTTGAATACTGCTAAAACTGAGCTTTTATTAATTCATAGACCTCATTTGATGCCTCAACATGATTCTGTAACCATTGATAATATCAGTTTTACTAGTAATTCACCTATCAAATGTTGCACATCCCGGCCACGTTGGCACTTCCGTCAACCAGCTCTGGGCATCCCTCTCTCGCAACCACAGCCAGTTAACGGCGTCCTCGGGCTCCAAGTTCGCCATCGTCCTCACAGGCCCCACGGCGAAGCTCCCGTCAGGACTCCGTGGCGTCGGCGTCCTCAGCCATGCCTTTAGGCTTGCGCGCGGCCGACGTACAGCCCTTTAAAGGGCCCAGGGCAGGAAAATCCGTGGGGGCGCCTCCCTATGATGTCACGTAGATGCACTATTTAAGGTGAGGCCCTTTCCCCAGGACCTTGCCTTGGCAATCTGGTCGACACCGTTGGTGTAGTGAGTTTGCCTTTGTGTTCCAGTGTCTCCTTTTCCAGCGTCTCCTGTTCCAGCTTCTCCTGTTCCAGCATCTCCGTGTTCCTGTATCCTCTGTTCCCAGTGGCTCCTATATCCTGCCCAGGTAGTACCTCTTTGGACTGACCTTTGGTACTGACCTCTGCCTGCCTGACCATTCTCCTGCCTGCCACCTGGAACCAATCACTGCCTGCCTGACCATTCTCTTGCCTGCCACCTGGAATTGACCACTGCCTGCCTGATCATTCTCTTGCCTGCTGCCTGGAACTGACCACTGCCTGCCTCACCATTCTCTACCACCTGGAACTGACCTCTGTTTGCTTTGACTACTCCTGGACTGATTCTGGTTTTGACCCCTGCTTTGGCTGACCGCTCCTGGACTGATACTCTGACTCTGACCCTTGCACTTCACTCGGACACTCTCTTCTGGCTTCCTGTTACCATTGGGCCTACCTGCTTGGAAACCAACTGTGGCTCTCACTTGGCTAGACCTACAGGCGCTGCCTGCATTGCTCGGAGGACCTCTCTGAACTGTTACCTTCCTGAGGTCTTCGGAGCTTCCGGTTCAAGTCTTACTCATCCACTTTGCAACAGCCGTGCACCCTTGCTCGTGGTGGGCACACCTCTCCACTACCACTCCAGGAGACCACCAGAGGCCCACCTAAGTCCAGGCGGTCCAGGGTACCCAAGGGCTCAACCTGCGGAAACCCCGGACTGTTATTGGTGAAGCTCCAGCTAGCCTCTGTCTCCTTGTGTGCTCCACCTCTTGGTGGCAGGCACTCTCTGGGTCCGACCAGAGGGCCGTACCAATCCCGCACCAGGCCAAGGGTCTACTTCCAGCGCAACATCAAAAGCCTTGGGGTTTGGTTCGATGCATATCTCTCAACCTCAAATTAAATCTGTAATTAGAGCTGGCTTCTATAAGTTACGCTTACTTGCTGGTCTATGCCACTTATTACATTATAAAGACTTTCTTACCATTGTACATGCAATTATATTTCCTCACATTGACTACTGCAATAACTTATATTTAGGTCTTCCAACTAACTGTTTACATCTTTTGCAATTACTTCCCAATGCTGCCACAAGACTGATCACCAGATCCAGTTATTTTGAACATATTACTCACAAACATGAGAAAATAAAATGGCTATCTATTCAACAACTAATTCATTATAAAATTGCTATAACTACTTTAAAGCTGCGAGTACTGATTCTTGTTCCTGGTCAAATGCTTTATTAAAAATGTAGAAACCTACATGAGATTTAAGGTCCTCCCAACGAGGTCTTCTGGACATTTCTTCGGTGTGTCATGCACGTCTTTTGACAACAAGAGATTCAGTATTTTTCCATGGCCACTCCCACTCTATGGAATTCCCTACCAATGGAACTTCAGCTTCAGGACAATTTTAAAAAGTTTAGACTTCTTTTGAAAAACTTTTTATTATAGCAGTCCTTCTTCTAACTATATATACTACCTCTTTAAGTTAATAGAAATAATTTATTTGTTTTATGTCTTTTATTATGGTTTTCTTTTGTTTTGTTATGCTTTTTATGCTTTATTTATTTTGTATTTCTTTTATTATGTATGTACTTGTATATAAATTGCTTAGACCTTTTTGTGTAAAGCTATCAATAAATTCTAATAAATACAAATACAAAACACATCATGAAGTACCGTTATTGCAGCTAACACAGATGTGGCAGCTCTTATATATTGCTTTAAGGTTGGCAGCCAGCTACATACCAGTAGCCTTAGCTTGTTCATGAGGGCTTGGCACACAATTGTTGCAATAACCAAATGTGATTCAGTTATCCCGAACAGCTGAGCTACTTTTGGGTACTGCTAGCCTACACATATACTGGCTCACAATAATCTGATATGCTGTTAGGCTATGCAAATCAGCCTTTAAAGGCTCAGGGAAAGGTACAGGCTACCTTATACAGTCTTATAGGATGCTGTGCTTTGCCAGCCAGATATGCAGTGACAATGCTCTGAATGATGGCTTAAATGTGTTCTTGGTGAAAGAGAGTTGCAAGACATGGCTTCTCACCCCTATTGCCATTCCCAACACACAGGCAGAGACGAGGTACAATGAGGCCTTATGTCCTACTTGCTGTGTCATCGAACGCACCTTCAGAGTTCTCAAAATTCACTTTAACTCTTTGGACATGATGGGTTGAGCTTTAATGTATGCGCCACCCAAAGTTGCAGATATAGTACTGCTTTGCTGGGTCTTCCATAATCTCGCTCTATACCATGGACTACAAATGGAGATGCATCCAGATATCTCCCCGGATCCCCCATGTATCCTTGCATGAGCCCATGACATCATACTGAGTGGCAGCCAGCTTCGCCAAAACCTTATAGAACGCTACTTTGCTTGACAGGCTTCACCTACCACATCTTCTTTCAGAGAAGGGAGCCCACTAGACTGTTAGCTGATGCTCTCCTCGCTTTCATCTTTCTTTCTCTAAATGCTTCTCTGTGTAGGTCACTGTGTAACCAAAAGCACATATGCCTACTCAGATAACACGTGACAACCCAACAGTACACTGTACTTGGAAAACCGTTGTGAATAAAGATGACCTCAAATACATGCGGCTGCCATAATGTGGTCTGAATGATAGTGTGGCATGAGAGTTTGTGGGCTACCTAGCACCATGTGGCTTGCCGCACCTCCCCAGCGGACCCTATCTAGCGCTCATGTGGATGAGATCGTGCCCAAGTTTAATGCCACCCCAGCTACTCCTTGAGCATGGAGAGCTACAGCTCTAGAAAAGCTGTAATTCTCAAATAGCTTGGAAGGTTCATGGCACAGCCGTAAGGTACAGGTAGACAGTTTAAGGTTGCATGCACTAATTTCCCATTTTACTGCCTCATTGCGTAGCTGAGAAATGTGTGCATGTGAAGTGATACACTTGTACTGGATAGGCTTACAGTCACATGGGTGTGCAAGACACAGTTAACACCACAGCCTCACCAGTTTCACAGCCACTGCTGAATACATTTTCCAATTGGATCCAGATTCATAGGACATGTTAATCCAGTCCTGGTCCTGCTCCCATGTATGCAGGTATTGATAGTCAAAGTCTTGCTTAGCAAACCTATAGGGAAATCATATGAAATCCCAGAATGTAATGGGTTGCAAACCAGGACAGCATTTAACAGTCCTGACAATTAGAGGCACTGGCAACACTACTACAGACATCAGAGTAGTGTTGTACAATGCCTTGCCTTATAGCCTGGGGAATAGCGCCTGAAATACCTGGTGCCATTCCTACAATGGGCACACTCCTTCCAAGCTAGTATTCTTGGTGGTCACATGCACCCAGGCACAGTTGCAGCATACTACACCTAGTTATGCTATTTAGAAATTATAATGTACAGAAGGCGAGGGCCTTGGCAGACGCCATGTCATGTAGGTTCCATTAGCTTCTTGGAGAGCCTATACCAGGATGCATGTCAAACCCTGTGAAGGCATGATTGGGAATCAGATGGTGTCCTGCCTTCACTTATATTTTCCAATGACCTCTGACATATCACTGTCACACTACAGTTTCTAAGCACTCTTACAGCACCCACATCTCTGCTGAGCAAAGGCTGATGTCATAGAAGGCAATCGTAAGGTATGTTGCAATCTCTTGGCTTCAACTCACTCATCACAGGTAGGCTTACTCAGATAAGGAGAGGTCAGAGTGCATCAAGGGGCTTGGCTGTTATGCCTCACTGATAGTTATTGTTGTAATTATGTGTGTTTGTGGATCCTTGGGTGCTGTGGAGGTGACCACGCCCATGGGGAGGAGCCCCTTGAGGAGCCACAGCACTGGGCTAGACTCGTACTACACAAACGCAAGATTTCTTTTATTAAACAGCTTGAAGAGAATCACCAGAGGTGGCAGTAGTGAGGCAGTCTGGTAGTTGCAGTCTCAGGGGCCTCGGCAGAGGGAGCCCTTCTTTCCTAGATGACGTCAGGAGGTTCCGCAGCAGGTCTCCCAGTGAGGAGATACTGTGGATGAGATAGACTGAGTTAGAGTACTCACTAGGGGGCGGATTTTAAGAGCCCTGCTCGCCGGTGCGCCTATTTTACATAGGCCTACCGGCGCGCGCAGAGTCCCGGAATTCGCGTAAGTCCCGGGGTTTTCCGAGGGGGGCGTGTCAGGGGCGTGTCGGGGGCGGGCCCGATCCGCGCGACGTTTTCGGGGCGGGACGTAGCGTTTTGGGGGCGGGTCCGGGGGCGTGGTTACGGCCCAGGGCGGTCCGGGGGCGTGGCCGCGCCCTCCGGACCCGCCCCCAGGTCGCGTCCCGGCGTGCTAGCGACCCGCCGGCGCGCGGGGATTTACGTCTCCCTCCGGGAGGCGTAAATCCCCCGACAAAGGTAAGGGGGGGTTTAGACAGGGCCAGGGGGGTGGGTTAGGTAGGGGAAGGGAGGGGAAGGTGAGGGGAGGGCAAAAGAAAGTTCCCTCCGAGGCCGCTCCGATTTCGGAGCGGCCTCGGAGGGAACGGAGGTAGGCTGCGCGACTCGGCACGCGCCGGCTATACGGAATCGGTAGCCTTGCGCGCGCTGATCCAGGATTTTAGCGGATACGCGCGGCTACGCGCGTATCTACTAAAATCCAGTGTACTTTTGTTTGCGCCTGATGCGCCAACAAAAGTACGCCAAATCGCGCTTTTTGTAAATCTACCCGTAGGTGTTTGCTGTTGATATGTGATTCCACCAGGTCTGTTGTAGAAGGTACAGGCACCGAGGCAGGGAGAGCAGGTCCTCGAGGAGTGAGTACCTGTTCCCTGTAAGGCACTTGAAGTATAGCAGAGGGCCCCCGAGGAGCGGGTACCCAGGTTAGCATATATCCCCAAGGGCAGAGAGAGAGCTTCCTGCGGCAGCACGGAAGCAGCAGAGTAGCGTAGACAAGAACGGATTTGAGTCCTTGCTAACTCAGGGAGCTAGCAAATGAGTGAAGGTAATATACCCTGATGGCGTGACGTCAGCACCATAGCCGTTCCGGGGACGCCAGAGAGGTTGGCTTGTAGACGCTGCAGTAGCCATCTTGCTCAGGTAAGCGGGAGGAGCCATGAATAAGGTGAGGCAAATGAGGCGAAGCCGTCAAGGACTGACGGACGCAACAGTTATGTGATGCAGCTGTAGGGACATATGTATATTCCCAGAAAATAGGCAGAGTATTTACCTTTTAACTATAGCTCGTATCTCTTACGGTCCAGCAGCCACCTGTGAGCACCCTTAAACAGGGCTGGTGCAATGGTATCGGGCGCCCTAGGCGATCCTTGCGCTGCCGTCTCCCCTCCTGTTGCGCCCCCCTCCCCGGTCGCGCCCCCCCCCCCCCCCTTACTTGTTTCGGCGCTGACTGTATGCTTCTCAGGGCCAGCACACAGTCTCTATTTCTATTTTCCACGAGCGGGATAGGCCCCGCTTGCTGCACCAAGTGGCTGCTTTTTGGCGCCCTAGGTAACCGCCGAAGTTCGCCTAATGGATGCGCCAGCCCTGCCCTTAAAGCACATACATTGAGCACTCCAGCGCCAAACAGCTTGCAGATAGTTCTCTTTCTAATGTCCACATATTTCCATACTTTCATGCTTGCACGCCCTTGTTGATCCACATGACTGTCATGACTTGTGGCGAATCAGGAAGAGCTGCTATCTTGTAGGCTGAGCCTCATGTGGTGCCTGTCATTTTTACAGTTTGCAGTGAGCTTGGAAGGTATGCTTCGACACTGTCAAAGATCTGCTCTGTGTATAGCATTATTGCTAGAGAAACTGTTGTCAGCTGAACAGTTAATGAGCCTCCAAGCTGCCTCCATATTAAACAGAACACAGTACCGAATGCATAGGCCTAGTGCTCCCAGAGGGCTCATGTGGTTACCATGATGCCTGATGGCCTTCATGGGCTCATGTTCCTACCTCTGACAAAGTAGGTGTCATTTATGCCTCTGACAGATGTGTTTTTAGTGGCCAGGTATAGACAGTGTGTGGTGATGAAGGATTCTGACTACATCATTAGCAGTTAGAGACAAGGAGGCACAGACATCAATGTTGTTTGATGACAAACATTGTAGGAATATATGCATAGCCCAGGTGTAGCTGCAGGAAGTGCTGCAGGTAGTGCATACTGCAAAAATAAGTGTGTGGGTGTGCGACTCGGTGACTGGCATGTTGTGTTAGTCTCTGTCAAGCTCTGTGTCTGTGGGTACTGTTGCAGTGGGAGGTTCCTCCCTTGCCACAGCAATCCACACCCCACAGCAGGCAGTGTGTGTGCATTAATTTTGTACACACTGCTTTTGTATAGCAGTGATTGAGTGCTTGCACTTTGGAGAAGTCTGACAGTTGAGCATATGGGCTGTAGTAGGAATGGCCTCATGCCTTGTACTTTAAAATTTGCCCTAGTAAACTCACAGTTGAAACCTACCATTGAGAGTGTCAGATGTGTGCAAGGTGGCAGCGTCACAAGTCAAAAATGCAATCTTACGTGTATGTATTAGTTGACAATTGCCTGGCATGCACACCATCCCTCCCTCCACATGGATGCTTTTCCACCTAGTACTTGCAGTGGGCCTAATACTTAAGTTATTAGGGTGTGTGCAGGCTATTCAGACCTTAGACAGGCACAGCCACTTGCAACATTAGGAAGGGAGGTAGTGGGTGTTAAGAACCTGTTCACTGAATGTGCGCATGCTGTGATGGATGGAACGTGGAGTGGCAAGGACCACCTAATGCCATCGATGTAGGCCCCATTCAGACGAATGCTTTGCATCATGATGGTTTTGTTACAGCATGTTCTCAGATAGTTAGTGCACGGGTGTATGTATGGGGTGGGGGGCATGGTTTGCATGGCAGGTGCCGGAGGCCTGGCAGACGTCCTATTTGACAGTCCCTTTTTGCTGTCTCTGGTCTGCTTTGCCTCCTCTCAGTTGATCATATCATGCACAGTTGACATAGAGGTTGCCACCTCAGGAGGCATCATTTCACACTCACTATGTCCTCCGTATATGCTAGCTGGGTAGGGTTACCTTCTTTCTGCCATATGTAGGTCAATAGTTTTCCTGTCCATACATAGAGGTGGTGCACCCATATCTGCTTCTGAATGTAGGGGACAGGGTTTGCTTAGCACTTTAGGCACTGCACTTGTACACTAACCTACCTTTCCTTTCCACACCGCTGTGTACTTGTTGACTGTTGGAACAGAGTGTGTGACAACTAGGGAGGAGGAGGAGAGAGAGAGTAGTGTCTTGTCCACAATGTGCACAGGCAAAGAGCACAGGGTCTAGAGGGCTGCTGCTGCTGATGATGATGATGTTTGGGACCTGGCAGACTTCCACAGACAGGCTGCCATACCTGTAGTGGGCTGGCTTTGGGATATGGATGCTACCTGTAAGTCATCCCTATGGTACACATACTATCCAGATCCCCAAGCCATTCCAGTAGAGGGATGCCAACCACTGTGTGGAAGTATGTCTGGTCCCAAGCAGCAACAGCTCTCTAGACCTTGTGCTGTTTGCCTATACACATTGTGGACAAGACACTACTTCCTCACTCCTCCTCCCTAGTTGTCATACAGCAGCTCTCACGCTGTCAAAACAGTCAGCAAGTACATGTCATATTAGGTTTACTGTGAAAGTGACAAAGGGTAGGTTACAGATCGCCTTTCAGACATGACACAAGTAAAGAGTCTGAAGATCAAGTCATGTGTCGTGATGACTCAAACTTCCCCTTAATACTACACAAGCTCTACATGTACACAATATACTGTGTGTGACACCTACCTACTGGCCATATCACATACAGGTCCATGTAAGCAGGAGTTACCTATGATTATGCAGTGTGAAGACGGCAACAAGAGGCAATAGTTTAGGTCCCAAGTAATGAGCTTCTTCTTTAGCTCTTGAGTATTTCTTTGCACCATACACTGAGTGTTCATTTCTATGGGCTATGCCATATGCTCTTGCCTGCTGGATAAGTGGCAAATTGGACTGTGCAAGGGCATTCTAGTATGCGAGGTCATATGGAGGGCAAACTGTGTACCTAGTGAACTGTTAACACAAAAACTACACAATGAAAGGATCCAACCAAGAAGTGCCTTTTTCAAACCTGTGACCACTTTATTAGTAAAGACATGTAGTGCACTGTTTGAAATAAAGTTAATGTATTAGGTAATCACAATGTGCAAGGACAAGATAGCAAATACCACAAAACCATGTACAAAAACATTTACAGATACATTTTAAAAAGTATGCGGGGGTGTCCATGTGCGTGCACTTCCTGGTGTGCGCACATGGACGCGCTGATTTTATAACATGCGCATGTCACCACGTGCATGTTATAAAATCAAATACCTGTGCACATGTACACGCAGGTGCCTACTTGCACATGCAGGGGGAGGATTTTATTTAAAAGCATGCGGTGACTCGATCAGGCCTTCTCCAACCTCCTTCCTACCCTTCTTCCCTCTTCTCCTCTCCTCCCCAACCTCTAAAACCCCCTTAATTATCTTTTTTTATTTTTTTTGCTACTTACTTGTTCTCTAGAGCAGTAATAGCTTCCGCATGCCAGCTGGCTGCCAGCACACGCTTCAGTGGGACAGTACATAATGGCGCTGTCCTAGCAGGCCCCTGCCCCACCCCATCCCTGCCCCGCCCAGGCCCCGCCCCTAGTCCACCCCTTTTGGCTGCAGCTGGTTTTCCACGTATACCAGGAGATACGCGCGTGACCGGGCTGCTTAAAAAATGCGCGGCACGTGCTTAGCCCAGCCAAGCACATATTCCTAGTATTTGAACATGTAGCAGATTTAAAATGTCCCCATTAATGAACAGCACATTCTGACTAGACCTGAACATATATTGTTTGAAAAGGCATCATTACATATACAGGCCTCACAGGGGTGATCCAGGAAACTAGAGACATAAGAACATAAGAAAATGCCATACTGGGTCAGACCAAGGGTCCATCAAGCCCAGCATCCTGTTTCCAACAGTGGCCAATCCAGGCCATAAGAACCTGGCAAGTACCCAAAAACTAAGTCTATTCCATGTAACCATTGCTAATGGCAGTGGCTATTCTCTAAGTGAACTTAATAGCAGGTAATGGACTTCTCCTCCAAGAACTTATCCAATCCTTTTTAAAACACAGCTATACTAACTGCACTAACCATATCCTCTGGCAAAAAATTCCAGAGTTTAATTGTGCTTGAGTAAAAAAGAACTTTCTCCGATTAGTTTTAAATGTGCCCCATGCTAACTTCATGGAGTGCCCCCTAGTCTTTCTACTATCTGAAAGAGTAATAGACCAGTTATCCTGACTTCAGTGCTGGGAAAAATAATGGAAAGATCAAAATCACAGAGCATATAGAAAGGCATGGTTTAATGGAACAAAGTCACCATGGCTTTACCCAAGGCAAGACTTGCCTCACAAATCTGCTTTACTTTTTTGAAGGAGTTAATAAACATGTAGATAAAGGTGAACTGGTAGATGAGGTGTATTTGTGATGGTGTTAGTGATGGTAGCGGTCCTGGTGCCAGTGCTGGGATTTCAGTAGAGATGTGGTTCGTATATCACGAATTAGGCAATTTCAACAAAATTGCCTAATTTGTCATGGGTCGGGGGTCCCGAACCCTGAAACTGATTTTCCCCGAACTATGAGGAAAATTAGTTTTTCGGGTTTGTACGGGGGGAGGGGCACATTTTATTTTTTTAAATAAAAACCCACCCCAAGCCTTACAATTCACTGTAATACAACCCCCCTACCATCCCAATCCCTCCCCAAGTCTTACTAACATCCCTGGTGGTCCAGCGGGGTCCAGTGAGGGATTTCTCCCTCCGTGCCGTCTGATTTTCGGGCCTGCCTCGATCAAAATGGCGCCGATAGCCTTTGACCTACTATGTCACAGGGGCTACTGGTGCCATTGGTCAGCCCCTGTCACATGGCCATCGGCGCCATCTTGTGCTCCTACCATGTGACAGGGGCTGACCAATGGCACCGGTAGCCCCTGTGACATAGTATGGGCAAAGGCTATCGGCACCATTTTGATTACTGGCAGCCAACGGTCCGAGTGCAGGAGGTCGCTCCCGGACCCTCGCTGGACTTTTGGCAAGTCTTGTGGGGGTCAGAAGGGTCCCCGAAGACTTGCCAAAAGTCCCTGGTGGTCCAGCGGGGGTCCGGGAGCGACCTCCTGCACTCGTACCGTCGGCTGCCAGTAATCAAAATGGCGCCGATAGCTTTTGCCCATACGATGTCACAGGGGCTAAGACGAAGACCCAATGAAGATGGAGGTCCGGCTGCGGGCGAGCGGACAGCACTGATTGCCTCGTGGTCAGCGAGAGGGCCCAATTGGGGTAAGAGGGCAATTGTTGCTAGACCTTACCCTGGTGAGTCCCTGGCACCGATTGCGCAGGCCTGCTCTCCTGTTGATCTGTTGGTATGAAGAAAGGAAGCAGCGCCGTCTGCGCTGCGAAGTTAAAGCCCAGAGAGGGCTGCCTGGATTGGCCGACTGTCCCTGTCCCCGTGGATTGGTCAGTTCTGCGGGGGAGGTGGGACGAAGACCCGATGAAGATGGAGTTAGCTGGAGTTAGCCAGATTAACATATCTAACAAACTTAGCTGGGATATTCAGTGATGCGGCTGTGCCATTTATTATACCCAACCATCTAAACGTTAGCTGGATAAGTTTATCAGACTAACTTTAGGACAGGTCTCCATCACACTCAGATAACTTATCCGGCTAACTCAACTCCTCTCAGTTACAAGTCCACTCCACCCACCACTTAGCCAGCTATTTAGCTGGATAAGTATTTATAAGTAGTTATAAATAGTTATCCAGCTAAGTGGCAGCCACTGATCCTGGGCAGATATTCAGCTGCTGCTATTTAGTTGGATAAGTTGAAACATTTCCAGATAAGTGGCACTGAATATGGACCTCCATGAGTCCACATTGTTCACGACTAACACCAAGAGTTTGTAGAAAAGTTGGTCTTCCTTTAGGTAAATCGCCCTCTGCTAGCTTTCCCTAAATCTCATTGTGAGTGGTAGGAAGACCGCATGCACAGCTACACTGAATTAATACCCACACTTTTTGGTCTCTGTGCCTTGCTGCCATTGCCCAGCCTGCTACCCACACTCTGCCTTTCTTTTGGTTCAGTGCTTTGTGTTGTCGGGTCATTCTTGCTCCTGGTCTGCTTCTCCTGCCCTTCCTTTCTTCTGGTTATATTGGGGTATTTTTTTCTCCAAAAGAAAAACATAAAAAAAAATTCACCTTCTCCTTCCATGTCCATCTCTAGATGCCTTGGGATCTTGGAGCCTTGCTGCTGCAGCTGCCCACCCTCTGGCCTGCTCCTCCTGCTCTGCATCCCTCTTAGCTCAGCACCTTGCTGTGTTGATGTCACTCCTCTTGCTGACTTACTTCTCACTCAAGTGTTCTTGCCTCTGTTGGTGCTGCTGTTTTGATGACATGAAATGTTCATGCCATTCTTAGGGGTAGATTTTCAAACGTACGCGCACTACGTAACACGCACACATGTACACCTGATTTTATAACATGCGCGCGCAGACGCACGCATGTTCTAAAATTGGGAGTCGGCGCGCGCAAGGGTAGCCTCTTAGTGTCTTGGGTTGCTGTTGCTTCTATTGCTGTTGACTGTCAACAAGTTTCATAAAACTTGGATGGAAAAGTCCAATGTTAGAGTCAAAGATAAGATGCATTTTTCTCCCATTGACTTTAATGGCAACAAATGAAATAAATAAGCTTCTGATCTGAACTGAACAAAAAGACTGAAGCAAGAAATCGAACTGAAAAAAACAAACTGAACCAAAATGTTCTATAGTTTATTTTGCCCTCGTGAGCTTCACCAACATAAGAGGAAACACTTTTTGTAAAAGCCCTAATATAAATCTGTGTGGTCTGATTTTCTTTTCTGATAAATTGTTTGTGGTAAATACCTTCAGCAAGCTGCTGCACATTAGCTGAAAAGATGTACCAAAGTAGTCAGCACAGCTTTTACCCTAATTTCCTATAAGGAAACCGGCTTTATAAAATCATCATGTCTGAGTGTTTGTCTCTTCCCCCATTAATAACGTTTGAACAAATTTCACTCATGTTTCTGATACAGATATTAAAACACCCAGAGGTCAATATTCAAAGCCATTTAAATAACTCATTTCTTCTGCTAGTAGACCATTATAACTCTGTGCAAACTGTTGCTGCCTATGGAATAGACATGGTGGGTAAGTTTCAGAGAGATGCCTTTTTAACTACTTGGAGCCCTGGAAACGCTTTCAAACTCACCACGCAGCCTTGGAGAACATTCTTTCTGAGACATTTTCTCCTTCATGTGTTGAAGTGTGGTATTCTTAGTCTTATGTACAATAGGTTCTCTCCAGCTATAAAGCTCTTAGGGCAAATTAAAGGACCAGGAATAAATAAGGCAACAAAGTACAAAAAAAAACCCTGCATGTCAATTTACTTGCAGAATTTTAAAATTATTTTTATTGCAGCTTCTGGAAGAGAGATCTTTTTACATAAAAACTCCTGCAAGTAAAAATCGGTGACTATAGTACTGTGGGACTCTTTTCCAGTCATTAAATTTAGCCCTTGCATTCTCGTGGGATTGCCACAGTCAACTGTGATTAGCTTCACTGAAGTCAGCAGGGCTGCACTGGGTCAAAATACATCAAAATCCAGGGCACATTTTTCTGCAAATTCATGATCATTATTCATTGGTATAATCAATTACCTATACAAATCATAATTCAGTAGCCACTAGCCAAGAAGTTTATGGATCATGATCACAAATGATTATCCCATATTTAGGTCCAAGCATGTATACAATAACATTCTGGTCAAATAGTAAGACATATCTTACATGGCAAGTAAGAAACCTATAATGAAATGATGTGATTATTTGTCCAGTCCTATAGCAGTCCCTGGGTCTATGAGATACTACTCACTTATCCAATGCTGGATTGAAGAAAAGAAATTGTTTTCCTTAATATCAAGTATTTATTGGTTCTTGCTCGAAATTCTTTTGCAGCAAAATAATAGCAGATGGCATCAAGACAGCAGTTGATGTTGGAAAAGCACATTGCTACCTGAATGAACAGGCTAATGTTTTGCTTTATGGAACAGTCTGCAATAAAATGTTGCCGCACTAGGAACTGGAGAAAAATGCCCACGTGGCTGGGAGTGAAACATATCACGAATGTAATGAGATTTGCAGCAATGATGTACACACAGGTAGCATGGTTTGTATTTCCTTGTTTCATTTCTCTGTGGCGCAGAATAGTTCTGATGATTTGGACAGAGCAGTAGGCCATTACAGTCAGAGGGATAAGAAAGCCAAACACTTCCAGGGAAATAATGATAGATGCATGCCATGCCTTGTCTGACATTTTGTGAAAGCACTTAACCGTTTGGTTATTAGTCTCATGAAAATTATAGATAGGAATACTGCCAAGCCAAACTAATATCCAAATACAGCAGCATATCAGTAGTGTCGTTTTAGGCGATCTGAAAAGTTTGGCTGTGAAGGGGTGCTTGATGACAACATAGCGGTCTAAGCTAATGCAAGTGATGATAAAAATACTCCCGTACATGTTGATAAAGTAGAGGGACTCCACAAAAGTGCATAATCTTTTTGGCCCCTTCTTATCATGACTGGAATAGTAAATCTTGAATGGAAGGGATATCAGTAGCAGTAAGTCTGATATTGCAAGGTTCATCATGTAGATAGATGATTCTGTCCATTTCCTCAGGGTGTAGCAAAACACCCATAGGGCCAGCACATTAAGGATCAAGCCAATAATAAAAGTTGGAATGTAAATCACCAGCTGGAAGTACTTCATCAAATTGTCAACATAGTAAAAGGAGCAGCTATTGCTTGCATTCATGTCTCTTCTAAAACACACAAAGCAGAATTTAATTATTAGCATTATTCAGAAGCAATTCTACAAATGAACTACAACCTCTTCATATTACAAGACAACAAATACAGAATTTAAGTTCTTTACTGCAAATATCCTACCATTGGTTTTGTATCACAAAAAAATAATATATGAAGGAGATCTGCTTCTTTAGCGACACTGTATTTATATTGTATTAATGTGCTTTCATGAAGAGAGAACTGCAGTTAGACGTGGGAAGCCATGGCTGCCCATGACCTTCAAGCACTGCAGATTTATTGAGTCACTATGGCAACACAGAGGATGAACTAGAGTGCAGCTACCACCAGTTTTCTATAGTACTAGAAACATTAATGTTGGCACCTAAGAAAGATTTAGGGAAAATGGCCCATATTATGAAGGTCATGAAAACTATTGAGCATATGAAATATGCAAGCTTCAAACAAACATCTTAAGTCAACTTTTTATGTTCTTACATTCCAAATGTTGCAAAACAGGAAAAAGAACATTCTGTAAAGAAGTGATACACAAATGCATGAAACTGAAATTAGAAATACTAGAACTAAACTCAGACAGGCACAGCATTTGAGGTCAGGCCCTTGTAGTGACATAAGGGCTGGATGGGCAAGCACAGCATTTGAGGTCAGGCCTTTGTAGTGACATAAGAGATGGACAGGCAGGCACAGCATTTGAGGTCAGGCCTTGTAGTGACCTAAGGGCTGAACAGACAGGCACAGCGTTTGGGGTCAGGCCTTGTAGTGACCTAAGGGCTGGACAGACAGGCACAGTGTTTGGGGTCAGGCCCTTGTGACGTAAGGGCTGGACAGGCAGGCACAGCATTTGACGTCAGGCCTTGTAGTGACCTAAGGGCTGGACAGACAGGCACAGCGTTTGGGGTCAGGCCCTTGTGACATAAGGGCTGGAGGGGCAGGCACAGCATTTGATGTCAGGCCCTTGTAGTGACATAAGGACTGGACAGACAGGCACAGCGTTTGAGGTCAGGCCCTTGTAGTGACGTAAGGGCTAGACAGACAGGCACAGCATTTGAGGTCATGCCCTTGTAGTAATGTAAGGGCTGGACAGACAGGCACAGTGTTTGGGGTCAGGCCCTTGTAGTGACGTAAGGGCTGGACAGACAGGCACAGCGTTTGAGGTCAGGCCCTTGTAGTAATGTAGGGGCTGGACAGACAGGCACAGCATTTGGGGTCAGACCCTTGTAGTGACGTAAGGACTAGATGGGCAGGCACGGCGTTTGAGGTCAGGCCCTTGTGACGTAAGGGCTGGAGGGGCAGGCACAGCATTTGATATCAGGCCCTTGTAGTGATGTAAGGGCTGGACAGACAGGCACAGCATTTGGGGTCAGGTCCTTGTAGTGACGTAAGGGCTGGAGGAGCAGGCACAGCATTTGAGATCAGGCCCTTGTAGTGACATAAGGACAGGACAGACAGGCACAGCGTTTGTGGTCAGGCCCTTGTAGTGACGTAAGGGCTAGACAGACAGGCACAGCATTTGAGGTCATGCCCTTGTAGTAATGTAAGGGCTGGACAGACAGGCACAGTGTTTGGGGTCAGGCCCTTGTAGTGACATAAGGGCTGGACAGACAGGCACAGCGTTTGAGGTCAGGCCCTTGTAGTAATGTAAGGGCTGGACAGACAGGCACAACATTTGGGGTCAGGCCCTTGTAGTGATGTAAGGACTGGATGGGCAGGCACGGTGTTTGAGGTCAGGCCCTTCTAGTGACGTAAGGACGGGACAGTGGACAGACAGGCACAGCGGTTGAGGTCAGGTACATGCGCTGATATTATCTGGAGCATATGAGGCAGTTGAAGCTGCTGCAAGGCTTTAAATTGCTTTTATTCATCTTGCCATTCACAGGGAAAATTTGGAAACCCAAGCAAAGGCATGTTTATTTTCAAAAACAATAGCATTTTTATCAACTCTGGTGCCAGCCTTGAGTGGTGAGGGCTCATGATATCACCTGTCATTGAAAATACACCATCACTGGTTGGTAGACATGACAGATATCGCTGAGCCACTTTGGCTAGGTGTGGCCAGACAGTGGATTTGTGTGCCCAATATGCCAGCAGATCTGTCTGCATGTCCTCTATGGGCTCTGTGAGATACCGTGTCACTAACATTTGTGCTGGTGTCTCCTTTGCTTGGGTGGGCTGAGAGTCCTTCTTGCCAGCTGCTTTCACTCTAGCCCATTCCAGAACAGATGCTTTTTTAGGGGCAACATTGCTTTGGCATAGTGAAGTGGAGGAGGAAGTACTAGCTGTCACTGGCAGAGTGCTGCTCCTGCTTGGGCTTGCACTACTCTCTGAAGTACCCGCTGTTTCCTCCTCTGCTTCATGCCTAATCTGTCTCTGCCTATGGTGCTCCTGTTCATGGAATTTTTCTAACATCAGGTCCTTCACAAATGTGAGACAATCAAACTGTAGGGTGAGTTTCCCTTTCACACTGGGATCAAAGACTGGGGCGAACATGTATGTGTGGTCTTTTGTTAAAGGTCTTAATCTCTCTTGCACCTGCTTCTGCAAAATGTCCAGACAATGCAGCACCTCTGCTGTCATTCCCTCTTCCTGTTTAAAGCCCTCCAAATTTTCCTCCAGAAAATTAACTATAGGTATGATGTTAGCCAAGGTGGCACTTCTGGAACTCAGCTCCTCCATGGCATCCTTGAAGAGCTACAGGATACTCTAGGGGACTCTGCATACCTATGTCCATTTCCGCAGAAAGTTCATGAAGGGGTGTCTGCTGCTCCACTAACCTCTGCAGCATCATATAGGTGGAATTCCACCAGGTGCCAATGCCTTGAATGAGATGCTTGTGAGGCATCTCCAAGTCAGTCTGCTTTTGTCGGAGAACCTTCCCCGCCTTCACACTTCTGTGGAAGTGTGCTGCTATGTTCCTGCACGTGTGTATTAATGTATGCAGATATTCATTCTCTTGGTGATTGGACTCCAACCTCAGAGCTAACTTCACTACCAGGTGCAGAGTGTGTGCAAAACATCGGATGTTCTGAAAATGCCTATCGCATATTGCCCTTACCATGTTTGCAACATTGTCTGTGACAAAGAACCCTCCCTGAAGATTCCTGTCTCACTGGTATAGCTGCCAACCCACCAGCATCTGTCTGATGCATGCTAGAATATTGACTGAGATATGGGCCTTGTCCATCTGGTCGGTGTGCAGTAAAGCCCACCTCCACCCTGATACTTGTTCACTAATAGAGCTGCTGCCTGCCCCTGCCTCAGCCAGTTCCCACCAGTGTGCTGTCAGGGAGAGGTAAGAGTGTGCAGCCTTCATGGCGGTCCAGATATCAAAGGTGAAATGCACATTCCCCTGTGCCTTAGCTAGCAGTGCTTGGATGCATCTGCGACACTGGTTGTACAGGCTGGGGATGACCTTTCTGCTAAATATGGTTCTGGAGGGGACTTTGTAATTTGTAACTAAGACCTTCAGCAAATGCTTGAAACCCACATTCTCCACTACCTGCAAGGGCTGGTCATCAAGGGCAATCATTTCCCCAATGCTCCTGGTTACAACTTTTGAGGCTGCCTGTCCCCTTCCCTGGGATAGCATTATTGAATACCACCCCATTTCCTCCAAGGTGGATTGTCACTTCTGACACATGGCAGGGAGCTCCTGGCCTGCCACCTGACTGCTAGAAGGGGTTGAGGGTGTGGGATGACTCTGCTCCTTTTCAACCACCTTACGCTGACTGGAAAAAGGGGTCCCCTGACTAGTACAGTCACTATCCTCAGATGGCAGTACTGTTGAGTGTTGCTTTTGCATATGATGCATCATGCCAAAATTAGTTAGATGTCCCATTTGCTTGCCTCTGCTAATAGCCCTGGCACAGTAATTACACTGAGCAAAACGCGGGTCCTCCATCACTTTAAAGTGGCTCCAGATCACAGATTTCTTTTGTGATTCCTTCTCTGTAGCCTTCGGGATGGATGCTGGCACTGGAGTTGAAGTAGTGGGTGCACCCTGAGAAGCAATGCCAGGGGCATCAGTCACACTCTGTGTCTGTGCTGACTGCTCTTCCTCCTCATCATCATCAGTTTCATCTCTCCCCTGCAGCACTGAAGTTGAAGCTAAGACAGAATTAACTAATCCTCCTAAACCTTCTTCAGCTATTACTTCTTCCAGTACCTTAGCCAAGCTGTAGGACAGGATAAGGATGTGCATGCTAGGTAGCGAGTGCCTCAAACTAGGTTGAGAGTACATTGTACAAATCTCATCTTTGTGTACCTTTCATCACTCCAAATCACATCAAATCTTCAGTGATGTCCACTGTGCTGTTCATACCTCTGACTGTGCATGTAAAATTGCCCCCCAAAACCTAAGCCACCACCAAAACCTCACCCCAAGTTACTAGTTGCCCCTCCTATAGTGTTATAAAACTTTGACTAATATGCATGTCTCTCTAGAGGTGCTCTCTCTTGTTGAAAATTACTTTAGCCATGCCCCTTTGTTTATTGTGAGTGCTATTTTTGCTATATTTTTAGAAAAATGATAAATCTAGGTCTATGACGGTAACTTTCAAACTGCTGCCCGTACACAAAAATGCACGCATTTGCCAGCATGCACACACAGATTCTTCGATTTTATAACATGCGCGTATGTATGCATGCATGTTATAAAACTGGCTACTCGCACACACATGCACGCACAATTTTATAGCGATCAGTGCATATGCGCACAAATCCCATCTCGATCACGTAAAGGGAGAATTTTAGTAAGTACGTGCAACGATGCAATAGGCCCATTTCTCAGTTCCCTCCCAGTTCACCCCTGTAAAGAAGCAGACTTCCTAAACCCCCTACCTAACCTGCTTCCCTTTTACCCTACTAGCCCTGACCCTAAAACCCCACTGACTACCTTAGATTTTTTTTGTTTTACTACTTACCCGCAGTCAATAGCAGCAACAAGTGACGTGTTTATCAGATTCCGGTGCACGCTTCTTTGCGAGGCTGACTTAATGGCCCCACCCCAGATCCCGCCCCATCCTACCTCTTTTTCACCAAACCATTTTTATCCACATACCTGGAAATACGCATGTGGCTGTGGGCCTCTTAAAATCTGCGCAGCTTACTCCTGTCCCAGTCATGCACTTATCACCCAGATCTGCCGCTCATAGGGCTTTTAAAATTCACCTTTAAGGGTGGGCAAATAGCACCAAAAGGAGCATGAATAGCTCAAAGCACTATGAGAGTGGGCAAAGCAGACCAAACAGAAGCATGAGTACCCCATGACACTGAGAGGGCAAAGTGGCACCAACAGTAACAAGCAGATGCTACATCACCAAAAGAAGGACAAAGAGCATTTGCATGGACACCTTAAGGCACAGTGAAGTGAGCAAAGAGCAGTAATAGTGGAATGACGAGCCCAAGACACCACAAGGGGGGGAAAGCAGCACCATCAGTCACATGAATAGTGCAAGGCATCATGAGAGGGACAAAGAGTACCAACAGCAGTGGCCTGAACACCCCCGGGAGCCCAAAGAGGAGCAAAGCAGCACCAAGAGTGTCATGAACAGCCCACAGTTCCAAAAGAGGACCAACACTCAAAGACACTTTGAATGGAGCAGGAGTAGTAACAGGGGTAGAACAACACCGCAAAGCACTGAGAGACATAAGGTGAGAGGAGAAAGTTTTATTTTCTCTTTGTGGGAAGGCAAAATACCTGAGTATAACCAAAGGAGAGGGAGGGTAGGAGTAGCAGGCTGGGCAGCACAGTGGTACGGTAACATAGCAAGACACTGAACTTGGAAAGAAACAGGGCATGATCAGTCTGGGCAGCAGCAGCAAGAATGGCAACTGGCAAACACACAACGATTGCTAAGGACAAAAAGTGTGGACATTGGTTTCCACTGCAGCTGTGCATTCACTCCCTCTGCCACTCACATGAAAATTCAGGGAACTCTTGTGCCAGTTGTGAATGATGTGGACACTCGATGTCCCCTGCCATTGAGAATATCAATTCACTAGGCACACTGACTGGTGGGTAGGAAAGAGAATACAAGGACATTTTGGCAAGGTCTGGCTAGACAATGGCTTTGCATGCCCCATATGTAAATGGATATGTTGCTATATCCTCAGTGTGTTCTGTGGTGTGTCTGAAATTTGTGCAAATATCTCCTGTGCTGGGGGGAAGTGAAACTGGTTTCTGCTGCTAGCTGCTGTGGCTATGGTCTGTGTCAGTCAGCCCATTCAATGGTGGAAAAAGTGGGGGAGGAAGTGGTAGCTAACCAAGAGCTTCTCATGCTGACATTACAGTTTGGGATGTACAAACATTCCTCTGCTGCAACCCCAGTGAACCTCTGCCTATGGCACTCCCATTCCTGCATTCTAGCCACCAGATTTCCTTCCAGTGAATTAGACTCTAGGACTGTAGGATGATGCTCCCGTTCACCCATGGGTCACACAGCATTATGTATGGATCCATTTGAATGAGGGGTTTGAACATATTTTCCATTTGCAGCTACAAAGAGTCCATGAGCAGCAATACGTCTGGTTGGAGTGCCTGTTCCTGCTGGACACCATTTAATTTCTCCTCCAGGATATTGAATTTAAGGATAACGTCACCCAGGTTGGCTCTTGTTGAACTTAAACCCTCTGTGGCATCCTTGAAGGACTTTGGGACATATATTATCAGAATCATATTTAACTAATCATAATGTCCCAGGGATAACCCACATTTATCTTTGTTTTCAGAGACAATTTATATAGGGCTATCTATTGCTTCACTAGCTTCAGCAACATGCGGAATAAGCTTGTGCAAAGGCACCCCACTGTTCCTGCTTCTCACCTTCCAGGGAAAATACCTCACTATTATCTTAAAACTCAGCTCCTCCAGAATTAAACTGCTGCATTCCTTGACCCCAAACTCCAAGGCATCCCTTACTGTCATATGCAGCAATTTTTCAAAGCATCAGAACTCTCATAGCCCCATTACTCACTGACCTTCCATATTATTGCTACTATTAGAAACAAAAAACAAAACAAAACAGCAACAGTCAATGTGTTTCTGTTCTGACAGCTTTTGTCATCTACCTTACTGCTGTTAAGATATAGGCCAAGTTATGGCTCTCATCTATCACCTGGGTGTGCAGCTGATAGATGAGACCAACTGTACTCTATTGGTCCACCCCCACTAGAGCTGCCACCTGCCCCTGCATGATGCTGTTACGCACCCCGTCCGCGCCCAGCCCGCACACGGGCCTGCTCACCTCTCTGGTTCCACGGCAGGTCCCGGGTTGGCCTCCTTAGCGGCAGCTGCAAGCTCTTCCAGGCCTCAGCGTCCCACGGCGGCAGTTGCCAGGCCTTCCACTGCGCACCAGGTCTCATGCCGGAGCTCAGCATCCTCGGTGGCACTGGTCATGCCCTTCGTGCGCATGTGCGGACTGCCCGGCCTCTTATAGAGCCAGGGTTGGGTCCTAGCTCTGCGGCGCACCCTGATTGATTCCCTGATATAAGGAAGTCCCTGCCTGTACTTCCTTGCCTTGGCAATCAGGTTAGTGTCTTGCTAGATTGTCACTGCGTCTAAACCTTGTTCCAGTCTTGTACCAAGTCTTGTTCCAGGATCCTTCTGTTCCAGTCTTGATCCTGCATCCTAGTTCTCCAGCGTCCTTCTGTTCCTGTTCGCCTCCCCAGGTAGTTCCTCCAGACTGTTTCACTGGTACTGACCTCGGCTTGCTCCTTGACCTGCCTGCATGCTGCCTGCCTTCCAACTTCAGCCTGTTCTGTGACCCGCCTTCCTGCTGCCTGCCTTCCGACTTCAGTCTGCTCCTTGACCTGCCTGCCTGCTGCCTGCCTTCAGACCTCGGCCTGCCTGTGACCTCGTCTGACCTCTGGAACCTGACCCCTGCTTTGTTGACCACTCCTCGGACTGACTCCTGGATTCTGACCTCTGCCTGATTGACCATGTCTCCAGATTCTGGCTCTGATCCTAGCTTTGTCATCATCTATGCTGTTCTGGTCCTCCCTGCTCCATCTGACCTCCAGTGTCGAACCTGACCACGCTCCTCTCCTGTCCATAGGCACACCAGACTTCCATCTCTCCAGGAGACCCTGCAAGGCCCACCTAAGTCCAAGTGGCCCGGGTCCCTACGGGCTCCTTCCAGGGGGACGTCAGGCTTCCAGTGGTGAAGCTCATCCTAGCATCTATTTCCTCCAGTGCTCCGCCCCCTGGGGACAGGTGCTTCCTTGTCCCTACCAGGGAGCCGTTCTCCACTGCTCCAAGACAAGGGTCCATCCCCGAGCGCAACAGGTTGCCAAGGCCATGGACTCAGCAGAGTCTCCCGCCTCCAGGGCCATACCGGGTTTGGCCGCCACAGTCAAACAACATCACCAAGCTTTGGAATCGTTGGCTTCTTCGGTGGAAGAACTTCATTCCCAGCTACAAGATACAGCATGGGCCAACCCTGTGGACCTCTCGGCCTCCATGCTTCCCAAAGTATCGTTGGCACTTCCTGCACCTCCGCGATACAATGGGGATCCACGCTCCTGTCATGACTTCCTTAATCAGTGCTTCATGCAATTTGCACTGCAACCCTCGTTGTTCCTGAAGAAAATCACCAAGGTGACCTTCATCCTGTCTCGCCTGTAAGGGGGGCTCTTGCTTGGGCCTCTCCCTTATGGGAATGCTCTGATCCCATACTTTCCAAGTTATCCGAATTCATCGCTCTCTTCAAGCAGACCTTCGGAGACCCAGGCTGCCAGGCTGTTGCCAGCCATAACCTACTTCACCTTTGTCAAGGGTCACGGACCCTCTCTGAGTATACGGTGGAATTTAGGACTCTGGCCACTGAGCTTAGGTGGCAAGAACATTGTCTGCAAGCCATCTTCCTAGATGGACTCTCCTGCACTCTTAAAGATGAGCTTTCCATCCGTGAGACTCCCACGTCTCTAGAGGACCTGATTTCCCTTGCCGGGAAGATTAATCATCGCCTCCGGCAAAGATGTCTAAAAGTAAAGGCTCTCCGCTCTCCTACATCATGTCCCACATGTGTTCCCAGTCCTCCAGTGAAGACTTCAGCACTGCCACCTTCTTCCATGGTGGAACCTATGGAGGTGAATCTTGGGCGATTGTCTCCGACTGAACATCCGACGGTCGGCCCCTGTGGCGATCGGCGCCATTTTGAGTACTGGCATCGGACGGCTGGCATCCAGGAGGTCGCTCCCGGACGTCCGCTGGACTTTTGGCAAGTATTGTGGGGGTCAGGAGGCCCCCCCCCCAAGCTGGCCAAACGTCCCTGGGGTCCAACAGGGGTCCCGGAGTGACCTCCTGCACTCCAGCCGTCCGATGCCAGTACTCAAAATGGCGCCGATAGCCTTTGCCCATACTATGTCACAGGGGCTACCGGTGCCATTGGTCAGCTCCTGTCACATGGTAGAAGCACAAGATGGTGCCGATGACCATGTGACAGGGGCTGACCAATGGCACCGGTAACCCCTGTGACAAAGGCTATCGGCGCCATAATGAAACCAGCACCGAGGGTGTGAGAGTGCAAGGAATGGCTCCCGGACTCCCCGCTGGACCACCAGGGAGTTTTGGTAAGTCTGGGGGGGGTCAGGAGAGTGGGGGGTTGTAGTTAAATTTAATTTTAGCTGGGACACGAATAGAAATTGCCGTATTAACGCATCGGGGTGCCATACGGCCGAATGCAACGTATCTGCTCCCCGACGAATCTGAATCACGAATGCAACATATGGCGTCCCTCTGCACATCCTTATTAGTTAGGAGTACTTTGTTGGCTGATCTTAGGATTCTGTTAGGGATGTGTACGCGAAGGGCTGTGTTCAGCCAGTCTGCTTTTCGTTATGTATTAATTTATGTATGGTGCATAGTATTTTGGACTATATTCTTTGTTCAATGGGAAGCCAGTGTAATTCAGACAGTGTTTCGTTGATGTGGTCTCTTTTACTTTTGCCGGTCAAAATTCTTGCAGCTGTCTTTTGCAAAATTTGTAGTTGTTTTAGTGAGGTGTATGGTAGACCCAGTAGAAGGGTGTTACAATAATCAATGCTTGAAAATATCAATGCTTGTAGTACTGATCGAAAGTTGGCAGTTGTTAGACGTGGTTTAAGTCTTCTGAGAACCATGAGTTTGGCATATCCTTCCTTTACTTTTAAAGATATATGTTGTTTTAAGCTTAGTTCTGTGTCAATTAATTCTCCTAGGTTCCGTACTTTCTCTGTTAATATTATTTGTTGGTTGTTATTGAGTGTGATTTGGCTCTGTGTGATCTCCATATTTTTTTTTTGTTCTAAATGTAGGAATTATGTCTTCTCTATATTATTTACTAACTCTATTTGGTTTAGTAGCTGTTTGATGATATCTAGATGCATGTTAGCTATGTTTAATGTTTTCTCAATTGTGTCATCAATGGGTAATGTTAATTGAATATCGTCAGCGTATATATAGTGTGTGATGCCCAGACCAGCTAGCAGGTGGCATAATGGTAACAGGTATATGTTGAAAAGTGTAGCAGATAGGGCGGATACCTGTGGTACTCCTGTTTGAAGGTTTATTTTTTTCTGAAATTGCGTCTTTGATTTGTACTTGAAAATATCTGTTACTTAGATATGATCTAAACCATTTGATAGTTTTGTTACTTAATCCTATTTCTTCTAGTCTATTTAATAGTATGTCATGATTTACAGTATCAAAGGTCGCTGACAGGTCTAGCATCACTAGAATGTAATGTTTGCCACTATTGAACCCCCTCATGATGTTATCTGTCAGCGCAAGCAGTAGTGTCTCTGTGCTATAGTGTTTTCGAAAGCCATGTTATGAAGGATACAGGCTGTTATTGCTATCTAGGTGTTCTGCTAGTTGCTTTGGTATGGTTTTTTCTATTAATTTTGCAATTAAGGGTAGGTTTGATACTGGTCTGTAGTTGCTCAGGTAAAGTGGGTCGCTGTTTTTCTTCTTTAAAATCAGTTTTACGATTGTTCCTTTTAGTGCGTCTGGCATGGATCCTTCCTCTAAAGATAGATTAATGATCTTTGCCAATGTTGGGGATGCAGTGTTGACTACTTTTTTTTATGTCTACGGCTGTTATTGTGTCATATGCAATATGAAAAAGGACGGCGGTCTATGCCCTTGTATTGATTACAGGTGGCTCAATGCCATAACCAGCAAAGACTGCTATCCCCTGCCCCTTATCAGTGAGCTGATCGACCGCCTTGAAGGGGCACGGATCTTCACCGTTGGATCTGAGAGGTGCGTACAACCTGGTACGCATCCAACCTGAAGATATCTGGAAAACCACATTTAATACAAGGGATGGTCACTACAAATATACTGTGATGCCCTTTGGGCTATGCAATGCCCCAGCGGTCTTTCAACACCTTATGAACAAAATCTTCCGAGACCTCCTGTACTCCTTCATAGTTGTATATCTTGACAACATCCTGATCTTTTCTAAAGACCTTGAATCTCATCGAGATCATGTTCTGATCATCCTTCAACGTCTGAGAGAGAGACATCTGTATGCCAAGTTGGGAAAATGCCTGTTTGAGCATAATCGCTTACCCTTCTTAGGGTATATCATATCCGACCGAGGGTTCTCTATGGATCCAGAGAAAGTCCAGGGGATCCGCGACTGACCCCAGCCAGTAGGCCTATGGGCCTTACAACGTTTCTTGGCTTTACCAATTATTACCGGAGCTTCATTGCCAATTATTCTACCGCCATGACCAGGAAAGGGTCTAACACTTGGATATGGACACCTAAAGCACAAGCCGCCTTTCAGACGATTAAGGAAGCTTTCTGTTCTGGCCCTTGCCTTCAGCACCCGGACCCTAAACATCCATTCATCATAGAGGTTGACGCCTCTGCAATTGGTGCAGGGTCTGTCTTGAGCCAGTTTTCTCCTAAGGGTAAACTGATACCCTGTTCATTCTACTCACATAAGTTCTCTCCTACGGAACAACGTTAAACCATTGGTGACCGAGAACTCCTCACAGTCAAGTTGGCCCTCCAAGAGTGGCACCCTTGGTTGGAAGGGGCACAGCACAAGTTTACCATCTTCACTGACCATAAAAGCCTTGAGCACCTTAAAGAGGCTCAACTCCTGAATCCCCGTCAAGCCCAATGGGTGCTCTTCTTTGAATGTTTCAACTTCATTCTCTGTTTTCGTCCTGGTTCCAAGAACCTCCGTGCTGATGCACTATCAAGATCATTTTAACCTAAAGATGTCCCTGAAGTTCCTAGCTTCATCATAGATCCCACCTGCATATCCCTTGCTGTGACCACTACAGTTCCTACTGGAAAAACCATTGTTCTAAGTAGATTACGTGAACAAGTTCTGAAATGGGCCCATGATTCCAAGTTGGAAGGACACCCAGGTCGCGCCAGGACCTTAGAGATGTTACGAAGACACTATTGGTGGCCCAACATGGTGCAAGACTCTTGAAACTATGTGGACTCGTGTTCCATCTGTGCCCAACAGAAACCGCCTACTGGGAAGCCTTAGTGCTTACTTCAACCACTTCCAGCACCTACCGAGCCATGGTCTAGTATCTCTACAGACTTTATTACAGACCTGCCACCATCCCAGAACAATACCATAATTTGGGTCATCATCAACCGTTTTTTGAAGATGGGTCACTTTAGTTCCATGCAGGGCCTTCCTTTGGCCCCAGAATTAGCTAAGTTGTTTTTGAAAAAAATCTTTCACCTCCATGGATTCCCCAAGGAGATTATATCCGACCGGGGACCACAGTTTGCCGCTAAGTATTGGCGTTCCCTATGTAAGAAGTTTAATATTTCCCTAAGCTTCACATCGGCCTATCATCCACAGGCCAATGGCCAAGCTGAAAGGACCAATCAGACCTTGAAGACATTCCTCCATTCCTATGTAAATGATCAACAGGATAACTGGTCTGATCTTCTTCCCTGGGCTGAGCTGTTGCACATTACCCATGTTGCTGCAGCCACCAATGTATCTCCATTATTCGTGGTATTTGGATGGCAACCTCAGCTGCCTCTTCCAGTTCCTCTGACTGTTCCTTCTCCAGTGGCGCAATCCATGGCTCACACCATTCATCAAGTATGGAACCAAGTAAAAGAGTGCATTTCCCAGGCCGCTGAATGCTCCAAGCGTAATTTGGATGCCCATAGATGTCCTGCTCTACTCTTCCACTCTGGCTAGAAAGTATGGCTAAGCGCTCAGCACATACAACTGAGACTTCCCTCTCATCGCTTGGCTCTTAAGTACATTAGACCATTCCCTGTAATCCGAAGATTGGAGCTGTATCGTATCAACTCCAGCTACCTCATGCCATGGGTATTCATAACAAGTTCCATGTGTCCTTATTGAAGCCATTGGTCCTCTCCTGGCCCTCACATAGAGTCCCACCTCCTCCACGGGTCTCTACAGAACCTGATTCATCCCTCCAGGTAAGAGACATCCTCGCCATCAGTCGGCGTTGAGGGAAATTGGAGTACCTCCTAGCCTGGGAGGGTTATGGGGCTGAGGAGAATTCATGGGAACCTTCCCATAACATCCTTGATAAGGGACTCCTAAAGACCTTTCATAGGACTCATCCTGATAAACCACGGCCATGTAGGGGGAGGCCTAGAAGAGGGGGTACTGTTACATACCCTGTCTGCGCCTGGCCCGTGCATGGGCATGCTCACCTCTCTGATTCCAAGGCAGGTCCCAGGTCGGCCTCCTAGTGGCAGCTGCAAGCTCCTCCAGGCCTAGGTGTCCCACGGTGGCAGTCGCCGGGCCTTCCACTGTGCACCAGGCCTCACATTGGAGCTCTGCATCCTCGGTGGTGTTGGCCACACCCCTACACGTGTGCATGCAGACCTCCCAGCCTCTTGTATGGCCAGGGGTGGGTCCTAGCACCGTGGCGTGCCCTGATTGATTCCCTGATATAAGGAAGTCTCTGCCTGTACTTCCTTGCCTTGGCAATCGGGTTAATGTCTTGCTAGATTGTCACTGCATCTGAACCTTGTTCTACTTTTGTTCCAAGTCTCATTCCAGGATCCTTCTGTTCCAGTCTTGTTCCTGCCTTGTTCCTGCATCCTAGTTCTCCAGTGTCCTTCTGTTCCTGTTCATCTGTCCACCTCCCCAGGTAGTACCTCCAGACTGTCTCACTGGTACTGACCTCAGCTTGCTCCTTGACCTGCCTGCCTGCTGCCTGCCTTCCGACTTCAGCCTGTTCTGTGACCTGTCTGCCTGCTGCCTGCCTTCTGACTACAGCCTGCTCCTTGACCTGCCTGTCTGCTGCCTGCCTTCTGACCTCAGCCTGCCTGTGACCTTGTATGACCTCCAGAACCTGACCCTTGCTTTGTTGACCACTCCTTGGACTGACTCCCGGATCCTGACCTCTGCCTGCTTGACCATGTCTCCAGATTCTGGCTCTGTTCCTAGCCTTGTCGTCACTTACGCTATTCTGGTCCTCCCTGCTCCATATGACCTCCAGTCTCAAACCTGACTGTGCTCCTCTCCTGTCTGTGTGCACACCGGACTTCCATCTCTCCAGGAGACCCTGCGAGGCCCACCTAAGTCCAAGCAGTCCGCGTCCCTTCGGGATCCTCCCAGGGGGACCTCGAGCTTCCAGCGGTGAAGCTCATCCTAGCCTCCGTCTCTTCCAGGGCTCCGCCCCCCTGGGGGAAATTGCTTCCTGATCCCTACCAGGGATCCATTCTCCACTGCTCCAGGACAAGGGTCCACCCCCAAGCGCAATAGATGCTGCTGCCAACACTGTTCCATTAAGGAGATGTAGGCTTGTGAAGGGCTGAGTAGAAGAAAATTGGTAGGTGGTTGAGGTGAAAAAAGGAAGATTGAGGAATAGAGAATATGAGGGGGAGAAGGAGTGCAATGTAGTCTGGCGTGGATAGAAGACAGTAGCTTCTGAGAAAAAAAGTTGGCATAAAACATCAAAGAGACTGATATCATTTACCGTATCTAGCTTAGTTTCCACCTGAGGACTTTCCTTCCTTTTTTACTTACAAGCATTTGTAGTTAGTTACCAATAGTTTTGATGGCTGGAAACTTTGGTGTCACTTAATACCCATTGCCGGAAGGTGTTTTTCAAGCCAAGAGTATTACATAATCTTCAGCCTTTGTAATGGCCTGAAAAGTTTTGCCTGGTTGTTTAGAATCTAGGAATCAGTGACATTCCTTACTGTGGTGCTGTCTATTTAGGTGTCTAGTGACTATGCTTAGAGTTTTACAAATATTTCAGAATGCAGCTATTCATCTGATTGTGTTGCATTTGCATCATTGGCTGCCAGTTAAGTTTAAGATCATACACATGTTTTCAAGGCTCTACATGGTAGGAAAGCACCTTGTATCACTTTAGCTTTGCAACAATATATCTCCACTCACCATCTTTGCTCACAGGGGCAACATTTTAAGTTCCTTCCTTCTTTTGTATTAAATTGTGCAAATAAGGGAACACGCCTTAGGATAGCTAATTACTTTATGGTGGACTCACAGTGATGATAGATGTACTTTGGCTTTTGACTGTCTAGTATTGTTTAGATGATACGTTTGTTTTCTGTAGTTATGTAAGTTTTTACTGAAACCTGCCCAGAATAATAGCTATGTTTCTAAAGTACCCACATAATTGGAATAATAATGAAAAAAAAATTGAAAACAAACTTTCAACCATTATATCAGAAAAACGAATTTCCAAACAATGTTTGAGTGAGAACAGTGGTAGTTTCAAATAATGAATATACAGGTACCATCCAGGCTACCCACATTGTGATTATAATCATGAACATACCACAGTCCTCTCCTTTAAAAAATAAATAAATAAATATATATATATATATATATATATATATATATATATATATATATATATATATATTTATTTAAAGGCTTTTATATACCGATGTTCATGTACTAGTACATATCACATCGGTTTACATAGAACCAAAGTTGGAAAATTACATCAAACGAGAGGGTACAGATAACAGGGCTAACTTCGTAAGAACTGATAGATAAAGCTGAGAGCGACTTAAAATTAAAATTAATACAAACAACTTATTACTTATAACTTATTAATACAAATAACTTATTAATACAAATAACTTATTACTAATATCTTATTACAAATAACTGCAAACCAAAATAACAGTCAACAAACTCGGATTTACGACAGAGTTAAAAAGCATGTTTACATATTAAAGTGCAACTAACCCGAAAATTTATGTTCACGGCATCAGACATCTAGCGTATTGGGGTATGAAATGCGTGAATCAATCCCTTAGGGAGAGACCTTTAAGTAAAGGCTTTTGTGAAAAGCCAAGTTTTGAGCTTTTTTTTAAATGTTCGACTACAAGTTTCTAGACGAAGGTCTGTGGGGAGGGCATTCCAGTGAGAGGGGCTGGCAGTCGAGAATGCTCATTTCTTGAGAAGTGACTTGACTGGAGGTGCATATAAGGTACCTAAATAGCTGGTTCTGATGGGTCTCAGCAATGCGTGTGGACGAAGAGGGTCGCTTAGATCTAGCGAAGTTTGGGCATGAATGGTCTTGTGGGTAATGGTTAGTACTTTGAATATGATTCTAGATTTAATGGGGAGCCAGTGTAGGTTTTTCAGAATAGGTGTGATGTGTTCTCCTCTACTAGAGTTGGTTAGAATCCTGGCAGCCGAGTTCTGCAACATTTGTAGTGGTTTGGTGGTGATAGCTGGGAGGCCAATTAGCAGAGAGTTGCAATAATCGATTTTTGAAAATAGAATTGTTTGGAGGACTGTTCTAAAGTCCTGAAAATGGAGGAGAGGCTTCAGCTTTTTCAATATGTGTAGCTTGTGAAAGCATTCTTTTGTTGTGTTTTTGACAAATTGCTTGAGATTCAGCCTATTGTTGATAGTAACGCCGAGGTCTCTTACGTGTGTGGGGGAGATCCTTAGCGGTGTGGTTAGATTTTTGGCAGCCTGAAGGTTGTCATCCAGGGTGATCAGCATAATTTCCGTTTTTGCCCTGTTTAATGTAACTTTACCTTTCCACTTAGTTGTTAAATTGGTTTCCCCCTGTTATATTGTAAACCGGTACGATAAGACCTCGTCTTGAGTATCAGTATAGTAAAGAAGTTAAATAAAATAAATAAACTAAGTTGAGGCTAGTGAGGAGGGAGTTTATGGACTGTAGACAATTGTTCCAGAAATTGATGGTATTGGAGATAGATTCAGTGATTGGCAACAGAATCTGGACGTCATCAGCGTAAATGAAGTGTGTGATCTTTAGGCTTGAGAGCAGATGACATAGGGGGAGAAGATAGATGTTGAACAGGGTTGGGGAGAGGGATGATCCTTGAGGGACTCCGAGAGTGGATTTGACTGGGTGAGAATCCTTGTTCCTTATTCTGACCTTGTATGTCCTGTTGTTAAGGAATGATCTGAACCATTCAAGGGCTGAACCAGAGATGCCTATCTCTGAGAGCCGGGTGATGAGGACAGAGTGCTTTATGGTGTCAAATGCTGCAGCTATATCGAGAAGTGCCAGAAGGTATGGCGTCTTTTTCTCCAGTCCGGATAGGACTCTGTCAGTCAATGAGATTAAAAGGGACTCCATACTGAGGGATTAGCGGAATCCGAATTGGGCTGTTGTGAGAATCTTGTGGTCTTCTAGGAATTCCAACAGCTGTTTGTTAACTATTCTCTCCATAAGTTTAGCGACAAATGGTAGGTTAGCGATAGGGCGAAAGTTGGCCGGGTCTGCTGGGTTCAGGTTGGGTTTCTTGAGGAGAGGTATGAGGGTGGCAATTTTCAGCGTGTCTGGTACTAATCCTTGGGTTAGCGAATAGTTGATGATCTCTGCTAAGGGCTTTGCAATGAAGTTAGGTATGGAGAGTAGTAATTTAGATGGAATGGCATCTAAATTGCTTGCCCCTAAGTTCTTCAGGCAAGCATCTTTATGCAGTTGCCATACTGGGTCAGACCAAGGGTGCATCAAGCCCAGCATCCTGTTTCCAACAGTGGCCAAACCAGGCTACAAGAACCTGGCAATCAATTACCAAAACACTAAGAAGATCCTATGCTACTGATACAATTAATAGCAGTGGCTATTTCCTAAGTAAACTTGATTAGTAGCAGTTAATGGACCTCTCCTCCAAGAACTTATCCAAATCTTTTTTGAACCCAGCTACACTAACTGCACTAATTACATCCTCTGGCAACAAATTCCAGAGCTTTATTGTGCGTTGAGTGAAAAATAATTTTATCTGATTAGTCTTAAATGTGCTACTTGCTATTGCTAACTTCATGGAATGCCCCCTAGTCCTTCTATTATTTGAAAGTGTAAATATCCGATTCACATCTACTCGTTCAAGATCTCTCATGATCTTAAAGACCTCTATCATATCCCCCCTCAGCCATCTCTTCTCCAAGCTGAACAGCCCTAACCTCTTCAGCCTTTCCTCATAGGGGAGCTGTTCCATCCCCTTTATCATTTTGGTTGCCCTTCTCTGTACCTTCTCCATTTCAACTATATCTTTTTTTGAGATGCAGTGACCAGAATTATACACAGAATTCAAGGTGCAGTCTCACAATTGAGCGATACAGAGGCATTATGACATTTTCCATTTTATTAACCATTCCCTTCCTAATAATTCCCAACATTCTGTTTTCTTTTTTGACTGCTGCAGCACACTGAGCCGACAATTTTAAAGTATTATCCACTATGATGCCTAAATCTTTTTTCTGGGTGGTAGCTCCTAATATGGAACCTAACATCATGTAACTACAGCAAGGGTTATTTTTCCCTATATGCAACACCTTGCACTTGTCTACATTAAATTTCATCTGCCATTTGGATGCCCAATCTTCCAGTCTTGCAAGGTCCTCCTGTAATGTATCACAATCCGCTTGTGATTTAACTACTCTGAATAATTTTGTATCATCCGCAAATTTGATAACCTCACTCGTCGTATTCCTTTCCAGGTCATTTATATATATATATATATATATATATATATATATATATATATATATATATTGAAAAGCACTGGTCCAAGTACAGATCCCTGAGGCACTCAACTGTTTATCCTTTTTCACTGAGAAAATTGACCATTTAATCCTACTCTCTGTTTCCTGTCTTTTAACCAGTTTTTAATCCAGGAAAGGACATCGCCTCCTATCCCATGACTTTTTAGTTTTCTTAGAAGCCTCTCATGAGGGACTTTGTCAAAAAGCTTCTGAAAATCCAAATACGCTACATCTACCGGTTCACTGTTATCCACAAGTTTATTAACCCCTTCAAAAAAATGAAGCAGATTTGTTAGGCAAGACTTCCCTTGGGTAAATATGTCCATCTTCTAGAATTTGTGTAGTTTTGCACAAATCTTGGCCCAGGTCTATCAGCCACTATCACAGCTAATTTACCTCTGGACTAGCTTGTATACCTGCTACATACTCTGCTTCTGAAGAGGAAATGATTACAGAATTCTGCTTTCTGCTAGACCAACTAATAAGTCACCCTTCATGCAGAAATGATTAATCACAGGTAGATTTTCTGTGAAAACTATCTTTGCCCAGGTCTGAATCTATGTCATGTTCCCAGTGAGACTGCATTCACAAGTTGCTAGAAGCTGTAGTTTAAAGTGCATGGTTCCTTTCAAGTAGAAGATACCCTCATCACCGCATTCCAATACTTTTAGCTTGGCATTGAGACCTTTTTACATAAAATATCTATTGCTGCTGCAATATCAGATCTTGTATTGGTGGCAATATATAGCAGTTTTCCTATTGATTATCTTATCTTGTAGCAATGTGCTTTGCTCTAGTCTGTTCCAAGGCAATGTACCGCCTTCACAGCTTTCATTTTAAAACGCTTAATTATAGATTTTATTTTATGTCTTCTGCCCTAAGTATTGTTGCATTTCCCTGGATTTGTTTTGTCTCAGAATCTTTATTTAATGCTTTTATTACACAGTCATCCCATTTTTGTTCAAGACATATCAACAGGTCGTCAACATGTTTTATTACAAAAATTCATCTGGTCATTCAGTTTCCTTGAATACAAACAAGGGTCTGCTTTACTTCTTGTGAGCAAGTTGTTAGTTTTGTGTGCCATTCTCTGGCATCTTGAATGAGTCCATATATGCTGTTTTGTAGTTTTCTTATGTGGTCCGCTGGTTTTTCTGTGTCTTTAAATCTTGGAGGCTGTTCCATGTAGATTTAATTTTGTTCACCATGCAGGAACATTTTCCCATCCTAATGTTTAATACGCATTCCCTTTCCTGCTTCTGCACTAAAGGGGTAATTTTTAAAGGAGCTTTTGTACATAAAACAATGTTTTACTGGTAGATAAGGCCTTTTATATAACAGTCTGCTCGATCTAGTAAACTTATGCACATATGTCATATTCAAGCATTCATTTTACCTGGACTAAGCAGAGGCATTCCTGGGGGACAGATTTGGGGAGTACTTCATATTAACCCACATACTTTATAAAATTTGACAGCATGTGTGTAACTTTTCAGGAAGAATTTGTGCGCATCAAATAGCAGGTGTAATTTGTGTGGTGTAGTTTTGATAGGATAATTTTCAAAACTGACTTATGCATATAAGCCCGCTTTAAAAACTGGTGTAAATTATGTGCGATTTTGATGACTTCCTTATTCAGGCTGTTTCAAAATTGCCCTCCCTATAATGTTTTAAGTGTTGTACGCGTAACTACTGGAGCTGTCTCGTCAATCAGCTCTGTACAATTTGTAAACATCTCTTCTCAATGAGTTGGGCTTTGATTGCTTGATTTTTGTCTTCTGCATTATACTTAATGAAGAAAAAAATTTGCATTTATATTTATATATCAAAAATTCACTTGAATATTTAAAAAGTTACAGTTATAAAATTATGAGGAAATAAGCAATACTTTCATGAGTTTGCAATTACTTTTTTACAAGTTAGAAGTAAAAAAATAATTTAAGCAAACTAAGAGAGAATTTGAAAAGAAGCTTGCCATAGAGGTAAAAACAATACAAACTTTTTCAAGTACATTTAAAGTAAAAAGACTGTGAGGAAAGCAGCTGGGCTGCTAGATGACTAAGGGGGGTTAAAGGGATGGTCAGGGAGGACAAGGAAATTGCAGAAAAACTAAATGAATTCTATGCCTCTGTCTTTACTGAGCAGGATGGCGGGGTCATACCCACACTGGAAACATTTTTTGATGGTGATGACTCTGAGTGATTAGATGGAATCACTGTGAACAGGAGGAGATAAGTCAGATTGACGGACTAAAAATAACAAAATCACTGGATATGGATGGTATTCCCTCAGATCGTTAGACACTATCAACCCAAGGTCTCTCTCCTGCTCCGTGCATATCAGCTTTCACATCATCCTTTCTTTTGATTTCCACATCCCATATGCATGACTCTGCATTTCTTGGCATTGAATCTCAGCTGCCATATCTTCGACCAGTCTTCCAGCTTCCTTAAATCCCGTCTCATTCTCTCTACTCCTTCCGGTGTGTCCACTCTGTTGCAGATCTTAGTATCATCCGCAAATAGTCAAACCTTACCTTCTATCTCGTCCGCGACGTCACTCACGAAGATATTGAATAGGACCGGTCCCAACACCGACCCTTGCTATACTCCGCTCATCACCGCTCTCTCTTCCGAGTACACAGGCTAACCTTCCAGCTCTGTCAGCTCCAGCAAAGCTTTGTATATAAGCAGGTTGGAGAGGGGGATCAATGATGCTGTCCTACTCATATTTCCGAATACAGGTGGGTGGGAGGGAGAGGCTTGGTGAGTACAGGCTGGCCGTATCTGCTAATGTAATTCCTAAATTTGGTTAGCCAAGTTAGGTGCCTTACTTTGAAAATCAGCACTAGTTGACAAACATCTCAGACATAATTCCATCACTTTCCCTGCATACATTTTAGGCACCTAAATTTAGCTACCTGGTGAAAATAAGTGCCAAAATTTATGCACATTAGGCCTAGCCAGTTTCCCGTTGATAGCAGGGCTGAAATAGCCATGCTGTCATGGGATCTGTCAATCAGGTCTGGGAGGCAGAGCTTGTTAAGCAGAGGTTAGTTTTTTGTCTCTGCGGCTGCGCGTGTGTTCCTGCGCAGGAAAGTAACAGATTCTCCTCAGTCTGTTCTTTCCGCGTGCGGGATCACACGCAGAGCCATTTTTCTCCTCAGAATGTCCAAATCGGGCTTCAAACGATGTCGCTGTGGCAAGGTAATGTCGGTCATGGATGGCCATGACCGATGTTATCATTGCCTAGGCATCAATCATGATGTAGGAGACTGCGAGTTTTGTGCTAGTATGTCCCCTAGGGCCCAGAAACACCGGGCCTATCACCTCAAGGAACTCCTCAGCCTCTCAGACCCATCGGAGGCTCACTCTTCACTGGGCCAAGAGGAAAAGAGGTCATGAGGCAAATACCAGTGGATCAGGGCTCTGATTCCCTTGATCGGTATTGATCGGCCTCGAAACAACCGGCGTTGCACTCCCAAGTGTATTAACGCAGGGACCAAAGAGGGTGCTTGTAATGTCATCACACACTAAGGCCCCCTAAAAGTTGAGACACAGTGTGGTGCCGTAAGCGCCGAAGATAAGACTGGCACCGGGAAATACGGCGCATACCACATCCCCAACAACGACGGAGCCAAAGACGGGGGCACAGAAGACGGCACCGAAACCATCGGCGCAGACTACAGCACCGAAACCATTGGTGCAGACTACGGCGCAAGAACCATCGGCGCCAAAACCATTGGTGCAGACTATAGCGCCGAAAACAACAACGGCACAGACTACGGGCCTGAAAACACTCAATACAGTGCAGTCGGGATGCCGACATGACTTATACAGCCTTTCATGGGACCCCATGCCATCTCACCCCGTATACGGCCAAAAGACAATGAAAGAACATAGGGGTAGTCGAAAGCGAAGACACTAATCCCCACAGTTACCACAATCTATCTCTAGTGATTCTATACAACGAACCTCGGGGACATCTTCCAAAAGGTCTCGATCTATGCACAAGCGAACAACTCAGAGGAGATCAGGTCACACACATAGGCACAGATACCATTGCAGTCGTGATACAGTGCCAAAAAAGACCTCAGACAGGGAAGTCAGTCCTTCTACCTCCAGATCCTCCAAAAGTCAACGCCATAGGGCACGTTCACATCAGTCGCCCATATGCCTCACTTCTTCTCATGCTTCCATGTCACCACGGAGTTCTTCTAGGGGACTAGGGTAAACCAGTCATGCCTCCTAAGACAAAGGAAGCTTTCTGGCAGTTTCACAATCGCTTGCAGGATTCTACGAAACTCTATAATCTTCTTACACAATGATCAACCAACCACAGAAACCTGCTAGCGACCCCAATACTCAACCTTCACAGGAGCTATCAGCAGAACTACCCGTATCACCAATTTCAGATCGGTCTCCATCCTCACTTGCAAGACAAGAGATTCCAGGAGTTTCTCTGTCCCCTTCTCTATCTCCATCCTCATCGACAGGGTTCCCGTCCAATCTGCAGGAACAACCGCAGGAACCATACTCTCCGCCTGATGACCTCTCATACCCTAGATTTTTGGAGAAGCTGGGTACCATTTTGCATTTGGAAGTACAGAAGGAATCCGATCCCAGATCAGAAACTCTGGGTCTTCTAAAATTTTTAAGTCCCGGGAGAGCCCACTTCACTCCCACCGCAAGAACTGCTTCACAGTGTTCTCCTAAAATCTTGGGAAGCACCTCAGTCTTTGTCAGCGGTCTCAAGAAAATCCGACATCAAGTTTTGGATGAAAAAAGATCCACCGTATGCGCTTCCACAGCTACCCCACGAGTCCATAGTAGTGGAATCGGCGATGCAACACTTAAAAAAATCAAAAACTCACTCTACGTACCCACCAACCAAAGACAACAGGTATTTGGATGAATTTGGATGGAAGGTGTACCAGAATGTGATGCTCACAGCCAGAATTATGCATCATCAGTTTTACATGGTGCAATATCTTTATGAATGCATTCAGGCAACTAAAGGTATGCTCTCCTCTACGGCGGATCAATCACCTCAAACACTCCATGATATGGAAGAGTGCTCCAGACACCTCCTTAGGTCAGTGTATGAAGGCCTAGAAACATCATCCAGAGCATCCTCAACAGCCATAGCCCGCTGAATGGCGTGGCTACGTTCCAGTTCCATAAGAGAGGATTTGTACGAGAAACTTGCAAATCTATCGTGTACAGGAGATAACCTTTTTGGTACCAGATTTCAAGAGACGGTGTGTAAGCTGAAGGAAGAAGTGATAGCCATGCAATCTTTACAAACACAACTGGCTTATGCAGCCTCCCGAAGGTACTACCCTTACAATCGACTGTCTTCTTATGGTTGCAGACCTTATAGGTCTTACCAGGCTTTCCGGCCTCAACCATACCCATCATATCAAAGACCACAACAACAGCAACAACAAACCCAGCTTCCTCGTAGGGGTAAACCCCGTAATCAGAGACAACAGCCCCAACAGCCGTCACCTGCGATTAAACCAACGCAGTCTTTTTAGATTTACAGCCACCACCACAAACCTTAACGCCACCAGGAAGAATCCAGTCGTGTCTACCAGTGTGGGAACAGACTTTCGACCAATGGGTACTAGAAATAATATGTCAGGGTTATCAGCTTCAATACATAACACGACCACCATTACCCTACCTTCCTACAATAAAGATTCAGAGATCTCAGTTACAACTCGCACAAGAGATTACAAGCCTGCACAATCAGCAGGCCATTTAGAGGGAGGAGGAATAGCCTAGTAGTTAGAGCAGTGGACTATGAACCTTGAGCAAATCAATTTACCCTCCATTGCCTCAGGTACAAAAACTTAGATTGTAAGCCCTCTGGGGATAGAGAAATACCTACAGTACCTCTGGGGATAGAGAAATACCTACAGTACAAATTTTGATCCCCATAACTGAATCTCTGGCGAAATCTCTCAAGCAATGGGAGAGCTACCTGCAAATGATCAACCGTCTCCTTACAGGCCTTAACCTGGTGCTTAATACAGCCAAAACCGAACTCCTGCTTATCACACCAGAAGATGTTGACCACCAACAACAGTTGCACACCTACACTCAAATCACGCAAGCAAGAGACCTGGGAGTTATAATCGATAGACATCTGAGTTTAAAGAAATTCATAAAGCACACTACCAAAGATTGCTTCTATAAGCTACAGGTGCTCAAAAGACTCAAGCCCCTTCTATACCACCTTGACTTCAGATCCATTCTCCAGGCTATTTTGTTCTCCAAGGTAGATTACTGTAATTCTATTCTACTTGGCCTCCCAGCATCTACCATTAAACCACTTCAAATGCTACAAAATGCGGTGGCGAGAATTCTGACGAACACTAACAGGAGAGATCACATTACCCCTATCCTCAAGGATCTCCACTGGCTCCCAGTTAATTTTAAAATCCTCCACAAATCTCTCACCATTATTCACAAAAGCATTCACCACCAATTCCCTCTTGATCTGCAATTTCCACTCAAACTACATATTACCGCTAGACCCATGAGAGAAGCCTATAAGGGAACTCTACATGCCCCACCTAACAAAGCTGTGCATCGGTCAACCATCAGAGAACAGGCCTTCTCAACAGCGGGTCCTTCCATGTGGAATGCCATACCCCCAGACCTCAGACAGGAATCTTGTCTTCTGACTTTTAAGAAAAAACTAAAGACATGGTTGTTCGGACAAGCTTTCCCCTGATCCAAGACTACCTCAAGACCTCAGACAGGAATCTTGTCCTCTGACTCTTAAGAATAATTCTAAAGACATGGTTGTCCAGACAAGCCTTCCCCTGATCCAAGACTAGCAGTGCTATAGCATAGCCATGCCATAATTCAGACACAGGCCTCCCTAGTACCCACCACTTGCATTGTTGTAATTAACCCACTTCCACATACTTTGTTGTAATTAATCTTCCATATTTTTGTAATTAATCTACCATATTCTTCACCCTCTGCATTTCCTCTTCCCAGTTGCACTCCCTTGTTTTAATGTAACTTTTGTTCCTTCTGGTTATGGTTTACTGTTTATTGTTAAGATCTCTGTTCCATGTAAACTGATTTGATTTGATTTGTATCACGAAAGTCGGTATAAAAAAAGTGTTACATAAATAATAAATAAATGTAAACCAGTGTGATATCTCAATTGAGATCGAATGTCAGTATATAAATATGACAAATAAATAAATAATAAATAAATCACACTTCTGTCCCGGAAACAGCAAAAACAGGATTTTACTCCCCATACTTCCTAATACCAAAGAAATCAGGGGGCTTACGCCCCATCCTGGACTTTCGGGAACTCAACAAATTCCTGACCAAAGAGAAACTCAAAATGGTATCCTTGAAGTCAATTCTTCCTCTACTACAACCCAATGACTGGATGTGTTCCTTCGACCTGAAGGATGCATACACTCACATTCCAATCCATCCCTCCTCTTGGCGTTACCTATGTTTTCGGTACAAACATCAACACTACCAGTACAAGGTACTCCCCTTTGGATTATCAGCTGCACCCAGAGTATTCACCAAATGCATGGTAGTGGTGGTGGCTCATCTCAGACAGCAGGGTATGACAATCTTTCCATACCTGGACGACTGGCTCATAATAGCCTCAACTCGGGAGATACTGATCGATCATCTCCACAGAGTAATACAATGCTTACAAACATTGGGCCTAGTGATCAATTTTCAAAAATCACATCTACAGCCAACACAGCAACTGCAGTTTATGGGAGCGTATCTGGACACCAGGCGGAGCAGAGCATACCTCCCATCAGACAGAAGGTTACAACTACGTTGGCTTCTGCATCAACTGCACAACACTCAAAACTCCTTAGCGAGGCAAGTGTTAGTAATCTTGGGTCACATGGTGGCAGCCAATTTCACAGTTCCCAACACCAGGCTACATATGAGACGTCTACAGTGGGGACTGAAACGTCAGTGGAAACAACACACACAACCGTTAACACAAGAAATAATATTAACATCCGAGATGAAGAAGGACATAGCATGGTGGCTTTTCCGATCCACCCTCTCCAAGGGAGCACTGTTCCGTCCCCCCACTCACATAGAAACATAGAAATGACGGCAGAAGAAGACCAAACGGCCCATCCAGTCTGCCCAGCAAGTTTCACACTTTTTTTTCTCATACTTATCTGTTACTCTTGGCTCTTAGTAACCTTTTGGTTCTATTTCCCTTCCACCCCCACCGTTAATGTAGAGAGCAGTATTGGAGCTGCATCTAAGTGAAATATCTAGCTTAATTAGTTAGGGGTAGTAACCGCTGCAATAAGCAAGCTACACCCATGCTTATTTGTTTACCCAGACTATGTAATTCAGTCCTTGTTGGTTGTCTGTATATAGATCCACTTTTCTTCATTCCCCCTGCCGTTGAAGCAGAGAGTTATGCTGGATATGCATTGAAAGTGAAGTATCAGTATTTCTCCCCTGCCATTGAAGCAGAGAGTTATGCTGGATATGTGTGAAGTATCAGACTTTTTCCCCTGCCGTTGAAGCAGAGAGCTATGCTGGATATGCGTGAAGTATCAGACTTTCTCCCCTGCCGTTGAAGCAGAGAGCTGTGCTGGATATGCGTGAAGTATCAGTCTTTCTCCCCTGCCATTGAAGCAGACAGCTATGTTGGATATGTGAGAAGTATCAGTCTTTCTCCCCTGCTTTTGAAGCAGAGAGCTATGCTGGATATGCATTGAAAGTGAAGTATCAGGCTTATTTGGTTTGGTGTGGTAACTGCCGTAAAAAGCAAGCTTCTCCCCACTTTTTTGTGAATGCAAATCTTTTTTTCCACATTCATTCATGTCCACTAGACTTTATGAATCCACAGTGTTTATCCCACACCCCTTTGAAGTCTTTCACACTTCTGGTCTTCACCATTTCTTCCGGAAGGGTATTCCAGGTATCCACCACCCTCTCTGTGAAAAAATACTTCCTGACATTGGTTCTGAGTCTTCCTCCCTGGAGCTTCAAATCGTGACCCCTGGTTCTGCTGATTTTTTTCCGACGGAAAAGGTTTGTCGTTGTCTTTGGATCATTAAAACCTTTCAAGTATCTGAAAGTCTGTATCATATCACCTCTGCTCTTCCTTTCCTCCAGGGTGTACATATTTAGATTAACCACAAATGCATCGTGAAAAGGTTGGGGAGCGCATCTCGAAATTTACGAAATGCAAGGGGTATGGACACTAGCAGAACAAAGTCTGCAAATAAATTTGTTGGAACTCAGAGTGATCTGAAAGGCTCTACAAGTTTTTCAAGATTACCTAAAGGGCCGCACAGTCATGATCTATACGGACAATCAAGTAGCAATGTTTTACATCAACAAACAAGGAGGGTCCGGTTCTTGGTCCCTCTGCAGAGACATTGATTATCTACCAACATGCTCATCAACATTGCATTCATCTACAAGCGACTTACCTTCCGGGAGTGGTCAACAGGTTAAGTCGAATCTTTCATCCTCACCAATGGACACTCAATTCAGACATAGCTCAAAGCATATTCACGAGATGGGGAATCCCGTCGACAGATCTCTTCACATCAGAGATCAATGCGCAAGTCTCCAAATTCTGCTCCACAAGACCCAGCAACCTCAGATAGCTCAGGATGCTTTCCTCATTCCTTGGTAGACAGGCCTCCTATACGCCTTTCCTCCCATACCTCTGATAACAAGAACGATTCAAAAATGCATAACGGACAAAGCTCAACTGATTCTTATTGCCCCAGCCTGGCTGAGACAACCATGGTACACTTTCCTTCTCTGACTATCTCTCGAAGAACCAATACGTCTACCAAATCATCCAGATCTCCTCCTTCAGGATCACGGGACTCTTCTACACCCATTACACGCATCCCTACACTTGACAGCATGGAGGTTGAACGGCTCCTATTAACAGAACAGGGGGTCTCTCAGTCCACACAATTCATTTTATTAGAATCCAGGAAACTTTCTTTTTTTTTTTTTTTTTATTTATGCTTTTTCAATAATTGACAATGAGTCACAATATTTCAATATGTACATAACATTATCCAATCTTCTGTAAGTAAGGCAATATCCCATAAGTATATCATTATCTAATACAAATTAAATACATCCTGACTAGGACTCTTACATTTATTTGTATAATATAAATCAGGAATATAATGGGATCCAAGATGTTAATGGGAGCATTAATCAAACAATTACCAAATTATAAGAAATCTTTAGGGAGAGGAAAAAATTTTTAAACTTGCCCGAACTACTGAGATGCCACTGTCTCAGTTTGATAGTTATCCAAAAAAGAACGTAAATGTGATGGGTCATAATATATATACTTATTATTATTTATAAACATTAAACATTTGCAGGGATATCTTATTGTGATTTTTGCGCCCAGCCGCCTTGCTTCTTGGCACATCTCCAACATCTGTTTTCTGCGTAGTTGAGTATTTCTTGAAAGATCGGGATATATTCTTATTTTCTCGCCATAGAAAAGCTTTTCTCTATTACGTAAAAAACTTTTCAATATTGAATCTCGATCTGATGGAAAAACAAAGGTACACAATACTGTTCCCCGATATTCGATTTGATCTGATGTAGATGTTTCAAGAAAACCAGTCAGATCTGCCCCTAAATCTAAGGGAGCATTTTGATCTACTTGTGTAGATTCTGTTACTCTTGATACAAAATAAATCTTAGAAATTGGTGGAACAGCTTCAATCGGAATTTGTAGGACTTCCAACATATATTTCTTAAATTGATCAATTAGTGGCATGAATTTTATAGAGGGAAAATTTAATATCCTCAAATTTAAATATTTTTGAGAATTTTCCAACAATTCCAGCTTATTAGAGGTATTTATTTCATTTTGTATCATTTTCACTTGGGTTTCTTTAATTTTTGTCACATTCAGTTCAATCTCTTTAATTTTCTTTTCTTGAGCTTCCATCATAGGTTTAACTTCCTTATCTTTTTGTTGGATATTAGTCACTGCCACAGTCAAAGTGGAGATAGCTTTCTCCAAGGCTACTAGTGCGTTCCAAACCACTTCCAAAGTTATTTCTTGTGGTCTTGTTAAATTAAAACTGAGGTCTGGGCTTACCTCTTTAGGCCGGCAGACCTCCGAGATTTTTTGCATTTCGTCTGCCGGTTCCTCTCCCCCACCATAAACACTCGTGGGCATGTTCTCATCCACCGGATTCTGCCCACTGGCTCTCCGGTGTTCTTCCCGCTCCTCCCGAGCGTCGGCACTCGCCTTCTCACCGACGGGTCCTAACCCGGAAACAGCCGCTGCCGCCTGTGCTCCTGCCAACCCCTCCGGTTGCCGAGCCAAGGCCTGTTCTAGGTTCCCGTCGTGGACTGGAGGAGAGGGAGTGTCGGGCCCCCCAGGGCTCAATGATGTTGATGCGTCCAACGGCGCCAGGGCGTGCTCCCCACCCGGCGCCAAAGACCTCCTCTCTGGGGTGGAAGTTATGGCTGCGTTGAAGAAGCCCTCGATCTTTGGCTGAAGGGGATCTGGAGAAGCGGCGACTGCGGAATCCAGCCTCACACGCCCCTTCCTCTTGGTATGAGGCATTCTATTTCTTGGTAGACAGGCCTCCTATACGCCTTTCCTCCCATACCTCTGATAACAAGAACGATTCAAAAATGCATAACGGACAAAGCTCAACTGATTCTTATTGCCCCAGCCTGGCTGAGACAACCATGGTACACTTTCCTTCTCTGACTATCTCTCGAAGAACCAATACGTCTACCAAATCATCCAGATCTCCTCCTTCAGGATCACGGGACTCTTCTACACCCATTACATGCATCCCTACACTTGACAGCATGGAGGTTGAACGGCTCCTATTAACAGAACAGGGGGTCTCTCAGTCCACACAATTCATTTTATTAGAATCCAGGAAACTTTCAACAAGGAAGAACTACAGTTACAAATGGAAACGTTACTCTAATTGGTGCATATCCAATAACATATCACCACTAGACTGTCCACCAGAACAACTCATGAACTGATCAAAATTGAGATGAAGGCAGCAGTCCAGCAGCAAGAGGGGGGCTTCCCAGTCTTTTGCATCGAGTGTCACATGTATGATTTTTTACCCACCGGTGAGAAGTTGTACATGTGCATGCGATGCAAGGAGCTCCTGGCTCTCAGAGAACGAGTCCGATCTCTGGAGGCTAGAGTGGCAGACCTGGAGGAGCTGAGGGAGACAGAGAGGTATATAGATGAGACCTTCAGGGACATAGTAGTCCAGTCCCAACTTCAGACTGGCAGCCCTGGTGCTGCCTTGGAGGAAGAAGGTCTCATAATGGGAGAGCACCAACCAGGTGTAGCAGGAAAGGATCCTGTAGCAAGGAACTGCTCTCTAGGTGATGCATTGTCCTTTCGCACTGAGGATATCTCCCCAAGGCCTACTGCCCAGGAGGGAAGGGTTAGGTCGGCCGTCATAGTTGGTGATTCGATTATTAGGAATGTAGATAGCTGGGTGGCGGGTGGGCGTGAGGATCGCCTGGTAACATGCCTACCTGGTGCGAAGGTGGCGGACCTCACGCGTCACCTAGATAGGATTTTAGACAGTGCTGGGGAGGAGCCGGCTGTCGTGGTACACGTGGGCACCAACGACATAGGAAAATGTGGGAGGGAGGTTCTGGAAGCCAAATTTAGGCTCTTAGGTAGAAAGATTAAATCCAGAACCTCCAGGGTAGCATTCTCTGAAATGCTCCCTGTTCCACGCGCAGGTCACCAGAGGCAGGCAGAGCTCCGGAGTCTCAATGCGTGGATGAGACGATGGTGCAAGGAAGAGGGATTCAGTTTTGTTAGGAACTGGGGAACCTTTTGGGGAAGGGGGGGTCTCTTCCGAAGGGATGGGCTCCACCTTAACCAGGGTGGAACCAGACTGCTGGCGCTAACCTTTAAAAAGGTGATAGAGCAGCTTTTAAACTAGAACAAAGGGGAAAGCCGACAGTCGCTCAGCAGCGCATGGTTCGGAGAGATGTATCTTTAAAGGATACTAATGATGCATTAGAATTAGGGCATCCCGACAGTGAGGTTCCAATAATTAGAAAAGTAGTCCAAGTGCCTGTAACTAAAAACTCACCTGAGCTAAAAAATTCTAACTTATCCCTATCAATTAAAAAGCAGAATAAAAATACAAACAAAAAACAAACTTTGAAATGTTTGTATGCTAATGCCAGAAGTCTAAGAAGTAAGATGGGAGAATTAGAATGTATAGCAGTAAATGATGACATAGACTTAATTGGCATCTCAGAGACATGGTGGAAAGAGGATAACCAATGGGACAGTGCTATACCGGGGTACAAATTATATCGCAATGACAGAGAGGAGCAGTCGGGAGGAGGTGTGGCGCTTTATGTCCGGGATGGCATAGAGTCCAACAGGATAAACATCCTGCATGAGACTAAATACAAAATTGAATCTTTATGGGTAGAAATCCCTTGTGTATCAGGGAAGACTACAGTGATAGGGGTATACTACCATCAACCTGGTCAAGATGGTGAGATGGACAGTGAAATGCTAAGAGAAATTAGGGAAGCTAACCAAATTGGTAGTGCAGTAATAATGGGAGACTTCAATTACCCCAATATAGACTGGGTAAATGTATCATCGGGTCACGCTACAGAGATAACGTTCCTGGATGGAATAAATGATAGCTTTATGGAACAATTGGTTCAGGAACCGACGAGAGAGGGAGCAATTTTAGATCTAATTCTCAGTGGAGCACAGGACTTGGTGAGAGAGGTAACGGTGGTGGGGCCGCTTGCCAATAGTGATCATAATATGATCAAATTTGATTTAATGACTGGAAAAGGAACAGTGTGCAAATCCAAGGCTCTCGTGCTAAACTTTCAAAAGGGAAACTTTGATAAAATGAGAAAAATTGTTAGAAAAAAACTGAAAGGAGCAGCTACAAAAGTAAAAAATGTCCAAGAGGCGTGGTCATTGTTAAAAAATACCATTCTAGAAGCACAGTCCAGATGTATTCCACACATTAAGAAAGGTGGAAAGAAGGCAAAACGATTACCGGCATGGTTAAAAGGGGAGGTGAAAGAAGCTATTTTAGCCAAAAGATCTTCATTCAAAAATTGGAAGAAGGATCCAACAGAAGAAAATAGGATAAAGCATAAACATTGGCAAGTTAAATGTAAGACATTGATAAGACAGGCTAAGAGAGAATTTGAAAAGAAGTTGGCTGTAGAGGCAAAAACTCACAGTAAAAACGTTTTTAAATATATCCGAAGCAGAAAGCCTGTGAGGGAGTCAGTTGGACCGTTAGATGATCGAGGGGTTAAAGGGGCACTTAGAGAAGATAAGGCCATCGCGGAAAGATTAAATGATTTCTTTGCTTCGGTGTTTACTGAAGAGGATGTTGGGGAGGTACCTGTAATGGAGAAGGTTTTCATGGGTAATGATTCAGATGGACTGAATCAAATCACGGTGAACCTAGAAGATGTGGTAGGCCTGATTGTCAAACTGAAGAGTAGTAAATCACCTGGACCGGATGGTATACACCCCAGAGTTCTGAAGGAACTAAAAAATGAAATTTCAGACCTATTAGTAAAAATTTGTAACTTATCATTAAAATCATCCATTGTACCTGAAGACTGGAGGATAGTAAATGTAACCCCAATATTTAAAAAGGGCTCCAGGGGCGATCCGGGAAACTACAGACCGGTTGGCCTGACTTCAGTGCCAGGAAAAATAGTGGAAAGTGTTCTAAACATCAAAATCACAGAACATATAGAAAGACATGGTTTAATGGAACAAAGTCAGCATGGCTTTACCCAGGGCAAGTCTTGCCTCACAAATCTGCTTCACTTTTTTGAAGGAGTTAATAAACATGTGGATAAAGGTGAACCGGTAGATATAGTATACTTGGATTTTCAGAAGGCGTTTGACAAAGTTCCTCATGAGAGGCTTCTAGGAAAAGTAAAAAGTAATGGGATAGGTGGCGATGTCCTTTCGTGGACTGCAAACTGGCTAAAAGACAGGAAACAGAGAGTAGGATTAAATGGGCAATTTTCTCAGTGGAAGGGAGTGGACAGTGGAGTGCCTCAGGGATCTGTATTGGGACCCTTACTGTTCAATATATTTATAAATGATCTGGAAAGAAATACGATGAGTGAGATAATCAAATTTGCAGATGACACGAAATTGTTCAGAGTAGTTAAATCACAAGCAGATTGTGATAAATTGCAGGAAGACCTGCGCGCGCCGGTAGGCCTATGTAAAATAGGCTTACCGGTGCGCAGGGCCCTGCTCGCGTAAATCCGCCCGGTTTTGGGCGGATTTACGCGAGCAGGGCTCTGAAAATCCGCCCCTTAGAGAATAGCCACTGCCATTAGCAATGGTTACATGGAATAGACTTAGTTTTTGGGAACTTGCCAGGTTCTTATGGCCTGGATTGGCATCTGTTGGAAACAGGATGCTGGGCTCGATGGACCCTTGGTCTGACCCAGTATGGCATTTTCTTATGTTCTTATGTTCTTATGAATTACCTTCATACACTGTACGACACTGGGCTAGCCACATCTTCCATTAGAGTTCATCTCAGTGCCATAGGCGCATACCATAGACCATTAAATGATACACCGATATCCAATCATCCATTACTATCTCGTTTCATTAGAGGACTATCTCATCTTCATTCTCCAGTTGCAAAACCTCCCGTTCCATGGAATATCAACACAGTCCTGGAACAACTCATGCTTTCCCCCTTTGAACCTATGGAATCAGTACATATAAAGTACCTTACTTGGAGGGTAGTGTTTCTCATAGCAGTAACTTCAGCACGACGAGTCAGCGAGCTACAAGCACTAGTCCATTATTCACCATACTTACAGTTTTTTCACCAAAAAGTGGTTCTCAGAACTCACCCATCCTTCTTACCAAAGGCAGTTTCACAGTTCCAGTACAACCCATAGACATTTGTAAGGCAGCTACATGTTCATCACTCCATACCTTTACATCATACTACTGCCTTGATCAGCAAGCAAGCACGGATGTGAAGATAGGGCAAGCAATCCTGCAATCTCTATCCTCATGTCCATGGTGACTACCACACTTCTTCAGATCATGTCCAACTAACAGTATTGCAACTAACGTGATCGGGAGCTTGGGACTCCCATGACAGCATGGCTAATTCAGTCCTGCTATCAACGGGAAAAAGCAAGTTTGCTTACCATAAACGGTGTTTCCGTAGATAGCAGGATGAATTAGCCATGCTGGCCCGCCCTCCTCCCTGGCAGTCACCGCTTCTTTGGATCAACTACAGCTTAATCACAGACTGAGGAGAATCTGTTACTTTCCTGCGTGGGAAAACACGCGCAGCCGCAGAGACAAAAAACTAACCTCTGCTTAACAAGCTCCGCCTCCAGGACCTGTTTGATAGATCCCATCACAGCATGGCTAATTCATCCTGCTATCTACGGAAACACCGTTTACGGTAAGCAAACTTGCTTTTTTCACAGGTGCCAATTAAAGTGCATAACTCCCAAAATTGGGTTTCTAAACCCTTTAACAGTTGGCCCCTAAGTCTGATTAGAAGGAGGGATGCAGGACTGTTAGTGCCAGACTGACGGATTTTTCATGCACTGTAGAATGAATGTGCATTGTGCAACCCTGCAAAAGCATTGAATGATTATTTTTAAAATGTCGTAAATTGAATCATTGCTCAAAATATGTACATTTGTGCAAACACTGAAGTACATTTAAATGAACTGCTGTAAAACCTGCATCATTAACCATGAATGTACAGAAATGCTGCATTAATGCTGGATTTTGTGACAATGTGTGTGTCAAACTTGTTCCTTGTCTTCTCTTGGAATCTTAAAGTGCTTCAAAGATACATATTGGAAAGAAATTAAACTTTGCAATAAGTCTGGCCTGACTCCAAAGCACTAAATTCTAAATTCTTCATTTGAGATTATAGAGAATTTTCCATTCATTAATTTTAAGTTTGGGATGCATCTTAAAAGTGGCAAAATGTGTGCATGTTTTAATTTACCTTTAGCATATGTACTATATGATAATTTGTGATATCCTTTTTGAATCACCGAGAGAGTAATTTTTCTACATAGTGTTATTGAGAATATTTGTATCATTTTCCCTTTTACAATGCTATCAGCAGGGATGTCCAAACTAGTACAAGAAAAATGCCCACTGAATTGAAAATCCATGGAAATTTGTGCTGATCTGCCAAGTTCCAAAATCTAAATTTTGCAAATTGGCAAAACTGCTAAGGTTTGTGCAGGTTCAATTTGAATCTTCCAGAGACCTGTCAGAGAAAATTGAATGGATTTTTACCACAACACATAGGGAAAGCCACAGACTTTATAAAATGCAACACCATGTTGAAATCTAAAATTGACTTATTCATATATTCCTAATCCTCAGGATGATAACATTGTTGAAATGAGCAGTTCCTTGTTTTGTATATTCCGCTGACAAATTGTACTTTTTCTAGGGAAAAAAAAACCTAAATTAAGTTTCATTAGATATCTGTACTGGGATAAAATAATGAAACATCTGCTTTTAAGATAGTTTCTAGCTCAGTGTGGACATACCTTTAAATAATTATGCACGAGCAGATTTCATAAACTGCTTGCAAAGCTCTATATGACTTTAAAAATGTGCATTGATCATGCAGCACAAGACAAACACGTAAAGAACAAATTATATAAACAAAACTGTGCACAAGTACTGTAGCAGTTCCACCGTTTTGCCCAATTTCTACCTCTAGTTCTTTAGTGTAAGCATTTAATGGTTTGAAAAAAATACTATGTCAGAAAGCAAAAAATTAAATTGCATATTTAAAATTTGCATAGTTACAAGGACTAACTCCTATTATTACAGAACATCTGGAAAGAAAGCTGAGAAGATTTTAGCAGGGGCGTACTGACTCATCGGGGAACTTCTTGGTGGGCACACTTAGTGCCATTGCACTGGGTCCCTTCATAGTCATGCTGCACAAAACAAAACATGACTCGGGACCAGAAATGTCAAGGTGCCAGGCATTTGTGGGGTTAATAACATTTATTTTATTTATTTTATTTATTTAAAAACTTTTATATACCGGTATTAGTATGCATACATCATACCGGTTTACAATGTAACTTAAAAGGCAGAAATTACAATGAACAGGGAGGGCGAACAAGGAGGAGTATACATAGAGCAGGAGGAGGAGGAATTAAAGCAATAAATAAACATCAGGGCACAGAGGAGTTGGCTATGTGTTGGATCAATGGGAAGAAGAGGGAGCATAGGGTAGTAAGATGAGGACTGAGAGTGAAAACTACAAGGTAGATGGGGAGGGTATGGAATGAAGAGAAGAAGGAGAGACCGAGACAGAGAGATGATTCATACGAGAAAGGGAAGAATGGGGATAGATAAGATGTGGTGGAATGGGAGGGGAATAAAGAAATGGAAGGAAGGAGAAGGTATAAGGAAGGGTAACAATTAGGGATGTGAATCGTGTCCTCGATCGTCTTAACGATCGATTTCGGCTGGGAGGGGGAGGGAATCGTATTGTTGCCGTTTGGGGGGGTAAAATATCGTGAAAAATCGTGAAAAATCGAAAAATCGAAAAATCGCAAAACTGGCACATTAAAATCCCCTAAAACCCACCCCCGACCCTTTAAATTAAATCCCCCACCCTCCCGAACCCCCCCCCAAATGACTTAAATAACCTGCGGGTCCAGCGGCGGTCCGGAACGGCAGCGGTCCGGAACGGGCTCCTGCTCCTGAATCTTGTCTTCAGCCGGCGCCATTTTCCAAAATGGCGCCGAAAAATGGCGGCGGCCATAGACGAACACGATTGGACGGCAGGAGGTCCTTCCGGACCCCCGCTGGACTTTTGGCAAGTCTCGTGGGGGTCAGGAGGCCCCCCACAAGCTGGCCAAAAGTTCCTGGAGGTCCAGCGGGGGTCAGGGAGCGATTTCCCGCCGCGAATCGTTTTCGTACGGAAAATGGCGCCGGCAGGAGATCGACTGCAGGAGGTCGTTCAGCGAGGGTTCCGGCGCCTCGCTGAACAACCTCCTGCAGTCGATCTCCTGCCGGCGCCATTTTCCGTACGAAAATGATTCACGGCGGGAAATCGCTCCCTGACCCCCGCTGGACCTCCAGGAACTTTTGGCCAGCTTGTGGGGGGCCTCCTGACCCCCACGAGACTTGCCAAAAGTCCAGCGGGGGTCCGGAAGGACCTCCTGCCGTCCAATCGTGTTCGTCTATGGCCGCCGCCATTTTTCGGCGCCATTTTGGAAAATGGCGCCGGCTGAAGACAACAAGATTCAGGAGCAGGAGCCCGTTCCGGACCGCTGCCGTTCCGGACCGCCGCTGGACCCGCAGGTTATTTAAGTCATTGGGGGGGGGTTCGGGAGGGTGGGGGATTTAATTTAAAGGGTCGGGGGTGGGTTTTAGGGGGTTTTAGTGTGCCGGCTCACGATTCTAACGATTTATAACGATAAATCGTTAGAATCTCTATTGTATTGTGTTCCATAACGGTTTAAGACGATATTAAAATTATCGGATGATAATTTTAATCGTCCTAAAACGATTCACATCCCTAGTAACAATGGCATGATGCCCAGCCAGTGATCGGGTAGTAAGATGGCAGCAGGGGCATAGAGACAGAGGGGAAAATGCACAGGAAAGGTAACAAAATGATAGGGGCAGCACAGAGAGAGAGAGAGAGACAAGTATGATAGCTGAACAGGGGAGAATTACAATGAAATGGGAGAAAGTCAAAGATTCCAAGGAGGCACAGGGAGCAAGGGAAAAATGACTTATAGGACACAAAAAGGAATGGGAGAGCTGCACAAGGAAGAAGTGATGAAGGACAGAGAGGGGAAAATGACATGGGATACAGGTAGGAAAGGTAGAGGGTCAGATGAGGCCCAAGAAGAAAGAGTTTATCTAGGAAAAAGACTGGCTGAGTGTGCGATCATGCGGCTTTTTGTAAATAAGAGGCTTTTGGCAGCGTGTTTGATCATAGGGTTTGGCTCTATGTGGATGAATTTGTGGCTCTGAGATTAAAAACCTGTAAAACAGACAAATGGAAACATAGAAGCAAAGAGAAAAGCATAGAGGAGGGAAGTTGCTGCAGTAGAATGGAAATTATTGTGCCTGAAGCCAGAAAAACTTTGAGGTTGATACTCAGTTGCAGGCAGTCCAGGTAAATTATCCAGATTATTATCCAGATGATTTACTGGATATTCGACGGAGTATCTGCACCACTAAATATATCCAGATTAATCAAAGTTACCTGGCTAAATTTATCAGGATAGCTTTAGGACTGCCTCATGGCATAAACAGACTTCTCCAGATAACCTACCCAGATAACTCTGACCTCAGAACTCTGAACATCAGAGCTGACCGATAGGTTATCTGGCTAAGGGGGTTATTTTCTAAACGTTTATCGCCTTATCACACACGATAGGATGTTAATTAGATGGAGGGGAGCAGTCGGGGTGGGGAGGGGGAGGAGTCGGCCATGGCATCACTGCCGCGGCACTCTTCTGTAAAGAATGATGAATCCAGCCCTAAATTTGGCCAATCCTAAAATGCCCCTGATTTTTCTGGATAAGTTTTGTCTTTCTCAAAACGTAGCCAGATTAATTGAACCCTGTCAGCAATGTGGGATTTTCAAATCCCCGTTATCTGACAAAAGGGGTCATTTACTAAGCATTTTTCCCATAGACAAAGAATGGGAGAAAACCTTTAGTATATGACCCCCCTAAGTCCCTAAATTAGCCATAGAAATTCTCTGAATATTGACCTCTTTATTTTTTTTTATTAATTTTAATTTATAACACCTCTTACACACAGTACAGTATGTGCTTTTGTGGTTGTTTTATGCACATGTATTGGATGCATTTGTTTGCAATTGCCAATAGACCTCGTATTGTGTTATATGTGATGATGTGCAACACAACTTGAATAATCTTTTTAAAAATCCTCGATCTGCCTGTGGGCATCAGCTGATGATTATGACTAGGCATCCCCACATTTAAAATGTTTGGGCCCCCTGAAGATACCAAGTATGCCATCACATTTCATACATTTCATACATTATTAAAATGATTTGGTTATTTTGTATGCATGTAGACACTAATATTTTCTGGGGAAAAGCTCTTGAACCAGTCCTATAATTTCTACAACCTTCCCCAGTTTTTAATCCCTTCCAACCCATGACCATCTTGCCAATCTCTGGTGACTGGTGGGATATGTTCCAGCAGCCACCCCTCGTCATCTTGTCTGGTTTTGGTGGCTGGAAGGATGGGATCTGGCCTCAAAGAATCCTGGATTGTCTTCAGGAAGAAATGTTCCAGCAACTGGTAAAGGAACCAACTCGAGAGGAGGTGATACTGGATCTGGTACTTACAATTAGGGAGATTGTTTCTGATGACATAGTGGGGGATCACATGGGATCCAGTGGTCAGAGGATGTTAAGGTTCAGTATGAGATCATAGACAGGGATAGTTCATTCAAAACTAAGGGCTCTGGACTTCCTGAAAACTAACTTTGTTAAGACAGAGGAGTTCTTCTTCCCTAACATATCCCATCTAGTTAATGACTTCTTGAGGTACACCTCTATCTTAACAAAGTTAGTTTTCCTGAAGTCCAGAAGAACAGTGGGCAAAACTAAAAGGAGATATTGTAAGGTAACAAACCTTTTTGTTAGGAACATAAATAAAACTAAGAGAGAAAGGTAGCAATGTGGTTTTCTCAAAAAAGATATAGTTGCGATGGAGAAGGTACAGAGAAGAGCGACCAAAATGATAAAGGGAATGGAACAGCTCCCCTATGAGGAAAGACTAAAGAGGTTAGGACTTTTCAGCTTGGAGAAGAGGCGGCTGAGGGGGGATATGATAGAGGTCTTTAAGATCATGAGAGGTCTAGAACGGGTAAATGTGAACTGGTTATTTACTCTTTCGGATAATAGAAAGACTAGGGGGCACTCCATGAAGTTAGCATGTGGCACATTTAAAACTAATTGGAGAAAGTTATTTTTCACTCAGCGCACAATTAAACTCTGGAATTTGTTGCCAGAGGATGTGGTTAGTGCAGTTAGTATAGCTGTGTTTAAAAAAGGATTGGATAAGTTCTTGGAGAAGTCCATTACCTGCTATTACTAGCCTAGAGAAACTAGCCTCTGCTATTACTAGCAACAGTAACATGGAATAGACTTAGTTTTTGGGTACATGCCAGATTCTTCTGGCCTGGATTGGCCACTGTTGGAAATAGGATGCTGGGCTTGATGGACTCTTGGTCTGACCCAGTATGGCATTTCTTATGTTCTTATGTTTCTAAAGAAATAGCTGAAATTGTAAGGGAAAAAAGGGAAGTATTTATAAATGTCAAGAGACTGCAGAAAGAGAAAAGCTGGGAAAGTAATTAGAAGAACAAAGGAGGAAACAGAAGAAAAAATAGCTAATAAAGAAAAACAGGGAGATAAGACTTTTTTTTTTTTAATTTTTAATTTATGATATTATTACACTTAACAATCAAAATAAACATGACTGAACAGGAAACAAAAAGTTAGCCTTTCTCCATATTTCAATATTATAACAAACACAAAAAATTCCATCCAAATTACTGGCTAACATCGTAGTTCTCAAGATAGGGGGATCCAATTCTCATGAGAGCACATTCATAATATAACATTACAAAAGAAATAGTAGTTGGACTTACTACTTAATTAAATAGAACAATAGCTTACTGAGGTGAGGATACATCAGGAGGATTTATTTCTATATTGGGAGTCACTCTATCTGATATAAATTTTACAAGTTGGGATGGAACATAAAATGTATAGTTAACTTCTAGGTACCTTATATTACATTTACAAGGGAATTTCAGTTTAAATTTTGCTCCCATATTTAAAACCTGAGGTCTCATCAACAAAAATTGCTTCCTTCTCTCCTGTGTTTTCTTCGCTACATCAGGAAAAATTTGTACCTTCATCTGAAGAAATAACTCTTTTATATTTCTGAAATACATTTTCATTACAAGATCCCTATCTGAGTCCAACAGGAAGGAAACGATTAATGTTGCAGGTTGGGCCAAGTTAGTGTCCGACGTCTCTAGTAATTCTGAAATATTTAAGGGGGAAAGTATTCTAAATTCCTGGTCTTCAGCAGGTTTTTCCTTCCATGGTATCACATAATGAATTTTTGTTAATGGAGGCATTATCTGATCAGAAAATTTCAATATTTCTTGAGCGTATTTCACCCACATATCTCTTGCTGAGACCAATGGAACCTTTGGGAAGTTTATCAATCTCAGCGTTTTCCCCCGTGCTTGGTTCTCCATATTCTCAAGCCTTTTATCTAGGATTTGGTTTTCTTTAATCAAATTTGTATATAAATCTTTTAAATTTCCTATATTTTTTTGCACCGAGTCCATTACACCTTGTTGTTTAACTTTTTCTTCTTGTAGGGCTTTAACTTGCAAACCCAGATCTTCAACTTTAGTTACTACAGGGTTTAACTGGAGAAAAATATTTTCATTCAAAACTACTAGCGTTTCCCAAATTGTACTTAAAGTTATATCAGGAGGTCTCACCAATGGAATGAGATTTCTTCGTAATTTAGCTTCTTTCTCCGAATTATTTCCTCCTGAAGTCATCCCCTCTCCTCGCACTGTAAACCGCTCAGCTCCTCCGATAACCTCGGGCTCTGCCGCGGTGTCTGCTGTTAATTCTCCCCCCATGCTTCTGGGGCTAGTGACCTCATCAGGTCGCGTCGGAGTCGACTCCCGATGGGCCTCCCTGACCTCCGCGGGGTTTGCTGGCGGTGTTCTAATCACCGGGGACAATGAGGTCTCCAGGTCCCGGAGAGATTCTATTGGAATAGGGCTCTCATGAACCAACTCCTGCAGACGTCCTCCCAGCATGGTAAGTCCAGGCACCACATGTGCGTCCATCGGTCCAGTTTTGGGGGTTCCTAGGGGGATCTCTACCGAGTCCCTCTCCTTGGCCCTTCTTTTCCGGACCGAATGCGGCATTTTTCAAGGGGAAAAAGTAATTTCAAATCCACAATTGCAGAGCGACGCCTCTGTGGTGCTACTACTCTGCCATCTTGGATCCCCGAGATAAGACTTTTTATTTAGATACAGTATATCAATGCAGGAGGAAGTACAAAAGTAGAATTGTAAAACTCAAATGCGAAGGGAGAAATATGTAGATGCTGATGAGGAAACATGGAATTGCTTAAGAAATATTTCTGCTTGTTGTGCACTGAGCAAGGGCTTGGAGTAGGACCACAGAAAACTGTCACAAATAGGAATGAAAGTAAGGTAGACCTCAAACAATATCCAGAGGACTGTGCTCATGAAAAGCTAGCAAAACTAAAAGTAGAGAAAGCAATGGGTCTGGACTGGATATACCTCGAAGGTATTAAGGGAACGCAGGGAAGTTCTTGAAACTCCATTCTCCAACCCCCTCCCTACTTCTTTAGAGTCTGGAGTGAGTCCAGTGGATTATAGACAGGCAGATGGGGATCTTCTTCAGAAAAGTGGAAGGAGGAGTCTGAGAACTACAAGCCAGTTAGCCTCACCTCAGTGGTGAGTAAATGTATGGAATCTTTGCTAAAACAGAGGACAGTGCAGTTTCTCGAATGCAGTAGGTTACAGGATCTGAGGCAGCATGGTTTTACCAGTGGTGGGTCTTGCGAGATGGATCTAATCAATTTCTTTGACTAACCAGAGAGTTAGATTAGGGAAAGCACTAGATAGATTTCGGCAAGGATTTTGACACATTTTCATTAAGGTGACTTATGAATAAAATGAATGCCCTAGGTATAAGCCTTAAAGTGACCAACTGAGTTATACACTTAAAGGCACATTTTTAAAGAACTGCCTGGGCATCCATGTGTGCGCATGGACGTACTGATTTTATATCGGTGCACGCATGTGCACACAAGTGCCGGGGTCATTTTATAAAATGTGTGTGGCGATGAACTGGGCCTTTACCCAGTTCCCTCCCAGTCCTCTCCAATAATGGAGCGGAAGTGGAGGGAACTTCCTACACCTCTGCTTATCCTGACTGCCTTTTTCCCTCTCCTCCCTGACCTCTAAATCCCCTTTAATAGTTTTTTTTTTCTATACTTACCTGCTCTCCAGAGCAATAGTAAGTAGCACGTGCTGGCCGGCTGCCGGCATGTGCTTCAGCGGGACAGTAGTACCTAATGGCGCTGTCCCAGCCACAGACCTTGCCCCTGGTCCACCCCCTTTTTTAGCGAGCTGGTCTTCCGCTTGTACCGGGAGATATGCGTGTGGCTGCATGCTTATCTCCCGGGATTGGCTTGTGCCAGCTTTTTAAAATTGGCCTGTAGTTGAGTGGGAGGTAACAAAAAAGTAAAGATAAACAATCTGAGGAAAGGGGGCTTACCAGATGGCTAGAGTAGATAACCAGTCCTATGTTCCTAATGTGTTTTTCCATCCCTTTTTAGGCACTTAAACTCGGAAGCCTACTGAAACTGGGTTCCTAAATTTAGATGCCCATCTCTAGACAGTTTTTAAAAGTTAGGTATCTATACCCTTTAAGGTAAATTTTCAGAGATGTGCATGCAAAAATTGGCAGATGTGCGCTGAAATGGCGCATACAAGTGTCTGCTGCTCTATTTTATAAACCTTGCACATACTCACTCATATACCAATGTGCAAACAAATTGGCACACTTAAAAAAGAGGCAGGATGGGACGTATTCTGTGAGTTCTGGGGCAGGGACAGCACTTACATGCATAAGTTGCTATCTTATAACTGGTGTGCATACGGCTGTTCACTGTGCCCATTTACTTCTGCTGTTTATCAGGTGTAAGTCAGACTAACTCTCTTTATAGACAAATAGTGACTTGGTGAAATCGGGGTAAATGGGGGGCGTGCAGGCTGAATAACTAGGGGGAGGGGGGTCTCAAAGACTTAGAGATAGACAGGACAAACTGGTGGCCTAATTGGTTAAACCAGACACTTCCTTCACGTGCGCATGTTACAAAGGTGACTTGCGCATAGAAAAGCCAAGAAATGCTAAAGAAAATGCACAAATAACATTTACTCATGTATATGCTTAAAATTAGGAGCACACTGGGCATATTTTATAATGTGCATACAACTAGCACATGTGCACTGTCATCCACATAGGCATGCAAATGGGCACATATGCACTCATTATAAAGTTACCATGGGAGGCTGGAGGAGAAGGACACATTCATTACCTGAAAAAAAAGCTGTCCTGCACCCGGGGGTAAGCAATTGCCCTGACGGCTTGCTAATCACAACTACAGCTGATTCCCTTCGCGACAGAGGGGCGTGGCCTAGACCAGATCCGGAAGTGACTGCATTTAACCATCGCTGTTGCGGTATTCTTTGGAGGCTGGAGGAGAAGGACACATTCATTACCTGAAAAAAAAGCTGACCTGCACCCAGGGGTAAGCAATTGCCCCGACGGCTTGCTAATCACAACTACAGCTGATTCCCTTCGCGACGGAGGGGCGTGGCCTAGACCAGATCCGGAAGTGACTGCATTTAACCATCGCTGTTGCGGTATTCTTTGGAGGCTGGAGGAGAAGGACACATTCATTACCTGAAAAAAAAGCTGTCCTGCACCCAGGGGTAAGCAATTGCCCCAACGGCTTGCTAATCACAACTACAGCTGATTCCCTTCGCGCCGGAGGGGCGTGGCCTAGACCAGATCCGGAAGTGACTGTATTTAACCATCGCTGTTGCGGTATTCTTTGGAGGCTGGAGGAGAAGGACACATTCATTACCTGAAAAAAAAGCTGTCCTGCACCCGGGGGTAAGCAATTGCCCCGACGGCTTGCTAATTACAACTACAGATGATTCCCTTCGCGACGGAGGGGCGTGGCCTAGACCAGATCCGGAAGTGACTGCATTTAACCATCACTGCTAGTGGCGCGCAGTCGACGCCGGCAGGCTGCTTAAGCCGCGCGCGCTCAAGGGGCGCGCGGTTAAGCAGGGCTTAGCCGGGCTTTGCCGGGATTTTGTCAGATTTTGTCCTAGTTCTTCTCATTTCTCCGAATAGTCAACTTGAAATTAAAATGGACTGAGAAACAACACCTCCAGGTAGGATTAATTTGTATTTGACTCTATCTGGCCTCTCAAAGTGGAATCGTTGCTAGAGAATATACAATACCACCTATACTTCTCTTAGCTTTTGCTATCTAAATTTTTTTTCCCTTGAAATGCCACACACCAAAAGAAAGGCTAGAATACGGCCTTCTGGTGAGATGGCAATTCCAGATATAGGTCAAAAGACAGTATTAGAATGGCTTGACCCACAGAAAACCCCACAGGTGTTAGTCGCTGGAGGAAATGCACAGGAACGAAGTGCTTCCTCCCTGACTACTGATATATCTTTGAGCCCTGGGGAGCCAGCTCCTCCATCACCACCCGGAAGAGAAGGGGATATTTCCCCAATTAACCCGAGTGGTATCTCAGAGGGATCATTAAAACCAATGGATACCAGAAAAGAACTTGGTAATGGAAACCCTAATGTGAACCTGGACTTTAATGATTCGAAACAACAAATAAGTATGGAATCTTTGGAAAATCCTACTTTAGAGCCAATTGAAACTAGTACTCCAGGAAATGTGGATTCTGTTAGAAGTAAAATTGATAATATAGATGTAATAATTAAAGCAAATAAGGTATGGTCAAAACCGGTAAATGTAACTATGGATAGTTTATGGTCATATATGGAAAAGTTAGACACTTCAATAAGAACATAAGAACATAAGAAAATGCCATACTGGGTCAGACCAAGGGTCCATCAAGCCCAGCATCCTGTTTCCAACAGTGGCCAATCCAGGCCATAAGAACCTGGCAAGTACCCAAAAACTAAGTCTATTCCATGTAACCATTGCTAATGGCAGTGGCTATTCTCTAAGTGAACCTAATAGCAGGTAATGGACTTCTCCTCCAAGAACTTATCCAATCCTTTTTTAAACACAGCTATACTACCTGCACGAACCACATTCTCTGGCAACAAATTCCAGAGTTTAATTGTGCGTTGAGTAAAAAAGAACTTTCTCCGATTAGTTTTAAATGTGCCCCATGCTAACTTCATGGAGTGTCCCCTAGTCCTTCTACTATCTGAAAGAGTAAATAACCGATTCACATCTACCCGTTCTAGACCTCTCATGATTTTAAACACCTCTATCATATCCCCCCTCAGTCGTCTCTTCTCCAAGCTGAAAAGTCCTAATCTCTTTAGTCTTTCCTCATAGGGGAGTTGTTCCATTCCCCTTATCATTTTGGTAGCCCTTCTCTGTACCTTCTCCATCGCAATTATATCTTTTTTGAGATGCGGCGACCAGAATTGTACACAGTATTCAAGGTGCGGTCTCACCATGGAGCGATACAGAGGCATTATGACATTTTCCGTTTTATTCATCATTCCTTTTCTAATAATTCCCAACATTCTGTTTGCTTTTTTGACTGCCGCAGCACACTGAACCGACGATTTCAATGTGTTATCCACTATGACACCTAGATCTCTTTCTTGGGTTGTAGCACCTAATATGGAACCCAACATCATGTAATTATAGCATGGGTTATTTTTCCCTATATGCATCACCTTGCACTTTTCCACATTAAATTTCATCTGCCATTTGGATGCCCAATTTTCCAGTCTCACAAGGTCTTCCTGCAATTTATCACAATCTGCTTGTGATTTAACTACTCTGCACAATTTTGTGTCATCTGCAAATTTGATTATCTCACTCGTCGTATTTCTTTCCAGATCATTTATAAATATATTGAACAGTAAGGGTCCCAATACAGATCCCTGAGGCACTCCACTGTCCACTCCCTTCCACTGAGAAAATTGCCCATTTAATCCTACTCTCTGTTTCCTGTCTTTTAGCCAGTTTGCAATCCACGAAAGGACATCGCCACCTATCCCATGACTTTTTACTTTTCCTAGAAGCCTCTCATGAGGAACTTTGTCAAACGCCTTCTGAAAATCCAAGTATACTATATCTACCGGTTCACCTTTATCCACATGTTTATTAACTCCTTCAAAAAAGTGAAGCAGATTTGTGAGGCAAGACTTGCCCTGGGTAAAGCCATGCTGACTTTGTTCCATTAAACCATGTCTTTCTATATGTTCTGTGATTTTGATGTTTAGAACACTTTCCACTATTTTTCCTGGCACTGAAGTCAGGCTAACCGGTCTGTAGTTTCCCGGATCGCCCCTGGAGCCCTTTTTAAATATTGGGGTTACATTTGCTATCCTCCAGTCTTCAGGTACAATGGATGATTTTAATGATAAGTTACAAATTTTTACTAATAGGTCTGAAATTTCATTTTTTAGTTCCTTCAGAACTCTGGGGTGTATACCATCCGGTCCAGGTGATTTACTACTCTTCAGTTTGTCAATCAGGCCTACCACATCTTCTAGGTTCACCGTGATTTGATTCAGTCCATCTGAATCATTACCCATGAAAACCTTCTCCATTACGGGTACCTCCCCAACATCCTCTTCAGTAAACACCGAAGCAAAGAAATCATTTAATCTTTCCGCGATGGCCTTATCTTCTCTAAGTGCCCCTTTAACCCCTCGATCATCTAAAGGTCCAACTGACTCCCTCACAGGCTTTCTGCTTCGGATATATTTAAAAAAGTTTTTACTGTGAGTTTTTGCCTCTACAGCCAACTTTTTTTCAAATTCTCTCTTAGCCTGTCTTATCAATGTCTTACATTTAACTTGCCAATGTTTATGCTTTATCCTATTTTCTTCTGTTGGATCCTTCTTCCAATTTTTGAATGAAGATCTTTTGGCTAAAATAGCTTTCTTTGCATCAGAATACAATTGAATTGGGAAAACAAAAAGAAGATATAAATAAGATAGCTAAGCGTGTACTCCAGATTGAAAGGATCCAAAGTCATCAGATTGTCAAAGAGGAAGAAACAAATAGGAGATTAGAAAATTTGGAAAATACCATAAGATCATTAAATTTAAGAATTAATAATTTTCCAATCATTAAAAAAATGGACCCTATTGAACTATTCAGAAACTATGCATCCCAAGTTTTAAAAATCCCCGAGAAGTGTATGCCAGTGGTAGTTAAGGCTTACTATTTAAGTGGAAAGAAAAAAAGGCTGGAATTAGAACTTGAAAGAAAGGGTAATAATGCTAAGGAACCTGAAGTAAATTCCATTGATTTATCAGATTTGTTGCAAAAATCGCAAGACGAAATTGAAATAAAAGTAAGGGAGACTCTATTAATACAATTTGCTTTCTCCACAGATAGAGATAACATACTGAGATCCTTTTTTAGAAATAGACTCGCCACTTTCTATGGCCAAAAAGTTTGGATTTTTCCTGACCTCATTAAGGATACCCAGATTCGAAGAAGGAATTTCCTACAATATAGGAAAGTAGTAATAGATAAGGGAGGAAAATTCATTCTAAAATATCCATGTAAATGTTCCATTACATTAGATGGTAATAACTATATATTTTTGGATCCAAAGGGTTTGAAAGAACTTCTTGAGATTAATGAATGGCAAGTAGGAAATGAAAAATAGGTCAAGAAATATTGTATATTTTTCCTTATATATTTATTTTCCTTATAATAATTCATTCAATAATATAGATTCCACTTGTATTGCCTTATATAAAAAATGTCAATAAGGGGAAACCAATATAATATACTGATGTGATATTACCTATATTTCTGTAATAAGTTATCCCAAGGTTGACATTAATTTATTGCAGTGTAAATTGTTTATTGTAATGAAGTATGTAAACAATAAATAAAGAATTGAAAAAAAATAAATAAAGTTACCATTCTTTGAATCAGGCCCAGAGCATTTACACTTTGTTTTGTGTTATGCAGGGCAGTTGAGTAACATTTTGTTAAACATAAATTTGATTGTTTTTTGCTTCTCAAAGTTGGTGAATAACATTTAGCAATATTTCCCTAAATTTCAGATTTGGTTGAACTGAACCCTAACAGATTTTAAAAAGGTTGTGCATGCATAAATGACCCCATACACGCATATATGGGCCACGCGAGAACAACACAAATTTTAAGAAGCCTGGAATTATACGCATACGTACCTGTGTGTGCATCAAAAATAAGGAGGCAGAAAAGATTTACATGTGTGACCCCCAAATTTTGCAAAGGCTGAACATGGCAATGCGTGCCATGTTCCCTGCTTAACTTTACTACTGGTCCTGATGAGGCACAAGTCTGGAGATTTTGCCTGAATACCGGGGGGAGGGGAGAGAGAGTGCACCTCTGTTTGCCTAGGACGCAAGGGTCTGTAGACCCTTGTAACACTGTCCTTCCAAAACTCACCTCTATATATCTCCCTCTTACACTGGGAGATATATAGAGTGTCAGACTGTCTGTCTGTCTCTATCACTCTTTCTCTTCCCCTCTCCAATATTGTCACTTGTGTATGTGCATAAACTGCACACATATGCATGGCAGGGGTATGTTAAATGATACACGTGTACTTGCACACATGGTATAAAATTAAGTGTATCTTTGCTCACTTGCCTGATACGTATGTTTATGGGTGCAGGGGTGCTACTTTTAAAATTTACCCGTGTTAGTTCCCTATATTTTTGTTGTAGATAATGATACAAATGTAAACTAGACTCCAGAGAATGAATGATTAATCATATTAGGTTAGTGACAGAATTACTCATTGCATGACTGTGTTAGAAATAACATGATAAAACACCATTGGCATGTCCAGTTCTCTGTTCACTACAGTAACAATAAGTGAATATAAAGGATTTCTATCCTGGTTCATTTGATATAGAATACAACTTGTTGTCATTGCCTCTGTATTATATATACTTTGGCAAAAGATATTTTGATTTTAATTTTTCACAGTATACCAGCTCATGCACTTTTGTTTTGTTTTTTTTACATTTTTGCTTGTGGTACTCAAAACATGCCAGTGACTCTTGTATTATATAATGGTCATACTTTTACATGCTAGACAACATTTCATTGTATCATATTCAAGATTCTCAGAAAGTGTTCACATAGCAGCAAAAATGAAAATATATTACCTTTACCTTCCAAAGGAGTAGTTTGAAGAGGAATTCATTCAAAAGTCTTGATCGGCTGGGAGATGCATACTGAACCAGAGTGAAGTAACTCCATGTCTATGGTGAAAAACGCCAGACAGAGCTATGAGCCACGACTTAATTACTTGACCACATCCTTTTCTTAGTCAAATGAAACTCTTTATCTTTGCAATAAACCTTTACTGTATCTATCTTATTTTTCTTTAATGTAATTAACTAATTTTCCAATAGTAGTTTAAAATTTGCTTTCATTCAGTTTTCAGTATGTTCTAATAGATATACATACAAATCAAGTCATATTAATACACTGAGCAACAATGCAATAGGAAAAAATAAGAAAGCCTTATATTGTCTTTAATATGCTACTTTCTCAGCAAAATTTCATGCTCAGTATGGCAGATAATTTACCAGTGGAGAGTGCCAAAGGATAAATATACAAAATACTATGGGACGATTTTCAAATAGCCTGCAAAATCACAAACTCTTGAATACATTTTCAAAGGCATTTGGTATGTAAAAACGCCTTGTACATGCATACATTTGACATATGCATGTACAAGAGATATTCAAAACACGTTGAGATCACACAAGATCGTACCTTCATGCAGGAAAGTATACATGGGCAAGGTTTGGATGTTTGCATACAATTCACAATTTTATAAAGGATGTATTATTTATTTATTCCAATTTATTTAAATTCCTCATTTCCATTTTATCAATGCAAATAACAGTAAAAACAAATTAAAACAAATTATAAACATAAAATATAACATCAGTTAAAACTTACATAAAGAATAATGTTTTGACCTATTTTCTAAAACTCAGATAAATCAATATCACTGTGCATCTCACATGGTAAAGAGTTCCAAAGTCCTTAGCCCAGAACTGAACAGAACATAAGAACATGCCATACTGGGTCAGACCAAGGGTCCATCAAGCCCAGCATCCTGTTTCCAACAGTGGCCAATCCAGGCCATAAGAACCTGGCAAGTACCCAAAAACTAAAGGCTAGATTTTAAAAGGGTTACGCGCATAAGGTTCGCGCGTAACCCTTTTAAAACCCCCCTGCTGCGCCGAGCCTATTTTGCATAGGGTCGGTGGTGCGCGCAAGCCCTGGGACGCGTGTAAGTCCCGGGGCTTGCAAAAAGGGGCAGTCGGGGGCGTGACCAGGGGGCACGGTTTCGGATCGGGGGCATGTTCGGGGGCATGTGGGCGGTCCGGGGGCATGGCTGAGTGCCCCGACACAGCGGCCTGTGTTGGGGCCTGCTGCACCAGCGCACATAAGTTACTACTGCCCGGAGGCAGTAGTAACTTTTCAGATAAAGGTAGGGGGGGGTCTAGATAGGGCCGGGGGGGTGAGTTAGGTAGGGGAAGGGAGGGGAAGGGAGGGGAAGGTGTGGGGGGGTGGAAGGAAAGTTCCCTCCGAGGCCTTGGAGGGAACGGGCAGCATGCGCTGGGCTTGGCGCGCGCAAGTTGCACAAATGTGCACCTCCTTGCGCGCGCCGACCCCGGATTTTATAAGATACGCGCGGTTACACGCGTATCTTATAAAATCCAGCGTACTTTTGTTCGCGCCTGAAGCGAGAACAAAAGTACGCGCGCGCGCTGTCTTTTAAAATGTACCCCAAAGTCTATTCCATGTTACTGTTGTTAGTAATAGCAGTGGCTGTCAACTTAATTAATAGCAGGTAATGGACATCTCCTCCAAGAACTTATCCAATCCTTTTCAAAACCCAGCTACACTAACTGCACTAACCACATCCTCTGGCAACAAATTCCAGAGTTTAATTGTGCGTTGAGTGAAAAAAACTTTCTCCGATTAGTTTTAAATGTGCCACATGCTAACTTCATGGAGTGCCCCCTAGTATTTCTATTATCCAAAAGAGTAAATAACTGATTCACAACTACCCGTTCTAGACCTCTCATGATTTTTTTTTTAATTCTTTATTTATATATTTTCTAATAAATCACACTCAATGATTTACAGAACACAAAGAAAAAAAAAGGTTGATAAATTAAATAATTATCACTAATTAAGATTTAAGACATTCCTTACATCATCAACACCATTTATCATTCAAGCCAATCTTGAGAGGGATGCGGCATTACAACAACAAAACCAAGGGAGTATAAGTATTCAAAGCTTCCTAACAAAATAGGGCTAATACAGAAACCTGCATTATCATTTACTTGTGTTTACCTTGGGAACGGGAGATGAAGTTGTTAACTTCTTTTGTTCCAGGTAATTTTTTAAATGGTCAGGTATGAAAAAAATAAAAACTTCATCATGCTTTGCAATTAAACACTTACACGGAAATCTTAAATTAAAGGAAAAACCCAAAGCAATTATCTCTTGACGGAAGCCTAAAAAAGCTTTCCGTCTCATCTGTGTGGAAGCAGCCAAGTCTGGAAACACTTTAATATTTTGTCCCATGTGATTGATGGGGTATTTGGCAAAATATCTCTTCATAATTAAATTAACATCACCTATTGAGGAAAATACTGCCAGCAACGTACCCCTATCAATCACTTGAGCAGAGGAATCTTCCAAGAAATTTGAAACATTTGAAACATTTGAGCTGATTCTTGTGCTATTATATTTCTAGGTTTAGGTAGAAAGTAACAATTTGATATAGTAGGAGAATCCGCTATTGCAAAACCAAGGTTCTCAATCAGAAATATTTTTAAGGTAATTAAAGGAGCTTCCCCAATCAACCTGGGGAAGTTTAAAAATCTTAAATATAGACGCTTGGAGTTGTTTTCAATAGCCTCGATTCTCTTAGCTATATTATCTCTATCCTTAACCACAGCTGAGTGAAATTCTTGATGCTTCTTCTCATTTGATTCAAGTACTTTAATTTTTTCAGATGAATCTTTAATTTGCTTCTGAATTTGAAGAAATTCCTGCTGATGTCCAGAACTTAGTGTGTCCACTTTATTCTCCAGACCTTTAATATTTTTTATCATTCCATCCATCATCTCCCATAAAGTGTCCAAGGTTACCACTGCGGGACGTGGAATTGGAATAGGGGGTGTCCCGTTGGTCAGTTGTGTCTCTAACCCTTTATGGGGAGACAACACTTCTATTCCTCCTACAGCTCCTTCAACACCCTCAGCTACCTGAGGTATCAGTCCTTTACTGTGGGTATCATTTCCTCCCGCTTCCGGACTGGACGAACAAGTCTCCCCAGACGCTCCTCCAATAAAGCCAATTCCATCTCTCTGCGCAGGAGGGAGTCCTGTATTAGGACTAAGGGAGGCCTCCTCTGTCGGCACAATCAGTCCTCCCTGACTGATAAGCACATCAGGCTCATCGATACCTGCCTTACTATATGCAGGCGAGATCATAAACCGACTGATTTCAGATTGTATAGGGGAAGGTAGTGGAAGCGAGGGAAAAACCCTCATCTTCCCTTTCCTTTTAGGAGGCATAATTCAAAACTTAAACAGATTTAATAATGAAATCAGTTCAAAGTTCTTACTGTATAGCCAAGTAAACCGCAAGAGTGACCCCCAAGGATGACCCAAAAGGGAAAAAAAAAGAGAAAAAAAGTCATTACCTAGAGACACTCCATCTAGTCAGTTGTTTCAGTCGAAAACATGTGAATCCAGGCGAAGCCAGGCTAAGCCTGCCATGCCGCGCGCCCCTTAGGCATGCGAGGCTTGGGCGGTGCACCGGCGTTGGCTGCGCGCTGCTCACGGCCCGGTTTTATGGGCTTCCTGCTTCCGCACTCTAGCCCCACCCCGTGACGTCAGCGGGGTCACAGCAATCGGGTTACCGTTGAATTCGGTGAAAGCAAGCTGTCCCGAAGCCCGGAGTCCCTCAGGTGGTATCGCAGAGACGGTAGTTCTTTTAGGTCTTATCCTTACGCTCTCGATAAGCGCCGCTCACGGCCCGGTTTTATGGGCTTCCTGCTTCCGCACTCTAGCCCCGCCCCGTGATGTCAGCGGGGTCTCAGCAATCGGGTTACCATCAAATTCGGTGAAAGCAAGCTGTCCCGAAGCCCGGAGTCCCTCAGGTGGTATTGCAGAGACGGTAGTTCTTTTAGGTCTTATCCTTACGCTTTCGATAAGCGCTGCTCACGGCCCAGTTTTATGGGCTTCCTGCTTCCGCACTCTAGCCCCGCCCCGTGACATCAGCGGGGTCTCAGCAATCGGGTTACCGTCGAATTTGGTGAAAGCAAGCTGTCCCGAAGCCCGGAGTCCCTCAGGTGGTATCGCAGAGATGGTAGTTCTTTTAGGTCTTATCCTTACGCTCTCTGACCTCTCATGATTTTAAACACCTCTATCATATCCCCCCTCAGCCGTCTCTTCTCCAAGCTGAAAAGTCCTAACCTCTTTAGTCTTTCCTCATAGGGGAGCTGTTCCATTCCCCTTATCATTTTGGTCACCCTTCTCTATACCTTCTCCATCGCAATTATATCTTTTTTGAGATGCGGCGACCAGAATTGTACACAGTATTCAAGGTGCGGTCTCACCATGGAGCGATACAGAGGCATTATGACATTTTCCGTTTTAATCACATTCCCTTTCTAATAATTCCCAACTTTCTGTTTGCTTTTTTGACTGCCACAGCACACTGAACTGACAATTTCAATGTGTTGTCCACTAATATGCCTAGATCTCGTTCTTGGGTGGTAGCACCTAATATGGAACCTAACATTGTGTAACTATAGCATGGGCTATTTTTCCCTATATGCATCACCTTGCACTTATCCACATTAAATTTCATCTGCTATTTTGATGCCCAATTTTCCAGTCTCACAAGGTCTTCCTGCAATTTATCACAATCTGCTTGTGATTTAACTACGCTGAACAATTTTGTATCATCTGCTAATTTGATTACCTCACTTGTCGTATTTCTTTCCAGATCATTTATAAATATATTGAAAAGTAAGGGTCCTAATACAGATCCCTGAGGCACTCCACTGCCCACTCCCTTCCACTGAGAAAATTGTCCATTTAATCCTACTCTCTGTTCCCTGTCTTTTAGCCAGTTTGTAATCCACAAAAGGACATTGCCACCTATCCCATGACTTTTTACTTTTTCTAGAAGCCTCTCATGAGGAACTTTGTCAAATGCCTTCTGAAAATCCAAGTACACTCCATCTACCGGTTCACCTTTATCCACCTTTATCTTAGACCTAGTAGTAGCCAAATGAGCAACAGATAATGAAGGGACAGTTAAGAAATACTGCGAGGCAGAATGCAATACATGATTGGGTGCATAACATGTTATCATAATTCTCAGACAAAATGCATTTACATAGATGGCTTTATGCACTAATGTTAGCACCTTAAATGTAATCCTTTGTGCAACTAGAAGGCAGTGCAAGTCCTTCAAATAAGGAGAAATGGTGACATTTCCCTGCAATGTTCTAAATGCCGCATTTTGAATTAGTTGCAGCATCCCTATCAAATACTTAGGCAACCTTCCATGAAGAGCGTTGCAATAATTGATATGCGACAATATCAGTGCTTGAACCACAAGACATAAATTGAGTTGTAACAATATAGATGATAAAGGCCATAACAGACTGAGTTAAAAAAAATGCAGTTTTGGCCAATTGCAATTTGAGACTTCAATTGCAATTTAGAGTCTAACAGAAACTCCAAATTATGTATCTTAGATACAGCATAATCCCGACTATTACCTAATGTTGGTATATGATACAAAGAAGGTACTGGCATTGAATCTAACCACAATATCTTGGTTTTCTCCTGACTAAGCACCAAATCATATTCCTGAAACCAACCTTTAATTACCTAAATATTCAATGAGTACAACTATTGGAAACTCACCAATGATATCACTTGGCAGATAAAATTGAACATCATCTGCATAGATGCATAGATAAACTATTTGCACTGATGACAGCAATGCACCTAAAGGTTACAGAGAAATGTTAAAGAATACCACCATTTCCTAGCATGTAGCCAGATGAACTCAGGACCAATGGGTTATGCACCCCTGCCAGCAGATGGAGATGGAGGAAGATTGCAAAGCTGACATCACCATACATATACACCTGCAGTGACCTCAGCCCTCTAGTATTCTCCGTCTCCAACAGATGGTCGACTTACCTCTATGGGGATTGCTGTATGTTATGCTTTACTCCTCAGGAAAGGAGGAGTTAGCAATCTGTTATGCTTTGGCTCCTGAGGAAGGGAGGAGTTAGCAATCTGTTATGATCTACTCCACAAGAAGGGAGGAGTTAGCAATCTGTAATGAATCTGTTCCTGTAGAAGGAGGAGTTAGCAATCTGATATGCTCAGCTCCTGTAGAGGGAGTAGTAAATAATCTGTTAGGGTTTAGATTGCGGAGTAGCAATCTGCTATGAATCTGTTGCTGAAGACTCCTGATGGAGAAGGAGTAGCAATATGTTACCAGCAGAGTGCTTGGAGAGGACACTCAGCTGTAGAGGAATGTAGGTAGGTGAATCCTTGGGCCGATGGCAGATGACTGCGCCCCCAGGAGGATAGCCTGAGAGGGACTACCGGCTAGGCTTGAGTACGGAGACAGACACAGATAATTATTTTATTAGACAGGTTAATAGAACCACCAGAGGTGGCAGTAGTGAGCTGATATGCCCGGCAGGGCTGAAGTCCCTCAGGTACTGGAACAGTGATCCCAGGGTTGCTGAGCTGTAGAGAAACAATAGATAGTGAGTAGACAGGGTATGCTGTGTTCATAGCCAGAACTGGATGACAAAACTCACATAAGGTCTTTAGGAAGTTCAGTAGCTGGAAAGGATTAGGCCCTCGAGGAGCGAGTTCCTGGTTCCAGGGAAAGCTCTGAGAGAGCGATGGTAACTCACAAATGTCTATATCTGCGATAGCTTCCAGGCAGTAGAGAATCTTCAGAGTGTTCAGGAACATGGGCCCTCGAGGAGCGAGTACTGGTTCCTATCTGCAATCTGAAATAAAGAAAAGAGAGTGAGGCCCCCGAGGAGCGGGTACCCCTGGTAAGTTCGAGGAGGCAGAGTAGCTTGGGAGTAAAGCCGATAGGGATGGGAATCATTTTTTGACGATTTAAAACAATCGTCAGATATATTTTAAATCTTCAAAAATCGTTCAGAGTAGCGATACAATAGAAATTCCCCCGATTTATCATGAAAAATCGTAAATCGGGGGAGGGGGAGGGCGGGGAAAACCGGCACACCAAAAAAACCCCTAAACCCACCCCGACTCTATAAAACGAATCCCTTACCTTCCCCCACCCTCCCGAACCCCCCCAAAACTTTTTACGAGTACCTGGTGGTCCAGTGGGGGTGCGGGGACCGATCTCCCACTCTCGGTCCATCGGCACCATTTTGGCTGCCACTCAAAAATGGCGCCGATGGCCTGATAAAAAAAAAACCCACCCGACCCTTTAAAAATGACCCCTTAGCTTCCCCCACCCTCCCGATTCCCCCAAGACATTTTAAAATTACCTGGTGGTCTAGTAGTGGTCCCAAGTAAGCACAGGATAAAGGGAAAGCTGGGTGCATGGGCTGTGGTCAAAGGTCAAAGGTAGCGCCGGCACCATTTCTACAACGCATGGAGGTCTGAGAGTAAAAGATCACACCGGGACCCTTCCTCTGGACCCCAGGTAATTTAAGGCATTTTGGGGGGGTTCGGGAGGGTGGGGGATTTATTTTAAAGGGTCGGGTGGGTTTTAGGGATGTTTTAGTGTGCCGGTTTTCGATTTACACGATTTACACGATATTTAAAAAACCCAAACTGCGACGATCCGATTCCCTCCCCCCCCAGCCGAAATCGATCGTTAAGACGATCGATCACATGATTCACATCTCTAATAATTGCAATGGAGAAGGTACAGAGAAGGGTGACCAAAATGATAAAGGGGATGGAACAGCTCCCCTATGAGGAAAGATTAAATAGGTTAGGACTGTTCAGCATGCAGAAGAGATGGCTGAGGGGGGGATATGAATGAGGTGTTTAAAATCATGAGAGGTCTAGAATGGGTAAATGTTAGGGATGTGCAGACCAAAAGTTTAAGTTCATAAGTCCATGAGTCGAAAGGGGGTCCCATTTGCGGTCAATATGGACATATGGAGAATTCCATAAGTTGAGTCTATGTCCATATGTGCAAATAAAAATTTAAACCCCTCACCCGCCTTAATCCCGCCCCCCCCCCCCCCCCCAAGACTTACCAAAACTCCCTGGTGGTCCAGCGGGGTCAGGACGCCATTCCTGAACTCCTTTGCAAGGAGCACGTGACGTCGGCGTCACGTCGGAGTGATGCGGCGTCACGTGATTCCCCTCGGGTTCGCTCCAGGACCCCTCGTTGGGCCCAAAAGGCACTTTTGGCCAGCTTGGGGGGGGTCAGGAGGCCCCTCCAAGCTGGCCAAAAGTGCCGTTTGGGTACAACGAGGAGTCCGGGAGCGGAACCGCGATGGACCACGTGACGTCGGCGTCACGTCGGAGTGACGCGGACGTCACGTGATTCCCCACGCGTCCGCTCCCGGACCCTCACGGAACTTTTGGCCAGCTTGGGGAGTTTTGGTAAGTCTTGGGGGGGGGGGATTAAGGAGGGTGAGGGGTTTAAATTTTTATTTAGATCAACAATCGCGATTTCCAACGTATTCAACATAGCTATGTTGAATTCAACATAGCTATGTTGAATAAGTTGGAAATCCGATCGTTTACGCCTCATCATTTTTTTAAGTTAAAAAAAAAAAAGTTGCGTTTTCCATTTAAGTTCAAAACGAATGCACACCCCTAGTAAATGTGAATCAGTTATTTACTCTGTCACATAATAGAAGGACTAGGGGGTACTCCAGGAAGTTAGCATATGGCACATTTAAAACTAATCAGAGAAAGTTCTTTTTCACTCAAAGCACAATTAAACTCTGGAATCTGTTAAGAACATAAGAACATAAGAAATTGCCATGCTGGGTCAGACCAAGGGTCCATCAAGCCCAGCATCCTATTTCCAACAGAGGCCAAACCAGGCCACAAGAACCTGGCAATTACCCAAACACTAAGAAGATTCCATGCTACTGTTGCAATTAATAGCAGTGGCTATTCCCTAACGGGCCAATCCAGTACCGAGCGGTAGGAAGAGCTGCGTTAGTGCCTACGGCACCCGTGGTTACCGCCCGCACAGTGCAGCTCACCTACCGCTCGATCCTGAACCCTAATTATATGTAAATGTAAACCGCGTCCGAAAAGCCTTAGGCCCACACAACCCAGGATACTGGATAGAGCGCCTATACAGTATCCTGGGTGTGCGGGCCTAAGGCTTCACACCACGCTGGTATCTGTCATTTCAAATGTCATTTGAAATGACAGATACCAGGAAGCAACGGCGAAATGACTTTTCAGTGTCCCCCCTCCTCTCGGAGCAGGGCGCGAAAAACAGCCTTGCTCTGGGAGGAGGGGGGACACTAGCAACGGTGAAGCAACGGCAAAGACAGCGGCAAAGCAACGGCGAGCGACTTTTCGTTTTTTTTTTTTGCTTCGCCGCTGTCAGTGTCCCCCCTCCTCTCGGAGCAGGGCACGAAAAGCAGCCTTGCTCCGGGAGGAGGGGGGGGCACTGACAGCGGGGAAGCAACGACGAAGACAAAGATGGCCGCCTGCACGGGGGGAAGCGTACAATTGGCCGCTGAAGACGTGACGTGACGTGACGTGACGTGACGTGACGTGACGTGACATTGTCGCTTTTGAAAAAAAAAAAAAAAAAAATTGCTTTTGGTTTTTTTTTGCTTCGCCGTTGCTTCCCCACTGTCAGTGCCCCCCCTCCTCCCGGAGCAAGGCTGCTTTTCACGCCCTGCTCCGAGAGGAGGGGGGACACTGACAGCGGCGAAGAAAAAAAAAAAAACGAAAAGTCGCTCGCCGTTGCTTCACCGCTGTCTTCGCCGTTGCTTCACCGTTGCTAGTGTCCCCCCTCCTCCCGGAGCAAGGCTGCTTTTCGCACCCTGCTCCGAGAGGAGGGGGGACACTGAAAAGTCGTTTCGCCGTTGCTTCTGCGCTGTCTTCGCCGTTGCTTCACCGTTGCTAGTGTCCCCCCTCCTCCCGGAGCAAGGCTGCTTTTCGCGCCCTGCTCCGAGAGGAGGGGGGACACTGACAGCGGCGAAGCAAAAAAAACCCGAAAAGTCGCTTTGCCGTTGCAGTCTCCGTGGCAGCCCCAGTCCGGACATCGGAGGGGGGCTGCAACGTTTTTTTCGCTTTTTTTTTTGGCTTCGGGAGCAGGGGAGAGGACTGGGGCTGCCACGGAGACCGGCACCCATGATCGCGGCCGGGGCAGGTGAGCGGGGGCTGGGGGAAAGCTTGCCATCTACCCTTACCCATGCCTCTACCGCCTGGGTCAGGGTAGGCGGTAAGTTTGCAGGTTAAACGCGCGACAAAACAGCAGGGAAAACTAGCGATAGTCGGGGCGCGGGTTACGGGATGCTAGGGAATAGCTAATTGGCTCGTTTGCATGCAATATCGAGCTAATTCTCCCCCCTCTTACTACATCTAATTCTCCCCCCTCTTACTACATCTAATGTAGAACTACATCTCCTCTTAACCCCCTTCCCTTACCTCAGCCCCAATTTACTAGAATCCCGTCGCTACATCTCCTCCTAACCCTTTTCCCTTACCTCAGCCCCAATTTACTAGAATCCCTTTGCTCCCTAGTTCTGTTTAACTTACCTCAACTAATATACCCCTAAAGTATAGTTCTGTGTTTTTAATAGATTCTACTTGTATTATATTTAAATATTTATATACATACTTTCGTTTAATATATAACATGTTGAATATATAACCTGTTAAATGTATAATCTGTTAAATGTATAACGCTCCGGCGTAAGTTCCTGTTCATTGTACACCGACGTGATATCTTTGATGAGCGGCGGTATATAAAAAATTATAAATAAAATTATAAATAAAATAAAAATAATTCGCTCGTTTGCATGCAATATGCATGCCACGGGCGGAAGGGGTTGCCCGGGGAATTTAGGACGCGGTAGGAGTAGGTTAAAGGGGATTCGGGATCGCAGGAAGGGCTAACGCGGCCGAAAACGGAGTAAAAAGCGGCTTAGGAGCAGGGTAAACGCGGCCGCACTTTACAGGATTGGCCTGTAAGTAAACTAGATTAATAGCCATTAATGGACTTCTCCTCCAAGAACTTATCCAAACCTTTTTTGAACCCAGCTACACTAAATACACTAACCACATCCTCTGGCAACAAATTCCAGAGCTTTATTGTGCAGTGAGTGAAAAACAAATTATCAGATTAGTCTTAAATGTGCTACTTGCTAACTTCATAGAATGCCCCCTAGTCCTTCTATTATTCGAAAGTGTAAATAACTGATTCATATCTACTTACTCAAGACCTCTCATGATCTTAAAGACCTCTATCATATCCCCCCTCAGCCATCTCTTCTCCAAGCTGAACAGCCCTTGCCAGGGGATGCGGTTAGTACAGTTAGTGTAGCTGGGTTTAAAAAATGATTGGATAAGTTCTTGGAGGAAAAGTCCATTACCTGCTATTAATTAAGATGACTTAGAAAATAGTCACTGCTATTACTGGCATCAGTAGCATGGATTTACGCGCATAGGGCTTTGAAAATCTAGCCCATTGTGAGCAAAGGCTCACCACTGTTGCCTTCTCAGTGGTTAAGACAGGGGTAGAACTGTATCCCCTTTCTTTTTATTTTATTTTCTTTGCTTCTTAAAAAATAGAACTAATGAGAAAACTGCAAATTGCTAGAAACTGGCTTAGTTGCATGCAAGCAACTTACAAGAAAAACCCAGCACCCCCCTGCCTTTGTTTCCTTACTTGGCAACAATAATGTATAAGAACAAATTAGAAACCACAATCTGCTTAGAGTAGCGCATGCAGTACAGACAGGGGAGGGAGCATGTGAACAACGGACGGTCAGAGAGAGGAATGTTGCTTCTTTAGGAGTTGGAAGGAGGCAAGCAGAGATAAGACTGTACCCCTCCCCACACCTGGCTTTAGCAAGGACTTTTGCATAGAAAACCGTAACTTAGAAACTGTACGTAGACAAAGGCATCATGAACAGTATCTTATCGGGCAAGGGAATCTGCACAATCACAAGGGAAAAGGGAGAGGAAAAAGGGGGCTTGCATAAGCAAGAAAAAGTGTATAAAATGTAGAGATGTACATTTGTTTTTTCCGAATTGGAAAATTTCAACGAAATTGTCCAATTCGGCATGTTTCGGGGACCCCGAAAAATGATTGGGATTTTTCCATTTTTTCATAAAAATTCATTTTTTGGATTAGTGCGCGCTAACAGGAGTTAGTGTGTTAGCGTGCACTAATGGGAGTTAGCGCGCACTAACTCAAAAAATGATTTTTCGCGAAAAAAAAACCTGAACCGCAAAAAAATGACATTTTCAGCAGCAGCCGAAAAACGAAGAATGAAACGAACACAAAAAATGATCACATCTACCATATAAATGGGCTTGAACCAATGTGCCGCAAATGCGCAGTAGAGAGCAGCTCTACTGCGCATGCGTGAGAGTACGTTGGTCAGAGGGGAGCCCAGCGGACATCTGTCTTGGAAGCGGCAAGGAGGAGCAGAGGTGGCAGCACAGAAGGTCTCCAGCGGGTCTCTCTCTCTCGTGTGGAGAGAAGCAGCGGCGGCTGCACAGACACAGAAATGGGAGGTCGCCGGGAGTCTCTCTCTCGTGCGCGCCTCATCACCGAACATCAGGCGGGCCAGCAACGAGCCCGGTGGAGAGGCGCACACGAGAGAGAGACCCCCGGAGACCTCCCATGGAGCAGCGACGGTGGTATCTAAGTGTCAGGCAGGCCAGAGAGAAGAAGATGGAGTGGAGGAGGGCTGAGGGAGAGGGACGGGGAGAAGGGAAGGAAGAGGATGTAAGTGGGGAGGGTCAAGTTGTGGAATACAGAAAAAGGGAGTGGAGGAGGGCTGAGGGAGAGGGAAAGGGTTGAGGAGGTGGGAGGGGAAGGAAAGGGAAGATGAGAAGGGATGGAAGGAGGAGGATGTAAGTGGGAAGGGTAAAGTTGAGTAGAGAAAAAGAGGGCGTGGAGGAGGGCTGAAGGAGAGGAGAGAAGGGGAAGGAAAGGGAAGGTGAGAGGGGAAGGAAAAGGGAAGAGGATATGACTGAACAAGTGGGAAGGGTAAGAAGTTCTGGAGAAGAGAAAAAAGAGTGGAGGAGGATTGTGAGAGGGGATGGAAGGAAAAGGGAAGTTGTGGAGAACACAGCGGCTCTAACTGTGCCGGTCTGACCGATGGAATCTCGCCCTTTTTAATGGGCTTAACGGCTAGTTTCTATTAAAATGTACTGCTTGAGCCTGCAAGGGGGTATGCCTACTTCTGTATGACACCCGTACTTGAAAGTCCGTGAATAAAAAATAAACTTATACTGTTTCACTAAACTTGTGTTCACTCTCCATCCTTCGAAGAAGAATTTGTTTGCTTGTTTCTTTCACCTTCAGAAACACCTTCAGTTCAATGTCTGAATTTATAAATATTTCAGAACAATTTTAAAAGCAGCCAGAAGTTTCTTTAAAACTCCTTAGATGTTTATTAATACAGAACAATGTTTCCATGAATCTAGATTTTTTTATCTGGTCTCCAGAACTACTTATAAAAATAACCTTTTAAATAAACCTTTTAAATAAACTTTTAGATGAATTATATTTTAAATATGTCTTCTCATGACCACACCTATCAAAATTCTGAATTTTCAAAGTTTAATAGGTCCTCTGACCCCCCTCCTACAATGGGTATTAAAAAGAATGTGTAGCCATTTAAAAATTTTATGGGAGCCTCCTTAGTTGCTGCATATAAAAATTGCTAAGTTTTTAAACTTAAAAATGTCCCCAAAACTATTATTTTTACTTAAAAAGAGCTTCAAGGTATTTTACTAGCTAGCCACTGATGTCAGGGCACTGAGTGCAATTTTTCTTTAATTAATTAATTAATGTATGAAATGGCAGCTCTACAGGCTGCCACTGCCATTCATGGGAAATGCATGAAGGCATGGATACATTTTTATTTAGTTTTTTATTTAAATTTATATCAGCGGGACTCTGGCCTACCCGGGAGACCCAGAGCAGCAGCAGCGCTGGCATCCGCCACCCTGTGCACATGGTGCTTTTATTTTTTCCCCTTGTTTCTATGCTGGCAGAAGTCCCTACTCTACCACGGCACCCCCAAACAAATGCTGACATGCCCCAGTGCATTGGGGCATGCATCAGGACATGCATCGGGAGCCTTGGAGCATCCATGGCACTAAAAACAGCACTTGCTCTGAGTTCTAATGCCTCCCTGCTCACACAAGGCATACGCTGCTCTCAAAAAAAAAAAAAATCAACTCAGCGCTCATGATGCCAACAGGCTCGCTGCTCTCATGCTCTCGCAGCCCTCTCCCTTCTTTCAAATGTGGTACCCGCCACCGAAATACATAATTTTTAAATTATATCCATACTCCTTCTCCAATGGGCTCCCTCTTCTTAAAAAAAATTGGAACCACACTGGCTCAGCATAGGCCAACCCCAGCCCAGGAAACAGGTATTTATTTTATTATATATATTTTTTCACCTATCTACATTAACATCATCAGTATCATCTCTTCCCCATCTCCTCACTGGAGGCTAAGATGCTATGGATTAGAACATTCAAATCCTCTTTGTTTTTTTTTTATATCTTCTGATTCAAGTAATCCGAGATGATTCTTCCTTAGAATCAGATTTTGAAAATACTGCCTCCATTGCCTCAGAAGCAGTAATCATAGTAGAGCATGCTGCTGGTTTTGAGTATTTCAGTTCTGCTGCCCCTGTCCTTGCCCCTGTACTTGTCCCAGGCCTCATCAAGGAAAAAAGGCATTATCACCTCCTTTTTCTTACTGGCTATTCTTCTATCTATGCAGTCCAGCATTCTTCTGGCTTTAGCTATCACCTTGTCACATTGCTTTGCTGCCGTCAGATCACTAGACACTATTATCCCAAGGTTTCCCTCCCAGTTCATGCACATTAGTCTTTCACCCCATTTCATACAACTTTTATTACATATTAGCTTTTACCTTTAGCTTTTAAGCTGTACATCACATCAATTTACAACTGTAAGAGATTGTAATCTATTAATGTTGCACCCCTACTAGATGATACCTAGTCCCTGTAGAAAAACAACTAGCTAGAGGGAATACCATTTTACAGGTCCTCCTGTATGAGGTAGCTGAGTGGGTGGACCCTGGATATAACTAGGGACTAGGGCTAGATTCAGGAGGGGTCAAGAGGAGAGTTTAATGAAAGTAGAAGCCCTAGTTGTGTAGGTTCCTTTCCTTTTGGTGGGGCCTACAGCTTCACCCCAGATCATTTGGGAAAACATCTGCCTATGCACTCCCTGCCAGGTTAGATATCAATAGAAAGAAATAAAGGGAGCCAATAGGATTTAGAATGTGTTAAGGACTATTTTGTCTGGGTTACAACCTGGAGCTCTGAGTAAAGATTACCTACCCTGGATCCATAGGCCAGATCACTAAGCTATGTTAGTACTCTTCAGGGTTTAATGAAGGGCTGGAGGGCAGTGGCCTCAAAAGATATTGAAACAGTCAGGAAGATACCCTATTTAAGTTGAGGGGAGATTGATTTCCCCTTCTCTCATTTGGAGTCATTTGGATTTCCCCTTCTCTCATTTGGAGCCTGGAGTTCAGGACTTACACAGAGAAAGAGAAAGGATACTCATTTATACAGTTATTTTCACTCATCTGGACATTGATTATATTTTAACAAAATAATTAAACTTTAGTTCTCATCCTGATCTGCATAAGAGATTTACACTAACAGACTGCACATAAGAAAAGAAGTCACCTCACTACCTGGGCCATAAGCACCTGCTTTCCCCTATAGAAAGAACTCATCCCTGGTATAATACAAATAGAAGGGACTATGGCAAAAGAAAATAGCCCTGAGAAACATAAATTATTTTGTGTGCCCTTAGAAGAGATGCCCCTCAGAAGAAAAGGGTTACATTAAGAAAACAAATGACCATAACTTATTTCTCCTAACAGCCAGGCTGTTACCTCACACAGACATTGGTTGGTTACTATTTTTGCCAGTCTCGCTGCAACACTTTTCAATGGGCCATAGACATGAATGGGAAACAAATGAATGACACAAATTTTTGTTTAAATTTGTGATCACTCTCTATTCATTTCAGGGATCCATGTATAAAACAAAAATAATCTCATTCATTGCACTTTTCCCTTTTGTTTCAAATGAATGCAAAATAATAGTAAGTGTAGTTACCTGCATTACCCTGAGCCACTTTAGCTTGTATAGTCAATCTGAAATATCATCTCTTTTTAACCATAAGATTTAATCTGTAATGTCATATTTCTGAAGAAGATAACCTGAGGGAACCTGTAGGTTATGTTTCCTCCCAGGCCTCAGCTATGCTAGATGCCTTGACTATATCCTCCAAAACAAATTCAAAAGGTTAATTGTGCATTACATGACTAAATATTTTTTCCAGTTTGTTTTATATCTGCTAGCCATTTGTTTGATGGAGTATCCCTTAGTTCTTGTACTACGTGAAAGAGTAAATGATTATGTATCTGTTTGTCTCCACTCATGATTTTAGAAACCTGCCATTTTGTCTCTTGGTTGTCTCTTCTTCAAGCTGAAGAACTCTAACCTGTTTTGCTGTTCTTCATATGAGAGACATTCCATCCCCTATATAATTTTGTTGCCCTTCTCAGTTGGAGCATGCTGTTACAACTTATTGTTTTACTGTAAATATAGATACGTTGAAATGATGGGATTTTGTGAACTATTCAGAAAAATAGCTCAACTGGAGACTGTGAGGTAAATGCTGCATGTGGATATGTATAGAGGTTATCTAACTCTATCTTGAGGGTTAGAATCCCCAGAAGTCAGGGTACGAGGAAAGGAGTTGGGTGTTCATTTGCATCTATTTACAATTAGGCAGATGCATATAGAGAGTAACAAATATCCCACACTGTAGGATAGATATTCTATAAGTATTTCTAATGTGGTTGGTTTGATTCCTAACTTAGAGAAAATATGACACTATTCCAGAGGTTTGAACTGAGGTCTGAAATTTTAAGATTCACTGAAATGAAACACATTTGAGGTAGTACAAGAGTTTCTCTCTAAGCAGACTACCTTCAGCATGCAATGCAGACTGAAAGATTATCTTTGATTTCTAAATTACAGAGCACTATCATATCTAAAAAGAGGAAGAAAGATGCAAGAAAGAATGTTGCAATTGATGAGAAGGAAGACATTGCACAAAGGATGACTAACTTAACCAAATTTCTCTTAGAAGAACTAAATTATGTTATCTGCTTACACAGTAAGGATGTGCAGGCAAAATATTTTTTATTCGGTTTGTTTCATTTGTTTTCATCCCTTTTTTGGCTGAATTTCATTACAGAGGGATGGTTTGGTTTTATTTGTATTTTTTGTTTTGGCAAATAGCACCTGTTTGTAAATAGTGCATGCTATTTGACAAAATGAAAAATCCAAAGATTTCTTAGGTTTTGATAGGCATTTTCAATTCATTTAGGGGTAGATTTTAAAAGAATGCGCGCGCATCCATGTGCAGACGCTACCCGGCGCGCACACATGGATGCCTGATTTTATATAACATGCTCGCGCAGGTGCGCTCATGTTATAAAATCGGAGGTCGGCGTGCACAAAGGGGTGCACATTTGTGCAAACTGCGCTTGCCGATGCCCGCGGTCTTCTGCAGTTCCCTCCCAGTCCGTTTCAATCTAGGAGCAGCCTGGGAGGGAAGTTCCCTATCCCCTAATCTAACCTTCCTACCCCTTCCCCTAACCTTCCTGCCCCCTAGCCCTATCATAAACCCCCCCCAAAATGGTTATCCTACCTTTTGTGCTTGCCTCGGGGCAGGCGCAGGTTGCGCACACCGGCACTCTGCCGGCAAGCGATCCCCTGGCACAACGGCAAATGGCTGCTGTGCTGGGGGAGTGTTGCCCCGCCCCGCCCCTGGACCACCTTGCCCCTCCCCCTCCACACCCCTTTCTTGAAGCCCCAGGACGTGCGTAAGTCTCAGGGCTTTACGCACGTGGCCGGGCCTTTGAAAATAGGCCCGGCACGCATAAGGTTACCATCTGGCCCTTAGAATTTAACAAACAAAATAAAAAAGGCCTCATTCAGTTCAGAATGTACATTCATTTTAAACAAGGACATCCCTCCTATTATACATTGAGTTTATCTTATGTTTTTATTTTGAGATATTTGTATTACAGTTTTGTCTTGCAATCTATGACAGGGGTGCTCAAATCAGTTCTCGAGGCCCCCTCAAGCATGTTGGGTTTTCAGGAAATCTCTAATGAATATGCATAAGATGTACTTATATGCACTTTCTCCAGTTTATGCAAATATTTCTCATGTGCATTCATTAAGGATATCCTGAAAACCCAACTGGGTGGGGGGAGGGAGCTCGTGGACTGATATGAGCACCCCGATCTATGAACAAGTTAAGCAAACCTGGTGATGAATTTGGTTTTGTAAGACGTGGAGTATTTTTAAATGGCTTCATGACGTTAACAGCACACTTTATACTCATTTAGAATTTACAACATTTACAGAATGAAGTAAGGGATATGAACAGCATGTATCAATGGAAATTATGGACTTGCAGGACTTATAGACTGCATCCCTTGCAACTCTCTTCAATTAGTCTTTGGAAGCAGGGGAGGTTCTATGAGACTGGAGAATAGATGTAATCTCACACTACGAAAGTGGGAATAATGAGGAGGAAGGCAACTACAAAGCTGGTACTAGGTAAAATTATGGAAATACTACAAATGAAAACATGGTACAGCACCTTGAAACTAGTAGATTACATGGTTTCTTAACTTGATTAAGTTCTTTAATAAGGTGGCAAAAGTGATGGATCACTGGACTTCAATGAGGCTTTTGACCATTCGTTCCCAAACCAGTCATATTGACCCCCAGTTGGATTTTCAGGATTTCTACAATGAATATGCATGAGATATATTTAAATATACAGCTGTGTGCAAAAGTTTAGGTACCTGTAGTCAAATTGTATGACTCAACCTGTAAGATGGTAACTTTCAAACCATCACGCAGACACACAACCATTCTACATGAGACCATTTTATAATTTGTATGCGTATATCCATGCATGTTATAAAGCAGCCTGGCTGTGCACACATGTGTGCCTAGTTTTAAGTGGGTGCAAATGAGCATGCAAATCCTGCTTCTACAATGTAAGTCGGAGGATTTTAAAAGGGGCATGCACCCACGCTATTGCCAGTTTCACCAAATCTTCCATCAGTTCACCCAGTTAAGAGCTAAGTCCTCCAAACCTAGTTTAATAGCCTTGATTTCCCCAGTTAGCCCAGACCCTTAAAACCACTCAGATATGGCTAGTTTTCTTTTTTTTTAAACTTACCCCTCCTCCATAGCAGAAGTAAACTTATGTGGAACTAGACTTGGGTGCATGCCAAGCTGGGTAAGTATTTGTGCGCACATCTCTCTGCCCCCCCTGTAACAACCATGCCCTGCCCAGACTCTGCCCAGACCATGCCTTTTTGGAATCGGAGCAAGATGTGCATGTAGTAGGAGATGCATGCATATCTAGATGGCTTTTAAAATATGGTGTGTGTGCACGAGCCCAATTTGTGCACGCAACCCCTAATTGATGCATGTACCAGGCTTTTAAAATTCACATTTTAGCAGGGCCGGTGCAAGGGGATTGGGCGCCCTAGGCACCTTCAGCCTTGCGCCGCCCCATCCACAGACCCTACTCCTCCTCCCCCCCCCCCAAAAGAAAACTTACAAAATACCTGGTGGTCCAGGTGGGGGCCCGGGAGTGATCTGCCGCTCCCGGGGCCTCTGCTGCCACTAACCAAAATGGTGCCGGTGGCCTTTAGCCCCTACCATGTGACAGGGGCACAGGCCTAGTTCGCCTAGTGGTTCCTCCGGTCCTGCCTTTTAGTGAACAGTACCCTACACATCCTTTGCCCAGTACAAAGTTAAACATGATATCTTTCAGTAATTTTATTGTAAAATTACTATTCATTTGCCAAATTTAACAGATTGAATATGGTATTTGCAAACGTTTGGGCACCCTTTTGGTGGATTCATTCCCACTTTTTCAAACAAGATTTTAATGTAGCTCCAAAAGTTGATTGACTCATTAGATCTTCAATTAATAAGGTGAAGATAATTCCACAGTTTTAAAATATATTGACACTTCTAAACTCTAAGATTGTGATTGTTGTTCTGTCTACATGTAAAAACCATAGGCTTCTCAAAGCAGCTGTCTGAACATTTGAAAATGAAGATAATTCACTCTTACAAAGCAAGGGAAGCTATACAAAATGTATAGACTCTTCCAGTTAGCAATTTCAACCTTCAGAAATATTGTTAAGAAATGGAAGTTACATGGAACTATTGATGTTAATGTGAAATATCTGAAAAACCAAGAAAAATATGTAATAGAATTGCTTGAAAACTGGTCAGATCTGTAAAACAGAATCCACAGCTGCAAATGACTTGCTGTAAATTTTAATTGACACTAGAGATGTGATTTGGCCGAACCTTTTGGTTCGGCCTTTGTTATTGGCCCGCCGTGGGAAATTTTGTTTTCCCGTGGTTCAAGCCGATTTTATTTTGGCTGCCCCCGAAACAAAAACCGAAACAGCCCTAACCCTTCAAATTTAATTAATTACCATCCCCCTCCAACCCTCCCAACCCCCCCAAACTTGCCAAAAGTCCCTGGTGGTCCAGCAGGATTCCCAGGAGCGATCAAAAAGAAGCTGATGGCCCTTTGCCCTTACCATGTGACAGGGGCTATCGGTGCCATTGGATTTGGGTTTTTTTTTTTAATGTGCCCTTTCTCCCCCCCAAAAAAATGATAAGAAAACCACATGAAATTTCATGGGTTTTCTTATTGTTTCGTCAGCCCCCCCTGAACCGCAACAAAATAGGAAATATCGTCTCTATTTCCTATTTTGTTGCAAACAAATGCACATCCGTAATTGACACTGATGTAGGTATCAACAGCCCCACAGTAAAGTGTTGCTTACTCAACAATGATCTGCAAGGGAGAGTTGTCAGAAGGAAACCTTTTCTATGACATCATCACAAAAATCATCCTCTAAAGTATACAAATTAAAACCTTGATAAGTCTTAAAACGTTTGCATCAAAGTGTTTTGGATTAATGAAATGAAAATTGCAGTGTTCTGCTATACCCAATCAAAATACTTTTGTAACTTCCATTTCTTAATGTTTCTTTCAATTGAAATTGCTAGGTGGAAATATTTAGATATTTCTATAGCCTTTCCTTGCTTTTTAGGATGGGTGCAGGGGGGCTGGGGAGACCATAAAACAATCCTAAAAAACTGGAAAATCTTTAGTTTACATGTGCAATTTGTTTTAAATTAATGCACATCTCTAGTGCAGATGCCCAGAACAAATCAGAACAGTTACCTGCTATAAGGATTGGTCCAGGGATTGTATTCCTAGTATCATTGAGAGAGCTTTAAAGTTTTCATCCAGTGAAGGATATTACATTTCCTTCCTAATGTGAAAGTGTATTTATATTGGTTTAAATGTATATTTTGCTAAAAATTAAAAAATAGAAAAAAAAATGCAAAATCTTAAAAAAAAAGCCTGTCCAATACGTCTTTTGTTGGGTCTACATACATTGAACTGGTTATTAACTGTGTAAACAGAAACATTTTACAATTAGCACAACAGGATCAGACAGTGTGTTTTGTGTTTTTCCCCTCTTTTGTGCCTTGCAGGTGAAACTATTCAAGCAGCAATGAATTGGAGGTAATCTATTGGATGTCTTGCTTCTCTCATTCCAAACAATAATGAACCATGAAAGGAGTCTTAGGGGGTGTGGAGAATTAGTAAATAATGATTTACATTTCATTCCTATAGTGAATAGCAGGTGCAATTAAGTGTGTCATGCACAACATGGCTAGTGTTTTCTCTAATCAAAATATTACATATACATATATTTTCATTTAGAGGTATATGGGTTTAGGAGTACTGTATTTTTCCTAAGGAATTGGATGGGGGAGTAGGAAAAATTTGGTATGTGTTGTATTATTCCTTTTAAGTATTTCCAGATGCCTGGTAGTCATGTACATGGAGAATATTTTTGGTCTGGTTCATTTATTTGCTTTATTTGACTCAGTAATTTGTTTAATTTGTTTCAAAGCCAAAGAAATTATTCAGTTTTTTTTTATTTCATTTGGTAATTTGTTTCCCATTAGATTGCACAGGAGGTGGACCCTTGGGCTGAGGTGGAGTTGATGCTATCCTTAGGGGAGGCCCTACGGGTCCCAACCATCAGTAGGCAGAGCTGGCTGACTGATGGAGGCCGGCTGGAGTTTCGCCAATACCAGCTCTTGTTCACTGCGGGTTGAGCCCTTGGGTGCCAGGACCAGCTGGAGTTAGGGCCTCAGTCCAAGGTCTTCTGGGAGATGATAAGGAAGTCAGCCAGGGACCAGCAACAGTGGAAGTGGAGAGTCTGTACTGGACGAGGCGGAGTCCCGGAGACCCGGGACTCCAAAAGGAACAAGAGTCAGACAGTCCAGGGTTGAGACTGTAGAGGTGTCGTAGAACAGGCTGAAGTCAGGGCAGGCGGCAAGCAAGGAGCGGTGGCAAGGCAAGGCAGAAGTCAGGTCCAGGAGATGATCAGTAGCATAGTCAGGCACAGCAGAGGTCAGGACTAGGAGATGATCAGCAGCGTGGTCAGGCAAAGCAGAGGTCAGGACTAGGAGATGATCAATAGCGTGGTCAGGCAAAGCAGCGGTTGGGTCCAGTAGAAGATCAATGGCATGGTCAGGCAAAGCAGAGGTCAGGTCCAGGAGAAGATCAATGGTGTGGTCAGGCAAAGCAGCGGTCGGGTCCAGGAGAACATCAATGATGTGGTCAGGCAAAGCAGAGGTTGGGTTCAGGAGAAGATCAGTCCATAAATCTAGTTGAGGAAGACCAAGCACAGGAACCATAAGAACATAAGAACATGCCATACTGGGTCAGACCAAGGGTCCATCAAGCCCAGCATCCTGTTTCCAACAGTGGCCAATCCAGGCCATAAGAATCTGGCAAGTACCCAAAAACTAAGTCTATTCCATGTTACTGTTGCTAATGGCAGTGGCTATTTTCAAAGTGAACTTAATAGCAGGTAATGGACTTTTCCTCCAAGAACTTATCCAATCCTTTTTTAAACACAGCTATATTAACTGCACTAACCACATCCTCTGGCAACAAATTCCAGAGTTTAATTGTGCGTTGAGTAAAAAAGAACTTTCTCCGATTAGTTTTAAATGTGCCCCATGCTAACTTCATGGAATGCCCCCTAGTCTTTCTATTATCTGAAAGAGTAAATAACCATTTCACATCTACCTGTTCTAGAGCTCTCATGATTTTAAACACCTCTATCATATCCCCCCTCAGCTGTCTCTTCTCCAAGCTGAAAAGTCCTAACCTCTTTAGTCTTTCCTCATAGGGGAGTTGTTCCATTCCCCTTATCATTTTGGTAGCCCTTCTCTGTACCTTCTCCATTGCAATTATATATTTTTTGAGATAGAACCAGGAGAAGACGAAACCAGGATCTTTTTTGAGATAGAACCAGGAGAAGACGAAACCAGGATCAGGAACACGGAAGGAACCAGAACCAGGAACACGAGGAAATCACCAGAGGAGGCAACGAAGTACACGTCCAGCGTAGAGACCTGTTGCAAAGGCAACTAACAGGAGCTGGGCCCGGCCTTATATACTGGAGCCCAGTGATGTCATCATCTTGGCCGCGGGTTGGATTCCCACCATGGCCCCTTTAAAAGGAACAGAGAAGCGCAGCGAGAGATGGCAGTGTCTCTCTGCGGACCACACTGAGAGACCCGCTGTGGAGCACAGGTGTCTGCCATGGAGACGGGAGCGCCGGGGACTGCTTGAGGTTGGAGGCGGCGGCCCACAGCCGCAAGGGAAGTGGAGCCCGATGCTGGAATAGGCAGAAGAGGGTAAGAGGGTATGGCCGCAGGCCTGCCGCAGCCAGCACTCACAACACATTAAAGTCAAGGAGGGAGGCAATGCATAGTATGTTGGGTTAAAAAAATAAAGGTTTTCCTATTTAAGTTTAGTGGAACCTGCAGGCAGATATTAATAGCAGAGGGAAGAGCGATCCAAAACACATAGAGTGGCAGGAATAGCCCAAGGTACCATAATAGGGCAAAGTAGCCCAAACAGAAGTATCAACAACCTAAGGTACTGTGAGAAGATGAAAGCAGCACAAATAGTACCAAGAACACTCCTAGGCTTCAAAAGAAGACAAAGGGAAACAAAAACAGTGGCATGAAGACCCTCAATGTACCAAAAAATGAGCAAAACAGCACCGATAGTAGCATGTACACCGAATGTCATGCCCAAACGGAGGCATGAAAACTGACGACTCTGTGAGAGGGACAAAACAGTACCAGCAGTGGATGGTAATCCAGAGCAATCATTTTCCCAGAGGATTATGCAGGCAAGAACACCGCAAAGGCATTGTGAGAGGGTCAAAGCATGGACAGTGAGTGGAAGCCAGAGAAAATGCAGGAGGGGGGGTCCATAGCAGCTCTGATGTAGATTGATTCCCTATGATTTAGAATGGGGGAAAGTTCTGGGGTTTGGCTGAAAGGTACAGAGAATGCTGAATTGAAGGAAGTGCTGATGTCAGGCTAATGGGGCAGAGAGTGATAGGGGAAAGAGAGTGCTAGAGTTGGACTGGGGAGACAGTATGGATGTCAGGCTGAAAGGGAAGAGACTGCTGGGATCAAGAGGTGCTGGGATTGGGTAGAGAGTTAGAGAATGGGGAAAAAGTGCTTGGGAAGAAACAGTTACTTGATCAATGGGTGAAAGAGCTACAGAGGGGATTCTGACTGGCTACCTTTCGCTGTGCTTTTTCTTGTGCTTGGGGTGGGGAACAGGGCTCCTGTTCACACAGAGTATGCCAATTGTAGGAATACTTGCAGAGGATGGAGAAGGTTGTCTGTAGAGGTCTGAGAGTTGGTTGTTCATCTTAAAATTAAAAAAAAAATCTAACTATACAATATTCAGCAACTTTGCCCAAATCTAGGGATGTGTGAACTAAATCAGAACAATTTTCCACATTCCCAAGAACATCTTTTGTGTTCATGACTGACCTGCTTTGCTGGGAGGAGGTGGGGGTGGGGAAGAGAGAGCTAACTGGGGTTAGGCTGGGGGAAGAAAGCTGTGGTCAGGTTGGAAGAGTGCTGGAGATAAAAGAGTGCTGGGGCTGGGTTGGAAGGGATAGTACCGAGGTCAGATAAGAGGAGTAGAGATTTCTGAGGTCATAAGAGTGCTGGGATCATGCTGGAGGGGGTAGGGAGTTTTGGGATCAAAAGAGTGCTGGGGCTATGTTGGGGAGAGGTCAGAGAATGGGAGAAGTGTGTGTGTGTGTGTGTGTGTGTGAGGGTGGGGGTGGACAAGGGATTCCATTTGTCTTGGCCCCAGAAAATTTGGATATTTAGCATGATCAACATGAGAGAAAACTTTGCTCAGGGTTTTCCTCTTCTTCTGTACTCCTGAAGGACTTCAATGTTGTACTTGTAATCTTGCTTGCTCAGCACATACATGACCATAAGACTGGAAGATATGAGATGCCATGCTGGCTACATCAAGGTCCATCAAGCCTAGCATCATCTCTCTGATAATGGTCAATCTTGGTCATGAATACCCAAAATGTTGATCTATTTATTGTTGGAGTCAAGAAAATGCTGGGGTTTGGCTTGGGTGAGAGGGTTAATGTTGGGCTGGAGGGACTAGAGAGTACTGGGGGTGGAGAGAGTGCTGGGGTTCAGCTTAAGGGGGCAGAGGGTGATGGGGTTAGACTTGGATGAAGAGTGCTGGACTGGAACTGGAAGGGGCAGAGAGAGCAGAAGAGAATCCTGATGTTGAGCTAGGGTCAGAGAGTAGGGGAAGAATGCTGGGGAAGACCTGTTCCTTGCTAATTACAAACTTTTTCAAGTAATCTATACTACACTTCAGTAGTCACACAGAGTAGAGACATCCATGAAGAAACACACCACAACAACTATTTTTCTGCACCTCTCTATCAATTTCTTCAGAAATAAGTTGCCACATTTCTCCTCCAACTTCCAGGGTTCTTTACTGGCAGGTACAGAAAATGTGCAGTTAAATGGATCCCCTCAAAGTCCTTGTCTTCCACTTCTTTTTTCATATTTGCACCACTGTCTGTAATAAAACATATTGTTCCTGATGTTGACTAAGGTGTGGCTAATATCCATCAACTGGGTGGGCAACACAGCCCACCTATATTCTGCTTATCCACCCCCACTGGAGCTGCTGATTGCCTCAGCCAGCTGTCACCAGAATATTATCGGAGAAAGTTAGGCATGTGTAGCCTTTTGACTAGGCCAAATGTCACTGGGGAAAAGGATGCTATCCCTTTCCACCTTGGTCAGCTGAACCTGCAAGCAAGCAAGGCATTGAGTGTACAGGGCAAAGATAAGCTGTCTCCTGAATGTTGTCCAAAAATAGAAGTCCCGAATATATCAACCTGGTGAAACCATCTCACTTCCTAGCTATGCTCTTTGGAAAACTTGAGTAAAAAGCAATGTTTTGTCTTTCGTCTGGAATATCAAATAATTAATTTCCAAACAGGACTCAAGGATAGCATATTCCATGAAACTGGAGTAAAATAACTAAAATTAGTACATCTAGTCCTAGTAAACCTAACAGTTTCCAATAAAAGGGCACAAAGTAAAACCTACTGGTGGGGACCTCTGGAATTTCCCCTTGAAAATTTGTTTGCAGGCCTATGGGTACAAAGTACCCGCTAGCCTGCAAGCAACAGGGGTACTTTAAAAATTGTCCCCCATATTTTAACATAGAAATGTAGAAGATGATGGCAGAAAAGGACCATCCTGTCTGTCTATATGTTGATGTCTCCTCTTTACCACAAAAATCCCTTGATGTCTATCCCATGGATGCTTGATTTCTGTCACTGTTTTGGCTCCTATAGCCTCTGCTCTTCCAGGTGTCCACCATCCTCCTCTCAGTGAAAATGTATATCTTCATCCTTTTTGAACTTCTCTCCCTTCAGCTTTTATATGATGACCACTTATTTGAGTATTTCATTTCATAGAAAATACTACCTTGGGTACTTTTTTGAAGCCTGCTAGATATTTGAGTTTTAGTATAATATATCCCCTTTTCCTCCTTTCTAAGGGAGCATATCTGTAGCCCATTCAGTCTCTCTATGGTTTAAAGCAGGGGTGGACAACTAAGGCCAAAGGGCCAGAACTGGCTTGACATCATTATTTTTTTGGCCCGCATACCTTTTTTAAATTGCCATTATGCTTGGCCCACTGACTCTGAACACAGTCATAATCATATATATTTGTCACTGCATGCATGAGATCTGTATTTTCAGCTGCAGTGGGCCTCTCTCGAAAACACGGCAGCATCAGCATCAACGGGCCTCCTGTAATGACATTCCTTCTGCAGCAGCAGTGGGGCTCTGGAACACGCACTGCCTCAGTAGTGGGAACCAGAAAATTCCTCTCGCTGATTTCTCCTTTCTCTGCTAGGCCCTACTACAACAGTGGGAACCTTTCAGATATGCTCCCTCTGCTGTCCCTTCACCACCAGGTGGTCTCTTTAATGCACAGTAGTGGGAGGTTTTGATCAGTCTCCCTGCTGCTTCTTGTTCTTACAGCAGCAGTAGCTGCAGCAGCGAAGGCACTGAGCAGCCTAATACCACTTCTGTTGGTTGCCTGCTCTCATTCCTGAAGTAAGCCCTGTGACCAGTCCCTCCACTCTGGGCTGCAGCAACAAAAGCACCTCTTAAAAAAAACAACTCATGTACCCTCAGGCAAGAGCCAGAGGGTACAGAATGGCTCCCACATGCTTTTACAGCCCATCCCCTCATGCAAGCTATTCCAGCTCTGCCAACTGCCAGAAGCACTCCAGGGGCATCACCCTCATCCCAGGTCATTTAATTATTTTTAATTTGAAATGTTAACCGTTGCAATAGTATGGGGGATCTACTTGCCACTGTACTTGCTGCTTTCTCATAAGATTGTTTATTATGGCTAATACATCTTTATGATGGTGCTGGTTGGGCCTCTCACTGTGCGTTGGTCTATTTTTGCCACCGTACATGCAACTTTCTCATAATAGTTTTAGTTATGGCCAATTCATTTCTATGTTGGAGCTATTTCCCACTCCCTACCCCACTTGAGGAACTCCAATGATTCCAAGTGGGACACCCCCCCCCCCCCAATTCTCCTGGTCCCTAATGCAGATAAAAGCCAGTAATGTGGCCATGGTAACAAAAGGTTTGCCCACCCCTGGTGATAGTGACGGCTATGCAACATTTTGGTGGCTCTACTTTGTCTGCCTTGTCAATGTCCTTTTGTCGATGTGGTATTCAGAATGGAACACAATAGTCAAGGAGGGAATCACTGGAGACCTGTAGAGAGGCAAGTGCCAAATAAGTATTGGGAGCTATTTAGTTTGTTACATAGCTTTTTGGTTAGGCATGGATTGGGAAGCCTGCTGGGTGTGAACTAAATAGATAATCTTGTATGCTCATCTCCATCAAGAGGGTGGAGTACAAAGGAGAAAAATGGCAAAAACTGACTTGGTTGCAAACATATTTTACAAGTGGTTGCTGTGATATATTTTTTGCAGCATAACTGGGCAAAATGGATAGGGCCAGCGAGTCCTTTTCTGCCATTGTCTATTATATTACTAGGCTACTTTGCTATGTCAGGGTAAAGGCCAGATTGAGCTGGTTTAATTTGTTGTTTTGCATGGGGAAAGAGCAGACTAGATAGACCTTATGGATCTTATCTGCTTTCATTTACTCTGTTTCAGTGCTAAGTACTAAACTTTGTTAAAAACATTCATATTTGATAATGTGGTCAACCATCTTGCTGAATTCTAGTACTAACAGGAAAATGTAGGTTAAATAAAGTTGCATAGGTTATACCACAACTTAATCATTTTTCCATTTCACCATGTCTGACCTTAAAGTTTACTTGCTGGCAACTAAAAAACGTTACTTTATGTAGATATGTTAAATTAAAGCATATTATGTACTGCACTGATAAAACCAATATCAAGGTTCCTAGTTTTACAGTTATGTTATACAAGTTAATGATTTCAGCAAGCCAAAGCAGACAATTGTTATCAAAGCTATGAATATATAACTTAATTTCAGCTGAAAGCATAAATATTAATAAGTTCCATCTTTCTCAAAAGACCAGTTAAGATTATTTCCATAAATATGGTCATAAAGTATGTATATTGATCTAAATGTTTCTGATCCATTAGGTTTTATTTTTAATAATGCTGGATGGTGATAACTATTTTGTAGGCCCTATTGTTCCATTGTTGGCATGAACTTCAGGTCATTACTCCAACATGATAAAAATGAACTCAAGTGGTCTAGCTCATTATACTGTATGACAGTTGTTCCCTGATAGGCAAACAATGGATCACATCAGACCTTCCAAAACCTGATTTATGGCCCACCCTAAGATAAAATATTGTCCATTAAAACTACTCAGAGCAGTAGCATGCCTATGGCCACAGGCGCAGTTACTGAAAGGTGTCATAGCACCGCTGCCACTGCCATGTGCCAGCAAGAGCAGTGTAGGCAGTGGGGCCTCAGTAAGAGAAAAAGCAGTGCAGCTCCGCCAAAACTGACAGCGTAGTTGGTGGGGCTCCACCAGCCATGCTGCTGATTCTGGTGGGGCCACGCTGATTTTCCACTGACCACATTGTCAATTTCAGCGGAACCACACTTTTCAGAGGAGGAGGAGTGCGATCTGCTCTGCCCTGTTGGAAGATGTCCAAAGTCAGAGTTGGGTCAGCCCCAGTGGCTGGAAGTCATTCCCTTGGCCGTGGAGGCTGAAGTAAGAGATTGCTGCTGCCTGCTGCTTCAAGGGGGGGAGTAAGAGAGACCATATATGTATCTGTGTGTGGGGAGAGAGAGAGCATGTGTGTATGTGAGGGTGAGAGAACATGTGTATGGGGAGTGAGAGAGAGAGAGCATGTGTGTGTATGTAAGATGAGACAGCATGTGTGGGAGATAGAGAGAGAGAGCATATGTTGTGTTCCGTGGCCGCGGACGGCTGCAATCGTGTCCCCCTATCTTACTTGTGCACAGTTTTTCACCTGGCCATAGGCGCCAGATTGTCTGGCTACAGCTCTAAAGCTACTAATCAGGCTGCTGCTTCATCCCCATCCCATCCTTCCCAGGTTCTGTTTGGGGTTCTACCTCCTCATCAATCACTTTCCACACCTCTAGGCCCTGATTGGACTACTCTGCACCATTCTCCTTCTAGCTGCTTTTTTTTTCCTGGCCCCATGATGGCTGTTATTGACAACTTCAATCTTTTCTTCCCAGTCTCACATGGACTAATGTTGCTGCCATCTCTTGTTCCCAGAACATGTGGGCTGCTACTGCCACTGCCACTAGCCAGCTTTACTTCTCAGTCCTGTATGGGAGAGAGACTCACACTTTGAGAACAAAAGAAAGATTAGGATACCATTACCTGTGTGGAGGGCAGAGACCTTGGATTGTGAGAGAGAGACCTGAGCACTGGAGCTGGGAAATACCCTGGGTGGCCTGAAATTGTCATGGGTTCTTGTATAGGGATGAAGAAGCTACCACAGTATTGTCCCAGGCTCCCCAACATCCTCTGAATGGCAATAGGTCCAATCTAGATACAAGAGCAAATTTTAATAATGATTTTACACAGAGGGCAGTGGATACATGGCGTGGACTCCTGGTTGTGGTGATGGAAGAAACATCAGTGACAGAGTTTGGAGAGTATTGATTAAACACAGAGGAGTAGATATTCAAAAAATATCCAACAATCTAAAAGCTAGATGCGCTAAACCATAATGTTTTTTTTCGCAGGAGATGTCCCACTATCATGGAGGGGGGAGTTTGCCACAATAGTGGGTCTGTATGTGTATGAAGAATACAACTTTAACCTATCTGCGACATTTTCTACGTTTGTGCAAATGTACCTCTGATAAACAAGTTCTGGCTAGTTTAACTGACTTTCTTGTGAAACAAAGAACATCCTGTATACGTGCGAAAAGGAGCCAACACCCCAAAGGTTGGATTTAATAGGATTAAGTGTAACAAATCCTAATGGTAACCAGAAGATGAAAACATGCTCAGGAAGCTTGACAACACATTCTGATTGGACACAAAGGAAAGGTTTAAAAAGCTGTGCACGCAGCAGTTACGCTTAGTAGATTAGGAGCTTACACCCTTCCTTGTACTGCTCGCTACTCCGGAACAAATTTTTTGTTCCTGTTTGTCTCCCTATTAATAAAACTTGCTTTTAGATTACCAAGTGACTGAAGCCTCATTAATCTGGTAAACATTTTTGGTGCCGTGACTCGGATGCTCAGACCTTGCTGACCAAGTCGACTGTAAGGTAGTTCATACAGGAACCCGGAACTCAGATACGATCATCCACAGGGCGTCATCACGAGGGGTAAGCTAAGAATATTTTTTTTTTGTATGAGCAGACTGTCCACGGGGCATCGCTTGGAAGTTTTTGTTGTCCACGAGGCACAAAAGACGTCGTCCTTGAGGCACATGAAAAAAGTCGCAATACCGGAAGCTGGACTTCTCGGTCATAGACGCGACCAGGTAAAATTACGTCCTTATTCTCATAAGGAAGGACGACCATTTTTTATTGTGATGTTGAAACTTTGGTCTGTCAGGATGGGAGGTTCTATAGAAGCGGTTGAGGTTAGTCAGTCATGCCCTTTGAATCATGTTATATCCTTGCATAAGCCTAATGAGAAGTTAATACGTCTTTGCCATACTAAGTGGGTTGCATGGGCTGCAAAGGATGCTTTCCTTGTGTGGCCAGCAGGGGGCTCCTTTGACACACCCATGCTCATGCAACTGATGACCTTTTTAGAAAATAGATACAGCAAGTCTAATGCAAAGGATGCGAAGAAATTATCTGACCATGTCCAGGTTCATGGTTGGTTTGTCATGACCCGAGTATTTTTAGAAAAAGAATTAGAAACTAAAGAGACCATGCCCCCATATGATGAGCACAATGCAGGGAGTGACCCACAATGCACAAGGAGGTATTTAGTGCAGAGTACCAAATTGTTACCCCCGGAATAGGTTATTCCCATTTGATCCCCACCGCACCACCCGAGAGGGAACCAAGGCTATCACCTCCTGCACCCTCGAGTACTCCCTTATCTGGGACCGTTAAGGTTGAGGGAAGTTTACATTGTGTCCCCATTGGAAAAAACGTCACAGTGAAGGAGGGGTATGGGCCAACGCCCGAAAAATCTGGTGTTCCTGCCGATTCTGGCTCTACATCCACATGGCAGAAAACTCCACCCCCACTCCTGCCATCCCCCAAGCCCAAGCCTAAGACCAGACCCCCCTTGACCTCACCCTTCAACACCAAACTGCTTGAGCGTATAGCCCAACACCGCTCCCACCTCGCCTCTGATGGTGGGCTAGATGAGGGAGAGGAATCGGAAGGAGTGCTTATAGCCTCCGATGCCTCTCGCTCACCAGCAGATTATGTTGCAAAGATGGAACAGTCGTACTTTTATGTTACCATTTGGGTTGACACTTTGCATGGATGGACATTCGCCTTAAGCCCACAAATGAGAGTCTACCCCCTGGAAGGATCCGGGACTACAAACGATCTGAACACAGTTCGAGGTGCCATAAGAGACAACCCCCAACCCCGGTTGGTCCTCAAAAAAATTAGCGTATATGACCAAGGGTTTGACAGTTTGGGAGAAATACCAATATTCATCTCCTCTCCCTCTCTCCTCCTTCTCCCATTACTACTACTACATCCCCCCACCCTCCTTCCCCCTCCCCCTCTCGTTACTAGACCTCCCTTTAATTTCCAGCATTTTCCTGCCATACCCCTCTCATCATCCTACAGATAATAATTCTGTAATTAACTTTCCAGACTATCAAATAATAATAATGTCTGTAATTAATTTATCCAGATACTCAGAGAATAACTTCGGCGCTTCCTTTCTCATCGGGACCAGCACAAGGTCAGGAGACCCTCACCACGTGGCGGCAACTAGTCGGGGTAAAAGGCCCCCAAACCCACCGCGCCGCGCCGCTGACCGGCCCATGCCGCCTCCCGGCCGATCCAAGCCACGCCCACACTACCTCCACCAGCCTATCAGAGGCCAGAGATGACGTCCTTACCGTCTGCCCTTTCAATTAGGGCAATCTCTTTGGCGCTTCCTTTCTCATCGGGACCAGCACAGGTTCAGGAGACCCTCACCACGTGGTGGCAACTAGTCGGGGTAAAAGGCCCCCAAACCCACCACACCGTGCCGCTGACCGGCCCACGCCGCCTCCCGGCCGATCCAAACCATGCCCATACTACCTCCACCGGCCTATCAGAGGCCAGAGACAATGTCATTACTGTCTCCCCTTTAAATTAGGGCAATTTCTCTGGTGCCCCTTTGTGTGCACCAGAACAGGGTTCAGTAGTAATCTTCCACCCCTAAAACCTCTAGCAGATGAACTCTCTCTCTGCGACGGACTCTCACTCAGCATTCTAACAGACAGATTCTCACACAGCTTCCTAACAGACGGATCCTCACTCAGCATTCATCCACTTCCCAGCTCTCCAGCAGACGGACTCTCACTCAACACTCAACTCAGCTACTTTATCCCACAACTAGAGAAGCATGACACAAGGCTACCCAATCCCCATCTTACACCACAGTCTCCTCACCATTGGAAAATCACCCATGCATTACCGGACACGCTCCAACAGAACCCTCATCCCAATCATGATCTCCCCCTTTACCCAACTCCTAGGTCTTGCACTTTTCTCATTGACACTCTTCAATGCACAATCTCTCACAAAGAAATCACATATTCTCAATGATTATCTCCTTGACTCAAAGCCAGACATCTGTGCTATAACATAGAAACATAGAAATGATGGCAGAAGAAGACCAAATGGCCCATCCAGTCTGTCCAGCAAGATTCACACTTTTTTTTTCATACTTATCTGTTTCTCTTAAGAACATAAGAACATAAGAAAATGCCATACTGGGTCAGACCAAGGGTACATCAAGCCCAGCATCCTGTTTCCAACAGTGGCCAATCCAGGCCATAAGAACCTGGCAAGTACCCAAAAACTAAGTCTATTCCATGTAACCATTGCTAATGGCAGTGGCTATTCTCTGAGTGAACTTAATAGCAGGTAATGGACTTCTCCTCCAAGAACTTATCCAATCCTTTTTTAAACACAGCTATATTAACTGCACTAACCACATCCTCTGGCAACAAATTCCAGAGTTTAATTGTGCGTTGAGTAAAAATGAACTTTCTCCGATTAGTTTTAAATGTGCCCCATGCTAACTTCATGGAGTGAACCCTAGTCTTTCTACTATCCGAAAGAGTAAATAACCGATTCACATCTACCCGTTCTAGACCTCTCATGGTTTTAAACACCTCTATCATATCCCCCCTCAGTCGTCTCTTCTCCAAGCTGAAAAGTCCTAACCTCTTTAGTCTTTCCTCATAGGGGAGTTGTTCCATTCCCCTTATCATTTTGGTAGCCCTTCTTTGTACCTTCTCCATCGCAATTATATCTTTTTTGAGATGCGGCGACCAGAATTGTACACAGTATTCAAGGTGCGGTCTCACCATGGAGAGATACAGAGGCATTATGACATTTTCCGTTTTATTCACCATTCCCTTTCTAATAATTCGCAACATTCTGTTTGCTTTTTTGACTGCCGCAGCACACTGTACCGACGATTTCAATGTGTTATCCACTATGACACCTAGATCTCTTTCTTGGGTTGTAGCACCTAATATGGAACCCAACATTGTGTAATTATAGCATGGGTTATTTTTCCCTATATGCATCACCTTGCACTTATCCACATTAAATTTCATCTGCCATTTGGATGCCCAATTTTCCAGTCTCACAAGGTCTTCTTGCAATTTATCACAATCTGCTTGTGATTTAACTACTCTGAACAATTTTGTGTCATCTGCAAATTTGATTATCTCACTCGTATTTCTTTCCAGATCATTTATAAATATATTGAAAAGTAAGGGTCCCAATACAGATCCCTGAGGCACTCCACTGTCCACTCCCTTCCACTGAGAAAATTGCCCATTTAATCCTACTCTCTGTTTCCTGTCTTTTAGCCAGTTTGCAATCCACGAAAGGACATCGCCACCTATCCCATGACTTTTTCCTTTTCCTAGAAGCCTCTCATGAGGAACTTTGTGAAACGCCTTCTGAAAATCCAAGTATACTATATCTACCGGTTCACCTTTATCCACATGTTTATTAACTCCTTCAAAAAAGTGAAGCAGATTTGTGAGGCAAGACTTGCCCTGGGTAAAGCCATGCTGACTTTGTTCCATTAAACCATGTCTTTCTATATGTTCTGTGATTTTGATGTTTAGAACACTTTCCACTATTTTTCCTGGCACTGAAGTCAGGCTAACCTGTCTGTAGTTTCCCGGATCGCCCCTGGAGCCCTTTTTAAATATTGGGGTTACATTTGCTATCCTCCAGTCTTCAGGTACAATGGATGATTTTAATGATAAGTTACAAATTTTTACTAATAGGTCTGAAATTTCATTTTTTAGTTCCTTCAGAATTCTGGGGTGTATACCATCCGGTCCAGGTGATTTACTACTCTTCAGTTTGTCAATCAGGCCTACCACATCTTCTAGGTTCACCGTGATTTGATTCAGTCCATCTGAATCATTACCCATGAAAACCTTCTCCATTACGGGTATCTCCCCAACATCCTCTTCAGTAAACACCGAAGCTAAGAAATAATTTAATCTTTCCGCGATGGCCTTATCTTCTCTAAGTGCCCCTTTAACCCCTCGATCATCTAACGGTCCAACTGACTCCCTCACAGGCTTTCTGCTTCAGATATATTTAAAAACGTTTTTACTGTGAGTTTTTGCCTCTACAGCCAACTTCTTTCAAATTCTCTCTTAGCCTGTCTTATCAATGTCTTACATTTAACTTGCCAATGTTTATGCTTTATCCTATTTTCTTCTGTAGGATCCTTCTTCCAATTTTTCAATGAAGATCTTTTGGCTAAAATAGCTTCTTTCACCTCCCCTTTTAACCATGCCGGTAATTGTTTTGCCTTCTTTCCACCTTTCTTAATGTGTGGAATACATCTGGACTGTGCTTCTAGAATGGTATTTTTTAACAATGACCACGCCTCTTGGACATTTTTTACTTTTGTAGCTGCTCCTTTCAGTTTTTTTCTAACAATTTTTCTCATTTCATCAAAGTTTCCTTTTTGAAAGTTTAGCACGAGAGTCTTGGATTTGCACACTGTTCCTTTTCCAGTCATTAAATCAAATTTGATCATATTATGATCACTATTGGCAAGCGGCCCCACCACCGTTACCTCTCTCACCAAGTCCTGTGCTCCACTGAGAATTAGATCTAAAATTGCTCCCTCTTTCGTCGGTTCCTGAACCAATTGCTACATAAAGCTATCATTTATTCCATCCAGGAACATTATCTCTCTAGCGTGACCCGATGATACATTTACCCAGTCTATATTGGGGTAATTGAAGTCTCCCATTATTACTGCACTACCAATTTGGTTAGCTTCCCTAATTTCTCTTAGCATTTCACTGTCCATCTCACCATCTTGACCAGGTGGACGGTAGTATACCCCTATCACTATAGTCTTCCCTGACACACAAGGGATTTCTACCCATAAAGATTCTCATGCAGGATGTTTATCCTGTTAGACTCTTTGCCATCCCGGACATAAAGTGCCAGACCTTCTCCCGAGTGCTCCTCTCTGTCATTGCGATATAATTTGTACCCTGGTATAGCACTGTTCCATTGGTTATCCTCTTTCCACCATGTCTCTGAGATGCCAATTAAGTCTATGTCATCATTTACTGCTATCACATAATCCCAAAAAAGAGGAAAGCTTAATGTTTTTATTTATATTCACAAAAATATTAACTTCACAATGTGTCCAAAAAATAAAAATAAAACATCACACACACTCTCACGCATTCATTTAAAAACGTTCGCATTGAGAGAGCACAACAGGTCAGCATGTATAAATCATTAACACAGTTATAGTATAACAAACACTTCCCTGTGGAACACTCCACTTACATACTTATTAACATTACATACGTTTATACAAATTACATTGCAAGCTGATGTCTCCTGTGTAACCTCTCTTGCGATTCTCTATTGTTGAAGTGGAATAAGACTGAATAGTCAACCCCGACAAGTGGCCCTTGTTTCGCCTTTGTTTGCTTCCTCAGGGGGACTTTGCCACTGAGAAAATCAAACGATATAGCATAAATTTCACTCCAAGGACACATACTCCATTTATATATTCTCTTTCAAAATAATACCAAAACTATCCACTTCAAATATAAAGACTCAATGACTCACCACACGGACGTCTATTTCTTTTCCACGCCCCTCATATAAAGTGCTTAATGTATTTCAAACTACTCGTTGTATGAACACCAGCTTATAATCTGAAAAATACCCATAGACATAATAAATAACTCCCAAGACTACCAAAAAATATTGGCATCCTCACGAGACCACCACCTCTAATACCCCCACTCACCTTAAAAAACGCTACCAAATAACCTCCCATATCGCTATACAAATCTCCTCGCAACTTGCTTCAACTTGAAGAAAATGTGGACGGAACGACTCCACCGTCAAACGTGTCTTCCGGGTTCTAACGTAACCATATTCACGGATCGCTTAATAACGCCCTGCTTTCATAGAGCTACTACAAAAACTCCCCAAAGTTTTATACAAAATCCTTAACAACCCCTCCCTTGTACGTCTCGCGGCGTACGCAACGCTCATCACACGCTCATTACGTACTCATTCATAAAAACTCTACCTCGCTACCACGACGTATTCTAAGGGCTCACGTCCCCAGAATGCGATCAATTACGTACTGCTTTATTTACAACCTAATTCATCATCACGTGTGACTCTACGCGCTGTAAACATTGTTATCCTTAACTAAGATTACCCCCTATAGATGATATCTAAAGACATCCACAATTTAGCATGACAATAATATAACATATATCTAAAACTATATGCCAAAATCTTTATGACTAAGTCAACCTATACAACTCGACCTTTGCTGAACCGCTCTAATAATAAGCACCAACTAACAGACTGTTGTTACAATGTGTACCTCACTATATTGAACCAAAAAGAGATGTATCAACCTAAAAACAGGCATTCCATTCAATTTCTATGTTTAAACCCCTAGGTGACAAAGTTTGCCATTCGAAGATGTATCGTTGTTCCCAGCGTGTCAACAATTTTTGAATGTCACCTTCAACTTCCCTACATTGTCTCAATACAAAAAACTTCACATCATTTACTGAATGTGCTTTTTGTAACCAATGAGACACCAAAGGCGCAGCTTCTTTTTTAGTTCTGACACAACTTTTATGTTCAATAATCCTCTGTCTAATGGTCCTGATGGTATGACCAATATATAACATCTCACATGGACACATAATAGCGTATACAACACGTTCGGAAGCACAGGTATAATGGCCCAACAATCTATAAGGACGAGATGCAATATTATATTGATATTGTGTAATCGATAACGCGTTTATACACACGGAGCAATGCCCACACTGAAATTGTCCCATAACTTCCTCCTGTAAATCTTTCTGATATTTAGGTTTTAATCTTTGCCGCAGATTTCTTCCTTTTTTGGTAGCAAAGATGGGCAATTCACTAAAACCTGGTAGCGTGGAAATAACTCTCCATTGTTTCATAATACTCTGTTTGATGGCTGTTGTTCTAGATGAATATGGTAAAGTACATATAACCCGGGAGATTTTATCTTTAACTTGTACTTGTAACAAATTATCACGGTTGGCATATAACCCTCTTTTATATGCCCTTTTGATGATTCTTTTATTGTATCCTCGTTCCAAAAAATTATCTATCAAAGCCTGTGCCTTAACTTTATATTCACCTACCGTGGAGCATAATCTTCTATATCTGAGAAATTGACCACATGGTATGTTCTCTTTCATTTTCCGAGGATGGAAGCTAGTGGCGTGCAATAAAGTATTTCTATCTGTAGCTTTCTTAAATATTGATGTCTCAAACCGATGCTTGGTTTTAGTAACTGTCAAATCGAGAAATGACACAGTAACTGTATCTTTCACAAAGGTAAACTGAAGATTAAAGTCGCACCTATTCATGTATGAATAAAACTCACTCAATGTAGCATCATCGCCCTTCCATAGAAAAAACAAATCATCTATGTATCGTTTCCAGATAATGATATCATCAAAAAATCTAGAATTATATATATGACGATGCTCATATTGGGCAACATATAGCCCCGCAACTGTGGGGGCCAAAGGGGATCCCATAGGGATGCCTCTTATCTGTTTGTAATAAATACCCTCAAAGCGAAAATAGCTTTCTGTAAGTACTAACTTAACCAACTGCATGAATAAGTCAAACCTTCGCTGGGAAAAACCCATTTCTTCCAAAAGTGTCTGCACTATGAGACAAGCCTGGGCTTGAGGAACGTTAGTATACAAAGCTGTTATGTCAGCAGTCACTAACCAACGAACTGTTTGAGAAGCTATCTCTGTTAAACCATTCAAAAAATCCATGGAGTCTCTAACGTACGATGGTACCTCAATAATTCTATCCTGTAATAAACAATCAATATATTTAGCAATGGGTTCAAAAATGGACCCTATGCCTGCCACGATGGGCCTACCCGGAGGCCGTTCCAACGATTTGTGGATTTTGGGGACGGTGTAAAAATGTGGTACTATAGGGTGAGGCTGAAATAACCACTTATATTCTTGTTTCGATATTATGTGGTTTTTTAAGGCTTGTTCTAACAACTCCTTCACTCTTAAACACAATGTATCAGTAGGATCCTCGTTCAAAACCATATAAGTGGAAATATCTGTTAATTGATTCAATGCCTCATCGCGATAGGATGATGCATTTTGAACGACAATTGCTCCCCCTTTATCCGCTGAAGATATAACAATAGACAAATCAGATTGTAAATGTCTAATAGCATCATATTCAGCCTTATTCAAATTATATTTAAGTCTTTCCTGTTCACTTTCAATGTTCTTCAAATCGTCTAACACTAGATGTTCGAAAGCTATAATAAGAGGATGTGGTGGAACAGGGGGCATCCAATTCGAAACACGATGTAGCTTAGAATTAAACACAGATTCAATGTGTGTAGTACCAAAATATTCCCTTAATCTGATTCGCCTAAAAAATTTTTGTAACTCAATTCGAGTAGCAAATGGTGCATGTCTTTCTGATGGTATAAATGTCATACCCTTACTTAATAATGCTAACTCATGATTAGTTAAATTTTTGGAAGAAATGTTTATTACTGTATTTGTAACATTAGACCCCTTATGATTTTCTAATAACGCCGGTGGCGGTTGTAACCGCCCCTGTGCATGATTCTTTGACCTGTATCTACATTGGTAGGAACCTGCTTCATTTGTGAGCGTAAAAAAGGAACACGCTGGTTACTATCCCCAGGCACTGAACTGTCATCTGTTCCTGTTACAAAAGTGACCCGCCTGGCTGCCGCGTTCTCCACTGGCTTATCCTCATCGGAGGATTCCCCAGATGAGGAGAAGCCAGATCGAGCTCTGTTATTATTCCTCTTCCCCTTTTGCATCCATGCATATACGTATCCCTGCGTATAATCTCGTTCATCTCTGTAAAATTTACTGATTTTTATCTTTTTTATGTCCTCACTCAACGTATCAAGTTGTTTTTGGTAATCTCCCAATTGGACATCGTATGTGTCTATAGGACATGTATTTGCTATAGCTTGCAACTCTTTGGATGCAACTTCCTTGATATCAGCAACTTCTTCCTTAATGTATGATATCGTAAGCAACATGAGATCATAAGAACATTTGCTCAAAATAGCGTTCCATTTAGTTACAAAGGTGTCATTATTAGCATAAAAAGAAGGTGCTTTGTTCATCCTGAGTCCTCGTGGGATACGCTTAACTAAACAATATTCTGAGAGCGTCTTTGCATGTAACTCCATGCGAACCAATTTTTTACTTAATTTCATGTACGACTCCCAATTAGCCTCTACTACTGGTTCTGTGGTCTCTGAATCTAACAGTCTCAATCCAGACAAAATGTCCTGTGCCGCCTGGTCGGTGAAACTCCACATGGAATCCTCCATGCTCAATGTAAACCCCAAAATTAGGTAACCGTATAAGGTACATACACTGGGTGATGCGAAACCAATTCCTCTATCTCATCAATATCACATAATCCCAAAAAAGAGGAAAGCTTAATGTTTTTATTTATATTCACAAAAATATTAACTTCACAATGTGTCCAAAAAATAAAAATAAAACATCACACACACTCTCACTCATTCATTTAAAAACGTTCGCATTGAGAGAGCACAACAGGTCAGCATGTATAAATCATTAACACAGTTATAGTATAACAAACACTTCCCTGTGGAACACTCCACTTACATACTTATTAACATTACATACGTTTATACAAATTACATTGCAAGCTGATGTCTCCTGTGTAACCTCTCTTGCGATTCTCTATTGTTGAAGTGGAATAAGACTGAATAGTCAACCCCGACAAGTGGCCCTTGTTTCGCCTTTGTTTGCTTCCTCAGGGGGACTTTGCCACTGAGAAAATCAAACGATATAGCATAAATTTCACTCCAAGGACACATACTCCATTTATATATTCTCTTTCAAAATAATACCAAAACTATCCACTTCAAATATAAAGACTCAAATGACTCACCACACGGACGTCTATTTCTTTTCCACGCCCCTCATATAAAGTGCTTAATGTATTTCAAACTACTCGTTGTATGAACACCAGCTTATAATCTGAAAAATACCCATAGACATAATAAATAACTCCCAAGACTACCAAAAAATATTGGCATCCTCACGAGACCACCACCTCTAATACCCCCACTCACCTTAAAAAACGCTACCAAATAACCTCCCATATCGCTATACAAATCTCCTCGCAACTTGCTTCAACTTGAAGAAAATGTGGACGGAACGACTCCACCGTCAAACGTGTCTTCCGGGTTCTAACGTAACCATATTCACGGATCGCTTAATAACGCCCTGCTTTCATAGAGCTACTACAAAAACTCCCCAAAGTTTTATACAAAATCCTTAACAACCCCTCCCTTGTACGTCTCGCGGCGTACGCAACGCTCATCACACGCTCATTACGTACTCATTCATAAAAACTCTACCTCGCTACCACGACGTATTCTAAGGGCTCACGTCCCCAGAATGCGATCAATTACGTACTGCTTTATTTACAACCTAATTCATCATCACGTGTGATGATGAATTAGGAGACATCAGCTTGCAATGTAATTTGTATAAACGTATGTAATGTTAATAAGTATGTAAGTGGAGTGTTCCACAGGGAAGTGTTTGTTATACTATAACTGTGTTAATGATTTATACATGCTGACCTGTTGTGCTCTCTCAATGCGAACGTTTTTAAATGAATGAGTGAGAGTGTGTGTGATGTTTTATTTTTATTTTTTGGACACATTGTGAAGTTAATATTTTTGTGAATATAAATAAAAACATTAAGCTTTCCTCTTTTTTGGGATTATGTGATATTGATGAGATAGAGGAATTGGTTTCGCATCACCCAGTGTATGTATCATTTACTGCTATACATTCTAATTCTCCCATCTTACTTCTTAGACTTCTGGCATTAGCATACAAACATTTCAAAGTTTGTTTTTTGTTTGTATTTTCATTCTGCTTTTTAATTGATAGGGATAAGTTAGAATTTTTTAGCTCAGGTGAATTTTTAGTTACAGGCACTTGGACTACTTTTCTAATTATTGGAACCTCACTGTCGGGATGCCCTAATTCTAATGCATCATTAGTATCCTTTAAAGATACCTCTCTCCGAACCATGCACTGCTGAGCGACTGTCGGCTTTCCCATTTGTTCTAGTTTAAAAGCTGCTCTATCTCCTTTTTAAAGGTTAGCGCCAGCAGTCTGATTCCACCCTGGTTAAGGTGGAGCCCATCCCTTCGGAAGAGACTCCCCCTTCCCCAAAAGGTTCCCCAGTTCCTAACAAAACTGAATCCTTCTTCCTTGCACCATCGTCTCATCCACGCATTGAGACTCCGGAGCTCTGCCTGCCTCTGGTGACCTGCACGTGGAACAGGGAGCATTTCAGAGAATGCTACCCTGGAGGTTCTGGATTTAATCTTTCTACCTAAGAGCCTAAATTTGGCTTCCAGAACCTCCCTCCCACATTTTCCTATGTCGTTGGTGCCCACATGTACCATGACAGCCGGCTCCTCCCCAGCACTGTCTAAAATCCTATCTAGGTGATGCATGAGGTCCGCCACCTTTGCACCAGGTAGGCATGTTACCAGGCGATCCTCACGCCCACCAGCCACCCAGCTATCTACATTCCTAATAATCGAATCACCAACTATGACGGCCGACCTAACCCTTCCCTCCTGGGCAGTAGGCCTTGGGGAGATATCCTCAGTGTGAAAGGACAATGCATCACCTAGAGAGCAGGTCCTTGCTACAGGATCCTTTCCTGCTACACCTGGTTGGTGCTCTCCCATCATGAGACCTTCTTCCTCCAAGGCAGCACCAGGGCTGCCAGTCTGAAGTTGGGACTTGACTACTATGTCCCTGAAGGTCTCATCTATATACCTCTCTGTCTGCCTCAGCTCCTCCAGGTCTGCCACTCTAGCCTCCAGAGATCAGACTCGTTCTCTGAGAGCCAGGAGCTCTTTGCATCGCATGCACATGTACAACTTCTCACCGGTGGGTAAAAAATCGTACATGTGACACTCGATGCAAAAGACTGGGAAGCCCCCCTCTTGCTGCTGGACTGCTGCCTTCATCTCAGTTTTGATCAGTTCCTAGTTAAGTTTTAGGTTGCTATGGGAGTAGGAATGTGTCTAACTTCCTTTAAATGTATTAGTGAATTCACTATGTTTCTGGTAGTGGCCTACCAGGGTCTGATCGAATTCTCAATAAAGTTTTTGTTGAACCTTTGGTTCTATTTCCCTTCCACCCCCACCATTAATGTAGAGAGCAGTGATGGAGCTGCATCCATGTGAAATATCAAGCTTGATTAGTTAGGGGTAGTAACCACCGCAATAAGCAAGCTACACCCATGCTTATTTGTTTTACCCAGACTATGTTATTCAGCCCTTATTGGTTGTTTTTCTTCTCCCCTGCCGTTGAAGCAGAGAGCTATGCTGGATAGGGATGTGAATCATTTTTTGACGATTTAAAACAATCGTCAGATATATTTTAAATCATCAAAAATTATTAGAGCCACGATACAATAGCAATTCCCCCGATTTATCGTCAAAAAATTGTAAATCGGGGGAGGGGGGAGGGTAGGAAAACCGGCACACCAAAACAACCCTAAAACCCACCCGACCCTTTAAAACAAATCCCCCACCCTCCTGAAGCCCCCCAAAATGTTTTAAATTACCTGGGGTCCAGTGGGGGGGGGGGGGCCCTTCCCGATCTCCCACTCTCAGGCCATGGCTGCGTTAAAAGAAATGGCGCCGGTGGCCCTTTGCCCTTACCATATGACAGGGCAAAGGTAGCGCCGGCACCATTTTGGTTCCTGTCACCCGACGTCACGAGTACAGGAGATTGCTCCCGGACCCCCGCTGGACCCCCAGGGACTTTTGGCCAGCTTGGGGGGGCCTCCTGACCCCCACAAGACTTGCCAAAAGTCCAGCGGGGGTCCGGTAGTGACCTCCTGCACGCGGGCCGTATTGCCAATATTCAAAATGGACTTTTGGCAAGTCTTGTGGGGGTCAGGAGGCCCCCCCAAGCTGGCCAAAAATCCCTGGGGGTCCAGCGGGGGTCCGGGAGCGATCTCCTGCACTCGTGACGTCGGGTGACAGGAACCAAAATGCTGCCGGCGCTACCTTTGCCCTGTCATATGGTAAGGGCAAAGGGCCACCGGCGCCATTTCTATTAACGCAGCCGTGGCCCGAGAGCAGGAGATCGTGCTGGGACCCCCCCGCCCCCCACTGGACCCCAGGTAATTTAAAACATTTTGGGGGGCTTCGGGAGGGTGGGGGAGGGTTTTAGGGTTGTTTTGGTGTGCCGGTTTTCCCGCCCTCCCCCGATTTACGATTTTTTACGACAAAACCGCGATCGGGCCCGATGCAAAAAAACCCACATGTGAATCCGAACCGGAATCTGAACCGATTCCAGTTCCGATTCACATCTCTAATAAAAACCCTGACTGTATTGGATCTGAGGCAGCAAGGGAAAGAGACTGATTGGAGTTGTGATCCTCTCTCAGGATTACAAAAGGGAACAGAATGAGTGGGGCAGGGAGTGTTCTCTAAAAAGCCTGAGGAGAAGAAGCAGAGGGTTGCAATACAGCCTGGAAGTTTGAAAGATAAAGTCTATGCTTAACTGGGAAAGGGACTTATCTGGACCAGGAAACCAAACTGTGCCAGAGCGATCTTGCTTTGGGGATCAGAAGATCCTGATGCTGCACCAGAAGGATTTTTTTCTTGAGCTGAACGGTACATTCTTGTAAGTAACTATTTTGTTAACTGATGAAAAATAAAGAGAGGACCAGGCTAGATTGTGCACAAGACTGAGGAGAAAGAAGAAAGAAAATAACCAGAGCTACTGTGCCACTGTAAGAAGAAACTGTCATTTAAGGAGAGGAGGTTTAAGGAGAAGAGTTAGAGGTTTTCTGGAACTGGAATTGTGTTTAATTTCTGCAACTGGCCGAACTGTCATTATGTTTGATTCAGAAGATTCTGCAGTAAACTATTTATCCTTTGGAGCACAGCTCGAGTCTGGAGAGTGGTTTGTTTGTGTGCAGTGTCTGGTACTGGCCCTGCAGGTTATCTTGCCCCCATCTTACAGTCCCGGACACTTATTTTATTTATTTAGATTTATATTCTGCTTTTCGCACTTTTTTCAGCGCTTCAAAGTGGATTACATTCAGGTACTGTCACTTTACTCCCCATCTGTTGAGTTCGTGAACCCTTGAGCCGACTAGGACAGATAATGATGCACTGTGGGAGGTACACAGTGGGTGTCGAAGCCGGGAGGTGGCACAGACAGGAGACTAGGAGGATCTTCACCACTGGAGACCCGAGGTCCCCCCAGGAGGAGCCCGTGAGGATCCGGGCCGCTTGGACTTACGAGCGGTCTTCGGCAGGTCGGTTTCCAGAGGATAGAGAAGTAGAGCTGGAGCCAGGAGACTAACTGAACTTCACCACTGGAAGCCCGCGATCCCCCCGAGAGGAGTTTGTGAGGACCCGAGCCACTTGGACTTAGGCGAGACCTCCTGGACAAGAGCCGAAGTCAGGAACTAGTGGATGAAAGCCGGAATCAGAAGTCTGAGGACGAAAGCCGGAGTCAGAAGCCAGTGGACGAAAGCCGAGGTCAGAAGCCAGTGGACGAGAGCCGGAGTCAGAACAGCAACTAGCAACTCTTAAACAAGAGAGAACCTTGTTGCAAGGCAAGGCATAGGTCTAGATGCAGGGTTTAAATACCCTTGCAGCATCTGACCATCTCTGGGCTGTCTTCCGTCTTCCTGAGCTGGCACCTTTAAATACTCAGCCCCTGCACGCGCACGCCTAGGGGGCAGAGCCAGGCACAGAGGATCGGCGGCGTCTCCATCGAGGAGGGAGCGCCACAGCAGGAGCCAGGCCGGGCCTTGCCGGGCGGGGACAGGTTCCAGCGGCCCGGGCCGGCCCCGAGGAAAGTGGAGGAAACAGGGCATGGCCCGGGACCGTAACACCATCCTTGGGATAGTAACCCCAATTCTCTCCAAGGCTGGGAAGGTAATCCCAGGTGTACAGGGGCTTCTAATAGCATAAAAGACAATAAAAAGCTCTACCTCAGCCACAGATGTTACAGTAGGTTAAAACATTTTACAAAGCTACCTGACCTGTTAATGCTTTTCAAACCTAATGCTTATTTAAACCTAATCTGCATTAAAAGCCTGTTGAAATTTTTTAAAAACCTTGAACTTTTTTTTCCTAAATGCTTTAATGCACACCTTAGCCTAAACATCATCAGAGAACCTGTTCCACAACTCTGACCCCCATCACTACAAATGTTTGCTCTCTTGTCTCATACAGATTCTATTGCATAACAGAAGGGACTATTAGTAAACTTTTTCAGTGAGATCTTAAAACACGTGATGAGATATAAACTTTCAATGATGCGCCAATACAAGCTGGAACCACAAAGTGAAAATCCTTAAAATTTAGCAAAACATGGGCTATCACTTGTGATAGGAAGAGGGGTGTGTTTTACGGTAATAGCACATATTGTGATAAATAGGCTATCTTAGCACAGAGTGCAATAACTTTTTCACACTTTGCAGTAATACCACAATAAGAGAGAAAGAGAAAGAGAGAGAGAGAGAGAGAGAATGAGAATGAACCTAGCTATAAGGCCCTTCTAGTAAGCTATTTATATCTCTATAGGAGGCCCACCTAGTAACTCGAGGTGAGGTTTAGGTATTAGTGTAGGGGTTAGGGGCCACTTTGACATGCAGAGTGAGATGTACATACAGAATAGTGCACTCTTGTGAAGATTTGATGTCCTTCAGAGTGAGGAAACTCATACAAAGATGTCCATCCTAGATGGTTCCAACAGTTCCATGGATTGATTTTCGGTACGAACCTCTGCTTCCTTCTTAAATGGGGGTAAATAAATTGTATAACTTGGACAGTGAGGGAACCGCTTGTTCAGAGACTTTGAGAACCTCTACTAGATATCTTTTAAACGTATCTTTAGCAGATATGTGAGACACTTTTGGAAAATTTATAAAGTGTAGATTTTTACCCCATGATTTTTAGGGTTCTCCAATTTATTATTTATTACCTGATTTTCTCTAATAGAAAGTTCTTGAAAATTTTATAATATCCAATTTCTCTTTTTATCTCATCCATCTGTTGTAGGACAGAAGTGTTGGAATTCTCTAGTTCTTGTATCCTATTTTCATTGGCATTAGTTTTAGAAAAAATAGAATTTACCTGCTGTGAAATCGAGGCATTAAGACCTTCAATTGCCTCCCAAATTTAGTCCAGAGTAATCCGAGGGAGCCTTACCGGGATGAGCTGCCTTGCAGCATTCAAGGTGTCCACAGCCAGTGTCGAAACAGATGGAAGTCTTCCTGACTACAAACTTGAACTCCTAAGAAGGATGAATCAGCCAGTATCCCGGAGTAAGAACCCCCCATCATCAGCCTCCTCTCCTCTCTGAATTGCACTCCCTGTAGAGGATTCATCAGTGATGGAGTCATGAGCCTGCGCCCAGCCCTGAGCTGATTAAGAAACATGGATGGCTGTGGGGTTAGTTGGAACAGACCTCACAATCTGGGAGAGATTGACGAGCCTGGGGGGGAAAAATGGAGATCTTTGCGGCTTCCTCAGTTTCAATCCGCAGTGTCTCCATTCCTGATCGATCTCCCACATGGACAACATGAGTGTTCATTGGGCTGGTAAGCGGAGACTCCGAAATGATTGCAGGGTTAATCCTCTCCTTCGCTCTATGTGTACAACCGATATGAGGCATAAGGATTGAAGAGGTAAGTACAAAAGAAGAATGCTCACGCTGCAAGTGCCATTGTGCCAACTTGGATCTGGTGTTTCTTTTTTTTTTTTTTTTTTTAAGACATGAAACAATATAGGCAATGTAGTTGACATTTTCTATGTCATTTCAAAGAATAGCACTTCCCTAGAAGCTGGAAGTCAGAAGGAAGAAAATACGGAATGGATAACTCAGTGAAAGCAATGCAGCATGTAAGAACATAGAGAAATATGGGCATTGCTTAATAATTTTTTTTTAGCATTCCATTCTATTGAAACCCTACCAGGCAAATGTCCTTCTCTAATCTCATTGAAATTCCAAATGAAATACATGAATCACAATTAATAAATGAGTTAAAAGTTAACTTTTTTAAATTGGAAGCAACCCTTTGCTTCATGTTTCAAAACATTCATGGAGCATGCATCAAAATTTCTGAACACACAGTGTTGTGTTATTTTCTAAGGCAGGAATAAATCTAGTTGGGCTTCCGTTTTATCACAGAACTTCCACTGTGCTCTTTAGGAGAAAATGTATTCAAATTGTTTTATTTTCCTTATGGGAGCCATGCCATGCCACTACTGTATATTCCATCCTTTTACTAATTCAAATGGAATTTGAAAGAAGATTTGGGATAGATATTTCAAAGATTATATTTTGGCAGCCTTTTCACTGTGTTTTAAGAGACAGTACTACTTTCTGTACCAGAAATCATGACACTCATCTTTTTTAAAAACATTTTGGCAGACTCTGCCTACAACACAACCATCAGTAACCACATATGCCCCTTCCTTTCATTCATACCTAATCAGTACATCCTTTCTCATGTTCTAATCTGCTGCCCACCAGATAATCAGCCTGATTCCAGTTCTCTGAATTTCTCTAAAAAACGTGCTACCCCTAACCACAAACTTCTTTCGTAAGAGACTTCAACTACCATGCAGAAGCTGCTCCCAAAGGTAACACCATAAACTTCTAAAAGAACATGGAGAATCTGGGCCTCACTAAACTAGCTAGATTATTGTTCCTGACCCACTAAAACAAGCCTCAGTCTGGCCCACAATCAAAATCCATCTGCTGATCCAACTCTTATCTCTAACTAATGCCCAAACTAAGGATGTGCAGCCAAAACATTTTCGTTGTATTCGTGATACGTATTCGTCGGGGGTCATTTCCATTCCATACGGATGTATGGAGAATTCCATACGTCGATCTGTCAATACGTTTTCTGGTTCCCATTAAAGTCAATGGGGGAAGGATTTCCAGCCTATTTTTGGCTGCAGAATTGGGGTTTTATTATCAATTTTCATGAAACTTCTGGGGAGCAATCATCACAACAACAAAAGAGCTCCAAGGTACTTAGACTGTGGCAAAGTGGCACCAAAGTGGCATGAATAGCCTAAGGCACTGGAAAGGTGCAAAGGGGTACCAGAAGTGGCAAGAGTGCTTTAACAGAGGCACAAAGCAGCAGTGAGAATGTCAAAACCACACCACAGCTTCAAAAGAGAGCACTGATAGCAGATGCATGAACCATCGAAGGCAGCACGACAGGCAAAGCGGCAAGACAAGTGGCATTGACATCCAACAGCACAATGAAGGGGGAACATAGCAAGCAGATAGACTAGCACCAACACACTGAGGAACCATGAGAGTGGCATGAACACCACAAGGAGTAAAGTGAGTCATCTGGTATATGGCAGCAAAGCAGAGTGGCAGAAAGCTGATAGGGGCAAGACAGGCTGGCAGAGTGGAGGTAGTCTGGTCTCTGTGGTTTTGATAGGGGAAAGACAGGGTGTCCCAGGAGAGAGTTCCCTTTCCTTTGTGTAGGAAAGGACTCCCTAGAACAGGTTCACCCCTAGAGTGGGGTGTTTCCGTTGGCGTCTAGTGAATACCGTTGGCATCTAGTGAATTACGTTGGCGTCTAGTGAATTCCGACTGTACTTAAGCACTTCAGCTGATGACAAAGGAACTTGAAGAGCTCTCAGAAATAAGAATACTGCTACTCAAGTCCAAATCTGCAATATCAACCTATGTTGACTTTGTACCGTAGAGGTCAAACACTTGTAGGAACACAAGGACTGGATGAACAGGCACAGCAATCGAGGTCAAACACTTGTACGAACACAAGGCCTGGATGAACAGGCACAGCAATCGAAGTCAAACACTTGTAGGAACACAAGGCCTGGATGAACAGGCACAGCAATCGAGGTCAAACACTTGTAGGAACACAAGGCCTGGATGAACAGGCACAGCAATCGAGGTCAAACACTTGTAGGAACACAAGGCCTGGATGAACAGGCACAGCAATCGAGGTCAAACACTTGTAGGAACACAAGGCCTGGATGAACAGGCACAGCAGTCGAGGACAGAGGTCAATCCCACCTAGGGACACAAGGCCTGGATGAACAGGCACAGCAATCGAGGTCAAACACTTGTAGGAACACAAGGCCTGGATGAACAGACACAACAATCGAAGTCAAACACTTGTAGGAACACAAGGCCTGGATGAACAGGCACAGCAATCGAGGTCAAACACTTGTACGAACACAAGGCCCGGACTGACAGGCAAAGCAGTCGAGGACAGAGGTCAATCCCACCTAGGGACACAAGGGCTGGATGAACAGGCAATTGAGGTCAAACACTTGTAGGAACACAAGGCCTGGATGAACAGGCACAGCAATCGAGGTCAAACACTTGTAGGAACACAAGGCCTGGATGAACAGGCACAGCAGTCGAGGACAGAGGTCAATCCCATCTAGGGAAACAAGGCCTGGATGAACAGGCACAGCAGTCGAGGACAGAGGTCACTCCCACCTAGGGACACAAGGCCTGGATGAACAGGCACAGCAGTCGAGGACAGAGGTCAATCCCACCTAGGGACACAAGGCCTGGATGAACAGGCACAGCAGTCAAGGACAGAGGTCAATACCACCTAGGGACACAAGGCCTGGATGAGCAGGCACAGCAATCGAGGTCAAACACTTGTAGGATCAGAAGGCCCGGACTGACAGGCAAAGCAGTCGAGGTCAAACACTTGTAGGAACATAAGGCCTGGATGGACAGGCACAGCAGTCGAGGACAGAGGTCAATCCCACCTAGGAACACAAGACCTGGATGAACAGGCACAGCAATCGAGGTCAAACACTTGTACGAACACAAGGCCTGGACTGACAGGCAAAGCAGTCGAGGTCAAACACTTGTAGGAACACAATGCCTGGACAGTTGACGGTCAGGCACAGCGATTCATGTCAGGTACATGTGCTGCAGTGTTTATATTATCTGGAGCATAGGAGGCAATTGGAGCTGCTGCAATGCTTTGAATTGCTTTTATTCATCTTGCCATTCACAGGGAAAATTTGGAAACCCAAGCAAAGGCAGGTTTACTTTCAAAAACACTAGCATTTCCATCAACTCTGGTGCAAGCCTTGAGCGGTGAGGGCTCATGATATCCCCTGTCATTGAAAAGACACGTTCACTGGGCACACTGGTTGGTGGACATGACAGATATTGCTGAGCCACTTTGGCTAGGTGTGGCCAGACAGTGGACTTGTGTGCCCAATATGCCAGTGGATCTGTCTGCATTTTCTCTATCGGCTCTGAGAGATACCGTGTCACTGACAGCTGTGCTGCTTTCTCCTCCTGTGCTTGGGCAGGCTCAGAGTCACTCAATCCAGCTGCTTTCTCTCTCGCCCGTTGCACAACTGATGAATCTTTATGGCCAACATGCCTTGGGCGTTCTGACGTGGAGGAGGAGGTACTATCTGTCGCTGACACAGTGCTGCTCCTGCTTGGGCTAGCAGCACAACTCTCTGACGTGCCTGTTGTTTCCACCTCTGCTTCAAGCCTAATCTGTCTCCGCCTATGGCGCTCCTGTTCACAGACCTTTGCTAACAGCAGCTCCTTCACAAATGACAGACAATTGGTCTGTAGGGTGAGTTTACCTTTCACATGGGGATCACAGACAGAGGCGAGCATGTATGTGCGGTCATCTGTTAAAGGCCTTAATCTGTCTTTCACCTGCTGCTGCAAAACGTCCAGATACTGCAGCACCTCAGCAGTCATTCCCTCTTCCTGTTTAAAGGCCTCCAAATGTTCATCCAGGAAATTAACTATAGGGATGATGTCAGCCAAGGTGGCACTTCTGGAACTCAGCTCCTCTGTGACATCCTTGAAGGGCTGCAGGATTTTTACCAGCTGACTCATGACTAACCAATCATGATGCCCTAGGGGATTCTGCACACCTATGTCCATTCTACCAGAAAGTTCATGAAGGGGTGTCTACAGCTCCAGTAGCTTCTCCAGCATCATAAAGGTGGAATTCCACCGGGTGGCAATGTCTTGAATGAGACGCTTGTGAGGCATATCCAAATCAGTCTGCTTTTGTCGGAAAACCTGCCCCGCCTTGACACTTCTGTGGAAGTGTGCTGCTATGTTCCTGCACTTCTGTATTAACCTATGCATGTATTCATTCTCCTTGTCAATGGACTCCAAGCCCAGAGCTGACTTCACTACCAGGTGCAGCGTGTGTGCAAAACATCGGATGTTCTTAAACCGCCCATCGGTTATTGCCTTAACCATGTTTGCACGATTGTCTGTGACAAAGAACCCTGCCTGCGTTTTCCTGTCTCGCTGGTGTAGTTGCCAGCCCTCCAGCATCTTTCTGATGCATGCTAGAATATTGGCTGCGGTATGGGCCTGGTCCGTCAGGTGGGTGTGCAGTAAAGCCCACCTCCACCCTGATACTTCTTCAGTAATAGAGCTGCTGGCTGCCCCTGCCTCAGCCATGTCCCACCAGTGTGCTGTCAGAGAGAGGTAAGAGTGTGCAGCATTCATAGTGGTCCAGATATTGCAGGTGAAATGCACTCTTCCGTCTGCCTTAGCTAGCAGTGCTTGAATGCGACTGCAACACTGCTTGTACAGGCTGGGGATGACCTTTCTACTAAATGTGGTTCTGCACGGGATTTTGTAATTTGGAAGTACGACCTTCAAAAAACGCTTGAAACCCACATTCTGCACTAGCTGCAAGGGCTGGTCATCAAGGGCAATCATTTCCCCAATGCTCCTGGTTACAACTTTTGAGGCTGCCTGCCTCCTACCCCGGGATAGCGTTACCGCACTCCACCCCATTTTCTCCATGGTGGATTGTTGCTTCTGCCACATGTCAGGGGGTTTCTGGCCTGCCGCCTGACTGCTAGAAGGGTATGAGGGCGTGGGCTGACTCTGCTGCTTTCCTACCACTGCACACTGGTTGGAAGGGGTCCCCCGACTGGAACTGCCACCATCCCCAGATGGCAGTAATCTTGTTGGGTGTTGCCTCTTCATATGATGGTTCATGCCAAAATTAGATAGATGTCCCATTTGCTTGCCTCTGCTAATATCCCTGGCACAGTAATTACACCGAGCATAACGCGGGTCTTCCGTCACTTTAAAGTGTTTCCAGATTGGAGATGTCTTTCGTGATCCTCCCCTCTCTAACACCTTGGGGGTGGATGCTGGCACTGGAGTTGAGGTATTGGGTGCACCCTGAGAAGCAATGCCAGAGGGGGCATCAGTCACCCTCTGTGCCTGTACTGACTGCTCTTCCTCCTCCTCGATATCACTGTCATCTCTCCCCTGCTGCACATTTCTGGAGGCTAAGACAGGACTAACTGATTCCACCAAAGATTCGTCAGCTATTACTTCTTCCGTTTCTGATGAGAATCCCACACAAGAAGATTCTTCATCTGAATCAGAAGCTAACAGTGACTGTGCTACCTTGTGAACGCTAAGTGTTAGTCGAGACTTCTGTCCCCCTGCTGCTTTTGGGTGTCTACATTTTGTCGGGCATGATTCTGCCTCCCCTTCCCTCTCCTCCAAAACTACAGGGCCAGAAACAAGTGGTGGCGATGGCGATGTATCATGGTCAGATTTCGGGTGTTTTTTTGGCATGGAACTGCCATCCCCTACAAAGAGTTTAGATTGTGACAGTTGCCTTTTTAGCTGTACTGGTGGTGTTGCACTAGTGTCTTTTTGGGTGCCTCCTCTGCCAGTCCCAATCACTTGATTGCATCTCTCTTTCCCTGACATTATGGATTTTATGTCACTGAGTAGTAACACTGACCACTGTCCCACAATAATAAGGTTCAGTCTGTTTAAAATGCCCACTGCCCACTGTCACGGTGCCTGGCTGTGCACCAATGTGTGTGGCGTGTACACAGAAGCTGCTTGCTTGTAAGCACAAAAGAGGCAGACTCCCCGGACACTTGACTGCACAGACCCACTGAATAATAATAAGGTTCAGTCTGTTTAAAATGCCCACTGTCACGCTGCCTGGCTGTGCACCAATGTATGTGGCGTATACACAGAAGCTGCTTGCTTGTAAGCACAAAGAGGCAGACTCCCCGGGCACTTGACTGCACAGACCCACTGAATAATAATAAGGTTCAGTCTGTTTAAAATGCCCACTGCCCACTGTCACGCTGCCTGGCTGTGCACTAATGTGTGTGGCGTGCACACAGAAGCTGCTTGCTTGTAAGCACAAAAGAGGCACGCTGCCTGGGCACTTGACTGCACAGGCCCAGCCTGTTAAACTTCCCAGTGAAGCCCAGTGCACTGAGAAACTAAGTAATTGGAATTAAAAAAAGTAGGAATTTTTGTCACTCCAGAAAAATGGATGAAATTGAAAATAATATATCTCTCCAAGCCAGCCCAACACCCTAAATGGTAAATGGTGGTCACTGTTCAGTGCTAGCTGACCTAGCACAGCTTCTCTTCTCAGTCAGAGATGACCAAAATAAACAGCTTGAAAGAAACAGGAATAGTAGTGGCTGTAGCTGACCCTGGCACTACAGCAAAACAAAGAATATTTTTCTTTCCATAGCTAGCCTATCAATTCTCTATCAGTTCTGCCTGCTCCCTCTTCCACCCAGCAGCCCAACTACCCACAGCATCGCTGGAAATAACTGCGTGGCTCCTCATGCTGATGTTTATATACTGCTGGCTCGTCAGTAAAATCCACAGAGAACACTGAATGACAGCGCTATTGGCTGCATTCAGTGCTGCTCAGAAAATGTCAGCGCAGATACGCTGCGTTCCGGTATCCATGTCAACCTGTCCGACCCTTTCCTGTTAGTCACTGCGACTCACAGGAAAGGGTCAGACAGGTCGGCATGGTTGCCGCAGGGGCGCCACCATTTTGTAGTAATCCTAGGTAGCAAGCAGCTAATGGGGGCGAAGAAAAGCGCGCGCCACTGGGCGCACCGAATAAAACAGAAATCTGTTAAATACGTGGGGAGTCGCGATGCGTTTCGCCTCCCCACGTATTTAACAGATAGGACAAAATAAGTTGCGGATTACAAATATGTGGAAAACGGATGCACACCCCTAGCCCAAACTCCTCTCTATCATTCATGGCTAAAAGCATAGAAACAGCAGTCCTCTACCAATTGTGCAACTTTATTGATTCTAATAATATCCTTAATCAATATCAATTTGAATTTAGGAAGCACCATAGCACTGAGCAGCTGTAACTTTCCAACTTTGACATGATGAGACGAGGTTTCTATCAGGGTTCAGCATTCCTCCTATGTCTTCTAGATATATCCTCAGCATTTGTCACAGTAAATTATTTCATCCTATTCTCTAGATTACACTCCATTGGTATAACTGGATCTGTGCTGTCCTGGTTCTCTTCATATCTCAACAACAGGACTCAACTAGTCCATATAAACTCATCTACCTCTTCTGTGACATTCCTTAGATCTGGGTATCCCAAGGATCTGCTTTCTCTGCTGCCTTTTTTAATTTAACACCTTTATGCCATACCCATGCAAGACTTGGAGTTCATAATAAGATCTATGCTAATGATATCCAATTCTTTTTCTCTCTGAAAGAAATATGGGCCCTTACAGAATCATTTTTTACCCAATATCTCACAACCATAGAAAAATGGCTCGACTGTAATAAACTAGCTCTTAATATCTCAAAAACAGAAATCATTGTCCTATCACGTTTTCCTATTGAAAACATACCCAACACTTTCCTATTCGAAATTCATTCCTTCACTGTCTCCAAAATGGTATGTAACCTAAGAGTCACCATTGACCCACCTCGCTCCCTAAATGAACCATTACCAACTCACCTTTTACAAACTACATCTTCTCTGTCACCTCAAGTCTCTTCTTGAGCATTCTCTAAGTGCCCCTTTAACCCCTCGATCATCTAACGGTCCAACTGACTCCCTCACAGGCTTTCTGCTTTGGATATATTTTAAAAGGTTTTTATTATGAGTTTTTGTCTCTATGACCAACTTCATTTCAAATTCTCTCTTCGCCTGTCTTATCAATGTTTTACACTTGACAATGCTTATGTTTTATCCTATTTTCTTCAGCTGGATACTTCTTCCAATTTTTCAAGGATATCTTTTTGGCTAAAATAGCCTCTTTCACCTCATCTTTTAACCATGATGGTAATCGTTTTGCCTTCCTTCCACCTTTCTTAATGTGTGGAATACTTATGGACTGCGCCTCTCGGATTATATTTTTAAACAATGTCCATGCCTGTTGAACACTTTTAACCTTTGCAGCTGCAACTTTCAGTTTTTATCTATTTTTCTCATTTTATCAAAGTTTCCCTTTTGAAAGTTTAGTGTTAGAGCTGCAGATTTACTTATTGTCCTCCTTCAATTATTAGTTTAAATTTGATCATGTTATGATCACTGTTGCCAAGTGGCCCTACCACCATTATCTCTCTCACCAGAATTAAATCTAAACTAGCTCCCTCTCTTGTTGGTTCCTGAACCAATTGCTCCATGAAGCAGTCATTTATTACATCCAGGAACTTTATGTCTCTAGCAAATCCTGATGGTACATTTACCCAGTCAATATTGGGGTAATTGAAATCTCCCATTATTATTGCACGCCAAATTGGTTATCTTCCCTGATTTCTCTTAGCATTTCATCATCTGTGTGACCATTTTATCCAGGTAGATGGTAGTATACTCCTATCACTATACTCTTACCAAACACACATGGGATTTCTACTCATATAGATTCTACTGAGCATTTAGTATGATCTTTATCTTGTTGGACTCTATACCCTCCTGGACATAAAGTGCCACACCCTCACCAAGTTGATCCTTCCCATCATTGAGATATAATTTGTACCCTGATATAGCACAGTCCCATTGGTTATCCTCCTTCCACCAAGTCTCTGTGATGCCAATTATGTCAATCTCATCATTTGCTGCTATTCACTCTAAATCACCAACTAAGACAGTACCCTAGCCCTTCCCTCCTGAGCTCTAGCTCTTGGAGATTCATCATTAGTTAGAGAGTCAATGAAAGCGAGAGTGGTAAAAGATCCTCCTAGGTATTCAAGAGTCACAGGGACCGTACATTGAGGAGCAGAATTAACACAGCGTAGGAGTAGCTCCTCTGTTGCACCTAGGCATTGGTGTTTTCCGGGCATTCCTTACATCGAGCCAGGAAATGGCCCTTGTTCCCGCAGTACAGGCATAGACCCAACGCTCGACATCGACGCCTCTCCTCTGCAGTCAGAGGGGTCTGTCCTAACTGCATGGGCTCCTCTGCTGACAGCTCTGAAGGAGACACTGAGTGGCCTGGAGTCGACGTCATAGGTCTTGAGAAGGCTGGAGCCAAGGATACAGACCTACGTGGCGGGCGCCCCTCCTTAGCTCTTTGCTGAAGATGGCAGTCAATTCGCCCAGCCAAGTCAATTATGCTGTTGAGGTCATTAGGGATGCCTCTGGCAGCCAACTTGTCCTTAATGCGGGCAGATAACCCCTCCAGGAAGACTCCCTGCAAAATGTCGTCTCGCCACCCGACTTCCTTGGCAAGGGTGCGGAACTTGATCGCATAATCCGCCAACGATCGAGGCCCTTGCTGAAGTTGCAGAAGCTCTGACGTAGCTGTAGATAACCGTGCTGGCTCATCAAACACCTGTTTGAAATTAATTATGAACTGTTGCAAGTGAGGCCCAGCTTAGTGCCTTTCCATCCAGCAAGGACAGAATGAGGGCTACTTTCACTGAATCAGAGGGAAACTGGCTAGGTAGCAGAGAGAATCTGATGTAGCACTGATTCAGAAACCCTCGACAGGTCTTGGCATCACTGGAGTAGCGAGGTGGAGTGGGTAGTAGGGATGTGAATCGTGTCCTCGATCGTCTTAACGATCGATTTCGGCTGGGAGGGGGAGGGAATCGTATTGTTGCCGTTTGGGGGGGTAAAATATCGTGAAAAATCATGAAAAATCGTGAAAAATCTAAAAATCGCAAAACCGGCACATTAAAACCCCCTAAAACCCACCCCCGACCCTTTAAATTAAATCCCCCACCCTCCCGAACCCCCCCCCAAATGACTTAAATAACCTGCGGGTCCAGCGGCGGTCCGGAACGGCAGCGGTCCGGAACGGGCTCCTGCTCCTGAATCTTGTTGTCTTCAGCCGGCGCCATTTTCCAAAATGGCGCCGAAAAATGGCGGCGGCCATAGACGAACACGATTGGACGGCAGGAGGTCCTTCCGGACCCCCGCTGGACTTTTGGCAAGTCTCGTGGGGGTCAGGAGGCCCCCCACAAGCTGGCCAAAAGTTCCTGGAGGTCCAGCGGGGGTCAGGGAGCGATTTCCCGCCGCGAATCGTTTTCGTACGGAAAATGGCGCCGGCAGGAGATCGACTGCAGGAGGTTGTTCAGCGAGGGTTCCGGCGCCTCGCTGAACAACCTCCTGCAGTCGATCTCCTGCCGGCGCCATTTTCCGTACGAAAACGATTCGCGGCGGGAAATCGCTCCCTGACCCCCGCTGGACCTCCAGGAACTTTTGGCCAGCTTGTGGGGGGCCTCCTGACCCCCACGAGACTTGCCAAAAGTCCAGCGGGGGTCCGGAAGGACCTCCTGCCGTCCAATCGTGTTCATCTATGGCCGCCGCCATTTTTCGGCGCCATTTTGGAAAATGGCGCCGGCTGAAGACAACAAGATTCAGGAGCAGGAGCCCGTTCCGGACCGCTGCCGTTCCGGACCGCCGCTGGACCCGCAGGTTATTTAGGTCATTGGGGGGGGGTTGGGGAGGGTGGGGGATTTAATTTAAAGGGTCGGGGGTGGGTTTTAGGGGGTTTTAGTGTGCCGGCTCACGATTCTAACGATTTATAACGATAAATCGTTAGAATCTCTATTGTATTGTGTTCCATAACGGTTTAAGACGATATTAAAATTATCGGACGATAATTTTAATCGTCCTAAAACGATTCACATCCCTAGTGGGTAGCTGGGTCGGTGCAGACACACCCAGGGCAGGTACATGAGGGTGCACAGGTGGCGCCTCGGGAGGCGCCGCATCCAAGCGGTTAGCCAGCCGCTCGACGGTTGCTGCCAGTACGTCCAGGCAGTGCTGCTGTAGATGTTGAGCCATTCCTGGAATGACCTGCAGTCCCGAGATCTCCGCCGGGTCCATGGCCTTTCAAACTGTTGTCACTGGTCCGGCCGTGCAGATGGTGGATAGGAGGTTGACTGGTTTCCGCCGCGAAGAGTGGCCGGGAGGTGGCTTGGAGCCGGGAGACAAAGTTAGTACTTCACCCTTGGAAGCCCGCGGTCCCCCCAGGAGGAGCCTGTGAGGACCCGGGCCGCTGGGGCTTAGGAGAGGTCTCCCGGAGCAGGCGATAGTCCATAGAAGCAGTCCGAGGTCGAGGCAGGCAGCAGAACAGAGAACTGAAGATGTACCGAAGCAGGAACCAGGAAGTCAGTCCGAAGATCAGGAACCAGAACCAAGGGAAGGAAGTGAGGTTGGAGCACAGAAGCTGGACAAGAACACAGGAATGAAGCTGGAACCCAGGACCTGAAGCAGGAACGCAGGAACGCAGGAACTGAAGCAGGAACACAGGAACACAAGGCAACTAGTAACTCCAAAGAGTGAACCCTGTTGCAAGGCAATTTCCCTAGTCAGACGCCGGGTTTAAATATCCTGCCGGCATCTGATATCATCTTAGGGGCCGGCCACGGTTCTGCACTCCTGTGCCTTTAAAAGGCTCCTCTCACGCGCGTGCCTAAGGGGGGATGGAGTCTGGGAGCGGAGCTCGGTGGTGTCTCCCTGCACACTTTGCTTAGAGCCCCAATGCTGTGTTCCCCTTTAATTTTACAGTGGCAGATTTCCCAGTGCTGCCACTGCCTTCTCAGCTGCACTAAAGCAGCAAACATTTACTTTATAAAAATATGCCACAGCACTCAAGCCTTTCTTCTGGCTATCGGGATATCCCTAGACTCCCGTGGTCCCCCATCTGCCTGCTTTTACGGCCACTGGGAGATCCATTTGCCCCATCTGTAATCAGCATGGTTGAGGGCCACTTTTACATTAAACGTGGATCTGCCGCGCTCACTATTGCATGGGGGGGGGGGGGGGAGAATCCCTGGAGCAACCGGCCTCTTCGAGCTTGCAACTCACTGCCACTTTGGGGAATCCGTACTATATCGCGGTTCCTGGTGCAGCTGGCCTCTTTTCTTTGTGGCTCACTGCTGTGTTTTTCAGCTCTTCTAGCCTGTGGCGACCATAGGGTCAGGCTTCTTCGCTGCCATGGGCCTGGACATTGCCACTCCTCCCAGCCCCCCTCAAACCACCCCACCCCCGGGCTATGAGATGCCCCCCTTCTTCCTGCCTCACTGACCAATCAGAGGCTTCTTCCTCCCATTGGCAGGAATAAGGGAGGAGGCTTCCGATTGGCCCGCGGGGGCAGGAAGAATGGAGGAAGCATTCCAATTGGCCCGTGGGGACAGGAAGAAGGGATGAGGTTTCCCATTGGCCTGCGGGGCAGGAAAAAGGTAAAGGGAAGTATAAATGGGGCTGTGGGACACCGGAAGCCGCGACACACCAGCTGGTGCTTGGCGACACATTGGTGTGTCACGACACACCGGTTGAGAAGCGCTGATCTATGGGGCTGAGTCATTAGGCTTTTTTTTTTATAGACACAGAATGGGAGAAAAGCCTTAGTAAATCTTTTATTTCATATTTATAGTTTTTAGTTCCAGAATAAGCTCAAGGCAGATCAAGAGTGTTCTATATGCAGGGCAGAAGCAAAGATGCATTTCACTAAAACATCACACTTCCTGTTACAGGGAAACTAGTAATCCATGTCTCTTTATGCAAGAAAGGTTTTTTCCCCTCTGTGGTTTGTCTATGTAAACAGCTCAAAACTGAGATCTGTGATGAGTCAGTGGTGGTGAGATGAGCCCCAGTGCCTCTTCCTGTTTCTTGTGCTGGTCTGTGATGAGTCAGTAGTGATGGAATGAGACCCGGTGTCTGTTCCTGTTTCTTCCTCTGAGGCTGGGAACAGTCTGGGGTTAGATACACTGAAACCCAGGGCAGAAACAAAGGATGCTCAGCCAATGCCAGGCATCCTCAAGCTCTATAGCAATTACATCATTCAACTCTGGCAAAGAAATGGAATGAAGAAATGCACCACCCATCAATAATCCCAAATAATAAGAAGAAGGATGCAATAAAGAATATGAAACTGTCCACTGTTCCAAAGTGGAGAATTTATTTCACACATTACAGTTTCAAAGATGACATATCATAGCTGCCGAATCTTACAAGTCCTATCCCATTCTCAGCTTTGAAGTAGACAATTTCATATTTGTTATTGCACCCTCTGCCTTCGTTGGGATTATTCAGTTTTGCCAAGATGGGTCCCTTATGGTACTGAGGCCCCAGGCAATTGCCTATCATGCTTTAACCATTCTACCTGAACTAAAAAAGCAGCCATGACTGGGAGCATCATAGAATCTGTTACACTGCGGATGGCAGAGAGCACCAGGGGGCACTCTCCAGCACGGGATGAAATGTGTGCCCTTGCGGTGAAACATCCTTACCCTGAGCCTCGCCCGGACCTGCACATTTCCTTGAGACCACCAATGCAGTGGTGGTCTCTGAATGGTCCTCTGACCATTCCAAGCCCTTTCGGACTGCTGCTAGGAAGCGGCGGGAAGCAGCAGGCCAGACAGAGGACAAGGCCAGATGGAACGAGAACAGGCTTGGACGAAGGTCAGATGAGGACGAAGGTCAGATGTAGATGATGATCAGATGTGGCTGAAGGTCAGACATGGACGATGATCAGACGTGGACGAAGGCATAAACTCTGGCAAAGCAAGACATGAACTCTGGCAAGGCAGGGCAAGCTAAAATCATCAATAAAACTCAGGATGCAGAAGACTCCGAATAGAGTGCTAACAACCACAGCCTGGAAGGAGGCTGCAGTGTCCAGAAAGACCCGCAGACTATCCACTGGAGCACTGCCCGCCGGGGCTAGGTGTAGCCGGAGTCCAGAGCATCGGAGATATACAAGATGGCCTCCAGGTGGAAACCCAGGACATCAGGACAAACTCCTTGGATACTTAATGAAGGGCAGACGGGATGGACGAAACGGACGTCCCGAAGACTCCAAACCTAGGAGGTGACAGACAGAAATGGAGATACTTGGCTCTGAAGATGGAGAAGACCCACCCTTGCCCTACGCACCCCAGCAGGGGTGGTCACAGACCACTGGGCCACTGCGTGCCTTACCAATCCAGCCAGGCTGGTCACGGACCACACTGGGAGGGATCCAACGAAGCCTTGGACATCTGTACGAGACAGATATCAGATGAGGACTAGGCCAAGGAACATCAGGACTGAAAGACATCAGGGCTGAAATGGACATCAAGGCTGGGACGGAACATCAGGACTGAAAGACATCAGGACTGGAACGGACATCAGGACTGGAAGACATCAAGGCTGGGACGGAAGACAAGAGAAGGGACGTCCAAGGAAGAGACCAGGAACAAGATGACGAAGTGAAGATACAGGAATGCCATGCGGGAGCAGAGAGCAGGAAGTCCAAGAGAGAACATACGCCTTGCAAAGGCAAATCTGGAATAACTGAAGAACCCTTTTATAGGGTGAAGCAGGAACACCCAGGGAGGAGCCTGAAGGTGGAGCCAGAGGGATAACTCCCTCTTAGCCATTTAACTCCAGAGGAGAGACGCGGGCCCAAACCTAGAAGGGCAGGAACAGGAAGAAGTCTGCAGGACCCTGGACAGTGGTCCTGCAGACTCTGACGTAGGAGGAGGAGGAGCCAGAGACAGGCTATTCAAGCCCCAACGTCGGAAGTGGTGTCTTGCCACTGAAGCAGGAAGCTGCAAGAGCTGGAGAGGGCCGCAGGCAGGCCCCAGCGAGGAAGGCAGCTCCTGCCACAGGAGAACACTGACGCCTGCGGCCTCTAGGCCGCAAAGGACAAATGATGTCGGCGGCGGCCTCTTGCCGCATGGGAGCACTGGCGGTGGCCTCCTGGCTGCGAGAGCTGAATACGGCGGCTCCAGCCGCAGAACGCATGGCGGCAAGGCCCGCCGTGCCGAAGACCATGTGGGCAGCCTCCAGGCTGAGGAAGAACAGCGGCAGCAGCGTCAGGAGCCAGGCTAGCTGACTAAGGAAGGTAAGGGGCTGCTCACAGCTAGGACCGGAAGCAGAACCGCAACAGAATCAGCATTTAGAGTTCCTGCGAAGAGGAAATTATAGCTTTCACTGTTAGTCATTCCTATGTAACTTCATTCAAGGTTCCTAAGTTTTTTGCTTTGGGCCATTTGAGTTAGCATTTTTTAGCTCATTGAAAGTCACTCTTTTTGGACACCAGAGAGAAAATATATCCAGATTTGGACTAATATTCATTGTTGTAAAAATGTAATATGTTGGATATATTAGCCATGTCCAGAAAGAAAAAGGTACACATGAGATACACATGAGAAGTCACCATGATGTTATATTAATACCTCCTGATTTGCCCACAAAAATGCCCAGAAATGGTTATTTATCCACAATGAATATATTTAATTCTCTTTGGGGGATAGTATATCTTTGGATTTTCTGTTGCTATAACAAACAGTTCCCATTATAGGCAATGTGAGCATTTTTGTAAAAATAAAAAATATTTATAAAACAATCCATGCTATTTTACTCTATCACAGGCCATGACTCAACAATGTGAAGAAACTTTCAGTCCTTTAGAAACCACTGACTTTAATTTCTTATGGTCAAAGAGACAAAATGGTGTTGAATTAGCATAAGTTTAAAACTTGTAAGTAGTAGCACCAGTCGTCAAGGCTACAACCGTGGCAACTGTCTATCTGCGCATGTACTGCATATTTGTGAAATATATGCAAATGTATAGTAGCCGGGGATATAGCCTTGATGATTGATGCTACTGCTCACAGGTTTCAAACTTGTGCTAATTCAATCCCTTTTTATACCTGTTATCATGTATCTAAGTGCATGTATTTTTCTGGGTTATGGTCAAAGCTAGTTATAAAGACAGTACCACTTTTTTGTACCAGAAATCATTGCACTTGCCTTTTTAAAGCTGCTCGGCAGAGACCCTTAGCCTCCTCAAGTAGCCCAATATAGTCATTTATTTATTTAAAACTTTTTTATACCGACCTTCATAGTAATAACCATATCGGATTGGTTTACAAATAACAAGGGGATAACTGAGGCAAACATAAAGTAAATAACTACATATTGCTGTCTTCTATATTTTGCCTTTTGTTGTCATTTTCTCTCTCATGTGCAGTCAAACAACACACACACTTTACTTATGCATACAAAGATTTCTCTCATACCCATCATTCATGCCCATTCAGCTTTACTCAAAGCATGCCTCAAGCCAATCCTGGTCCTTATGGGGGACATTTTCAAAGGGATTTTCCATGGATAAACGGGTGTTTTCTTGCAGAGAAGGGTCCTTTAAAAATTGCACTCTTCAGGGAAAAGGGGCAGTGTGGGTTATGTTGTCACTGGATGGAGGCAGTCCTCCAAGGTATGCTCAAGGAGTTATATTACCTACCTACAAGTACTTTCTGGCAAGGAGTTTGCCCTTGCAAACCATGCAGGTACTTTTGTGTCTGTTGCCCCCACTGGAGAAGTGATTTTTAAAGAGAAAATTCATGGGGAGTTTCTTTTTGAAAATTAGTTTGCAGGCCCAAGACACAAAGTACTCATATACCTCTAAATACTGCTGATTCAATGAAAATTACTCTCTAGCATTCATTCACTAAATCACATATGATTATTCCATGCATATTCAGTATTCCATTTCAAACAGGAATCATAGCACTACATATCATTACTATGTACTTTCTACATCATCAACACTACAGGGTCAATGTTCTATGCTGCACTAAAATCATTCATTAAAGTACATTAATGGCAGATTATACCATGAACATTATTTGCAACAAAATGGGGGATGGTGGTAAGTTGATGTTGTGCTGGAGGTGGACCCTTGGCCTGGTGCAGGATTTGTACGGCCCTCTGGTCGGACCCAGAGAGCGCCTGCCACCAGGAGGTGGAGCATACTAGGAGACACAGGCTAGCTGGAGCTTCACCAATAACAGTCCGGGGTTTCCACAGGTTGAGCCCTTGGGTACCTGGACCGCCTGGACTTAGATGGGCCTCAGAGGGCTTCCTGGAGAGGTAGCGGAGAGAAATGCCCACCACGAATAAGGGTGCGCGGCTGATGCAGAGAGGACGGACCAGACCTGAACTGGAGACTTAAGAGACCTCAGGGAGGTAGCAGTTCAGGAAGGCTCTCCGGGCAGAACAGGCAGCACCTGTAGGTCTGGTCGGATGAAGGCCATGGGCAGAATCCAAGCAGGTCGGTCTGGTGGTCACAGAAGGCAAGAAAAGAGTGTCCGAGTGAAGCACAAGGGTCAAAGCCAGGGTATCTGTCCAGAAGTGGTCAGCCAAAGCAAGGGTCAATTCCAAGGTCAGTCCGATCGTAGTCAAGGCAAGCGAAGGTCAGTTCCAGCGGTGGTCAACATGGTCAGGCAAGCAGAGGTCGGTTCCAGGCAGCGGTCAACATGGTCAGAAGGCAGGCAAAGGTTGAGTCCAGGCAGTGGTCAGTCATAGTCAGGCAAGCAGAGGTCAGTACTGAGAATCAGTCCGAAGGATGCTACCAGGGAATGAGGAGCAGGAACAAGACAGATGCTGGAAGACACGGAGGACCACGGAAACATAGGAATACGGAGATGCTGGAATACAAGAACATTGGAACAAGCAGGACACTGGAACAAGCCGGACATGGGATCAAGCAGAACACTGGAACAAGCAGGACACTGGAACAAGCAGGAACAAGGAACAGGCAAACTAGAACACTGAGCAGTCGACCCGAACGTAGTGCTTGATGGAGATTCTGCTGGATCTGGACTCTGGCCACTGAGGGATCGGACCTGGACTCCGGCCACCGAGGGAGCATGGAATGGTCACCCAGAGAATGAGGTCTGGGGCGAGCAGCTGATCAGGCAGGAATGACCCGATTGCCAAGGCGAGGTCCTGGGGACAAGACCTCGCTTTAAATAGGTCTAAGGAGTGATGTCACCAGAATGCATCCAAGCTGGGTTTCCCGTGCTTGGCCCTTTAAAGGCAGAGACGTCGGCCATGCGCACACCTAGGGGCAGGGCTGAGGAGATGGAAGACGCAGAGCCCCTACAGAAGCTCTGCTGAGAGGCCTGCTGCATGGAGGAGGCCGAGGACGCCTGGGGGGAGCATCGGGGACGTCGGGAGCTTGTAGCTGTGGTAAGGCCGGAACTGGTAGAAGGCAGCACGAGGTGCGCAGGCCCGGTCGCTGCACCAACATGGCACCAACGCGGATGGGACACGCAACAGTTCCCCCCATTCTAGGCCTCCCCCTTACCGGTATGGGTTTTTCTCGGTGTTGACGATGGAACTCCTGTAGCAGATTCTTGTCAAGAATGTGGTAAGAGGACTTCCATGAAGTCTCTTCTGGGCCGAAGCCCTCCCTCGAAAGGAGGTACTCCCAGTGGTCTCTAAGGCTTCGGACGTCCAGGACTTCTCTCACCTGAAGGATGTTTTCAGGTTCTGCTGAATGTTGCGTCGGTGGAGGAGGTCTTCGGGAAGGCCAAGACATAATTAAGGGTTTGAGTAGCGACACGTGGAACATGTTATGAATCCCTATGATGCTGGTAATTTTAGCTGGTAAATGACCGCTCCTACCCATCATAGGATAGGGAATGGACCTACAAATTTGGGAGCTAGCCGTTGGGAAGGCAACCATAGCCGGATGTGCTTAGTGCTAAGCCAGACTCTTTGTCTAGGTAGGAACAGGGGTGTGGCCTGACGATGGGTGTCTGTGATGCACTTGGCCCGGTCAGTTGCTTGGCAGAGCCGCTCCCTTACTTGGTCCCAGAGCCGGCGAATGGTTTGTGCTGTAGATTGGGCTGCAGGTGATAGTACACTGAGTGGAACTGGCAGTGGTAGGCGAGGTGGATGGCCAAAAACTACAACAAAGGGGGAAACTTCCATGGCAGAGGTGATATGGGTGTTATGGGATAGTTCTGCCCATGGCAGGAGGTCAGTGCAATTATCTTGCTGGTCGTTGACATATGATCGCAGGAAGGTTTTCAAAGACTGATTAGTCTTCTTGGCCTCGCCATTTGCTTGTGGATAATATGCTGACATTACGTTTAACATGATATTAAACTTCTTACAGAGAGACCTCCAATATTTAGCAGCAAATTGAGGGCCACGATCAGAGACAATTTCTTGTGGTAGTCCATGTAAACAAAATACGTGGGTTAAGAAGAGTCGAGCTAGTTGTGGAGCCAATGGGAGTCCAGGTAAGGGGACAAAGTGGGCCATTTTTGAGAAACGGTCTAATATGACACAGATTACAGCATTCCTTTTGAAGGAGGCAGATCCAAGATGAAGTCTGTTGAAAGACCAGTCCAAGGATCAGTAGATGCAGGAAGTGGTTGAAGAAGCCCCCACGGGTGGCCAGTCGGTGGTTTTTGCTGTGCGCAAACTGGACAGGAGTCCACATAGTCTCGGGAGTCCTTAGTCATACCAGGCTACCAATAGTGCTTTTGGAGCATCTCGAGAGTTTGGTCTCAGCCGGCGTGACTGGCCAGCTTGAAGTCGTGAGCCCAACGAAGTACATGTTCATGGAGATGGTGGGGGACCACCATCTTCCCAGCAGGTACTATGGTGGTAACTGCAATTGATATGCAGACAATCAATCATATGTATGGGGGTCTCGGGTGTGTCTTCTGGTTCGATGGAGCGAGAGATCGCATCTGCATGAATACTTTTGCCGCTGGGTGATAGAGGAGCTCGAAGTTGAAGCTGGAAAAGAATAGAGCCCAGTGGGCTTGTCTCGGGTTGAGTAACTAGGCCTCTTTTAGGTGCTCCAGGTTTTTATGGTCGGTATATATTGCGAACCTGTGTTGCGCCACTTCAAGCCAGGGACGCCATTCCTGGAGGGCAAGTTTCATTGCTAGGAGTTCGCGGTCCCCTATGGTATAATTTTGTTCTGTGGGAGAGAATTTATGTGAGTAAAAGGAACATGGAACTAGGGTTCCCTTGGTGAAGTATTGACTCAAGACTGTTCCTGCTCCAGTAGCGGATACATCGACTTCGACTATGAAGGGGCAGTTTGGATCCAGGTGACGTAAACACAGGCCAGTGCAGAAGGCATCTTTAAAGACATGGAACGCTGATTGGGCCTTGGGACTCCACACTCAAGGATCACATTCCTTTCTCGTTATAGCGGTGAGTGGAGCGGCCAGCGTGGAGTAATTGGCGATGTAGTTTTGACAGTAGTTTGTAAACCCAAGGAATCTTTGTAGGGCTCAGTGGCCTACTTGTTGAGGCCAATCTCGAATACCCTGGAGTTTGTTGGGAGTCCATGGTGAACCCACGGCAGCACCGTGATGACGTCATCACGTGCAGGAAAGCGCGGGCTTTTTAAGATCTAAGGCGTCCAGGGTTCTTCTGTCCCGAGTTGCTGAATAAACTTCAGAGACATTCGTGTCCATCGGAAAGGTCTGTGATGCTGCACTCATGCAAAGCTAAGTATCCATTTTGATTCTATCAGCTTGTAAAATTCGTTTTTGTCCTTATCTGTTTCTATAGCATCTGCCGTGATAATGTTTACATAAATTACTCCTGAGGAAGCGATTTTCATCGCGAAACACCGGCCGTTGTCGGGTGTCATTGTTTGACATTTCGGGGCATATGATGCAAAGTATTTCTAAACGGGACTTAGAAGGCATTTTGCAGTTACACCTAGCTGATACAAAGACAGTTGATTTACCACCTTGCAGCAAATGACGAGTAGTCCGGACGGCAAGTGTATTCACTGCCGTTGTCTGGCTTGCTGATGCGGTTACAAATTCAAAGTAAAATACAATATATTTTTTGAAAATTTGTTTGATGATAGCACATTGAAGATACGGTTTACACTACAAGATACTTGTTTTTTTGGTTGTATACGATAGAGATGATGTAGCCCAGGAATGGGAGACTGGGTTGCTCAAAAAGGCACTTCTCCAATTTAACATAGAGATGGTGGTCTCTGAGACACTGAAGGACTCTTTGAACGTGGGAATGGTGAGACTTCAGATCTTTGGAGAAGATTAGTATATCGTCTAGATACACTATGACGAATGAGTTCAAAAGATCCCGGAAAATCTTGTTCATTAGCCGCTGGAAAACTGCAGGGGCGTTGCATATCCCGAAGAGCATTACTACATACTTGTAGTGTCCGTCTCATGTGTTGAAGGCGGTTTTTCAGATGTCTTCAGGTTGAATCCATACTAGGTTATATGCCCCACGTAGATCTAATTTAGTAAAGATTTGTGCGCCCTGCAGGCGGTCGAAAAGTTCACTGATAAGTGGCAGTGGGTACTGGTCCTTACGGGTTACTGCGTTCAAACCTCTGTAGTCTATGCATGGTCTTAGACTGCCATCCTTGGAGGTAGAGGGTCTTATGAACCCTTTGGCTAAATTTTCTTTGATGTATGCCAACATCATTTGAGTCCCTGGGAGTGAAAGAGGGTGGTTCTGCCCTTGGGAGGCATGTCACCAGGTAGTGCCTGTGGTCTGGTCAGATGAAGGCTGCGGGTCACAGAAGGCAAGAAAAGAGTGTCCAAATGAAGCACAAGGGTCAAAGCCAGGGTATCCATCCAGAAGTGGTCAGCCAAAGCAAGGGTCAATTCCAAGGTCATTCCGATCATAGTCAAGGCAAGTCAGGGTCAGTTCCAAGTGGCAGTCAATGTGGTCAGGCAGGCAGAATTCAGTTCCAGCAGCGGTCAACGTGGTCAAAAGGCAGGCAAAGGTTGGGTCCAGGCAGCGGTCAGTCGTAGTCAGGCAAGCAGAGGTCAGTACCAAGAATCAGTCCGAAGGATACTACCAGGGAACGAGGAGCAGGAACAAGACAGATGCTGGAAGACACAGAGGACCACGGGAATACAGGAACACAGAGACACTGGAATACAGGAACACTGGAACAAGCAGGACACTGGAACAAGCCAGTCATGGGAACAAACAGGGCAATGGAACAAGAAGGATATTGGAACAAGCAGGACACTGGAACAAGGAACAGGCAAACTAGCACACCGAAGTGTTGACCCAAATGTAGGGGCATGGCAGAGGAGATGGAAAACGTGGAGCACCTACAGGAGCTCTGCTGAGAAGCCTGTGGTGTGGAAGAGGCCTAGGATGCCTGGGTGGAGCGTCGGGGATGTCAGGAGCTGGCGGCTGCGGCAAGGCCGGAACTGGTGGAAGGCAGCAAAAGGTGAGCAGGCCTGGTCACGGCACCAACACAACCGGGATGCACAGCAGTTGATGATTACAATATTAGTGGGTAACCTGGTCGGTACCTTTACATGATGATATGAAACTACCACTTCCTTCATTAAAATTTTTTAAGACATATATTTGTCTGGGAAAAGCTTTCTTGAACATGTATAATATAAAACTTTTTATTAAAAAATTTTTTGTGTGAGTTCATTTTATGATATTTTGTGGTTTACTCACATTTTGGCATTTTTTGTTTTTGTGATTTTTACTGACTGAACGAAAGCAGTGACAGCTTTAGGAGGCTTGTGTCCCCGTGGTTTTAAAGGCGGGTAGCTGTTATGAGCTCCAGGATCCTTGGGAAAGCTCCTGGAGCTGAAATGGAAAGGACAGGCCAAAATGAAAGATAAATGAACTAACATCACTTCCATTTGTGCTATCCTGCCTCGATTGAAATTAAAACTTAAAAAGAAATAAAAGAAAGGAAAGAACAATTTTAAAAACCATTAATCCTAGGTGGGAGTCCAGCAGAAGACACCATAAACATTTGAGGCCTCCAGATGAACCCTGGTAAACCCGATTCGATTTTCACTTAAAACACACCAAAACATCCACATTTAAATAAATAAATGTAGTGGACAGGTGATCTAAAGGACCTGAGTAAAAAACTCCAGTGTAACTGAAAAATGAATTTTAAGAAGGAAAAATTACCTGATTTTTAGAGGCATTTTTAAGTTTAAAAATACATAGAAAGAAACTCATCAAATAAATTAATTATGAGCTGGAGACATGGCATCTTATATCATGTTTATTTGAATGAAAACTATTTAAAATTTTAACAGAAAGACACCTGTGTTAGAGGGTCATGGCCAGGCAAGGATTTTAAAGAATTAAACAAATAGGGAATGTTATAAGAACATTTTTGGGCAGTTGAAAGTAATTTTTATTTGGTGATTAATACAGTTCAAATTGGTTTAAATGGAAACAGTCCAAGCTTCCATTATAAAACAAGTTCCAGTCACCCAGCATAGTTAAAACTTCTGAAATAATTTCCAAGGAAACATAGCAATGGCTTCATTAGCAACCAGTGCTGAGGGTAAAATAGTAAGAAAAAAGAAGGTTAAAGCACCGGTCATTTTAAAATAATAAATTCAGATTAGAGAATTGGTAAGGGCATTAAAAATGTATTTATATCACACACATAAAAAACCAGGGTGAAAAGGGAATCATACACATAAAAGATTAGAAGTAATTCAGCAAGGCTGAGACCACAGCATACATCTCCAACAACAACACTGGGGTTTCAGTCCTCCTGCTTCCTCCTGACACATCCTCTTCAACAATTGGGTCTGACTCAGCTTATTTTCTCCTGACACATTCCCTACTAGAGATGTGAATCAGAACCGGAATCGGTTCGGATTCCGGTTCCAATTCACATCGTGCTTTTTTTTTCGTCCGGCCCGATCGCGGTTTTGTTTATCGGCTGCGCCCGAGCCGATAAACAAAAAACCCACCCGACCCTTTAAAACTAATCCCTTATCTTCCCCCACCCTCCTGACCCCCCAAAAACATTTTACAGGTACCTGGTGGTCCAGTGGGGGTCCCGGGAGCGATCTCCCGCTCTCGGGCCGTCGGCAGCCACTAATAAAAATGGCGCTGATGGCCTTTGCCCTTACCATGTGACAGGGTATCCGTGCCATTGGCCGGCCCCTGTAACATGGAGGGAGCACTGGATGGCTGGCGCCATCAGGGGGTTTTATGCATCCTTTGTCTGTCTGCCATGTTCCAAGCACCACTGCAGGGTCAAGACTCCACCGAGTTCCTGTGCTGCTTGTGTCACCACTGAGTCATGACAGCACTGAATCTGCCTCCTTTTCCCAAATTCATCCTGCAAGGCATGACTCCACTGAGTTCCTCTTCCTCCTTTTTTCCAAATGCAACCTCTGAGGCATGACTCCACTGGGTTCCTTTGCCTCCCTGTCCCCAAATGCCACCACTGTATTTTGTATACACCACTTCTGAGATATGACTCCACTGTCTTCCCCTCCCTGCTTCTCCTCAATAACTGTTTGGGGTGAGGCAGGCAGGGGAAGTCAGTGGAATCATGCCTCCGTGGTAGTGTATGCCAATCTGTGGTGCTGCGGTGCACCTCTCTATGCTTTTAAAATTTTGTTACCACTCTTTGATTCTTGGTCCTTTTATCTGTACATTGGGATTTTTTTCTGCCACATTTTCTGCTTCATTCCCTGTTCATGGTGCTTATGGGCAGATTTTCAAAGGCTACGCGAGTAACATACGCGCGTAATCTGAGGGAATCTGCCCCTGCGCGCGCCACGAGCCTATTTTGCATAGGCTCGTGGCGCGCGCAAGCCCCGGGACGCGCATATGTCCCGGGGCTTGCAAAAAGGGGCGGTTGAGGGCATGGCCAGGGGGCGTGCTGTCGGCTCAGGGTGTGTTTGGGGGCGTGGCGGCGGTCCATGGCGGTCCAGGGCGTGGCCAAGTGCCCCAACACAGCGGCCTGTGTGGAGGCCTGCCGTGCCAGCAGACATTCGGCACGCACAAGTTACGACTGCCCGGAGGCAGGCGTAACTTCCTGGATAAAGGTTAGGAGGGGGATTTAGGTAGGGCTGGGGGGTGGGTTAGATAGGGGAAGGGAGGGGAAGGTGGGGGGAGGTGGAGGGAATGGGCAGTGCGCGCAGGGCTCGGTGCGCGCCGACCCCGGATTTTAAAAGATACACGCGGCTACACGTGTATCTATTGAAATCTGGCGTACGTTTTGTTTGCGCCTGGTGTGCGAAGAAAAGTACGCGCTCGCGCTTTTTAAAAAAATGTACCCCTTAAGGTACTGATGCCATGTTTGGTGCCACTTTGCTTCTCATGATGTCATCAATTGCTCATGACAATTGCTGAGCTAGCATTCTCTTTTTAAATCTTGGGGTATTCTTCCTCTTGCTACTTCTTTGCTTCACTCACATTGTATTAGAGAACTCCTGCCAATCCTGTATTCCTAATACCCTTTTGCAGAGCCGCCTTATGCCATTGATGACATTTTGCCACAATCTAAATACCTTGCAGTTCTTTCCCCCTTATGATGATTTCTTCTTACAAGTTTTATTAGAATTGATAAAAACAATCACTGTTCTGGAGCCCATAATAGACTGCAATACTTCCCCCATATGTTTTATTGGAAAATGAATGAAACTAATGACATGAATAAATGAAAAAAAAATTGTATTGAAGCTAATGAAATGAATATGGATCCCAATGAACCAAATGAACAAACCAAAATATTTGTTTTATTCTACACGGCCCTAGAATTAACATACAGACAATTCAAAGTATGTTTTTGTATTAACAGTCAGTTGACAGGGGGTAATTGGAACCTATCAGGATGCCTTAATACCTCTGTTATTTTAGTATTCTTCAAAGATATCTCCCTCTAAACCATGTGCTGCTGAGCAAATATCAACTTTCACCATGTTCTAGTTTAAAAACTACTGTATCTCCTTTTTGAAGGTTAGTACTAGCACACTGGTTCCACTCTAGTTAAGGTGGAGCCAATCCTTTCAGAATGGGCTTCCCCTTCCTCAAAATATTGCCCAGATCCCATCAAAACTAAAGCTTTCTTCCCTGCATCATCATATCATTCTTGCATTGAGACTCTGGAGCTCTGCCTTCCTCTAGGTTCCTGTGCTTGGAACAGGGAGTATTTCAGAGAATGCTACCCTGGAGGGTCTGGATTTAAACTTTCTAGATACAATTCTAAATTTGGCTTCCTGTACTCTCCTCCCACACCTTCCTATGTCATTGGTGCTCATATATACCATGACAGCCAGCTCCTCCCCAGCACTGTTTAAAATTCTATCAAGAAGACACATGAGGTCTACTACCTTCTCTCCAGGCAGGCAAGTTATCAAGTCATCCTCACATCCACTAGCTTTCTACATTCCTAATAATTAAATCACCAACTAAGACAGTACCCTAGCCCTTCCCTCCTGAGCTCTAGCTCTTGGAGTTTCATCATTAGAGAAGATAATGCATCATTCAGAGAGCAGATCCTTGCTTCAGAATCACTTCCTGCTACACCAAGGTGATGCTCTCTGATTAGATGACCTTGCTCCCCCAAAGCAGCACAAACTGCCAAACTGGAATTGGGACTTAGCTACTATATACCTGCAGGTTTTCTCTATATACCTCTCTGTCTGCCTCAGGTCCTCCAGGTCTGCCACTCTAGCCTCCAGAGATAGGACTTGTTCTCAGATCCAAGAGCTCTTTGTAGCAGGCACACATACAACCTCTCACCAGCTGGTAGATAATCATACAGTTGGAACTCCATGCAAAAGACTGGAAGGCCCCATTTTGCTGCAGGACTGCTATCTGCATCTTAAAATTGTTGAGTTGTTAGTTTTGGTTGCTGTGGGATTAGGGATATGTAAATCAGAATCCTTTAAATTTATATGGTATATTTAATAGGAATGTGAATCGGTACCGGAGTCGTTTCCGGTATCGTGTTCGTAGAACCGCGGAAAATCCTCATTTCCTGCGGTTCTAACCGCTTTTTTTTTTGGCTGTCCCGAGCCGAAAAAAAAACAAAACACCCCGATCCTTTAAATCTAATTATTTAGAATCCCCCACCCTCCCAACCCCCCCAAAACTTTCTTAAAGTACCTGGTGGTCCAGCGGGGGTCCCGGAAGCGATCTCCCACTCTCGGGCCATCGGATGCCAGTAAACAAAATGGCACCGATGGTCCTTTGCTCTTGCCATGTGACAGGGGCTATCGGTGCCATTGGCCGGCCCCTGTTAGATGGTAGGAGCAATGGACGGCCGGTGCCATCTTAAAAAATGGTGCAGGCCATTCATTGCTCCTACCATGTGATAGGGGCCAGCCAATGTCACTGATAGCCCCTGTCACATGGTAAGTGCAAAGGGCCATCGGTGCCATTTTGATTAGTGGCAGCCGACGGCCCGAGAGTGGGAGATTGCTCCTGGGACACCCGCTGGCCACCAGGTACTTTAAGAAAGTTTTTTGGGGGTTGGGAGGGTGGGGGATTCTAAATAATTAGATTTAAAGGGTTGGGGTGGGTTTGGGGTTGTTTTTCTGTATACCCTTTCTTCCTGGGCCCCCCCCCCAAAATGATAAGAAAATCACATGAAAATTTCGTGGGGTTTTCCTATCTCTTTCGGGGACCCCCCCCCCCCCCCCCCCAATACCTGAAGGATTAGAAAATATCGTATGATATTTTCATCCATCAGAAAAACGATTCACATCCCTAATATTTAATGCTAATTTGACTATGACCTATAAGGGGACAATCGATTTAATTGATAAGGGTTAAGTCATTCTCTTGTTTTAGATAAATTCCTGATTTAATTTTTGATGTGAAAATGTCTCTTCTCCTTATATGGGATAAGATTTCATAAACTAAAAAATGTGCTTAGGAATGGGTGGGGGGGGGGGGGGCGGCTAGAAAGATACTAAAAGAAATTACCTACCTTTCCTAGTCTTTTTTTAATCAAGGTACACATACGCACACTAAAAGAAATTACCTACCTTTCTTAGTCTTTTTCTTAATCAAGGCACACATACGCACACTAAAAGAAATGACCTACCTTTCTTAGTCTTTTTCTTAATCAAGGCACACATACGCACACTAAAAGAAATTACCTACCTTTCTTAATCTTTTTCTTAATCAAGGCACACATACGCACACTAAAAGAAATTACCTACCTTTCTTAGTCTTTTTTTAATCAAGGTACACATACGCACACTAAAAGAAATTACCTACCTTTCTTAGTCTTTTTCTTAATCAAGGCACACATACGCACACTAAAAGAAATGACCTACCTTTCTTAGTCTTTTTCTTAATTAAGGCACACATACGCACACTAAAAGAAATTACCTACCTTTACTAGTCTTTTTTTAATCAAGGTACACATACGCACACTAAAAGAAATTACCTACCTTTCTTAGTCTTTTTCTTAATCAAGGCACACATACGCACACTAAAAGAAATTTCCTACCTTTCCTAGCCTTTTTTTGATCAAGGAACCCACACACACACATTATAAGAAAATACCTACTTTTTCTAGCTTTTTTTTTTTATCAAGGCATGCACATACTAAAAGAATTTAACTACTTTTCCTAACTTTTAATCAACACACACACACACTACAAGAAATTACCTACATTTCCTTGCTTTTAATCAAGGCACACAAACTAAAAGTGTATTTACAGCACAATTTCATGTCTCCCCCAGTCTTTTAGTCTCAGTATTAGACTCAGTAAGCAATATGATCCTGTTCAGTCACCAGCAAAATCTTCTTCTTCTCTCATAACTTTCTCAGGAATATCAGTGTAATCTACCAAAAAAGAAAAGCTTTTCCTTCTAATCCTTACAAAATATTTCTCACAAAGAAAATGAAAAAAAAAACATAAGAACATAAGAAATTGCCATACTGGGTTAGACCAAAGGTCCATCATCCTGTTTCTAATAGTGGCCAATTCAGGATACAATATGTGGCAAGTAGCCAAACATTAAATAGATCCCATGCTACAAATACCGGTAATAAGCAGTGACTATTCCCTAAGTCAACTTGATTAATAACAGTTTAGGGTCTTGTCCAAAACTTTTTTAACCTAGTTATGCTAATTTCCTTAACCATATCATCTGGCAATGAATTCTAGAGCTTAACTGTGTGTTGAGTAAAAAAAAAAAAAATTCTCCAATTTGTTTTAAATGTGCTACTTGTTAACTTCATAGACTACCTCCTAATCTTTGTATTATCTGAAAGAGTATGTAACCAATTCACATGTTTATGACCCCTTCAAAAAATGTAGCAAGACTTCCTTTGGGTAAATCCAATAGACCCCAGGACTAATTCCTGAGGCACTCCACTAATCACCTGACTCTTCCTGACAAGCTGATTTACTACCACCTTCTGTTAGGGATGTGAATCGTGTCCTCGATCGTCTTAACGATCGATTTCGGCTGGGAGGGGGAGGGAATCGTATTGTTGCCGTTTGGGAGGGTAAAATATCGTGAAAAATCGTGAAAAATCGTGAAAAATCGTGAAAAATCGAAAAATCGCAAAACCGGCACATTAAAACCCCCTAAAACCCACCCCCGACCCTTTAAATTAAATCCCCCACCCTCCCGAACCCCCCCCAAATGACTTAAATAACCTGCGGGTCCAGCGGCGGTCCGGAACGGCAGCGGTCCAGAACGGGCTCCTGCTCCTGAATCTTGTTGTCTTCAGCCGGCGCCATTTTCCAAAATGGCGCCGAAAAATGGCGGCGGCCATAGACGAACACGATTGGACGGCAGGAGGTCCTTCCGGACCCCCGCTGGACTTTTGGCAAGTCTCGTGGGGGTCAGGAGGCCCCCCACAAGCTGGCCAAAAGTTCCTGGAGGTCCAGCGGGGGTCAGGGAGCGATTTCCCGCCGCGAATCGTTTTCGTACGGAAAATGGCGCCGGCAGGAGATCGACTGCAGGAGGTCGTTCAGCGAGGGTTCCGGCGCCTCGCTGAACAACCTCCTGCAGTCGATCTCCTGCCGGCGCCATTTTCCGTACGAAAACGATTCGCGGCGGGAAATCGCTCCCTGACCCCCGCTGGACCTCCAGGAACTTTTGGCCAGCTTGTGGGGGGCCTCCTGACCCCCACGAGACTTGCCAAAAGTCCAGCGGGGGTCCGGAAGGACCTCCTGCCGTCCAATCGTGTTCGTCTATGGCCGCCGCCATTTTTCGGCGCCATTTTGGAAAATGGCGCCGGCTGAAGACAACAAGATTCAGGAGCAGGAGCCCGTTCCGGACCGCTGCCGTTCCGGACCGCCGCTGGACCCGCAGGTTATTTAAGTCATTTGGGGGGGGTTCGGGAGGGTGGGGGATTTAATTTAAAGGGTCGGGGGTGGGTTTTAGGGGGTTTTAGTGTGCTGGCTCACGATTCTAACGATTTATAACGATAAATCGTTAGAATCTCTATTGTATTGTGTTCCATAACGGTTTAAGACGATATTAAAATTATCGGACGATAATTTTAATCGTCCTAAAACGATTCACATCCCTACCTTCTGTATCTATCATTCAACCAATTTTTAATCCTGACCACTACTTTGGAACCTACCCCAAGCTGCTCAGTTTATTTGTGAGTCTTTTACATGGGACATTATTAAAAGCTTTGCTAAAATCCATGTGAACCACATATCCTCAATCTAATTTTCTAGTTACCCAATTGGAAAAAAATTAATCAGATTTGTTCAACATAATCTGCTTCTGTTTAAGACCATGATGCCTGGGATCTTGCAAACCACTGGATTGTAGAAAGTTCAATATCCTTTCCTTCAGCAATGTTTCCATTAATGGCCTGAAATTCCAACCTCCTTCACTTTAATGAAGAGAGTCCACAACCACCCTTCTCGAGTTCCATGGAACCACTCCAGTCTCCAATGATCTATTGAACAAATGCTTCAGCAAACCTACCTAAAATTCTCTGAGTTTTCATAGTATCTTTGGACTACCTTATCTGGCATCATGGCTTTGTCTACCTTCATTTTAACAATCTTATAAATACCCGCTTCTGTGAATGGTGTGGTATGCACCCCATTCTCATCTGTACTCTTGCCAATATAACAGGTCTTTCTCCAAGGTCTTCTTCAGCAAATACTAGCAGAAGTATTTCTTTAGCCTTTCTACTGCTGCATAGGGTGGAGTGGTAGAGAGAGAGAGAATGTTGCTGGACAGGAGGGGGAAAAAGAGAAAAAGAAAAGGAGATGCTGGGCATGTGATAGAGGTGAGAGAAAGAGAAGAAAGAGGCTATAAATATTAACTAGACCCATTAATGTAGACAAATAACAAGAGATGTTATACTATATACATAGTAGCCGGTGAATCAAAAGTCTTCTGTGGAAAATCAATCATTTCTTCAAACAGATGCCATGAGTGCGTTCAGCGGTGTGAAGGCTGTCAGCTAACCCCCTCTGTTTTTAAACCAGGTGCACAGATGAATGAGCTACCAATTACAACATATGTTGCTGTGGGCGTGATGACATCAGTTGATGAGTGCATTTCACTGGCCATTGAAATGCTATATTAAGTTTAAACCTCATGCAATATTGCATTCTAGACTTCCGAAATGCAAAAAAACACATCATGGGTATGAATTTAAATTAATGAGAGCCATTCTAGCTCTTCATTTAAGCCAAGGGGTGCCTGGGTTTTAAGCGTGAAGATCCAAAAAGCTTCACGCTTGTTTAATAGCCTTTCACGATCACCACCTCTCAGAGATATTGGCACATAGATCAGTAAACTTCAGTGAGATCAAACTGATTACAAACTTGAAAATGTTTACATTTGGATGGGCAATAGGACCAATCATAGACGTGTCAGATTCAATTTTTCATCTGATGAAAATTCAAGTGGCTCTGAAGAAACGGACAATTCGAGTACAGGACAACGGGAGCAACCACAAAAGGATTTTTTACCCTCACGCGGAGCCAGCAACGCGCGTTCAAGAGGCAAACACCGCAACAACAACAATGCTTCCCACGAATTACCTCATACGGCTCCCAACACCAGGACAAGATACAAGAGGAATCAGCAGTGGTGAATTTGTCATTGACTGTCTTAACAGAGACACAATTAGCGGTATTAAATCATGGTCTATCCTTTGTACCCACCACTTACCATTCACCGTTTGAATCACGTATTTCAATACAGCGTTTTATACGCAAATTGAATTTACGATTATATTTTGATCAAGTTGAAACAGGAACTAATCAGGATATGTCATTAGTCAAGCCTAAATCAAGGTGGCATCCTCCAGGTCCCATGGATTCGCACATAAAAATGTTTGAACAACTCGTTTTACAGGATTTAAGCAATTTTGAATCCCAAAGACACTATTGGAAGAATAATCTAGCACCTCCCCTCAGATTGGCCTTACAAACATTAGAGAAGAGTGAATCACTTATCATAAAACTTGCTGACAAAGGAGGAGGAGTGGTGGTTCAAGACAGATCAGTGTACGAGGATGCATTGTTGCAACATTTAAATGACACCAATTTTTATCAAAAAATGGTTGCAGATCCCACTCAAACAATATCATCGCTTTTACAGAGCATTGTTGATTCAGCAATAGGTTTAACTGAGAAAGAAAAAAAAATTTTGATCAATGAGCATCCCAGGCTACCAGTGATATACTCTTTGCCAAAGATTCACAAAAACTTGGTCAACCCCCCGATCCGTCCCATAGTATCTTTAAATGATTCGTTGTTGGAAGCTCCTGCCATCTTAATTGATAAAATCTTACAACCGTACATGATGCAAGCAGATTCTTATATCAAAGATACAATACATTTATTACAAAAACTCCAGTCAATACATCTGGATGCATCTCACAATTATTCATTAGTTACATTAGATATAACTGCACTGTATACCAACATACCTCAAACCGAAGCGTTTGAGATGATTTCACAATGTCTAACACAGCGAATAGACCATCATCGCATACCCACAAGTGTGATATTACACACTGACAGACATAGTTTTGCATCATAATTATTTCATGTTTAAATCTGATATTTTTTTACAGACGCATGGTATTCCCATGGGATCTCCCTTGGCACCGACAACAGCAAACATCTATGTAATGACATTTGAAGAGAATGTCATTTATAAAGCTATTTGGTGGCAGGAAATAGTTTGTGGGTTAGGTATATAGATGATATACTGATGGTTTGGCGGGGCACACAGTCACAACTTACATCATTTTTTGATTGGTTAAACCAGCAAAATACTTATCTAAAATTCACGATGCAAAGTTCACCATCTCATATTGCATTTCTGGATGTACTGATCTCTTTGGAAAATGGTTCTTTCAAGACCACCATGTATCGGAAACCGACCGATAAAAACAACTTGTTGAAATTTCACAGCCACCACCCCTACTCCTTTAAATGTGGCTTACCTGTTAGCCAGTTTTTTCGTGCCAAACGTATTTGTTCTACCAGTCATGATTTCGAATTGCAAGCATCATCACTTCGAAAAAGATTTTTGGAACGAGGGTACCCACAATCAGCGATCAAAAAAGCTTACAAACGGGCTAAATATTCAGATAGACAGTCTTCTGCAATATAAGCCTTCTAAACAAGATCCACAGCTGGTTTGTGTACTCAAACATTCAGTTGCTACTAATGTTATCTCTACATCTATACGCCGACACTGGCATATATTAGCCCTACATGATACCTTTAAGGATACACCATTGATTGTTACCACCCGGGGCACTAATATCAGAGATAAGTTAGTTCACGCACAGTGTTCCAGACCATCCGAAACGTTATTTGAAGGACATAAACACTGTGGACAGTGTTTTCATTGCACAAACAGTATTGATGGTCCAATGTGGCAAGAACCAAACACGGGCTATCGTATTTATCGTAAATTTGATACTACTTGCAATTCTGATCACGTGGTGTACGCGATCATCTGCCCCTGCCCCCGTGTTTACGTGGGCAGAACGACCCGTAAAGTACGGATCAGACTTAATGAACACAAGTCAAAATTAAATACAGGCACTCTGACAGCTCCCATAGTGACACATTGTGTACAGCAAGGACATTCATTTAATATGCTTAAATGGACTGTGATAGACTATGTGCCAATATCTCTGAGAGGTGGTGATTGTGAAAGGCTATTAAACAAGCGTGAAGCTTTTTGGATCTTCACGCTTAAAACCCAGGCACCCCTTGGCTTAAATGAAGAGCTAGAATGGCTCTCATTAATTTAAATTCATACCCATGATGTGTTTTTTTGCATTTCGGAAGTCTAGAATGCAATATTGCATGAGGTTTAAACTTAATATAGCATTTCAATGGCCAGTGAAATGCACTCATCAACTGACGTCATCACGCCCACAGCAACGTATGTTGTAATTGGTAGCTCATTCATCTGTGCACCTGGTTTAAAAACAGAGGGGGTTAGCTGACAGCGTCTTCACACCGCTGAATGCACTCATGGCGTCTGTTTGAAGAAATGATTGATTTTCCACAGAAGACTTTTGATTCACCGGCTACTATGTATATAGTATAACATCCCCTGAAGAAAGGTCTGTTCAGACCAGAAACGTGGCGGGCTTTTCATCATCAGATAAGTCGGGACTTTCTCAACATACTTTGCCAAGTCATCTGTGTTTTGACAATTTTTCAAAAAAAAGTAGAATATATAAAAAAAAAAATTTTCACATTTGAACACGAGGATTTAATTTGAATTGGTTGCACAGAGCATTCTAAAAAAATTCGGACGGTGGTGGCTTTGGTTTATGATTATATAGACAAGATTGAGCACACCCTGGCTGGGGTTTGAAACTCATATATGAAACCAGCCCTCCGTCTCTTTAAAAATTTTGTTCAGCTGTCAGCAGTGAGGTTTGTTTGGGTCAGACAATAGACCCGCTGACCTCCTGCTTGAATAATGCTTGTTTATTGATAAGATTCACAGACTGTGAGCTATAAAATGTTCTAATATCTTATGAAAAATAATCAAAAAAAGGGGGTTTTTTGAATGTGAATCAGATTACATAGTGTATCCCCCCAAAAATTGTTTTGGGTGCTTTTTTGATATTTGACAAATAACAAGAGACATTCACTTTTATTAGATAGTTAATAAGTGAACAAAGTGTACATTATCAGAAAAAGCATCATTCAGATTTCTCAGGTCTAGTATATATTTTTATAAGTAAATCTGCATCAACATTGCTTTGATTCTGCTTAGAAATAAAGGACAACAAAACCAATTGTGATACCTTTTGATTGGACTAAATACATTTGTGATTGGCATTCAATAGCTGCACTCCCTCTCTTTTAGTTATTATAGAATGAACTACAGATCTTGTTGGGAATATACATGTAAACTGTAGGATGAATTACAACATCAATATCTTTTTAATATGTTGCAAATGATTTTAATGTTTATAGATGGGTGAGAAAGTTGAGGGAGACTAACAAATTGCTGTAGTTACACGATGTTAGGTTCCATATTAGGAGCTACCACCCAAGAAAAAGATCTAGGCATCATAGTGGATAATAGCTTAAAAACGTCGGCTCAGTGTGCTGCAGCAGTCAAAAAAGCAAACAGAATGTTAGGAATTATTAGGAAGGGAATGGTTAATAAAATGGAAAATGTCATAATACCTCTATATTGCTCCATGGTGAGACCGCACCTTGAATACTATGTACAATTCTGGTCGCCTCATCTCATAAAAGATATAGTTGCGATGGAGAAGGTACAGAGAAGGGCAACCAAAATGATAAAGGGGATGGAACAGCTCCCCTATGAGGAAAGGCTGAAGAGGTTAAGGCTGTTCAGCTTGGAGAAGAGACGGCTGAGGGGGGATATGAAAGAGGTCTTTAACATCATGAGAGGTCTTGAACAAGTAGATGTGAATTGGTTATTTACACTTTTGAATAATAGAAGGACTAGGGGGCATTCCATGAAGTTAGCAAGTAGCACATTTAAGAGTAATCGGAGAAAACTCTTTTTTACTCAACGCACAATAAATCTCTGGAATTTGTTGCCAGAGGATGTGGTTAGTGCAGTTAATGTAGATGGGTTCAAAAAAGGTTTGGATAAGTTCTTGGAGGAGAAGTCCATTAATGGCTATTAATCAAGTTTACTTAGGGAATAGCCACTGCTATTAATTGCATCAGTAGCATGGGATCTTCTTAGTGTTTGGGTATTTGCCTGATTCTTGTGGCCTGGTTTGGCCTCTGTTGGAAACAGGATGCTGGGCTCAATGGACCCTTGGTCTGACCCAGCATGGCAATTTCTTATGTTCTTATGTTCTTATGTTCTAATGTACAAATAAGTGGACTACACAGTAACCTATTGATACTAAAAGGAATTGAGGGGTTCCAAAGGCACATTATAACATATTTATATTACTGATGGTCTTTCAGTCTTTTTATGTTAATGGTTCAGTGAACTCTCCCTTTCCAGCCCACAGGCTACACTATCAATGTACTGCTCATGCACACTTTACTGCTCATGCAGTATTATCTATCAATTAATGAACTAATTATTTTTGACATGGCAAATGTACTCCTGCTCTTTTGAGCTTCTAGTTTAATCAGAGTAGGAAACCATTGGGGCTATGGCACCATGAGTCTTTATTCATAATTAACCCTTGGATCTACTCTCCTGCTTTTTAAATATAATCCTCCCCCATATATCCAGTCAAACCATTCCATGAGCAGGGACCTCAGACTATGCCCCTCTCTCTCTGTATCCTGATACTACACCACACATATATCCAGAATCTGGCAATAAAATGTCAGCATTGTGCAATGGCTAGGACTACTGCAGTGTTATTTTCTTGGAAGATTAGTATATGATACATTAACGACAAGCTATGATATCAGCTGAGGTGTGTTCAATTGTTCAGTTGGAGTATCTGCTTTTTTGCAGACATATAGAAACAATTAATTTTAGAATTGCTAGAGGCAGATGCATTGGGTCTGACCTCACTTTATTTCTACTTTTCACAGCTAAAGTGCCTAAGAGAGTCTTAATGAGTGTATGCAATTTAGTCTTGCATTGTCTCAGATTAGTTTTACTTGACAATTTTCATTAGAGTTTGCTAGAGTTTCACTGGTCGATTTCAAAATATAGCCAATTACCCACAATATTTTATCATAATCCTGGAAAACTTGTGTGTTATATGGTGGATCATGAAAGATCAGATTAAAATCAAGGACAAAGGAGACAGAATAAACTTAGCTTAGAAGAACTATTGTCAATATTCTTTCTTCTATTCCATTTTACATTGTGTTATAGCAATAATGCAGGGACAGAATAAATGAAAAAAAAAAATTGACACAGTATTACAATGTCTTCTACCACTAGCTCATCAGCTTAAATTCACTTCAGATCAATGTGGACTTGAAAAGGAGGCCAAAATGAAATGAGCTGTTGGTCACATTTTCATTCCAGGAGCCAAAGCAAAAGCATCCATATCACAACATCTATCAAATTTCTCCAATTCTGTAAAATTGCTCCACTTTGTCACTGATTTGTGTTAAGGACACTATTGAGAATCTGATGTTTAGTGTTACTTAGCCAGATAAATAGTGACTTATCTGGTTAAGTGGCAGCTGCTGAATATCCAGCTATGCTCAGGGGTCTCCACTTAGCCAGATAAGCCCCTTATCCTACTAAGTGGTTAACTGGATATGTAGTGGATCAGGGATTTACGCCTCCCGGAGGGAGAAGTAAATCCCCGCGTGCCAGCGGGCCGCTAGCGCGCCGAGACGTGACCTGGGGGTGGTTCCGGAGGGCGCGGCCACGCCCCCGGACCACCCCGGGCCAAAACCACGCCCCCGGGCCCGCCCCCGAAATGCCGTGTTCCGCCCCCAAAACGCCGCGCCGATCGGCCCCGCCCCCGACACGCCCCCCTCAAAAAACCCTGGGACTTACGTGAGTCCCGGGGCTCTGCACGCGCCGGCAGGCCTATGGAAAATAGGTGCGCCGGCGCGCAAGGCCCTGCTCGCGTAAATCCGGACGGATTTACGCGAGCAGGGCTCTTAAAATCCCTGATGTGTATGCAAAGTTTCAAAATTTAGGCAAAAGGGAGGATTTTGGGTGGAGTGTATGAAAATGAGGGGTGTTTATGCTGCATGCAATAGCGTAACACATGCTATTGCATGATTTAATCCTGGAAATAATTACACCTTTGTTCCTGGTGTTATGCTAGAAATGGGATTTGCGATAAAAACTGGAAATCCACTTTTGTGAGGGGGGAGAGGGGAGGAGAGAGGAGGGGGAGGAGGGGGAGGAGGAGAGAGAGATAGAGGTAGATTTTAAAAACATACACGCGCACGTACTTTTGTTCGCGCACCAGGCACGAACAAAAGTACGCTGGATTTTAGAAGATACGCGCGTAGCCGCACGTATCTTATAAAATCCGGGGTCGGCGCACACATGGGGGTGCACATTTGTGCAACTTGTATGCGCCGAGCCCTTCGTGCGCTGCCCATTGCCTCCGAGGCCGTTCTGAAATCGGAGCGGCCTCGGAGGGAACTTTCTTGCTACCCCCCCGCACCTTCCCTTCCCTTCCCCTACCTAACCCATCCCCCCGGCCCTATCTAGACCCCCCCCCCCCCTACCTTTATCGGAGAAGTTACTACTGCCTCTGGGCAGTAGTAACTTACGTGCGCTGGCGCGGCAGGTGCCGACACAGGCCGCTGTGTCGGGGCACTCGGCCACGCCCCCGGACCACCCACACGCTCCCGGACATGCCCCTGATCCCTAACCGCGCCCCCTGGCCACGCCCCCGACCGCCCCTTTTTGCAAGCCCCGGGACTTATGCGCGTCCCGGGGCTTGCGCGCGCCGCCGAGCCTATGCAAAATGGGCTTGCGCGCGCCGCCGAGCCTATGCAAAATAGGCTCGGCATGCGCAGGGGGGGGTTGGGGTAGGTTTTCGGGGGGTACGTGCATATCTTACGCGCGTACCCCTTTGAAAATCTACCCCATAGCCTCCAAGAAGGCACTCATATTAGTCAATGTTTTATACCACTAAGAGGGGCAACTAGTAACTTGGGGTGAGGTTTTGGTGGTTGCCTAGGTTTTGCGGGGGGGCAGTTTTACATGTACAGTCACAGGTACGAACAGCACAGTACACATCAATGAAGATTTGATGTGATTTGGAGTGATGAAAGGTACACAAAGATGAGATTTGTACAATGTACTCTCAATGTTGTTTGATGCATTTTCTACCTAGCTGTTAAATTTAACACATGTTGCTATTAAAATAGCACACATTGCAGTATCTCAAAAAACTATCCTAACCATGCCCCCCCTTTTTTTTTTTTTTTTAGCATGGGCGTTACATTTATAGCAAAATAATAAATCTAGATCTAAATTAGAATAAAATAAATTGCTTTGATTTCCATAAATGTTGGCATTCTTATCCAATTCTTCCCAGCAATTAATGAATACGTGACTGTGATTCATTTCATGTCTGGCATTTTTACAGACTGGTTAGCCTTAGATTTGAATTTCAGGAAAGATGCTTCCCAAACTTCTTTGGAGAGAAAGTAATAGCAGAAGATATCTAAACAGCAATTAGAATCAGATAAACATATGGCCAGATGTAAAAATATGTGAACATTTTGTACGACTGAAAAAGATGTACTCACTGATTCCACAGCAAATTTAAGAAGGTATCCAATATGAACAGGAAAAAAACAAATTATAAATACTGCAAGATTAATAGAAATAACCTGGATAATTTTCTTGATAGATTTTGTTTCATGTAGACTTGTACATTCTTTTTTCATAAGACTTCTGATAACATTCAAGGAACAGAAAATCAGGATTATTAATGGTATAAAAAATCCAACAACTGTGAGAATTACAAATGGTTTCATAGGGTCAACAGACGTTTTCTGAAAGCAAAATGTGATTTTTTCCATTCTAGCTGTCAGCGCTCCATATAAGCAAAAAGCAATCATGAATATCCAGAGAAGGCCACAAAGAATAGCTGCTTTCATGGGAGACCTCAAATATTTTGATTTAAGCGGGTATCTAATGGCTAAGTATCGATCAACAGAAATGGTGGTGATTGTTAAGATGCTCATGTACATGTTAACAAAGTATATAAACATTAATGCAATGCAGAACTCTTCTTTCAAAGCCCATTCATATCTGTAGGAATAGAACCTGAATGGGAAGGTGAAGAGAAGACAGCAGTCAGCAACAATTAGATTTGTCATGTATATTCTTGCCTCTGTCCAGCCTTGTAGCTTGCAGCAGAACACCCAGAATGCTAGAGAATTAAAAATAATTCCAAAGAAAAAAACAGGAATATAAATAATCATCTGAAAAAGTTGAACAGCATTGGTCACTGTTATATTGCTGAGGTTGGTGCTGTGGCTGTAGTTCATGCTTGGACTGAGATTCAGAGAGCTGTAATTAAAAAAAGCAAAACAATTTAAATGTGAAATGTAGAATAAGATGCTCATACCGTACATGAATCAAATTTCTTAGCATTCTGGGGCCTATGTAATAAAACTAACAGTAAAAAAGATTCAGCATGCAAATCAGTAAACTTTTAACATGCATGCGACAATGGGACATAATGTGCTATGCAATAAATTTTACCGAGGACATGCTAAAACCCTTAATAGACTGACCTTGGTGGTAATGTAGATATTAGCACAAACAAAGTGCAATGTCCATGCTAGCTACCAGGACATCCTTCATGATAACCTACCTGAATTGAAAGGAATAGTAAGCAAATGAGATTGCTTCAATCTTCTCCCATCAATTTCAGCAGCCACCCTTGCATCTTCACCTTCTCCCCAGACTACTAACCCCAAAAGTTTTACATTTTATTGTTATTTTTTGTTTCATTTATTTGAAATGACATAAACAAAATAAAATGGAAAGCAAAACTTTAGAGATGTGTATCGTTTTTATATATTGTATCGGTTCATAATTTGGTTTTCCCGCAGTTAACTTCGCTTTTTCCACGTTTCTTTTTTTTTTTTTTTTCATTTTTCACTAATTTCGTGTTAGTGTGCATTAATGGGAGTTAGTGCGCACTAAGTCCCATTAGTGTGCACACTAACATTTTTAGTTAGCATGCACTAACTATAGTTAGTGTGCACTGATAGGACTTAGCGCATACTAACTTCCGTTAGCACACTAACATGAAATTCAAATTTTCTCTGAATTTTGGCAAATTATTGTTCGTTTCGAGGCGCTCCCAAAACAGGATGAATTAGACAATTTCATTGAAATTATCTAATTCATCTAAAATAAATGCACTTCTCTACAAAACATAGCAAAATGCATGGGCTGAGGTTCTCTCTTCCCTGCGAAAAAAAAAAACATCACCAGCATAGCAAAAATGTTAACATTGAATTCCTCCCACCTCAGGCCTTCTTCTCTCCCTCCCATATCCGCCAGAGTCACCTTACTGTATACATGGATCTGGAGAAATCCAAATGAGGGAGAAACGATCCCTAGGTGCTATCAAATACACAGCATATGAGTCATGTAGGGCCAATTTTCAAAGAGTTTAGGCCACTAACCTTGGAAGGTAGGCTCCTAAATTAGCCCTTTTCAAAATGCACTAGAGCCGAGAAACTAAATTTTAGGGGTGATACCCCCAAAATTTTTCAAGTTAGTTTTGGAAACATTTGAAGGGTGGGCCATTTCGGGTCCACCTCTGGATCATTGGATTTTTTTAAATCATTTTTCCTTTTGTTTAAAAAAGTCAAACAAACCAAAACACTCCCCAACTCTTCTCATTTAATACAATATTGAGCCCCCCCAACAATTGAGCTCCCCTACCCCCTGCCCACCCTAGCCCTCCCTCCTGACCCCTCCCAAGACTCACCAAAAATTGATGGTATTCTAGCAAAGGGCTCAGGTACAACCTCCCACTCCTGGGCTACAGGCTACAATTAGTCAGAATTGTCCCAGCTGCCCTTTGCCCCTACCATGTGTCAGGGGGTTCCAGTGCCATTGGGCAGCCCCTGTCACATGGTAGGGGCAAAGGGCAGCTGGCACCATTTTGAGTAATGGCAGCCACTGGCCTGGCAATGGGAGGGCACTAGTGAGGGAACTCAATATTTAAATAAATGGGAAAGGTTGGGGTGGGTTTTGGTTTTTTTTTTTAACTTTCCTTTTTTTAACCCCCCTCAAAAAATTATAGGTAAAACAAAACAACATTTACTTTTTTTCCTATCGTTTTTTATTCCTAAAATGTAAAAAATAGGAAATATTTTTACTGCATTTTTCATTGCAAACAAATGCGCACCCATATTAAATTTAGGATTCTAGTTTTATTCGGTCCCTAAATTCTTGCTATTTTTCAGCTGAAAATTTAGGGCCCTAAGTTCATCTGAAAATAAGCACCTAACTTACCCCTAGATTCATCAAGCTGTGATGTACTCTTGCAGGAGGACTCCTATTATAGTGGGGTAATGTTGCCGTGATAGTGGGGCCCCTCTCCAAAAACATATCATGGCTCAATGGTGTGTTCTTTTGTGTCGTGGCCAAACACTGCAACACAAAATAATGTGGTGAGTAGCTCTTTAATGATATGGTGGCCTCAAACTCATGGTCCGCTATCATATTAAAGGGTCGCTGGCACAAAAAACATAAGCCGCGGGCAAATGGGGAGGTTGAGTGGGGGGGTCATTGCTGGCTTCTGTTTCAACCAGCAGCCTGACTCCCCCAAAATAAAAAAAAAGATTAAACTATATGTGCGGCGGTGGCAGCCCCCCTCCCCATAGTCAAAGCTCCCCTCCCCCACCTCTAGGCATCCCGACAATCAAAGCCTCTTACCCCCACCCCCACCCCCTGAAGGAGAAGTCACCCCACCCTCCTGGGCCTCCTGATGGACAAGCCCCCACCCCCTCCAGAGTGAGTGTGAGGGCATGGACCAGTTGGCTAAATTTGAAAATAACAGGGGGGAGGGAAAGGCATAGCCACTGGGCAGATTTCTTTTTTATGTGCATGTTGCTGCTTAACTGGCTGTATGTTGCGCTGGAGGTGGACCCTTGGCCTGGTGCAGGATTGATATGGCCCTCTGGTCAGACCCAGAGAGAGCCTGCCACCAGGAAGCAGAGCACACAAGGAGACAGAGGCTAGCTGGAGCTTTGTCAATAACAGTCCGGGGTTTCCGAAGGTTGAGCCCTTGTGTACACGGACCTCTTGGACATAGGTGGGCCTCAGATGGTCTCCTGGAGAGGTAGCGGAGGGGTGTGCCCACCACGAGCAAGGGTGTGCGGCTGATGCAGAGAGGATGGACTAGATTCGAACTGTAAGCTCCGGAGACCTCAGGGAGGTAACAGTTCAGGAAGGCTCTTCGGGTGAGACAGGCAGTGCCTGCAGTTCTAGTCAGGTGCAGGCTGCGGGTGGAATCCAAGTAGGTTAGTCTGGTAGTCACGATAGGCCAGAAGAGATTGTCAGAGTGAAGCGCAAGGGTCAAAGCCAGAGTATCCATCCAGAAGTGGTCAGCCAAAGCAGGGGTCAATACCAAGATCAGTCCGAGCATATTCAAGGCAGGCAGTGGTCAGTTCCAGGCGGCAGACTAGGACAGTAGTCAGGCAAGCAGTAGTCAGTACTAGGCGGCAGACGAGAAGAGTACTACCTGAGTAAGGACACAGGAAGGAACACAGGGCACAGGAATACTGGAACACACTGAGACGCTGGAACAAGGAGACACTGGAACTAGTTGACACTTATTGTTTGTAAGATTTTGGATGGACCCTTGGACACTGTGGCTGCTGACCACGCCCACGGGGGGAAGTCCCGTGAGAGGCCACAGATCAGGATCAGCTTAGGACACACAACACAGATAGATCTGTTTTTAACAGTATTGAGGAGCCACCAGAAGTGGCAGTAGTGAGCAGAGATGAAGCCCGGCTAGGCTTGTAGTCCCTCAGGGCTCTGAACAGCAATCCCACAATGGCTGTGCTGTAGTGAAGAGAAACTGAGATAGTGAGTACAATGAAGTATATGCAGGGTTCTGGAATAGAGCCTCGTTGGTTGAGTACTCACACAGCGGTTTCTCTAGGTAGGGAACACAGGAGCTGGAGTCGAGGCAGGCTCTCGAGGAGCGAGTACCTGGTTCCAGGGAACAGCTCTGAGAGAAGTAGATGGTAACTCACTGATGGTGTAGGCAGCGGTATCTTCCAGGCAGAAGTGAAGTCCAGGCAGCGAGTCCAGGAACATGGGCCCTCAAGGAGTGAGTACCGGTTCCAGACAGCGACCTGAAAGAGAAGAGAGAGGCCCCGAAGAGCGGGTACCCCAAATAGAGTAAGTCCAATAATGGAGAGGCAGAGTAGCTAGGTATGGAGAGCAAATCCCATCCGTAAGGAGTTCACCAGCGTAGGCTTTTTGTATCTGGGATGTGTGATGTCATCACAAGGGGATGCCCCTGAGGTTCGCGCCAAAGAAAGTATTTGAAGCAGAGCCACGCAGCGCGCGCGCCCTAAGGCAGCTGGACAGCATGGCGGTAGGCAGCGCCCAAGCCGGGCCGGGGACACCGGAGAGGACGGCAGGCAGACGCTGCGGCAGCCAAACGTCTGTCAACCACGGGAGGAGTCGCCAGAGAGGGAAGGAGGGCGGAGTGGAGACGACGGGCAGCGACAGTTGTAACAGACACTGGAACAAGGAAATGCTGGAACACAGAATTAGACAAACAGGTACACCATGGTGTCAACCTGACTGCCAAGGCGAGGTCCTGGGGGCAGGACCTCGCTTTATATAGGGCTTCTATGTGATGTCATCAATTCACATCCGAGTCTGGTTTCCCGCACTTGGCCCTTTAACGATCGAGATGTCAGCCGCGCGTGCACCTAGGGGCGGGGCCGAAGCGGCTGAAGATGTGGAGCCATGACAGGAGCTCCGCTGCGAGGCCTGCAGCTTGGAGGAACCCGGAGAGGGCCATGGTGAGCGACAGGGATGGAAGGAGCTGGCAGCAGTGGCAAGACCGGAGCTGGTTGAGGGCAGCGCGAGATAAGCAGGTCAAGTCGTGGCACCCACGCGGCCGGGACACACAACAGTACCCCCCCTTCTAGGTCTCCTCCTTACCAGTCTGGGTTTTTCAGGGTGATCTCGGTGGAAGCCCAGGAGCAGATTTTTGTCAAAATGTGGTGAGAGGGCTCCCAAGAGTTCTCTTCTGGGCCGAAGCCCTCCTATGACAGGAGGTACTCCCAGTGGCCTCGAGGGCGTCGGACGTCCAGGACTTCTTTGACTTGTAAGGTGTTTTCAGGTTCAGGGAAGGTTCAGGGAAGGCCAGGAAAGGATCAAGGGTTTGAGAAATGACACGTGGAATGTGTTGTGAATCCCCATGGAAGCTGGCAGTTTCAGTTGGTAAGTGACTGCTCCTACCAGTCAAAGAAAGGGGAATGGACTAATAAACTTGGGAACTAGCTGTTGTGAAGGCAACTACAGCCGGATGTGTTTAGTACTAAGCCAGACTTTTTGTCCAGGTAGGAACAGCGGTGTGGCACAACGATGGGCGTCTGTGATGCGCTTGGCCTGGTCAGCTGCTTGGCAGAGCTGATCCCTTACTTGGTACCAGAGCCAGCGTATGGTCTGTGCTTTAGATTGGGCTGCAGGTGAGGGTACCCTGAGTGGAACCGGCAGTGGTAGGCGAGGTTGACGGCCAAAGATTACGGTGAAGGGGGGAACCTCCTTGGCAGATGTGATATGGGTATTATGTGATAGTTCTGCCCATGGCAGGAGGTCAGATCAGTTATCTTGCTGATCGTTAACATATGATCGCAGGAAGGTTTTCAAAAACCGACTGGTCCTCTCGGCCTGGTTATTTGCTTGCGTATGATATGTTGAATTTAAGTTTAACATGATATTGAACTTCTCACAGAGAGACCTCCAATATTTAGCAGCAAATTGAGGGCCACGATTAGAGACGATATCTCGTGGTAGTCCATGTAAACAAAATACGTGGGTTAAGAAGAGCCGAGCTAGCTCTGGAACCGATGGGAGTCCAGGTAAGGGGACAAAGTGGGCAATTTTTGAGAACCGGTCTATTATGACCCAGATTACCATATTTCCTTTCGAAGAAGGCAGATCCACGATGAAGTCTGTGGAAAGACTAGACCAAGGCTCGGTGGGCTCAGGAAGTGGTTGAAGAAGCCCCCATGGGCGACCAGTCGGGGTTTTTTGATGTACACAAACTGGACAGGACTCCACGTATTCTTGGGAGTCCTTAGTCATACCAGGCCACCAATAGTGCCTTCGGAGGATCTCGAGAGTTCGGGCTCGGCTGGGGTGACCGGCTAGATTGGAGTCGTGAGCCCAACGAAGTACACATTCAAGGAGTTGGCAGGGGACCACCATCTTCCTGGCTGGTACCATGGTGGTGACTGCAATAGATATGCAAGCTGGATCAGTAATGTGCCTGGGAGTCTCGGGTGTGTCTCCTGGCTCGACGAAGGGAGAAAGGGCGTCTGCCCAGATATTTTTTGCTGCTGGGCAATAGCAGAGCTCGAAGTTGAAGCATGCAAAGAATAGGTCCCTGCAGATTGTCTTGGGTTAAGTAACTGGGCCTCCTTTAGGTGTTCCAGGTTTTTATGGTTGGTAAATATTGTGAATCTATGTTGCACCCCTTTAAGCCAGGGACGTTATTCTTGGAGGGCAAGTTTCACTGCTAGGAGTTTGTGGTCCCCTATGGTATAATTTTGTTCTGTGGAGGAAAATTTATGTAAATAAAAGGAACATGGAACTAGGGTTCCCTTGGTGGAGTATTGACTCAAGACCACTCTTGGCCCAATGGCGGATGCATTGACTTCGACTATGAAGGGGCGGTTAGGATCCGGGTGACATAAACATGGGCCAGTACAGAAGGCCTCTTTCAAGGCATGGAATGCTGATTGGGCCTTGGGGCTCCACACTCGAGGATCACATCCTTTCCTCATCAAAGCAGTGAGTGGAGCGGCCAGTGTGGAGTAATTGGCGATGAGGTTTCAATAGTAATTTGTAAATCCAAGGAATCTTTGTTGGGCTCGGAGACCCACTGGTTGAGGCCAATCTCGAATACCCTGGAGTTTGTAGGGGTCCATGGTGAACCCAAAGTTGGTGATGATGTAGCCCAGGAAGGGGAGACTAAGTTGCTCAAAAATGCACTTCTCCAATTTAACATAGAGATGGTGTTCTCTAAGATGCTGGAGGTCTGTTTGAACATGGGAATGATGAGAGTTCAGATCTTTGGAGAAGATAAATATATCGTCCAGATACATTACGACGAATGAGTATAAAAGTTCCCAGAAAATCTCATTAGCCACTGGAAGACTGCAGGAGCATTGCAAAGCCCGAAGGGCATTACTATGTACTCGTAGTGTCCGTCTCTTGTGTTCAAGGTGGTTTTCTAGATGTCTTCTGGTTGGATTTGTACTAGGTTATATGCCCCACGTAGATCCAGTTTAGTAAAGATTTGTGCACCCTGCAGGCAGTCGAACAGTTCACTGATAAGTGGCAGTGGGTACCAGTCCTTACGGATTACTGCATTCAAACCTTTGTAGTCTATGCATGGTCTTAGACTGTCATCCTTTTTCTTTACAAAAAAGAACCCAGCGCCTGCCAGGGAAATAGAGGGTCTTATGAACCCTTTGGCCAAATTTTCCTTGATATATGCTGACATCGCTTGGGATTCTGGGAGTGAAAGAGGATAGGTTCTGCCCTTGGGAGGCATGGTTACAGGTAGGAGTTCTATAGGACAGTTGAACTTCCAGAGTGGAGGCAGGATATTGGTGTTTTGTTTGGAGATTATGTCTTTAATTCCAAGTACAGAGCAGGTAATCTGGGAAGGGTTGTAGAGCTTAGGACAGTCATGGATTGAGACACTTTCCATAAACAGTGGGTTTGACCTTGAGTGCCCCACTGGTGAGTTGCAGGGATTGCTAGTCAAAGTGGGGTGCATATAACTGGAGCCAAGGAAGTCCAAGGACAACGGGTTGTGTTGATCATTTCAAGATCAAGAGGGAGATCTCCTTGTCATGGAGGGTCCCAACAGTGAGGCGAATAGACAAAGTATAGTGCGTGATATGATCAGGGAGAGGTTCTCCTTGAATTGAGGTGATGCATAGTTGTGCCTCCAATGGTTGGACGGGTATCTGAAGGAGTGTGACAATCTCTTCTAAAATAAAATGTCCACTCACCCCTGTGTCCAGGAGGGCGGGGGTGGCAAATGAAAGTGACTCACTAAGGAGGGAGACAGGCAGCAACAGTTGAGGGCCAGAAACTGTAGCGCCCAAGCTCGGAACCCCTGCCGGAAGCACAGGACAAGACTGGAGAAGATGTCCGGAGCCACCGCAATACAAGCAGAGACCAGATTTTCTTCGTCAGAGACGTTCCTCTGGAGTCAGGCGGCCAGGGTTGATCTGCATTGTCTCGTCAGGAGGTTGAGGGGACTCTGGTAAGGCCTTCAACCAAGGGCTCGTCAAACAGGATGGCCATAGGGCAGGAGGTCAAAGAGCTCTTACCTCCTGCTGCTGTTGCCGAAGACGGTAGTCGATTCTACTGACCAGGGAGATCAGGTCTTCGAAAGATACGGGGATCTCGCGGGTGGATAGCTCATCTTTAAGGGCAGAAGACAGTCCCTCGAGGTAGAGTGCCCACAGGCAGTCCTCTTGCCACCCCAACTCAGTTGCTAGAGTTCTGAACTCCACTGTATATTCAGTGAGGAAGTGCGAACCTTGACAGAGGTGGAGTAGGTGGGGGCCAGCGACCGCCTGTTGACCTGAGTCCTCGAAGATGCATCGGAAGACAGAGATGAACTGAGAAAGTTGGCGAAGAATTGTGTCGGAATGCTCCCAGAGCAGGGAAGCCCATGCCAGGGTCTTCCCATCAAGACGCGAGAGGATAAATGTAATCTTTGTCACTTCATCGGGAAAAAGCGAGGGTTGCAGTGAGAACTGCATATAACATTGATTTATGAAGCCTCAAAAGAGGCGAGGATCCCCATTGAAATGGGGTGGAGCCGGGAGGGCCAGTGGTGCCCATGAGGATAAGGTATGGGCAAGAGCCCCTGGGTTGGCCATGGCAGATTCCTCCAATTGGGAACACATCTTTTCCATGGAGGAGACCAACGCTTCCATGATTCTTTGTTATTCTCGGACATGAGTGACCAGACCAGGGATGGCCTGCAAGGCAAGAGACTCTGCTGAGTCCATGGCCTTGGCAACCTGTTGCGCTGGAGGTGGAGCCTTGGCCTGGTGCAGGATTGATTCGGCCCTCTGGTCGGACCCAGAGAGCACCTGCCACCAGGAGGCGGAGCCCTCGAGGAGACAGAGGCTAGCTGGAGCTTCACCAATTACAGTCCAGGGTTTCCGCAGGTTGAGCCCTTGGGTACATGGACCGCCTGGACTTAGGTAGCGGGGGGTGTGCCCACCACGGAGCAAGGGTGTGTGGCTGATGAAGAGAGGTTAGACTAGACCTAAACTGGAAGCTCTGGAGACATCAGGGAGGTAACAGTTCAGGAAGGCTCTGTGGGCGAGACAGGCAGTGCCTGTGGGTCTAGTCGGGTGAAGGCCGTGGGTGGAATCCAAGCAGGTTGATCTGGTAGTCACGGTAGGACAGAAGAGAGTGTCCGAGTGAAGCGCAAGGGTCAAGGCCAGAGTATCCATCCAGAAGTGGTCAGCCAAAACAGGGGTCAATACCAAGGTCAGTCCGAGCATAGTCAAGGCAGGCAGTGGTCAGTTCCAGGTGGCAGATGGGGAGAGTAGTCAGGCAGGCAGTGGTCAGTACCAGGCAGCAGACTAGAAGAGTACTACCTGAGAAATGACACAGGAAGGAACACAGGGTGCAGGAACACTGGAACACACTGAGATGCTGGAACAAGGAGACACTGGAACAAGGAAACGCTGGAATACAGGATTAGGCAAACTAGTATACCACGGTGTCGACCCGATTGCCAAGGCGAGGTCCTGGGAGCAGGGCCTCGCTTTATATAGGGCTTCTATATGATGTCATCAATTTGTGTCCGAGTCGGGTTTCCCGTGCTTGGCCCTTTAAAGATTGAGACGTCGGCTGCACATGCGCCTAGGAGCGGGGCTGAAGCGGCTGAAGACACGGAGCCCTGACGGGAGCTCTGCTGCAAGGCCTGCGGCATGGAGGAAACTGGAGAGGGCCGTGGTGAGCGACGGGGATGGCGGGAGCTGGCATCAGCGGCGAGACCGGAGCTGGTTGAGGGCAACGCGAGGTGAGCAGGCCGGTCGCGGCACCTAAGCGGCCAGGACATTCAACACTATATTCTTTTGAATACAGCCAGTCAAGCCTTAAATTATCCGGCCACATACAGCTGGATAACTTTAAGACTGCTCTGAGGCAGTCCTAAAAATATCTAACTTACAGCTAAATTCATCAAAATGCTATAAATATAGCAGAATTAGCATCCACAATAAAAATGGGTGTGGTTCGGCTACTTCTGCATCACATTGGCTATTTCTGTGAAGTGTGATGTGTCAATGCATCACTCATAATTAGCCGCATGGCGCATCATTAGCCGCATCACACGTAGATTTATGAGTGGAGGACTATTTTGTTTGTTTATGTATACAAGTTTCCTGCAGCTGTCTCTTTGAGGGTGTGTCTGGACTTGGAGAGAGAGGAGGTAGGTGTTGTTTAATGGATAGTTAAGGTTAGGAGGTTCTTGCAATTACTGAGTGAGTTGTTCTGTTTGGTGTTCTCATCTGTTTCCCTTTCCTTGTTCTCTTTTGTCTTTTTCTGTGTGTGAAAGCATTTTTTGCTTGTCAGGTTTGTCTGACGTTTTGTGAGGAGGAGTTGTGGTGGAGGAGTGAAGTGGAGTGTAAGAGAGGAAGATTGAGGAGGTGTGGTGTTGTGGTGAGGAAGAGTGAGGAGGAGTGATGATTGTGGTGAAGAGGAGTGTGGTTGTGATGAGGAAGAGTGAGGAGAATGGAGCATGAGAGGCATGGGGAGAGAGGAGAGGCATAAGGGGAGGAGGAAGGAGGGGAGTGATGAGGTAGGAGGAAAAGTAGGGACAGAGACAGGAGGAGGAGTAGAGATAGGCATGATGGAAGGGCTAGGAGGAAGCGGGAAGGGGTAGGCAGGCGAGGACGGAAGGAGGAGGTCAGCAGGCTAGGGATAGAGAGAGAGGGCAGAGGGGAAGGGAGTTTTTAAGCCAGGGATAAGAGGAGGAAGGAAGGGAGGGGAGACAGGAATGGGGATGAGAGCGAGAAAAGGGAGGACACCTCTCTGGAAGTGGAAGTGACTCTCACCTCTGGCAACTAGGCAGCAGGGCGCCCTTATTTCAGGGCTCTCAAGTTTAGTATTGAGGACAATGAGATGCTCATCGCTGGGGTCCTCAAGCATTACCCAATGCTTTTTGGGAACCAAGCAGTGAGGACATCGAAACAGCCAAGGACTAGAACTGGCACACCATTGCTCAGGCGATATCAAGGCAGAGCGGTATAGAATGCAGTGCAGAGCAGGTGGCCTACAGTACCAGGATATCACGGCCCAATTAAAGATGAAGGTCTGCAGCCGCAACAAATACTTCCAGCAGACCGGAGGAGCCCTTGCCCAATTATACTCACACCCATGGAGTAGTGCCTCATCCAGTGGCTGGGAACATATGTGTTTGAGGGCATGGCTGAGTGGCTAGATACCACACAAGCCAAAGCCGGTACATTCACTTCACCTGAAAATTGCCTGGCTGCTACAGTTGTGCACATCATTTGGCATAAGATGCTCTCATTGATAATGTAAAGTGTGCATGTCTTGTATATACCACTTATCATTGGTACTTATGTCTTCTTTGTTTCCACAACTCTTGCCCAGGACTCTGCTGGTCCCAGCCATCAAGCCCCAAGAATAATCAGTGAAGCCCCAGGGAGCAGTCATGCAGCTAGACTTTTCCATGCCCCTTTGCTTATAGATGCAGAGACCCAGTTCAGTGAGAAGTAGTAGCAGCAGCAGCAGCAGCAACAACAGCAGCACAGCCCACTCCTGGAAGTCCTGGGCTCAGCAAGCCCACTGTATGTGAGCTTGAATATTTCAGCCTTAATGGATTAACCCAGCTGCAATGGGACACTGTTCAGCCAACACAACCTCGCTCCAGCACACCACATCACTAGCACGAGGCAGCAGGCACTTCGGTAGAGCAGCCCACCAGCCCCATCATGCCCCTTCTGGAGCCTGAAACCTCATCTTGCCACGTGACTAGCACAGTACCAGCACCAGCTCTGGCACCAGCACTGTGACCATCATAGCCACCAGCACTGTCACCAATACAGGCTTCTATGCAGGAGCAGTTGGACTGGCTAGAAAGGAGCCATCGTGTCAACCTACACCACATTCTGGCAAATCTACTGCGCCTGAGGAGGGCAGTCAATGGGCACACCCAGGCCCTGCATGCCCAGATGGCAGTGCAGGCACAGGGTCTCACAAAAGTAGCAACATCAATCAATAACTTCACCAGTGTGATGACACAGATTCTACAAAGAATGATGGAGCTTGCACCTGTGCCTTCCCCAGCATCACAGGACTCAATGACATGCAGCAGTCCCCGGTCTGAGAGATGACCCAGGGGTAGACTCCCTCCCCCCATGAACATGCTGCCCCCAAGCGGAAAACCACAGAGTAGCAAAGGGCCATGAAGAATGCAAACAGCTGGCATCTAACAGCTAAGAACAAGACTTGTTGGACAAGCCTGGCCAGGCCTCTGTACAGAGTTCCTGTGCTAGCTACATGGAAGAAGCCTGCTGGGCCCGTCTTGACTACAGAGTTTTGGTGCCAGATAAAAGAAAGAAGCATTCTGGGCCATTCCTAATTACAGAGTTCCTGTGCTCACTTGATGATGGAGATGATCTACTGTGTGCCACTGTTATCCTACAGTCTACTTCCAATACTCTCCTTGGTGCTCCACCTGTACTCCAACCTCTTTGAGGCCATCTCCAGTCATGGTTCAGCTGCAGTTTCTTCTCATCATGTCTTATCTCCTGCTCCTGATGCTGGTGTCTCATCTCAACTCATCTCATCCTGCTGCCTTCTCCATGCTGGTATCTCATCTCATCTCATCCTGCTGCTGCCTCCATACTGCTGTGTCTTCTCCTGGTCCTCGGCCTCCATGCTGCTCTCTCCAGTCCTGGTCTTGCTGCCTTCTTGGTAAACTCTGTTTCCTTTTCCCTTAGCCTGTCCCTCTTTGAGTGTACTCTTTCTACATGGACTATCTGGGGCCTTCCTTTGAACTCTGCAGCCTTGGCCCTTAGCCTGCCCTCTTTGTGTACACTCTTCTACATGGTCTGCCTGGAACCTTTTCCTAGCCATCACATAGCAAGGCTGCTATCAGCTCCAACATTAGAGCTATATTGTAGCTATTTGGGGTGCCACTTCCACTTTCTATGTTCTTTGTTGTAATCATGATTGTTCCAAAAGAATATAATGCTAAGCCTGTATATATAACGATGCCATTTCAAACAATGTATATACAGGTATTCACAGATTGTGCTGTTCAGTTAATTTACAACATTTTGTGCTATTTGCTATCTTGTCCCTGTAGAATGTGATTACCAAAGATGCTGACTTTATTTGAAACATTTGTCTACATTTGTTTGCTAATAAAGTGGTCACTAGTTTAAAAAATATATTTTCTAGTTGGGTAACTTCATTGTGTGTTACAAGGTTCTCCTTCCACATGATCTTGCCTGCTAGAGTGCCCTTGTACATTCCACTTAGCCACTTATTTAGCAGGCAAGACCATATGGGCTAGGCCATACAGCTAAGTGCTCAATGTATGCTCCCATGGAAGACAGCAAGACCTAAACAAGAAGCTCCTTAATGTGGAACTTCACTATTGGCTCCTGTTACCTTCTTCAGATAAGCAGCTTGGGATCTCTTGGGATCCTGCCAGATACCTGTGACCTGGCTTGGCCACTGTTGGAAACAGGATACTGGGCTTGATGGACCGTGGTCTGACCCAGTATATCAAGCCTTATATTCTTTTGGCCTCTTCCACAGTGAAGATATATTACTTCTGACCATACAAGAGCCCTACTCTCTGGCAATGGCACCAACTGCTCTCATGATATCACACTTTTATCAGAGGTCTACTTGAAAAGTAACCCATGCCCAAGGCATAGTTCATTTGTAGGGAGCTGAAATGTAGAGCTGCAGCTGCATAGCCCAGAGAGTACATTGTGCACATGTAAAGCGTGTGTGGTATTAAGGAGAAGTTACAGTCATCACCATACAATTCTTTACCTTGGGCCCCCTTACTTGTGTCATCACTCCACTTAAAAGGCTATCTGTACCCACCCCTTTTAAAGTTTCACACTAAATAAAATATGTCATTTACTTTCAGGCTGAAGGAACAGGGTGTCAGCTGCTGTGTGACAACTGAGGAGGAGGAGTGAGGGAGTTGTGTCATATAAAGAATGCTGTTGCTTGGGACCAGGCAGACTTCCACAGACTGGCTGGCAATCCTGTACTGGCCTGGTTTGGGGATCTGTATACTACCTGAAAGGTCATCTTTACCTTACACAGATTATACAGATCCTCAAGTCAGGCCACTACAGGGGTGCCAGCCAGTCTGTGGAAGTCCGCCTGGTCCCAAGCAGCAAGGTATTTTAAACACACAGGGATATATTTTAGCAAGTTATCCTCTATCCATTAAATCATAAGACACCCAGAATTGTTTTCATGTAACACTAGTGGGGTGGTTTACACGATCGCTTGCCCCTGTGGGCTAATCTATATTGGACAGACTGTTAGAGTTATTAGATCCCGCAGAATTAAAGCCTTAAAAGAACACGCTCCTTTAGTGCAGCACTGGGTAGATTCTGGACACATAGTGGAAGACATTAAATTTTTTGGAATAAAAAAATTACGTCTTCAGAATGGGGGAGGCTTGTCTTTAATGTTGAGAAGAACAGAACTGTGCTTTATTTTCAACTGGGGGACGGTAGCACCAGGAGGGCTTAATGGGCCCGTAGAGTGGAATGCGTTTTTTTACGTAATTGTTGCTGTGCTTAGAAGGTTCGCTAACAGGTGGTTTAAATTTCAAAAAATGGGTAGAGGTGTTTTGATTTAATTAGGGTGGTCGATGAGTGTTTCTTGATATTGAGAAGGGAAGAAGGGTTACGGTATTATGTTATGACGTGTGACTATTGATTGTGAGGAAGTCAGTTCCGGTAGAAAGTAAGTTTACAAGATGGTTGTGCGGGTTGAGGGCGAGTTGTAAGGTAAGAATTCTTTTGTAACATTCTGACGGTATTGCCTGTTTGGTTTTTAGATAATGGCAGTGAAACCATGAAAGTTATGAACAAATGATTAATGTGATAAAAAGCAGTTATAAGTGGATGCATTGATGTACTGAATTGACTTTATGAGATTACGACTTTGTTATTTAAGGTTAGTGTGGGGAGAATTAAGAGAGTCGGGAAGTGGTTTAAAATAAGTTTCAGAGAGTTCATAGTCATTATTATGTGTGTTTTAGAGCAAGTGAGGAAAAGAACATTGTGGAGAGCATTATCGTGGTTAGTCCTTGAGGAAGCCCCGAGGAGGGGGTGAAACAAAGATCTTTGTTGGACCAGACAAAAGGAGCAGATACAAGATATGAAACTTATTTGCGATTGAGATGATTAAGATACTTTGTGGAAACTCCTTTGTAAATAGGAGTGGATAAAATAATAGAGCCATAATGATTAGAAAATAATTTATATAGGAGAAAAAATAGTTATTAATTAATGAAAGATGTTATAAGTATTTTGTGTAAAAAGCAATATTTTTGAAATTCTTGATTTTTGAATCACATTGTTTACATGTTCCATGTGGTTTTTAAAAATGGTATGAATGGTGAATAGATGAGTATGTTTTGATTATGTATGTTAGATTTTAATTGTCTAGATAGGATGTGAATTAAATTATTGGATATAAATACAATATAGATATTAATTTTGCACAAATAATATATTTTCTGGTCCTAAGCAGCAGCAGCAGCAGCCCTCTAGGCCCTCTACTCTTGGCCTGTGGACATTCTCTAGCACAACTCCCTCCCTCCTCCTCCTCAGTTGTCACACAGCAGCTGAAACCCTGTTCCAGCAGTCAGCAAGAAAACAGTGGTGCCAAATGGAAAAGTTGGTTAGTGGACAAGTGAAGCTCTGAAAATTTTAAGCTAAACCTGTCCCCTAGATTCTACAGCAAATATGTGCCATCACTTCCATGTATGCACAGTAAATATATTGAGCTACATATGGCAGAATGCATGCAGGTAGCCCTACCCAGCCAGCATATACAGATAGCAGAGTGAGTGTCAAATGATGGGGCCTGAGGTGGCAGCCTCTATGTCAACTGTCCATGATATGATCTATAGAGAGGAGGCTAAAGAGATTACTGACCGGAGAAAAGGAACCTCAAATAGGACTGCTGCCAGGCCTCAGGCACCTACCAAGCAAACCAACCCCACAACCCCCCCCCCCCCCCCCCCCCCCCCACCCTGGGTAACTGCTACATGCTGGCATTAACCCCTCTCCTAAACAATTTCTCTGAATAACCCCAATATTAATGGCATTAGGGGGGCATTCAAAAAATGTGGAATGATGAGCAAACATAGATAAAATGGCAAAGAGAAGGATGTGTTGCAAACAAATATATACAGATGGTACAACAGCCACAAAGGGAATGTTTTAAATAAGCAGTAAATGCTTTCAAAATGTGTATAGCAATATTAATGGAACAATAAGTCCCCCGAACCAAGATAATATGTGTAGAATTAGCTACTGAGGGGTAGGTGGTCTGAAACCATCATAACAGTTGAAACAGAACCATAGAAGAGTTAGGAATGAGAAAGGCTTTCAAAACATTTTCACAACTGTTGTATAAATGTTGGGGGACTTATTGTTCAATAAATATTGCTAGCAACACATTTTGAAGGCATTTACTGCTTATTTAAAACATTCCCTTTGTGGCTATTGTACCATCTGTATATGCTTGCTTGCTTGCAACACACCCTTCTCTTTGCCATTAGGGGATCATTGCCACTCCGCGTTCCTGCCATCCCTGCATCCACACATTCAGTGGACAGCTTCTTAATACCCACAACCCCCCTCCCCAAACTGGAAAGCCTCCCTGGGCAGCTGAAGCTCTGTGAACCCAGTACACCCCCAATTAACTGGATTATTAGGCCCACTCCAGGTACTAAGTGGAAAAGCCTCAGGGATAGGGGGTGGAAGGTGCGCATTACAGGCAGATATCAACTCATCCCTAAACATGAGACTGCATATTTGAGATCTCATGCTGGAAAATTTCACTCCCCCCCCCCCCCCCCAATGCAAGGTATAAACAGTGAGCAGCCTAGGGGGTTTGTAAGAGTACTACACGTGTGCCTATTCATACAGCAGCCCATACTATCATCTCTCTGAGGCACCCTACTCAAGAGGGAAAGCACTGGATCACTGGTATCCAAAACCAGCTTTGTCAAAATGAATGCACACATACTGCCTTCTCTGGGGTATGCACTGGTGAGGTAAGGGAGGGATCTGCGAGTGCAAAGCACCCTCAGACACTGAGATTGACAGAGGCTAACACAACACATCACTCACTGAGATGCACACTGACACACATAACTTTTGGATACTGACTACCTTTGTGCATCTACACCTGGCCATTCTGTATATTCCTGGATTGTTTGTCATCAAACATCATTGATGTATGTGGCAGCCTATCCCTAACTGCTAATGAGGTAGTGTGAATCATTACTTGGCACAGAAGATTATCTATATCTGCCCGCATAAAAGACATCTGTCAGAGGCATATATGAAATATACTTTGTCTGAGTTACTGCCCCTCAAGGCCTCAGGTGGCACTAAATATGTGTCTTGCAAATACCAGCACAGAAAAGGCATAAGCCATCATGCCAACCATAAGAGACCTCTGGGAGCAGTAGGCCTATACATTCAGCACCGTGGCTGGTTTGCTATGGAGGCAGCTTGTAGGCTCCTGTGATCCTCAGTTGATAATACTTTTTCTAGCCATTATGCTATACACAGAGCTGACTGTCAGCACACTTGCCTTGCTCCCCACTGTAATAGTCACAAACCCCACATGAGACACGGCCTATTGGACAACTGTTCTTCCATGGGGGCCACAAGTCAGGGCCATCATGTGGACTAGCAGGGGCCTCTAATGTTAACCACCCAAATGGGGATAACTCACCTTGGCCACTGACCTTTCTGCACACTGCTCACTCCAGGAGTCCTCATCCTATGCGCTTTAAAGGTGCCCACAGATCGCATAAGGAGCATTATTTATTTTATTTATTTAAAGAATTTTTATATACCAGGGCACGTTAGAAACATCACCTCGGTTCACATTGTAACATAACATAGCAACAAGCTTTACAATAGTATAATGACAAGCAAACAGGAAGTAATCTAAAGAGTAGGCAGAGATATTGTGTGGGAGAGATTCGTGTTGATTTGGATAAATCAATTAAACAAAGGTGACTAAATATTAACTCTTAATATGAGAAAAAGAAGAAGAAGTCTAACTATCAACATGAGAAAAAGGATATAAGCGGTGAAAGCTTGGGATAAGGATATTAGAGAGGGTGAATGATAGGTGGGGGGTGGGAGGAAGGGGCACAGGGATGTAGGAGGAGGAGGGTGGGAGGCAGGAGAACAGGGATGTAGGAGGAGGCGAGGATGAGAAGGGGGGGGAGTCTGAGGTAGATATATTAATGTGTGTCAGTCAGGTAGGGCGCATGATTTAGGGTATATACTTTTGGAGGTAGTCAGTCAGTCGGGGTATGCTAGTTTGAAGAGCCAGGTTTTAAGATTCTGTTTGAGTTTTTTATGGCATGGTTCCTGGCGTAGGTGGGGGGGGGGGGGGGGCATTTTATTCCAGTGGGAAGTTATATATATATATATATATATATATATATATAGCAATACTAGCTATCACTACATTCATACAACTCAGCAGAATTTATTGATACATACATACAGCAGCACAAGATGGATGGGCCAAGGGCCGTGCAGCACCATCACATCTCCACCATTGACAAAGGCTACCTGTGACGTGTCAGACTAGGCAAATAGCTTCTAACACAGCTTTGCAGTGGGTTCAATGAGGGGAAGCTTTTGTTAGGAGACATGTGGATGCTAGTACAGTCTTTAGAAGCTATACTCTTCCCTTGACATTTGTGAGGTGACTTTCAAATACAGGTTAAGGAATGACTCATCTGATTCCCTATCCTGCCTTCACATAGAACAGCATCCTTGTCTAGCCTCCCTGAGAAGCTAACATAACCAACATGACAGTCCAACAGACAAGGGTCTCACCATCTGGACATGGTAGTTGACAGCCTAGATAGCTGGATCAAGGTGCATCTGTGTATAGGTGCACCCAGCCACAAACAGGTATGCTGGCTTGCAAAGACATGTGAGTATTGTGGGAATGACACTCTGCTTGATATGCACTTTATAAAAGCTTGTAACTGCATGCCCACTAGATGAGCTCTCTAATGTCTGTAGTGGCTCTGCCACAGCTGATGCAGTGCTGGCTTCAGTGTCTTAGCAGCCACTTGTGACACCTTGCATCACATGTACAGGTGCACATAGTCAGAAGGACCCAGATGTCCATTGTGGAATAAGCCAGTTAAATGTCTACTCAGTGAATGATATTTTTTTACTGTTAACCTATAGCTTTAGACTGTGCCTTTATGTTTCTGAGCTCCCTGGGCTTCTTATGATTTCTAGAGCTGGTGGGCTCCATGTTCAAGGCCCTGCTGGAGTGCCAGCAGAGCTATGCCACTATGTTGCCCACATGTGAGGCTTAGGACTGTGTGTAAGGGGTCTGGCCAGCCAACCAAATGCTGCAAGCTAGGGCAAGCTATGTATAGTGTTGGCAGGCCCTCACACACACTATATAGACACATGGCTCTTGTAGACTCATGATCAGTCAAAAAACCTTAGGCCAGCCACAAGTATTTGTTGTTCTCTTTACTTGGATTACACTTTTTCTAGTACAATCTATTGCAACAAAGTCAAGATGAAGCGACTAAGTGGTTTCTTTACACAAGGACACAGACAGAGGAAGCTTGAGCAAAAGAATGATTATGCAGAGGAGAACTGATGCAAACACTCTGATCAGCTCTCTTACATAGAATGGGAATGGGTAGTTGATTGCTAACAGGCAAAGTAGTGTTATATGATGCTTTGCCAAAGCTGGCTACCACTCAGCATCATGTCCTGGCCTTGTGCGGGTTGACATGGGGGATCCTGGGGTAGTCCTGAAGTATCTGTATTGGTACACCATGGCGTAGAGCAAGATTATGGAATACACAGCAGAGCAGCACTATATCTGCTACTCTGGGTAGCACATACATTAAAGCTACCCCTATTTTGTCCAAACAGCGAAATCTACTTTTCAGAACTCTGAAGGTGCATTCTATGACACAGCAAGTAGAACATAAGGCCTTATTATACCTCATCTCAGCCAGTGTGTTGAGAATAGCGACAGGAATGAGAAGCCAGATCCAGCAACCATATCCCGAATCTCCTGCAGCAAAGACAGAATGGCTGCATCATTCACACCACCATGACTTGGAGATAGCAAGGGCAAGGCACAACAGGTTATAAGACAGCATAAGGTTACCTCTATGTTAGCTTGGCCTTTCAAATATTATTTCCCAACCCTAAGTCCATGCCACTATTTTGAGAGACACTATATGAACTGTATAATACTTGCTTATTCTGTGTCAGCTATTCCAGAATGGCTTACTGCATCTGGGGTTCCTAGCAAACCTGTCTCTCAGAAAGAAGCAAAGCCTACCTGTTTATCGCACTCATCAAACCCTGAAGCTGTACCTCACAGCTGCCACACATGTCCTAGCAGAAAAGCTTGAACTCATGGCATGACAGTGCAAGTCCCTGACTGCTTGCTGTATGTTCTCCTGAGATACACACTGGTGTGACCTGACACACACAATATGCTAGTACAAATCATTAGAGATGTGTATTCGTTTTTGCCGAATTGGAAAATTGCAACAAAATTGTCCAATTTGTCATGTTTCAGGGAGCCTGAAAAAAATCAGGATTTTCCTGTTTTTTCGCAAAAATTCATTTTTCCGATTAGTGCGCACTAACGGGAGTCAGTGCGCGCTAACTCCTGTTAGCGCGCACTAACAAAAAGTAACAAAAAGTAACAAAAAGTAACAAAATCTAACGGTTTTTGTTAGTGCGCGCTAACAGGAGTTAGCGCGCACTAATGGGGAGTTAGCGCGCGCTAACTGGGAGTTAGCGCGCACTAACTAAAAATCGATTTTTCGCGAAAAAAAAGACCCGAACAGAAAAAAAAACGACATTTTCCATGGCGGCCGAAAAACGAAGAACGACACGAACACAAAAAAGATGCACATCTCTACAAATCATGGCCATGCCTCAGCTTTTGTTTTACCTGGGTGAGGGTCCAAACAAACTGTGGCTGACATCCTGGCTGAACAATAACTAGTGAATCACACATGATCTGGGAATCCCAGCAGTGTGGATACTAAAGGAATATGAGTAACCAAACACATTTCTACTGCTCCAAATGTGAGACTTGGAAAGTAGCCATTTGTAAAGTAAAGCCGTAGAAAGTATGTAGTGGCTAGCCACTCACAAAGCTTTGTGGCAAGTGCATTGTGTGACCATATAACATTAGCAGACCTCTCCAGAATGGAGAGAGAAATGCCGTTCCTGGTCCTCTGGCGTGTACACCTAACATTCAAGACATTTGTCAGGGTTTTGATGTTGTTATCTCTCTCCCTCCCACCCCCATGTCCCAGCAGGTTGATGGAAACACAGAGCCAGAGAGGAAATAGAGAAAGAAGCACGTGTCTTGCCTACGAACCAACCATTGCCATAGAGGCCACTATGTTAAAGATGCACATGCGAGCATCATAGACCATTTGCACGTTGAGGGAGTGAAAGAGCTTTCTGTTGCAAAAGATCTCCTCCCTGTTATATTGTGAGATAATGGCTATGAGAGTGCTGTCAATAGTTTCCAAGCAGCTGTTATGACCTGGCCCAGACAGCAGGAAAAAGTGGATTGGGACATTCCACCAATGACCCCTACTGTTGTTTGGAAGGAGCCATGTGCCAGAAATGCACGTTGTTGCATATACGTACATATATGACCATGCACAGCTATATGTAAGTATTTTATAACCTGTGTGTATTAGGGATGTGAATCGTTTTTTGACGATTTAAAATATCGTCCGATATATTTTAAATCGTCAAAAAATCGGTAGGGCCACGATACAATACCAATTCCCCCGATTTATCGTTAAAAAATCGTAAATCGGGGGAAGGGGGAGGGCAGGAAAACCGGCACACTAAAACCCCCTAAAACCCACCCCCGACCCTTTAAATTAAATCCCCCACCCTCCCGAACCCCCCCCCCAATGCTTTAAATTACCTGGGGATCCAGCGGTGGTCCAGAACGGCGGCGGTCCGGAATGGCCCCCTCAATAGAATCGTGTTGTCTTCAGCCGGCGCCATTTTTCAAAATGGCCACCGCAAAATGGCGGCGGCCATAGACAAAAACGATTCGACACAGGAGGTCGTTCCGGACCCCCGCTGGACTTTTGGCAAGTCTTGTGGGGGTCAGGAGGCCCCCCCAAGCTGGCCAAAATTTTCCTGGGAGTCCAGCGGGGTTCCGGGAGCGATTTCTTGCCGCGAATCGTTTTCGTACGGAAAATGGCGCCGGCAGGAGATCGACTGCAGGAGGTCGTTCAGCGGGGGTTCCGGACCGCCGCTGAACGACCTCCTGCAGTCGATCTCCTGCCGGCGCCATTTTCCGTACGAAAACGATTCGCGGCAAGAAATCGCTCCCGGAACCCCGCTGGACTCCCAGGAAAATTTTGGCCAGCTTGGGGGGGCCTCCTGACCCCCACAAGACTTGCCAAAAGACCAGCGGGGGTCCGGAACGACCTCCTGCGTCGAATCATTTTTGTCTATGGCCGCCGCCATTTTGCGGCGGCCATTTTGAAAAATGGCGCCGGCTGAAGACAACACGATTCTATTGAGGGGGCCGTTCCGGACCGCCACCGTTCTGGACCACCGCCGGATTTCCAGGTAATTTAAAGCATTGGGGGGGGGTTCGGGAGGGTGGGGGATTTAATTTAAAGGGTCGGGGTGGGTTTTAGGGGGGTTTAGTGTGCCGGCTCATGATTTTAACGATTTTTCACGATAGTTTACACACCCAAACGGCAACAATACGATTCCCTCCCCCTCCCAGCCGAAATCGATCATTAAGACGATCGAGGACACGATTCACATCTCTAGTGTGTATATTATACACTTTTCTCTATCCTACAACATGCTCATGTATGTAGGCTTACACAAGAATACATCCAATGCATAGAAACCACATATATAAATGCACTGAATGTGTGAACTTTTCCTATTTTAAAATATATGCATTCATATTTTATGCATGAAAGTAAAGTAGGACATGCAGGCGTAAATGAAAATAACCAGTTTACCAATTAGTCTACCAGTTCACCCAGTTCTTCTCTAAATCATTGAGACCTTCTTGGTTCTTCAGTCCGAATTCCCCCCAGTTCATGCAGACCTCCCACCCAGTCAGTACTACAAAATAAACATGTTTAATATCACTTATGCCAGATGTAAAAATATGCAGTTAAGTTGGCAAACATGCACATGTGTCTTTTAAAATAGCAATTATGCTCGTGTTGGCCTCACCCAAAAATGCCCCTAGACTATTCCTTTTTGACATGTGTATATGGGCACATAAAAGTGAAAATATGAGCATAAAAGTGAAAATATGAGCATATTTTCAACTTTAATAAAATATGGAAAATGCTTCTTATGAGCATATATGCTAATTTTTATGCACATAAAATTTTGAAATTTCTCCCCAAACTTTCTCTAGCCATTTTATAAAAGCATATGCATATATTTTGCATGCATAAGAATTGTAATGTGTGTAATAAAGAATGCACACACTCCACTTTTGAAAATACATGCTTGTGTTCATACTTGCAATCACCAGTTTGCTGACACTGCCACCAGTTTATTCAGACTTTCACCTGTTCTCCTAGATGCTCCAACACTTCACTCTGACCATTTATTGGTTCAACCAGGTGTTGCATATAGGGGAAAAAAACTCTTGCTGTAGTTAGACGAGCTACAACCCATGAAAAAGATCTAGACATCACAGTCGATAATACTTTAAAATCATTGGCTCAGTGTGCTGCAGCAGTCAAAAAAGCAAACAGAATGTTAGAAATTATTAGGAAGGGAATGGTTAATAAAACGGAAAATGTCATAATGCCTCTGTATCGCTCCATAGTGAGACCACACCTTGAATACTGTGTACAATTCTGGTCACCGCATCTCAATAAAGATATAGTTGTGATGGAGAAGGTACAGAGAAGGGCAACCAAAATGATAAAGGGGATGGAACAGCTCCCCTATGAGGAAAGGCTGAAGAGGTTAGGGCTGTTCAGCTTGGAGAAGAGACGGCTGAGGGGGGATATGATAGAGGTCTTTAAGATCTTGAGAGGTCTTGAGTAGATGTGACTCGGTTATTTTCACTTTCGAATAATAGAAGGACTAGGGGGCATTCCATGAAGTTAGCAAGTAGCACATTTAAGACTAATCGGAGAAAATTCTTTTTCACTCAACGCACAATAAAGCTCTGGAATTTGTTGCCAGAGGATGTGGTTAGTGCAGTTAGTGTAGCTGGGTTCAAAAAAGGTTTGGATAAGTTCTTGGAGGAGAAGTCCATTAATGGCTATTAATCAATTTTACTTAGGGAATAGCCACTGCTATTAATTGCATCAGTAGCATGGGATCTTCTTAGTGTTTGGGTAATTGCCAGGTTCTTGTGGCCTGGTTTTGGCCTCTGTTGGAAACAGGATGCTGGGCTTGATGGACCCTTGGTCTGACCCAGCATGGCAATTTCTTATGTTCTTATGTTCTTAAGCAAGAATTGCTTTTCAAGTATTTGAGATCTCATTTTCATTATCTTATTTATTTATTTAAAATTGATTATAGCTCACCTATCCCAGCAACCAGCCATCCAGGGACAGTAATTTTCAAACTGGCACTTTGGCATACTTTGGCTCATATATGCCAGCGCGTGCCCAGATACGCGGCCATTTTATAACTTGTGTGCATGTTACAAAATAGCCTGGGCATGCACGTGTGCTCACAATTTTAAGGCACATAAATTGGGTTTCTACTGCGTCAGGGTATTTTGAAACCAGCACGTGCCCACACCATGGCTAGTTTCACTATTTTGTCCACCAGTTCACCCGGTATTAGCCAAGTCCTCCGACCCACCCACCCCCCACCACCCCGGTTTAATAGACTGCACTCCTGCCAGTTATCCCAGACCTTTTAAACCCCTCTGAAATGGCTGGAGTTTTTTTGTTTTTTACGGTTACACCTCCTCCAAAGCAGAGGTAAAGTTATGTGGCAGAGGACCTGGATGCGCACCATGGTGTGCAAATATTTATGTGCACAGCTCTTGGGCACACCCTGAAATTCCCCACCTAGACCACAACCACACCATGCCCCTTTTGGAAATCAAGTGAAATGTGCATAGAGTGGACCGTTAGATGATCGAGGGGTTAAAGGGGCACTTAGGGAAGATAAGGCCATCGCGGAAAGATTAAATGATTCTTTTCTTCGGTATTTACTGAAAAGGATGTTGGGGAGGTACCCGTACTGGAGAAAGTTTTCACGGTTAATGATTCAGATGGACTGAACCAAATCACGGTGAACCTAGAAGATGTGGTAGACCTGATTGATAAACTGAAGAGTAGTAAATCACCTGGACCAGATGGTATACACCCCAAAGTTCTGAAGGAACTAAAAAATGAAATTTTAGACCTATTAGTAAAAATTTGTAACCTATCATTAAAATCATCCATTGTTCCTGAAGACTGGAGGATAGCTAATGTAACCCCCATATTTAAAAAGGGCTCCAGGGGAGATCCGGGAAATTACAGACTGGTTAGCCTGACTTCAGTGACAGGAAAAATAGTGGAAAGTGTTGTAAACATCAAAATCACAGAACATATAGAAAGACATGGTTTAATGGAACAAAGTCAGCAAGGCTTTACCCAAGGCAAGTCTTGCCTCACAAATCTGCTTCACTTTTTTGAAGGACTTAATAAACATGTGGATAAAAGTGAACCGGTAGATATAGTGTACTTGGATTTTCAGAAGGCATTTGACAAAGTTCCTCATGAGAGGCTTCTAGGAAAAGTAAAAAGTCATGGGATAGGTGGCAATACCCTTTTGTGGATTACAAACTGGCTAAAAGACAGGAAACAGAGAGAAGGATTAAATGGACAATTTTCTCAGTGGAAGGGAGTGGGCAGTGGAGTGCCTCAGGGATCTGTACTGGGACCCTTACTTTTCAATATATTTATAAATGATATGGAAAAAAATAAGACGAGTGAGGTAATCAAATTTGCAGATGATACAAAATTGTTCAGAGTAGTTAAATCACAAGCAGATTGTGATAAATTGCAGGAAGAACTTGTGAGGCTGGAAAATTGGGCATCTAAATGGCAGATGAAATTTAATGTGGACAAGTGCAAGGTGATGCATATAGGGAAAAATAGTTACACAATGTTAGGTTCCATATTAGGTGCTACTACCCAAGAAAGAGATCTAGGCATCATAGTGGATAACACATTGAAATCATTGGTTCAGTGTGTAGTCAAAGAAAGCAAACAGAATGTTGGGAATTATTAGGAAGGGAATGGTGAATAAAAAGGAAAATGTCATAATGCCTCTGTATCGCTCCATGGTGAGACGGCACCTTGAATATTGTGTACAATTCTGGTCGCCGCATCTCAAAAAAGATATAATTGCGATGGAGAAGGTACAGAGAAGGGCTACCAAAATGATAAAGTGAATGGAACAGCTCCCCTATGAGGAAGGACTAAAGAGGTTAGGACTTTTCAGCTTGGAGAAGACGGCTGAGGGGAGATATGATAGAGGTGTTTAAAATCATGAGAGGTCTAGAACGGGTAAATGTGAATCATTTTTTTACTCTTTCGGATAATAGAAAGACTAGGGGGCACTCCATGAAGTTAGCATGTGGCACATTTAAAACTAATCGGAGAAAGTTTTTTTTCACTCAACGCACAATTAAACTCTGGAATTTGTTGCCAGAGGATGTGGTTAGTGCAGTTAGTATAGCTATGTTTAAAAAAGGATTGGATAAGTTCTTGAAAGAGAAGTCCATTACCTGCTATTATTTAAGTTGACTTAGATAATAACCACCGCTATTACTAGCAATGGAAACATGGAATAGACTTAGTTTTTGGGTACTTACCAGGTTCTTATGGCCTGGATTGGCCACGGTTGGAAACAGGATGCTGGGCTTGATGGACCCTTGGTCTGACCCAGTATGGCATGTTCTTATGTTCTTATGTTCTTAAATATGCACACATCTGATTGGCTTTAAAAATTTGGTCAGAGTGTGTAAGTCTTACACTTCTGCATTCCCCCAATTGATGCGAGCACCAGGTTTTCAAAATCTACCTCTAAATGGGTAACAGAATCAACTAAACACCATAACACAATTAGTACAAACATATATAGATTTTCCCGTTGATAGCAGGGCTGAATTAGCCATGCTATCATGGGAACTGTCTATCAGGCCTGGGAGGCAGAGCTTTCGAAGAGAAATACAGAGATTTGCTCTGTGCAGCTGCGCGTGAATTCCCACGCAGGAAAGAGATCTCTCCTCAGTCTGTTTCTTTCCGCGCGAGGGAATGCACGCAGAGCTTCTCTTCTCCTTACAAAGAGTTTTCAATTGGTAAAAAAATGTCGAAAATATCGGCCCCAAGGCCGTCGGGCTTCAAGCCCTGTAAATGCAGAAAGATCATGTCCATCACCGATGGACATGATCGATGCTATAGATGCCTGGGCCCTGACCACAATCAACATGACTCCGAGCACTGTGGCCACATGTCGCCCAGAGACAAACAGCGCTCAAAGTGGAACAACTTCGCACTGTGGGCACTTCAGCTCCACCATCTGAGTCACATTCTTCCCCAGGCCCGTCGAAGCCTTCGGGCCCGAAGGTAAGACAAGCTGCGTCAGTGGATGTTCCGTCCTCCAGGCCTGGAGTCAATGAAGGGAGAAACCGTAAGGGTCGAGACTCCCATAGGACACCACGACCACCCCATCGGGATTGATCGGGTTCGAGCAGAAGCTCCTCAAAACATCCCAAGCACAGGCATGAGAAACGTAAGCGACCACGGAGCCTCGGACGTTCAGGTGGTCGGATGCATCGGGGTCTATACCAGTTACATCAATGCAGACGCTGTCGACGCCTGCGCTGCTAAAGAAATCTTCGACACAGGACAGTAAACCCGGCGCCGACCCAAACCAATGGTTGACGCACGACGCACCCCCATTGACGCACGGCACAAAACCGAGGCATGCCGAGCAACCGACACATGCGTCAACACATGACACAAAGAAGATGTACTCTTCAATGCACGACGCACCGTCGAAGCATCACCCCCTAATTGAAGCGGGCTCGATGCAAAAAGCCACGGAAAGCGCCGAAGGCACACACCATCAGAAGTCATCAATGCATTTGGTGATCTCTTCAAACATATCGGACATGTCACTGTCCAGACCTCTAAAGACAGCAGATCATCAAGAGGCCTCTGCTACGAAAGACACTGGGACCAATCTCCCACGGGAGACCAGACGCCCTATTCCCAGAGTACATTCAACAGCTATTATGCCTCAGCCGACTGTTCCACCACAACATAGTTCTTCTTCAGCAAGCTCTCAGTTTTCCTGACCATCTCAATCGCCAAGACCCATACAGGAACCAGTTCATCGTCTAACATCCAATGAAGAGCTTATACCGGTAACATCAGATTCAAGATCATTTTCTGTGGAATCACTGGTCTATTCAGATTTGTCATCTGTGTCTACACACAGAAAGAAAACACAAGTACTACAGGAACTCTTTACTAAGAAACATAAGATAAGCCACAACTTACGTCCACAGAAACATTCCAGATGTGATGACCACTCGGACATCCTGTCTGCGGCTCTTCACCTAAAACATGGACAAGGAGTGTCAAAACCTCCAATGCTCCATGACACACAAGCTTTTTCTCAACTTTCGGAAGTGCTGTCTGGATTTTTCAATACATTACAAAACACATTCACCCTTCCTCCATCCCCGAAGGAAGATTCCATACATTCCAAACGTTCATCACGAGAACCGGCGCCAGAGCCTACTCCAGTAGTTCCACCAGCCAGTCCAAAACCAATGGATCCCATACTGCCTTCTCCGACCCGACCAGACTCCCCTTGTTCATCACCAGATACCTCTACGGTGTATCCTTCAGAGACACCGGATGAACCTCCAGAGCCCTAGTCACCTCCGGAGGACTTATCTTACCAGAAAATTTTAGAAAATGTGGGTTCCATTTTACATGTAGACATTCAAAAGATACCGGACCCAAGGGCTGAAACATTAGACCTTTTGAAGATCTTCGACTTGCCAGCAGAACCAACATCATTACCCTCACACAAGCTTCATTTTCTGGGAAACCCCCCCCCCCCTTCACACCACATTTATCAGCAGGGGGTCCCCAAACTCCATCAACCTCAGTTAGCAACGGAAATAGCATCATTACTCCACCAACGGGCCATACAAACCATTCCCATGTGGGCCCGCAACAAGGGGTTTTATTCCCCATACTTCCTAATTCCCAAGAAATCAGGTGGTTTACATCCAATACTGGACCTTCGGGAATTGAACAAGTATATAGTGAAGGAAAAATTCAAAATAGTATCCTTGAAGTCCATTTGTTCGCTCCTCCAACCCAATGATTGGATGTGCTCCATAGACTTGAAGGATGCCTACATGCACATCCCCATACACCTGTCCTCATGGCGTTACCTATCGTTCTAATTCCAGAACAATCATTACCAATATACAGTTCTTCCCTTTGGCCTATCATCGGCCCCCAGGGTTTTCACAAAGTGCATGGCATTGGTGATGGCATTCCTCCGGCAGCAGGGAATGAGGATATTTTCATACCTCGACGATTGACTCCTAGTAGCATTGAATCCCACACTTCTATTAACACACCTAAACCAATTAATCACTACTGGATCAATTGGGCTTAGTTGTCAACTTCCAGAAGTTGATATTAACACCTACACAGATCTTACAGTTCATAGGAGCATGACTGGATACCACTCGTAAACGAGCCTTCCTGCCAGAGGACAGGCAATGGGAAATGATTCGCCTATTACATTCCTTCAGAATGACACAACGTTCTTCAGCTCATCAAATCCTCACAGTACTGGGACACATGGCAGCACCCATTCACCCAGTTCCCAATACCAGATTGCATATGAGATGACTTCAATGGGGTTTAAAATGACAGTGGAATCAACACTCCCAACCACTTTGGTTCAGAGTGACACTCACAGCAGAAATGTCAAAAGACATCACCTGGTGGCTCAACAGGATCACGCTCACCAAGGGAGCTCCTTTCACCACTCTGCCGCCCAACACTGCTTACAAAGGATGCCTCATGCAAGAGATGGGGAGCGCATCTCGACCACTTACAGACATAGGGTCTATGGTCATCACATGAACAGAATCTTCAAATAAATCTCTTAGAACTCAGAGCTATATGAAATGCAATACAAGATTTTGTACCACATCTGTGGGGTCGAAGTATAATGATCTACACGGACAATCAAGTGGCAATGTTTTACACCAACAAACAAGGAGGGTCCAGTTCATGGTCCCTTTGCAGAGAGACCCTTCTCATCTACGAGAATGCACACCGACACTCCATACAGCTACAAGCGACATATCTTCCTGGAGTCATCAACACCCGGGCAGACAGACTCAGCAGAATTTTCTACCTGCATGAATGGTCCCTCAACCTCCAGATAGCACAAGGCATCTTTGCACGATGGGGAGTACCAACGATGGATCTCTTTGCCACGGAAGAAAACGCACAGGTACCTCACTTCTGTTCAATCTGGCCAAGCCCTCAGAGGATGGCACAGGATGAGTTCCTCCTCACTTGGAGGGAAGGACCTCTTATGCATTCCCCCCGATACCTCTCATAACAAGAACAATTTAAAAATGCATACAAGATGCAGCACAACTGATACTGATTGCTCCAGCTTGGCCAAGGCAACCATGGTACACCTACCTACTAAATCTTTCCATAGAAGATCCAATTCTCTTACCAGATCAACCAGATCTCCTAACACAGGAGAAAGGAACTCTCCTGTATCCAATGCACTCTTCCCTTCACTTGACAGCATGGAGGTTGAACGGCTCCTCCTAGAGGAACAGGGCATCTCAATTGAGGCACAACAGATAATAATCAAATCTAGAAAACCGTCCACCAGACGAAATTATCACTTCAAGTGGAATCGCTATTCAGCATGGTGCTCGAACAAGGTCCTTCATCCCTTAGATTGTTTACCAGAGATTCTGCTAGATTACCTTCACACTTTGTACAAGGATGGCCTAGCAACTGCATCGGTTTGTGTTCATCTCTGCGCCATTTTTGCCTATCGCAGCCAACCTATTTCACACCACCCTCTAGTCTCTCGTTTCATCAAGGGCCTTATGAAGGTTCGACCTCCCATATCCAAACCTCCAGTTCCATGGAACCTAAACATAATATTGGAACAGCTTATGCTATCACCATTCGAACCGATGGACTCAGCCCACATTAAATACATGACATGGAAGGTGGTGTTCCTGGTAGCAATAACCTCTGCGCACAGAGTTAATGAGTTGCAAGCCTTGGTACATTATAGTCCCTATCTACAATTTTACCATCATAAAGTTGTCCTCTGACCTCATCTATCATTTCTGCCAGAGGTGGTTTCTCAATTCCACTTCAACCAATTCATAGAACTTCCCACTTTTTTTCCTAAACCTCATCACAATGACAGGGAATGTACACTATATACATTGGACTGTAAACGTGCCCTAGCATATTATAAAGAAAAGACAAACTCACAAACAAGAGCTTCCCAGTTATTTGTTTCTTTTAACCCTAATGCTCTGGGAATCCCGGTAACTAAACGAATGATTTCCAGCTGGATAGCGCAATGTATCCAATTTTGCTACGACAAACAGAACGTATCTCTTACATCGCAACCACGTGCTCATCAAGTATGAGCAATGGCAATTTCCATAGCTCATCTGAGAAACAAACAGCCCATTGACATTTGTAAAGCGGCTACATGGTCATTTCTTCATACCTTCACATCTCATTACTGCCTAGACCAACAATCATCTGACGATGCCAGGATGGGTAAAACAATACTTCATTCTGGAACATCTTAAGGACTAGTCGACTTTCCACCACAATTCACTGACACAAAAAAAAAATTCACGCTGCGTGATAGGGAGCTATGGACTCCCATGACAGCATGGGTAATTCAGCCCTGCTATCAATGGGAAAAAGCAAGTTTGCTTACCATAGACGGTGTTTCCATAGATAGCAGGATGAATTAGCCATGCTGACCCACTCACCTCCCTGGATAGTCGACGTAATGTTCTTCACATTCATCTACTGCTTAATCACAGACTGAGGAAAGATCTCTTTCCTGCACGGGAACTCATGCGCAGCCGCACAGAACAAAGCTCTGTATTTCTCTTTGGAAGCTCCTCCTCCCGGGCCTGATAGACCGTTCCCCAAGACAGCATGGCTAATTCATCCTGCTATCTATGCTTTTACAGTGCTTATTTACACATTTGCACATGATAAAAGAGGTGGTCTAGGGGTGATCCAGGAAAAGGCTAAGAGTTACGCATTTAAGTTGAACTTTATAAGAGACATACTTGGGTACATTAGCCAATTTATTTGCATAATTTTACACCTGATAATTATCTCATGGAAATGATATCATATTCCTCTGTTGTCTGTTATAGTTGGATGGGATGTCTGGATGAATTGGTGGAAGTTCAGGGTGAAGAGCTAGGACGATCTCGATGACCTGGAGAAGGATTGGGTGAACTGGTGGATATATTGGCAAACTGGTGTTTTCAGTTAATGCACACGTTTTAAACTATAACAACTTCCATGTATAAATCAGGGTTTTACGTGAACAAGAAGTATTTTTATTCATGTATAAGATATATGTGCATATTTATAAATAGGTAAGAAAAGAATGAGCTTTCTCTAGTGGATTTTAAAAGTGTTCTGCACACCAAAGCCGGGAGATATGCATATGACTGGGACCAGCATGCACCGCGCGGATTTTAGAAAAAGCATGAGTACACGCCTATCTCCTGGTATGCGCACAAATTAAAAAGTTCAAAAAAGGGACAGGTGTGAGTGGGGCATGGGAGGGCCAAGCATGTTACATGAAGTGTGTATGTAAGTATTTTGCGCACAAGCACTCATGGGTTCCCCTACCGTGTAACTTTATTTCTGCTATGGGCGGCATGTAGGGTAATAAAATAACAAAAGCTAGGATAGTCAGTGGGGTTTTAATGGTCGGATCTAACAGGGCAAAAGGGAGGCAAGTTAGCTAGGGGGTTTAGGAAGACCTCTCTTTTACTGGGGCAAACTGGAAACTAACTTGTGAAACAGATAATTGTGCTGGCGCACGTATCTATTAAAATCCCACACACTTACGCAAGCGAGGCAGCATTTACATGCGCATGTGCGCATCAATATAAAGTCATGCGCACATGTATGCACATATAGCTAATTTTATATTAGGCATAATTATACAAGTATATACTTGCATATCTTATAAAATTGCCACGTCCATGTGAGTGAGCTGGGAAATGCGCTCATATGTGTGCACACACAGGGCTCTAAAAATTCATCTCTCTAAGCATTGCAGGTGTTTGGGGATAACCAAATATATGCACTTATGTTGGGGGGTAGACATACCAACTAATTTATAATTTGCATGTACCTGATATGTGCAGATAAAATACTGTAGTAGAACTCTGTGCAGCCATGTACGCTTATTTATGGGACCTCATGGAGTTATTTGAAAGTTATCCTCTTTGGAATGTAGTGCATAAAAAAATAATAAAATCACTAGCACTTATCTTACCTTTATCTTCCCTTTCTCACCCTATTACCTTAGTTGTGCTTTCCCAACTACAGAAAAGCTCACCTTGTTGCAGGAATTTGGTTGAGACGCTACGCTAAATATTTCAAGGGCAATAGTAAACATGGCATTTTTTGGAAGAATAGGGGTGCTATACACAGTAGGGGGGGGATTGTGAAAAGGTTTGATTGAATAAAAGCAGGAGTTAATTAGTTAAATTAATATTTTTGAACTGTGTCTTTTCTGATCATCTAAATTTAAATCTAAATGCAGAAGGCACAGAAAGTTAGCCTATCAAAAAATGAGGCAATGAATTAGTCAGTTAATATGATTTTCAGTGCTAAGAAGATAACTTACATCTTAAAACTAGGCAAATGAATGGCAGACTTACATCTAATCAGGCAAATTTTGAATTCCAGCATGAGATCCTTCTTTTAAGATCAGCCCTGCTAGGCTCAGAAAAGATTCAAAGAATGTCTCTTCCTTTGCTCTGTGTATCCCTTTCAGATCTCTTTACAGAATGATCTAAATACACTACTAAAATCATGATTGCAAGTAACTAAGTAGCATTTAATCTTTCTTCTCTATTTAATGCTTTATTATGAGACATGTCAAATGGATTCTTACCTTGTTTAGAGATGTCACATGTCAGAAATATATTGCAGAACTGCAGGAACCTTAAAGGGAAAGACTGCATCTAGATCAAGTTAAAGGAAATACGTGGTTTACCAATAGACTATGTGAGTCATAGCACTAAGAATTATTAAGAATGCTATGTGTGTGAAGCAAATGAAACATACTGATGACCCCAAATAATAGTTTATTTGAAGAAGTTCTCATATAAAGCTCATAACACATAAATCATGTGGTAATGTACAACATTAAAATCATGACTCCTTTATAGTCCAAAATGTTAGTCCATTTTTAATATAGTTTATACTTCCCTTATTGGCTTATATATTCTCTAATTTTCAGAATGACAAATAAGACTTCTTGGAACCATAATATAATACAAAAAATGCTTATCATGAAGTCCAATCCCGTATTTCATACAATTCTGATGCAGCTGCATTTCAGTACTTTAATACTGCCTGTTTTGGGGTAACAGAAAACCTTTTGTGCAGAAAAGGTTGAGTGTACCCAGTTTCTGTGCCATTCTTCACCATGCTGTTTCATAAGGACACAAAATCTGGGTACACCCTACCTTTCCACATAAACTATTAAATATCTGAAACATAAGTGCATCAGACCAGCCGGAGGGATCTGCTGGGTGGAGCAACTGGGAATCACTTCTGCACTCTTTGGACTTTGGCGATCTCAGTGGGTGGGGTAAGGCTTTCAGAGTTTGGGGAAAGGCGTTTTGTGGGACATCCCAAGTTACATTTAATGTGTACAGTTAAGTGATTGGGAAGGGAGGATGTTGCTAAAAGGAAAAAGAAATGAAACAAGTATCATTCATTCCATTTTCCAAAATGAAATTTTGTACAAATTTCGTGTCATTTCAAATGAAAGCACATACCTAAAAATTATATTTTGGGGATGAAAAAATCCAAAGGCCAAATACATTTTTTTAAGGGGAAGGTCTATCCATTACCAAACAAGAAAGAGACCTGGGGTAGCCAATCAGTATAACAAATATTTGGGGTAGGTAACAATTAAACTTGGGTGCATTTACAGAGGTTTCACTAGCAGAATGAAAGATGCAATAATAGAGCTGTAAAGATCTCTAATGAGACTCTACTGTCAGAACTGGGTTCAGTTCTAGGGATGAATAGTCAGGCACTTACTATCTTTTTGGTCATTGTGACAAAACCCTATTGTAGAATAAGCTCATAATTGGGGGGGCTTCAGTTTTAGTGATTTTTTTTTTCCGAAGACCCCTCACACAAAAACCTTTTCCTCTGCAGTGCCATTTTGATACCAAAAGATCTTCAGGTAGAGCTTGATTATTTGATTTTCCAGTGGAAAATAAAGCCATGGTTCTTTATATACAGGTCGATTTTAAAAGCATCGCTGGTGCAATAATGTGTACATACATGCGTATGTGGGCAGTGGGCGAGTCATGCAGATTTTTTTAAAAGCTGAAAAATACTTGCATTATGTACCCATGCACATGTGAGGAATAAGAGGGTGGAAAGGGGGCAGGGCATGGGCAGGGCATGAGCGCTCCAGGGCGGGTCCAAGACCTATGCACATAACTCCAGATTTTAAAAATGAAACCCACAGTGCTGATATACTAGATATCTATGTAGTTTGCTGCTGCTCCTGATGAGGAGCAAGTTTATTTATTTAGTCAAATGTATATACCGACTTTCAAATTCATATCTACAAGTCTGTAGATCTCAAGTTTTAGGGCCTATAGGAGCGGGCGAGGGGTCCAGGTCAACTGGGCAGGGTGCAGAATGAAGAACCAGAGGAGGGGGGAAAGACCTCGCTATCACCTGGACAGATGGATGGACTGACTGGAAATCTGGAATTGTGCCTCGTGTGAGCATGTTTTAAAATTCGCTGACATAGATGAGTAAAAGCTGACATGGTCCTATTGAAGACACACATGCGCTAGCTGTGCTTGAGCAACCTATTATAATTAGCAGCATACTTACACTTGCTTAATGTATTTTAAACATATGCATGTAAGTGGGCGCATGATTAAAAATTCTAACATATCCTCACTGATACGCACATGTATAGGCGTACTCGTTTTAAAATGAACCTCATAGCTTTTATCAGTCAAGCTTAACTGGTTGTTAATTATTTGATTTTTGCTGTGCTATTTTATTCATTCTGCTAATGTTTCTAAGTTATAAATGATTAGTTTTGATTCTTCAGGGTGGACCTGAGTAGGAATTATTTATGTATTGTGCAGTTTGGCTTATTTTAACGTTTCAATTAGTTTTATGTGTAATTATTGCCTTACTTATGTTGTTTGACTAGCATATATTTTATTTGATGATATGCTTGTATATTATCATTTCTTATTTAAAACAGTAAAATAAACCCAGTTCGCCTGAATTTTCTTAATATTAGTTTTCTGAAAATCAACAATAACTTGTAGATGCTCATTATGAGTTGTATGGCCCAGTGAGATTGAAAGAACCCTTCTGTTTGCTTACAAATTTGGTGTCATATTCCAAAAACAAATTGCACAATTTCAGAAAGTTTCCATAGTTTGCTGAGTCTTCTCTTTCACTGTGCCTTGCAACAGAAATCTTTTGCCTCTCCAAGTAAATCAGTAAATTAATGATTTTTATAGAAGGGATGTGCAGGCCTCATATTTTCATTTTTCAGTTTAATATTTTTTTGTCTGTCAGGTTTGCTTCCTAAACCAAACCCCCCCCCCAAAAAAAAACCATTAAAAAACCCACATCCAAAAAAATACACCATAAAGGGACTCACTGAGGCCTTCCTTCCCCCTCCTGCCCCTCAACAAAGATTCAGAGATTGGGCTGAGCTCAGCCAGGGATGGACCAGACCCCTCTGATCCCATCTCCCCTTCCGTTCTAGTTTCAGGGCTCAGATTTATCTGGCTGGGCTGACTTGAGTCCAGATGGGCCTCCCTAGGCTATTACGATGCCCCTAAAGAAGATGCTTGGCCTCTACCTATCCCTTCCATTGGGAGGTCAGCAAGAACAGGGCAGGAGTGACAGCACTGACTACCTGGAGGACAGTGCCAAAGTGACGTCACTTCAGTCTCTATCTCAGGGGGAATCCACTACTATTGTATTGTATGTTCCATTCAGAACAAACCAGAAATGGCCTCATTTGTCATATTTTACCCATTTGGATAAAACAAATGTACATCCCTGTTTTACATTACAGTCTCTGCTTTCGTGCATCACCATCCTGTGAGAATTTGAAAACTGTGTTGCTACCGAGCGCACTTCTCTTGACTGTTTGAAAGGTAAATGCCATCTTTCAGAACACTGCTTATCTGTACCAGAATCTACATGTTTCTGAAACTTTTTCTTTATATTTATCCAGTCTCTTCCTCCTATTTAATTGAAATCAAAGTCTTTCAATAGACTGAAATTGGAAAAAATGTCTGCAAAAAAAGCAGAAAACTTCATTTGCCTGCTTACTATACTCTAAAAATGAAAATATCTTTTACTATTCTGAAGTAATTGGATGCACCAAAAACAATTTTTGGATGTGCAGGTGTATGAGACTGTGTCAGCCCTGCTACAGCTAAACCAAGATTCAACACAGACGTGAGAATGAAATTGCTTTCGGTTGAAACCACAGCATATTTAGACTGATTTAAAAAGCATTCTTCTTTCTGATATCAAGCTTGGTGCAACCAGGTGTGCATCCCATGCATTTGCATGGGAGACACATCTTGGGGAAGGGGCAGCAGCAGGTAGAGTCGATCTGACCTTGTCCTCCGAAGTCCTGGTGGTCCAGTGCAGGGACAACCAAAGCAGAGGTTGCAGACTCTGCTTCCACCCTCCACCACTTCACTGAAGCCAGTATCTTTTTTTTTTTTTTTTTTGGAGATCAGATTTCATTGATCTTTTCCTGCTGAGGAGATGCTGAAACCTCATAGCAGCTTTTTTCATTTTCATATCCAACCAGTTCCTTCATCAGAAGAGGAGGAAGTATAATTGCCTCAGGCCAGGAACCACTGGAAGTGCTTGAGCTGAGGAAGAGAAGCAGTGCTGTGTCTGTGTGTTCAGTTGTCAACTGAAGGGAGAATGTGTGAGAAAGGGAGCCAGCCTGGGTTGTATGTGAGTGTGTGTGTGTGTGTGTGTGTGTGTGAATGGCAGCTGGATTGTGTGTGTGTGAATGGCAGCCTGCGCTTTGTGTGTGTGTGTGAATGCTAGCCTGGGTTGCATATGTGTGTGTATGTATGTATGTATGTGTGTGTGTGTGTGTGAATGCCAGCTTGGGTTGTATGTGTGTGTGTGTGAATGGAAGCCTAGGTTTTGTGTGTGTGGGTGTATGTGTCTGTGTGTGTGTGAATGGCAGCCTAGGTTGTGTATGTGTGTGTGTATGTCTGTGTGAATGGCAGCCTGAGTTGTGTTTGTGTGTGTGTGTGTGTGTGAATTGCAACCTGGGTTGTGTGTGTGTATGTGAATGTCAGCCCAGGTTGTGTGTGTGTGTCAATGGCAGCCTAGGTGTTGTGTGTGTGTGTGTGTAAGTACTATGAATGGCAGCCTGGGTTGTGTGTGTGTGTGTGAATGGAAGCCTAGGTTTTTGTGTGTGTGTGTATGTATGTGTGTGCGTGAATGGCAACTTGGTGTGTGTGTGTGTGTGTGTGTGAATGGCAGCCTGAGTTGTGTTTGTGTCTGTGTGTGTGAATGGCAGCTGGGTTGTGTGTGTGTGAATGGCAGCCTGCACTTTGTGTGTGTGTGTGTGTGTGTGTGAATGCTAGCCTGGGTTGCATATGTGTGTGTGTGTGTGTGAATGCCAGCTTGGGTTGTATGTGTGTGTGTGAATGGAAGCCTAGGTTTTGTGTGTGTGTGTGTGTGTGTATGTATGTATGTGCGTGTGTGAATGGCAACTTGGTTTGTGTGTGTGTGTGTGTGTGTGTGAATGGCAGCCTAGGTTGTGTATGTGTGTGTGTATGTCTGTGTGAATGGCAGCTGAGTTGTGTTTGTGTCTGTGTGTGTGAATTGCAGCCTGGGTTGTGTGTGTGTGTGTGTATGTGAATGGCAGCCCAGGTTGTGTGTGCGTGTCAATGGCAGCCTAGGTGTTGTGTGTGTGTATGTACTATGAATGGCAGCCTGGGTTGTGTGTGTGTGTGTGTGTGTGTGTATGTGTGTGAATGGCAGCCTGAGTTGTGTGTGTATGTGTGTGTGTGTGTGACTGGCAGCCTGGATTGTGCATATGTGTGTGTGTGTGTGTGTGTGTGTGTGTGTGTGAAAGGCAGATTGGGTTGTATGTGTGTGTGTGTGTGAATGGAAGCCTAGGTTTTGTGTGGGTGTGTGTATGTATGTGTGTGCGTGAATGTCAACTTGGTTTGTGAGTGTGTGTATGTGTGTGTGTGTGTGTGTATGTGTGTGTGTGTGTGTGAATGGCAGCCTGAGTTGTGTTTGTGTCTGTGTGTGTGAATTGCAGCCTGGGTTGTGTGTGTGTGTGTATGTGAATGGCAGCCCAGGTTGTGTGTGCATGTCACTGGCAGCCTAGGTGTTGTGTGTGTGTGTGTGTGTATGTACTATGAATGGCAGCCTGAGTTGTGTGTATATGTGTGTGTATGTGACTGGCAGTCTGGGTTGTGCATATGTGTATGTGTGTGGTGTGTGTGTGTGTGTGTGTGTGTGTGTGTGTGAGAATGGCAGCCTGGGTTGTGTGTGTGTGTATGTGAATGGCAGCCTGGATTGTGTGTGTGTGTGTGTGTGTGTGTGTGTGTGTGTGTGTATGGCACCCTGAGGTTGTGTGTGTTTGTGTGAATGGCAGCCTGGTATGAATGTGTGTTTGATTGCCAGCCTGGGGTTTGAGTGGTGAAAGTCTGTGCCACCCCCAGTAAACCATGACAAGCTCAGGGTGACTGGAAATTAAATGTTTTCAGGTATGAGGGACTTGGGATTTTTCCATCCTTATTAGTTTTAAATACTAGGCATTTGTGTCTTCTATTTTGAAATATTTTATTGCTGTTCGGAAAAGTTTTTAAACTGTTTATATGTGTTTTAATTATTGAATGTTTTTCTATTCATCACCTCTTTGGGAATATTCTTTTTATGAGTATGGTTTCTTATGTTTTATATTTCTTGATTTTTTGTTTGATTTATGAGGTCTGGTGATGTTTCTGTTTATGAATTGCTGCATTACATACAGAGTCTGGTTTGTTGCAGTTTCCAGTTCGGTTTTGGTCTATATGTTTCTATTTACTCTGTATTTGATGAGGGTATACCTGTGCTCTGCATGTGTGACCGATGTGGGGTATTCTGTAAGCATGTAGTTTAAATTTGGGGATTTATGGCAGCCTGGTTTGTTCTGCTTTTCTAATAGATGTTTTAGGACCTGATGTAATATTTGTGGTGTTGCCTTTTCATAGATAGGGTTGCTCCTGTTTGAATGCTTGAAGTTAATACTCTTTCGGTATGAGAAGTTTATTATATTGTTGTCATTCAGTTTACTCAAAGGCAAACCCACGCCTAACATTTTATAATAGGACAAATACTATATGGGTTCCAAGTGTCTTTTTTTGCAGGGATTTCTGGGTGGCACCACAACAGTGCAAGTTTTTCTGAACAACAAAATGATACTGGCTACAGGGCTCACCAGTGTCATTTTTACGTGTGAGTAGGTGGGGTAACAGCACCTGGGGATCTCTGCTGTACAATTTAGGAATTTGGACCTGCAGATAGGTAGGACGTAGGATATGCTCATGGAGAGTGGCAGTTTTGAAAGTTTGGATTACTGGAGGGAGCAGGGGTTTTTTTAGGTGGGGAAAATGGGACTGGAACAGAGCATGAGACAAATATTTTCTATTATGTGTTGATTATTTGAAAAACAACAATTCAGTGTGAAAAAAAAACCCAGAATGGCAGACCAGGCCAGGGGGCAGCACAGTAATAGTTTGCACAGGGCAGCATCATTGACTGCAGTACCCAGTCAATGAGGTCTCTGAATTTCACTTAGAAATAATTGATATATCCTTGCTTGCAATATCTTCCTTACAGTCTCTGTATTTATTCCCAAAGTAGTTTTTTTCTGAACTGAACTTTGCGGAGCTCGCTGTGACCTCTGTGCCATTCATGATATTCTCAACTGGGTTTGACCTGTAGACTTGAGGATTTGAAACCAAACTCCTAGTCTGAGTCAGGAAGGGTCACAAGGACATTTTCCATATTCCTTCATCAATATATTTTTGTCCAAATCTATAACCCAGAAAGAGACAGGAACAAGCTGCATGCACCCCTGCCCTGACAGCTGTGCTTTAAAAATGGTGCTGGTCTCAGGCCAGATGGGCCAAGTTGTTTTGATGTATACAAAATGGAGAAGGGACATTGGAGTGATAGTGTTTGGGGGATCTGAAGGCAATGAAACAATGTGACAAAAGAGTAACTAAAACCAGAGGGATGCTGGGATGCATAATAGAGTAACCAGCAGGAAAAAGGAAGTGATAATGCACTTGTGCAGTTCTTTGATGAAACCTCACCTAGGGTACTGTGTTCAGTTCTAGTGACTTTATCTCAAAAAGGATAGAGACAGGATGGAAGCGGTCCAGAGAAATGTAATTAAAATGGCATGGGGCTTGTGTCAGAAGACATATGAGGAGAGGCTGAAGGATCTGAGTATGTAGGCTTTGCATGCAAGATTGGCCCAAGTAGGGATGCACTGTGCCAATCTCGAATGCGAGGCCATTTTGGTTACACTCCTTCCAACTTCAAGCACCTACCTCCCTATTCCTGTTTTAAAAGCACTTTTTAAAGCACTTTTCTTTATTAATGTGGATTTTCAGGTTAACTCACATTTTTAACACTTTTTTTTTTGTTTAACGTGCTTTTTAAAATTTGATTTGCATCTCATTAGCTTACTGCATCCTACAATACTGCTGGTTTCTACAGTGCGTGTTAAAAACCCATGCTAAAATGTAACTCCTGTTTAACTCACATTTTCTTACATTGGCCACTAAGAGGAAAAGAATGGGCACAGGTTCAGTGTAGCGGTGCCCTCAGCCCTCTTACCACTCTCATGAAAATGAGTGGAAACTCAGCAGAAGGAGGTTTATCTTAATGAAGTTAATTAACAAATATCAATGCACAAAAACTACTGTGAGGCCCATATAACCAATCTATTATCAAAAAATGGTTATCACTAATTCACATCCATATCAAACTAACAATTTCCAAAAATACTTTATTTTCATCATATCATTATATTATTTATCATATACAAAATGTGGTCATGTTATGGTTTTGAGGTGTTTGAGTGGATTCTTGGGTACTGTGGAGATGACCATGCCCACAGGGAGGAGCCCTGTGGGGAACCACAATACTAGGCTAGACTCGGGACACACAAATACAGAGATTCATCTTTTATTGTACAGCTGATGTATACCACCAGAAGTGGCAGTAGTGAGGTGATCAAGAGGTAGCTGTCCGGGACCCTCGGCAGAGGGGAACCGTCTCACAGAGATGGTATAGGGATATCCGGATGCAGGTTCCCAGCACAGCAGAGCTGTAGATGAGACAGACTGAGAATGTTAGATTACTCACTAAGTGGGTAGCTGTATAGGTGGAGATCCCAGCAGGCAGAAGTAGTTGAACAGGCACTGAGCCAGGGAGAGCAGGACCTCGAGGAGCAAGTACCTGATCCCACATAGGCACCTGAAAGAAAGTAAAGGGCCCCCAAGGAGCGGGTACCCAGGTTAGAGACATACCCCGAAGGGCAGAGAGAGCTTCCAGCGGCAGCAAGGAAGCAGCAGAGTAGCTCAGACCGGAGGCTTTCCATCCATACACGATCCTTGCTAACTCAATGAGCTAGCAAACAAGGGCAGGCTAAATACCCGGATGGCGTGATGTCACTCGAGGGGGACACCCTCGAGGTTCCCGCCATGTCGTGGATAAAAACGTGGATGGCATGCGCGCGCGCACCTTAGGAGGCCCTTAGGAGAAACATGGCGTGAGGCTTTGCCATTGCCGTTCCGGGAACGCCGGAGAGAGCGGCATGCAAACGCGGCAGTAGCCATCTTCCCAAGGCTAGCGGGGAGAGCAGAAAGACAGGTGAGGCACAAAGGTCGAAGCCATCTGAGACCGACGGACGCAACAGGTCATTGTTAATTACAAATGTATGAATAAAATACCTAAGTTAAAAATTCTCACATACACTAATCTGTACAATGATGGTAAGAAAGGAGCGATCTTAACCAATATGAATTTAAACATTAAAGATGCTAGAACATAGCACAATTTCCTTATTATGGTCCTAAACTACATTTCTCTAATATTTGCAAATGCTGATATAAGTCAAATCCTCATCCAAGATGAGTCAAGCCCCCCAAAATTATCTCAAGTGAAACCACACTGTGCTTTTCCAAATATAATCCTGTACTCTAAAATCCTCTGAGTAACATCCAGCCTGCCATGCTTATCCAGACAATTAAAACCAATAAATGGCTTCAAAATGAAATATGCAGTGCTCCATAAAAGCTTTATTGTTGCGCTGGAGGTGGACCCTTGGCCTGGTGCAGGATTAGTACGGCTCTCTGGTCGGACCCGGAGAGCGCCTGCCAGCAGGAGGTGGAGCACAGGAGGAGACAGAAGCTAGCTGGAGCTTTACCAATAGCAACCCGGGGTTCCCTCAGGTTGAGCCCTTGGTTACCCGGGCCATCTGGTCTTAGCTGGGCCTCGCAGGGTCTCCTTGAGAGAAAGTTCAAGGGAGTGCCCACCACGGACAGGGGTGTGCGGTCAGTGTCCAAACAGAGAAGACCAGAGGCAGGAGGCCAGAAGAGAGTGTCCGAGTGTATAGCGAGGATCAAGGCCAGAGAATCAGTCCAGAGTAGTCAGCCAATGCAGGGTCGGTAACAGTGGTCAATCCGGGCATGGTCAGGTTAGGCAAAGGTCAAGTTCCAGGCAGCAATCAGAGTAATCAGTTCAGGCAGAGGTCAAGTTCCAGGCAGCGATCAGAGTAGTCAGTTCAGGCAGAGGTCAAGTTCCAGCCAGTGATCAGAGAAGTCAGAGTTCAGGCAGAGGTCAGGGCAGGCAGCAATCAAAGAGTAGTCGGAGAACAGGCAGAGGTCAGTACCATGAGATCAGTCTGAAGGGCACTACCAGGAATGGAGAGACGAAGGAACAGGAGACGCTGGAACAGGAGACACAGGAGACGCTGGAACAGGAGACGCTGGAACAGGAGACACAGGAGCAAGACACTGGAATGCAGAAGGCAAACTAGAGACACCGGAGTGTACGACAGGATTGCCAAGGCACCGTTCAGGGGAATGGGCCTGGCCTTACATACACGGGAGCAGTGATGTCATCGGAGGGTGACGGATCCGGGTGTCCCGCGCTGGTGCTTTTAAAATCTGCGAGGTAGGCTGCGTGCGCGCCTAGGGGCGGGGCCGAGGAGCAGGATGACGCAGAGCCCCTGCGAGAGCTCCGCTGTGAGGCCGGCATTGCAGATGGTGAGTGGGGGAGCCAGCAACGCCGCAAACTTGCTGCAGCGGCAGAGGGAGTGAGCCCGGAGCTGGTATACAGACGGGAGAGGTGAGCAGGACCAGCCGCGGAGCGGCCGCGGCCGGGAAGCGCAACATTTATTCATTCTTCTTTTATTCTTATTCCACAGATTGGGTTTCACCACACTGGCTGCATCAGAGACTTTGTTAATGGAACATCACAAACAATCTTCAAGGAGATGAAGCACTCCATTGCAGTAAACACTCAAACAGGCCTTCAAAAAATGCCATCCTGCTCCAAAACATGTTCTAAATACATGAATTGTATTTTATGTGCGCTAAGCATGTCTTTCGAGCACATTTTCAGGTTAGCGTAGCTTTGTTAATCCCCGATTCATTACCTTTTTTTTAGCTCATGCATTAAGAAACCGTGCATTGACTTTCAGTGCATAGTTTTTTTTTGTTTTTTTTAAATCTCTTTATTGCTTTCAGAAGACAAATACAGTATTCAAAACAAATGCTGAACAGCAATCCCAAAGAAGCAAGCACAAATCACAATATAGCTCTACACAAACTTTAGAACAAGCATGTCTTCTTAGAAGAAAAAACCCTATCCCCAACTGCCCCCCAACAGTTCCAAAATTGGCTAACACTTTATGTTACCAAAAGAGTATTGATAATTAGACTGTGAATCCTGCAAGACAGAGGATCCAGATATGGCTTCCAAATCTGAAGGAAGATTTTTTGTCTCCTACAATTTTTCTTAGTGACAGAAACTTTTTCCTTAGGTATTAGTCCATGCATCTGTATGCGCAATTGCTCCAAGTTAGGGACATCCTTATGAATCCACTGTAGCAGCCTGCATTTTTAAATTATATAACAAGTTTTACGGATGTAAAATAACAAGTACTTATCAGCAATTTCATAATCATCATAGACATCCAAGAGGCCCAGTGATGCATCTAGAGGCACGTCCCTCCCAGCCCATGTAGAAATATGTGGAAAGAGAGAGACCCAAAAGCTTATAATGTTCACACAAGATCAAAAGCAATGAAAAAAATGTGCCCTCTACTGTTCAACATTTCAAACAGGCAGGGCTCTGAGTGATACCCACTAGGGATGTGAATTGTGTGCCAGATCATTTTAACGATCGGGTTCGGCTGGAGGGGGAGAAAAATCTGATCGGGGGTGATGTGAATCGGAATCGGTTCCGATTCACATCGTTATTTTTTTTTTAGTGAGGCCCGACCCTTTAAAATTAACCCCTTACCTTCCCCCACCCTCCCGAACCCCCCCAAAACTTTTTACGATTACCTGGTGGTCCAGTGGGGGCGCGGGGACCGATCTCCCGCTCTCGGGCCATCGGCACCATTTTGGCTGCCACTCAAAAATGGCACCAATGGCCCGATAAAAAAAACAAAACACCCGACCCTTTAAAAACGACCCCTTAGCTTCCCCCACCCTCCCGAGCCCCCCAAAACATTTTAAAATTACCTGGTGGTCTAGTGGTGGTCCCGGGAGCAATCTCCCATTCTCGGGCCGTCGACTGCCACTCATAAAGATGGCGCCGATGGCCTTTTGCCCTTACCATGTGACAGGGTATCCGTGCCATTGGCCGGCTCCTGTCACATGGTAGGAGCACTGGATGGCCGGTGCCATCTTTAAAGATGGTGGCGGCCATCTTTACAATGGCGGCGGCCATCTTTAAAGACGGCAGCGGCCATCTTTAAAGATGGCACCGGCCAGCCAGTGCTCCTACCATGTGACAGGTGCCGACCAATGGCACGGATACCCTGTCACTTGGTAAGGGCAAAAGACCATCGGCGCCATCTTTATGAGTGGCAGCCGACGGCCTGAGAACGGGAGATCAGACAGTTTGGAGGATCGAACAGTGGGAACTGGAAGCCAGCCGGGTAAGGAAGCAATATCTTTCTATGCTCCCTTAAATTCGGCAGCAGCAGGAATTTCCTCAAGAGTTACACCAGAGGTACTGCCTGTTCCCTTGGTAAAACCAGCTAATATTACCCTAGACTTAATTTGGAAAGCAATAGCAACTTTGTCAAATCAAGTTGCACAGTCATTGTCTCAACATCGGGATTTTTCAAACTCCCTAACTGTTGTGCAAACAGAAATTGCAGGAATAAAAGTTCAAGTGGGACTCCTTGGAAACTAAATAGTTACAAACCCAGAAATCAGTGGATATAATACTGAATGGTCATTTATACCTCCAGAATAAAATGGAAAATCTGGAAAATGTTATAAGGCATTGTAACCTCAGAATTTTAAATTTTCCAAGAAGGAGATTTACCACACCAATTGAAATGCTTCGTAGATATTTTACGGAAGTTTTGGCAATTAAGGAAAATTTTATCCCACCTGTATCTAAGGCATATTATATGCCGGGTGCCAAAGCTCAAAATGTGAATAATACTCCAACTGAAGCAGTTCCCGTGGACATATCCCATTTATCATCTTTTTTGGAAACTTCCACAGAAGAAAATATTTCCTCTTCTACGCCGATTTTTACATTTGCTTTGGACTCTGATCGAGACTTTGTCCTAAAAATGTTTTTTTGTAAAAGAGATGAAGTATTTTGGGGGTTTAAGATTTGCATGTTCCCTGATGTGTCCAAGTTAACTCAATCTAAGAGGAAATGTTTCCTATTAATGCGTCCAGCTGTTGTAAATTTGGGAGCATCTTTTTGGCTATACTTTCTGTGTAAATGTGTAGTAAAATACAGTGGGGTGTGCCATCCTCATCCACCAATAACATTTGTGTCATAAAGGCCAAGGTTTTATGAATGAGAATGGCAACACCTACTTTTCTGGAAATAGAGGCAAATGCAGCAAAATAAGCATCAACCCATTTTCTCTTTAATTTACTGAGTTCCTCAGGGGACAGATGAATTTCCTGCATTAAAGCTATAGAGGTCTGCTTTTGGCGTAATGTGCCAAGGACTTTTTTCTGCTTAACAGGAGATCCAATACCTGCAATATTTCAAGATATTATGATATTAACCAGAAGATAAATAGCAAAGTCACTTACTCCAGAAAACTCGAAATATTTGGAGGAGAAGTATTCCCCAGCTTAAACAATCCCTCCTGTCCTCCAGTAGAATTTGCAGGCCCTAGTAAGCCGAAACACCCCGGACACCCGCCAGTACTATTGGAATCCCTACCCCATCCTGAATCCCAAACAGAATTCAACTATAAATTAGAGATGTGAATCGTGTCCTCGATCGTCTTAACGATCGATTTCGGCTGGGAGGGGGAGGGAATCGTATTGTTGCCGTTTGGGTGTTTAAAGTATCGTGAAAATCGTTAAAATCGTGAGCCGGCACACTAAAACACCGTAAAACCCACCCCCGACCCTTTAAATTAAATCCCCCACCCTCCCGAACCCCCCCCCCAAAATGCCTTAAATTACCTGGGGGTCCAGCGGGGGTCCGGAACGGCCTCCTGAAATCGAATCGTGTTGTCTTCAGCCGCCGCCATTTTGCAAAATGGCAGCGCAAAATGGCGCCGGCCATAGACCAACATGATTCGACTGCAGGAGGCTGTTCCGGACCCCCGCTGGACCCCCAGGGACTTTTGGCCAGCTTGGGGGGGCCAGGTGGAAAAACGATTTGCGGCAGGAGATTGCTCCCGGACCCCGGCTGGACCCCCAGGGACTTTTGGCCAGCTTGGGGGGGCCTCCTGACCCCCAAAAGTCCAGCGGGGGTCCGGAACGACCTCTTGCAGTCGAATCGTGTTGGTCTATGGCCGGCGCCATTTTGCGCCGCCATTTTGCAAAATGGCGCCGGCTGAAGACAACACGATTCGATTGCAGGAGGTCGTTCTGGACCCCCGCTGGAACCCCAGGTAATTTAAGGCATTTTGGGGGGGTTCGGGAGGGTGGGGGATTTATTTGAAAGGGTCGGGGAGGGTTTTAGGGTGTTTTAGTGTGCCGGTTTTCCCGCCCTCCCCCTTCCCCTCCCCCTTCCCCCGATTTACGATTTTTTGACGATAAATCGGGGGAATTCTTATTGTATCGTGGCTCTAACGATTTTTAACGATTTAAAATATATCGGACGATATTTTAAATCATCAAAAAACGATTCACATCCCTACTATAAATAACTAATATTATCCTCTTTCATGTGGCTCACACCTACACACCATTCATACATCCCAAACATTCACCACACATACCGATGCATTTGGGTGCCACCTTCCATAAACATACACATACAAACCAGTCATACATAACAAACAAACATCCATACTACTGATCAACATCCCTTCATCAGAGAAACAAAGGACAATAATACTAAGAGATGTTTAGAAAACAATGCAATAAGGGGTAGATTTTCAAAGGGTTATGTGCGTAAGATATGCATGTAACCCCTGAAAACCTACCCCTGCGTGTGCCAAGCCTGTTTTGCATAGGCTCCGGGACAAGCGTATGTCCCAGGGCTTCGAAAAAGGGGCAGTCCGGGGCGGGGACAGTGGGCGTGGCCATGGTACGTGGGTGGTCCGGGGGCGAGGCCGAGTGCTCCAGCACAGCGGCACCGGGGCATGGCGCACCAGCAGCTGGCCGGCGCGTGCAAGTTACACCTGCCTTGGGCAGGCATAACTTTTGGAACAAAGGTATAGTTAAGGCTGGGGGGTGGGTTAGATAGGTGAAAGGAGGGGAAGGTGAGGGGGGGCCAAAAAAAAGTTCCCTCCAAGGCCGCTCCAATTTCGGAGCGGCCTTGGAGGGAACGGGGAAAGCCATCAAGGCTCCCCTCGGGCTCGGTGCATGCTAGGTGCACATGTGTGCACCCCCTTGCGCATGCCGACCCCGGATTTTATAACATGTGCGCTGCAGCGTGTGCATGTTATAAAAGCGGGTGTACATTTGTGTGCGCCGGGTAGCACCCACAAATGTACCCCGCGCATGTAACTTTAAAAATCTGCCCCTAAGTCAGACAGAGAGTCCACTGAAGTCTGCAGGCCAAGCTCACTCTGAAGATCGCAGGAATAGCAAGCTTTGCAGAGACAAGCATGAACAGGTCATAAACATCCCTGAAGATGAAACAAAGATGTCTCTGCATCCATAATCAGAGGGTGATGAGGGTTTTCAGAAAAAAGTTCTGTGGCCGTCATCTAAATAGCATTGCAGCACAAGGGTCGACAGAAAAGAAGTCACCGCAAAGTCCACCATACTATGTCATCCCTGCTACATGTCCCTTTCCATGAAAAACGCAGCATAGCAGGGAAAGTTAAAGCAAATCACACCTTCTTCTTGATCAGATATCCACAAAATGGCACCATTTTGCGCCTTTTCACCACCACTCTAGCAGAATAGTCATTAAAGATCAGGCCTTGACTGCCCTCATGCTTCAATTCCTTTTTCGTATGGGAAGACCCTAAGATTTTTTGCCTATCAGCATAATTGAGCACCCTAATCGTTACAGGGTGAGGTTTAGCAGTAATATCACCACGAGTGCCGATTCTGTGGGCCCACTCACAGCAGATCATAGGGGAATTTTCAGCTAGATTGAGGTCTTTCAAAAGCCAAGTAAGCATTATGTCCATCAGCTGCGATTCAGGAATATTTTCCAAAATGCCCAAAACTTCAAATTATTGTGGCAACTATGGTTTTCTAAGTCATCAATTTTCACTTGTGCCGCCTGGACCACCCACTCGAGGCCCTCAACTTACTGATCCAGCATTTGCACCTTAACAGTGGTTTCACGCATGCCCACTTCAATGTCAGTGAAGAGTTTGGCAAATTCAGATAGTTTAGCATCCACATCTATAACAGAGGCGTTCAATTTATCCAACTGGCCTTCCATGGCCGCAATAACTCCTGCAGAGACCTCACGAATAATAGCTATTGTGTCCCATCCTGCCTGGTTGGAAGGTGAAACCGCCGCCATGTCTTGCTCCGGAACCCCTGGCTTAGATTTCTCTTTGTCCTTCTTTGTCGTTCCCATGGCATAATAAGAAGCCACAGAATGTAGTAATCTAGCTCCTGCTTCATTATAGAGCAATAGTTCCCAGTGGCAGTATAAAAAATAGGAATTACAGACTGAGAGAAGGGAGGGTGGCACCTAGAGCCTGGACACAATACGTCTGCTCAGCTCATTACATCACCAGAAGTCCCTCAGTGCATAGTTTTAACGCATGGCACATTATATCGGGTTCTTAGTTTGTACAGTCACTTACCTTCACTCCAAGCAACACAGCCATGCATGATTTGCAGCTCTTCCCTATGATTTTAAGCACTCTGGCACCAATGAAGTTAATGTAGAACCTTGTCCCTCTCTTGCACTGGGAAAGGAAATAACTATACAGGCTGCTATTAAGTGTGGCTTTTGCTTCACTTTCTGATGGCTAGGAAGATGAATAAAAGTGTTAATATGAAGCAAAGTCACGCTCCTTATAGTCATGCAGTGCTGCCCTCAGATACTGTTCTTAACATTCAAATTTAATTGAATGATCGTATAGGAAGCAACAATTTTCCAGTTTTAATTTCCTGATTTTATTAATTTTCTAGATCAGTTTTTGTGTACAGCTAACAGAAAAATGCTTGCTATTATCAGTTGCAACACAGTGTTCAGAATACCTAATACATGGCAACTGGCAGTGTCTATATTTGCATATGACTGCCATGATACTTTCAGCAATCTGGTCCTGAAAATGCTGGGGGGTTTTTCTTCCTTAAAAAAACCAAACAAGCAAACAACTTTAAATATACATTTGCCCAAGCTTCAATTTTAGAGCCTGATCTTTTAATCATATATTTATCTTTTATTCTTATGATGCTTCTGTCACATATTTCAATATGTCGGGTGCAAATGTTTGTCTGGCAGGCTGTCCAGAAGAAAACATTTTTATGAGTTGTCAACTTTGATCTTATCCCTATAGACGGTGCCACCATTAGCAGTGTAATAATGTAAGGGAGCTCCCTGTACTATGCTTGGTGTGGGGATAAATGGAACACTTTGGATTCCAGTGCTGTCAGCCTGTCACCTTTGAGGTTCACCGAATTCGCTACAAAATCTGAAAAAAAAAAAAAAAAAAAAAGGTTTATTTAAAACTATGCAGTTAAACTGTACACTTCCGGAAAAGGCTTTTCATTCTTTCTTCCCCTTTGGTTTTTGTGGGATTTCTGAGAAGCTGGGTAGAGATCTGCTAGTCACAGTGTTTTATTTGCATTGCATGGGTTTCAGCTAAAGGTAGATTTAGAAAAATAAATTCATCAATGTGACATTGGGAAATATTTTGCTGAATGGAAGTTTTAATCTTTCTCCTGGCACATAGCAGAAATGCTTCTATTCCATAATAAAATAGTTTATTTTTCTGGGAGGTGGAAAAATGAAGAGAGCAAGTTTACATGGGTTGTAGTTTTCAATCATCTAAATCAGGGGTCCCCAAACCTTTCAAATGAAGGGCCATATGCATTATTCAAATCATCAAGAAAGCTGGGGAAGGGGAGGTCCAGGAGTTTTGATGGGAGGAGGGGGCAGGCCAGGTCCCTCTTGCAGTCTGGTTCTTTCAATGATTTGGGGAGGGAAGAAGCAGAGGGTAATGTTCCCAGAGGAATGACAGAGTGTCATCAAGACGATTTCTAAGAAGATGGTAGCCCTACAATAGTAAAAATAATTTAATTTGTACACAATTTCTGAACAGTGCACACTATTTATAAATAGTATACATTATGCAGAAATAGTGCACAGTATCTGGTACAGACTGGTAGATTTTAAAAGGGCCACATGGGTGCCCATAAATATGCTATTTTATAGCATACTCTTCATGCATGTCTGGAGAGAGAGAGAGACAGACAGACAGACAGACTCTTTATAAGGCTCTGTCTGATATGTTATATATGGACCACTGTAAGGGGGCACTTTGAGTCAGGGTGAGTTTTCGGGAGGTGGGTTGAGGTTGGGGGGGGGTATTACAGATATAGTCAGAGGTATTCATTGTAAAATTGACATCATAAAGAACTTTAGACCTTATAAGTGCTGAAAAGGTATTTGATTTGTACAATGCAGCTAGCAGAGACTGTACTGTACAACTCAACACCTCCCAAAAACTCACCCTGAATCAGTGCCCCCATACAATGGACCATATATAGGGGTAGATTTTCAGACGAGCGCGAACAGCCTACTTTTGTTTGCGCTCCAGGCGCAAACAAAAGTACGCTGGATTTTAGTAGATACGCGCGTAGTCGCGCGTATCTACTAAAATCCTGGATCGGCGCGCGCAAGGCTATCGATTTCGTATAGCCTGCGCGCGCCGAGCCGCGCAGCCTACCCCCGTTCCCTCCTAGGCCGCTCCGAAATCGGAGCGGCCTAGAAGGGAACTTTCCTTTGCCCTCCCCTCACCTTCCCCTCCCTTCCCCTACCTAACCCACCCGCCCGGCCCTGTCTAAACCCCCATCCTACCTTTGTCGGGGGATTTACGCCTCCCGGAGGGAGGCGTAAATCCCCGCGCGCCAGCGGGCCTCCTGCGCGCCGGGCCGCGACCTGGGGGCGGGTACGAAGGGCGCGGCCACGCCCCCGGGCCGTAGCCACGCCCCCGTACCCGCCCCCAAAACGCTGCCGACACGCCCCCGCAACGCCGCGCGCTCCGGCCCCGCCCCCCGACACGCCTCCCGACACGCCCACTCCGAAAACCCCGGGACTTACGCGAGTCCCGGGGTTCTGCGCGCGCCGGGAGGCCTATGTAAAATAGGCTTCCCGGCGCGCAGGGCCCTGCTCGCGTAAATCCGCCCGGTTTTGGGCGGATTTACGCGAGCAGGGCTCTGAAAATCCGCCCCATAGAGTATCAGACAGAGCCTTATAGTCTCTCTCTCTCTCACTCACAAAAGCTATTAAAATTCACAAGGTTGTTTTTAGCTTATGCAAGACTTTTAAAATCTACCTCTATTCGCTGAAACACGCATAAAAAAGCCTACAATGAAATGGAACTTGGACAAAAAAACAAATCAACATATTTTGACCTGTGCACACTGATTTCCATCCCTAACCTAAACACATTTGGATTGTCTCCTTGTAGCCCAGCTAAAAATATACATGGTCTGCAAGACTGCCTGCTCTTTTAGCCTGTGGGATGAGGAGACATTTTTTCACAAGCCATTTTGCTCAGGGTAATTAGTATTTACCTGAGTAAATGACTTTTGAAAATTGTCCTTCTTAGGGCTGCATTGTCTACCCTTGCTATACCCATGACATGGATTTTATGACTTGTAGGTTTTAAGAACTGTGCATGTAGGTGCGCATTTCTATGAATACATTTGTGCTTATAGTAATATAAAATTTTCAATCAGGGCTAGACAGCTAAAACTCACCTGGAAATTAAATTGGACCCCTAAATTAGGTGAATAGTTAGGAATATGAATAACTGGTGAAATGATGTCTGAGCAATTTAGATATCTAACAGTGAATGTTAGCTCAGAGCATTTATATTTATCATAAAACTGCAAGACCTTGTTTCTTGGCTGCCCACTTTTCAGCCAGCTATTAAAATTGTGGACTTTTAAAATGTGAATTAATTTTCTTTCCCATAAGATTATTTTGTTACATAAAAGCTTTGCTCATGTCTCTGGAACTGACATTCTCACAGATACTGTGACCTTAAAGGACATAAAATTACTGCTAACACAGTTCTACAATATCTTTGATTCCTGAGTTTGCTGCTGTAGATTCCTAGACTTTGGTAAGATACAGGAAACTTCCCAAAATTCTTTAGCCACAAAGTAGTAACAAATGGCATCAAAACAGCAGTTTGAATCTGCCACAATTCTGGCAATATGAAGAAACTTCTCAATACTGTCAGATACAAAGCAGGAAGCACCAATGGATTCCCATACAAATCTAATAATGTTTCCAATATGAATAGGTGAAAAGCAGATAATAAAAACAGTCAGATTTGCAGTCACAATATGTATTACTTTCTCAATAGATTTTTCTTCCTGTGGGCTCGTATTTTTCTTTTTCTTCAAGGTTCTGATTATGTGTGCAGTACAGAAGCTCAAGATGATGAAAGGGACAATGAATCCAAAAACAGCAAAATACAACAGTCTTGGGAAATTATGTGGTAGCCTCGATGTAAAACATTTATTTTTTAAACCTGCTTCTGTTTTTCCTAATTCCAGATATACACGCAGAGCAGTTTGCAATATCCATAGCAATCCAGAAATAACTGTAGCTTTGAAAGGAGATCTTAACAGTTTTGCTTTCAGTGGGTACGCAATTGCAATATATCGGTCTATGGCTATAAGAGTGATTACAGAGATGCTCATATACATGTTTAAAAAATAGATAATCCTTGCAGCTGAACAAAGTTCACGGCCCAGTTTCCCATCATTTCTAAAGGAATAGATTCGGAAAGGTAATATGAGGAGAAGACTGCAGTCAGAAATCACCAAGTTCATCATGTACACCCTTGTCTCTGTCCATTTTTTCAGTTTGCAGCAGAATACCCATACGGCCATAGCATTAAACGTGGTCCCAAAAAGCAACATAGGAATATAAACCACCAGTTGAACAAGCTGAACAGTTTTATCCACTGTGCTGTTGCTGCAGTTCATTCTTGATTGCCTTCCAATGAAATGCTGGAAAGGAATATTTTAGAGAGATGGACTTGTTAAACATGACTATAAATATATTAAAGTGCATCCCACGTTTGCTATCAGTTTATCACACATTTATCCAAGGTCCTCTTTTCTTCTTTCTATTCATCAATTTATTGGCAAGACTGAAGGCCGACAAAATTAGTGCAAAAATTATACAAAAGGCCTACAAAATCAACTTGCTTGCACAATTTTGAATTAGCACATTTTTGGGTCAAGGGTTTAGTTCCTAAAACCTCTGGAAGAGAAAACATTCTACAGAAAAATTGAATAAACAAAAACTCCTTTAAAAAGCACAATGGGACTTTTGCTCCAATGGCTACATTTTTTAAATCACTTTTTATTTTGAATTTAAACAGCAGAAACATCAAGTACAGGAACAGAGTGAAGTACTGAGGGTTGTTTTTTCCCCCCTTTATTACCACTCTGTCTTCAATACCATCACTCTGGCCAGCTAGTGGCTGTTGTCAGCCTTCCTTCCCTCTGCTAGGACACACTGCCTCTGTAAGCACTCCCAAACCCAATCCAGCCTGACAAATGGGGGGATGTGAAGCCTTGCTCCCTCCCCTCCCCAGCACTGTAGTGCATTGACTACAACCTGAGCCACTGAGACAACACAAATTTTCAATTATTCTGGTAACGAATGCAAAGAGGGAAAGCTGCTTACCTTCTTGGTGATCTTCACAAATGTCTCTTTGTTCTCTGGGTGTCTTTAAGTACAGATTTAACCTCCAGATAATTAAAAGGAAATGAGTTGTTGATTTTTTTGTCTTGAAAAGGTGAACTTAGAAACTGTTAGGAAGTAGAAATCTAGAAGAGACAATTCTAAAATTAGGCTTAAGAAAGATAATTTTATGACGTATGCAGCAGCTACATGCTAAGATACACCAGTTTTCAAAACAAATGTATCCCCTGCCCCAACTTCTCCTGATATGCTATTGGGTTCTTCTTGCATGGGGGTGGGCAAAGAGTCTTTTAGACCCCTTAAGGGAGATTTTACACCTGGAGCTTCTCTGCAACACAGTCCAGCAAAATAAACACATACATTACTGTAATTGTTGTTCAAAAATAACATTCTTTATGGGACACAAGATTTAAACATTTATTTAAAATAACTATATTCTGCCGAAAATGGCCACCATGCTAAGCTGATTACAGAAATGTTGAAAACAAATAACAAACATGTGAAATTCCATTGAAATACATTGCACAATAAATCACACTACAAATTCAAACAAACAAATGAGAAACATTGCTCAGAAAAATGTCCCACAATTGGTATCAGCATGGTCACCAGACCAGAATGTCAAGACAAGCATGAGCTTTGAGGGGCCGATGCAATAAAGTCGCGTAGAAAGTGGGCGCTGAACAGTCAGCGCCTGCTCTCTTAACGCACGCATGGTGCCCCAAAGCGGGGCACCATGCAATATTTATATTAGGGGTCACGTTAGCAAGGATACGCTACCCTAGCACATGCAATATTTAAATTAGGGGTCACGTTAGCAAGGATACGACCCTAGCACATCCTTGCTAACGTGACCCCAAACGGTTTTCGTGACTGCCGTAAGAGAAACTGACGCTGATAAACCTGGCTAAAAACAATGCCGAGTTTATCGGTGTCAGTTTCCCTTAGTGCTGTATGGCGGTCACGAAAACCGAAGCCGAGTTTATCGGCGTTGGTTTTCATGACCGGCGTACGGCAGTCACGAAAATCAATGCTGATAAACCCGGAGTCAGTTTTCGTGACTAATTCACTGAAAACCAACGCCGATTTTATCAGCATCGGTTTTCGTGGCTGTCCGCTACCCAGAACCGAGCCTGTTGAATGTCGCCCAATCCAAGTCGGGGGTAGGGGTAGCCCTGCTAGGAGCCCGCCCCTTTTCCCAATCATAGTACACAGGCTGAGGCAAGACTAACTGTCTTAGGAGAGCGACAACGGTTTCGCGAGCGAGGAGTGGTGAGAGATCTCTGGTTGCGGCTTCACGTGTGGGTAGGGAGCAGTGGTTAAATAGCAGCTGCTGAGGATTTTGGCATCCCTTATCTGTTGAGGTTCCCCCCACCCCTACTTCACTCTTGGGAGCCCAATATCTGCAGCCAGGAGGAGTTCTGGAGGAGGAGGAAAGTTTAACTTTCTGTAAATTGGGTTGGGTTTAACAGCGTCAGTAACGAAAACCAATGCCGTTAAACTTGGCGTCAGTTTTTGTGATGGGCTCAATCGTCAAATTTTTTTTATTTTATTTCTTTTCTTTTTATTCTTTTTTTTATGCTCACATCTATTAACGCCTGGTCCTGGCAGGCGTTAATAGATGACAGTTAAATGTGCGTTGGAGATGCACATTTTTCTTTTTGCATCGGGAGTAAATGCCTAATAGCCTCATTCACATGCATTCACTCCGCGTTAGATGTGGTTGAATAGGCGCTAATCCCCTTATTGCATTAGGGGATTGATTAGCGCCTATTCTACCCACATCCAACTGCATGTTAAGAGTGTGCTCGGCTCAGCACACCATATTGCATCAGCCCCTCAGACAGTAATACCGAAAACTGATTGAAGAAAGTCACAGTATCTTCTTTTGCTTGCACTGAATCAGGAATAGCATTCCATAATAAGGGCCTTTGGCATAGAAAGTTCATTAACGTGTCTCTAATAATTGGGCAGTTTTACAGAGACAACTTCTAAAAAGAATTTGCCCAGGAAATGTAACTTACAAGAGGGCTTATAGCTACTTAGTAAGTTTGTAAGATAGGATGGCCCTTCCTGTTTTAACACCTTAAAAATTAAAGTGAGAAATTTAAATTGACAGGGTACCGGTGCAAATCATATAACAATGGGGATATAAGATTCCATCAATGTCCCCCCATAATTAGGTGGTTTGCTGAATTTTGTAAGGCATATAAAGCTCTGACAGAAGAGGCTTTATATATTTTAATAGATTTTATGTATGTTAAAACTTTGTAAACCGCCTAGATCCACCATTGTGTGTATATGCGGTTTATAAGAATCTTTTAAATAAATACATTTTAAATAAATAAATAAATAAACCAACAGTGAGTTACAATAGTCAGTTACTATGAAGGGAAAAGTTTGAACTATTGTACAAAAATTAGGGATGTGCAGAAGGAAAAAATTCACTTCGATTCATATTCGCTTCGCCAGGACCCAAATTTGTTGCATTCGTTTCATGGGGGAAAAACAGCAGCCAGAATCCTAACAAAGTATTATCAGTCTGTATTCATATAATCACTATATTATAAAAATTTAAAGTATGTGTGCACTTTTGGTTTTGCATGCACATATATGTGAGAAATAAGGTGCAGTCTAGGGGCTTTCTGAGGCAGAGTCAAGAGTTACACACCTACTAATTATCTTGTGCAATTGATATCAGACTTGTTTATTGTGTAAAAATGGCTGGGCAGGAGGTCTAAGTGAACTGGGGCGGGGGGGGGGGGGGGGGGGGGGGGGGGGACATGCTGAAGAACCAGAAGGGTCTCAATGACCTGGAGAAGGATTGGACAAACTGGTGGAATAATAGAAAAACTGTAAATTTCAATAATATGCACATTTTTAAAACTATATTAACTTCTGCACATAAATCAGGTTTTCTGTGAACATGTCTTACTTAATTTTTGTGTGTAAAATATGGCCATATATAGGGCCATTTTCCCATTAAAGTCAATGGGGGAAGTATTTGCAGCCTATTTTTGGCTGCAGAATTGGAGTTTTCTTATCAATTCTGATGAAACTTCTGGGGAGCAATCATCAGAATGAGAAAAGAGCTCCAAGGTACTTAGACTGTGGCAAAGTGGCACCAAAGTGGCATGAATAGCCTAAGGCAATTTAAAGGCACTTTAAAGGGGCAAAGAGGTACCAGGAGTGGCAAGAGTGCTTTAACAGATGTGCAAAGCAGCAGCGAGTGTGTCATAAACACACCACAGCTTCAAAAGAGAGCACTGATAACAGATGCATGAACCCTCGAAGGCAGCACGACAGGCAAAGCGGCAAGACAAGTGGCATCAACACCCTACAGCACAATGAAGGGGGAACATAGCAAGCAGAAAGACTAGCACCAACACACTGAGGAACCATGATAGTGACAAGATGAGTGAGCAAGCAGAATGGGTATAAGAAAAAATCACAAGGTGCCGATAAAGGGACAAAGCAGCAGAAAGACTAGCATCAACACACTGAGGAACCATGATAGTGGCAAGAACACCACAAGGAGTAGAATCATCTGGTGTATGGCAGCAAGGCAGAGTGACAGAAAGTTGATAGGTGCAACACAGGATGGTAGAGCGGAGGTAGTCTGGTCCCTGTGGTTTTGATAGGGGCAACACAGGCTGGCAGAGTGGAGGTAGTCAGGTCGCTGTGGTGTTGATAGGAGAAAGACAAGGAGGCAAGACAAGACGAGGCTCAGCATGCAGCATGACTGTCAACCGGGGCGTACTGTCCACCCGTCCCGTCTTGAAACACGGACCAAGGAGTCTAACACGTGTGCTAGGACCTGAAACATGATGAACTATGCCTGGGTGGGGTGGAGCATTGCTGCTATGCCAGGCACCCTAGGCAAACCTTACAGCTTGGTGCCCTACCTCCACCTCCCCATACTCAATTTTAAATTATGCATTTAACACATATTTTACATGACAAGTGACATTCTGAGGTAAAATTAATATATAAGTTATTGTGATAATTTCATGCACTGTTGTGATGCCAACAAGAAAACTTTGCATCTTGGAATTCATAAGGTATCATACCTATTGTGATATATTTCGGCATGGTTCTCCCATATCTGCCAACACTCAAAGAATAACAACCCTACCTATGAAAAAGAATCCCTATCAGGAAAACAGAACAGGCCAAGCTAAAGCTACTACAGATCCCTACAGAGAAACCACATATTAAAAAATGCTTCATCTCAGTCTTTGCATGCAGAACACAAACCCTGACCAAATACAGAGTAAAGCCACATAAAGTATAAATAGAAATGTGCAGACAACTGAACTGTAAAACGCATCATGCCAGACTCTATCAATGCAACAATGGAAAAACAAAAATTTCATCATTCCTCATGAAACAATCAATACAATCAAGATATATAAATCATTAATCATAAAAGTAAAATCATTCTAATAAAATACTTTCAAAACAGCTGATGAATAGAATATCCAATAATTAAAGACTCATGCAAATTTTGAAAGCTTTACCAAACACCAATAAAATATTTCAAACAGCAGAACATCACATACTACCCAATAATTAAAATGGTAGGCAATCAAGAAAAATGAACTTAAAAAGCCACCTCCAGCAGTTCTCCTACTCATTTCTCTTGCAGGCCACACCAGAAGCAGCAGTAGCTGCTGAAGCTGTCCTCACTGTCCTCTTCCTTAGGGACCACAACCAATCTCTTCTGTCTCTCACACACATACACCAGTCACACCCTCAGGACCAGTTTCTGTCTCTCGCACACCAATCATCTCCCCAACCAGTCTCTCTCTATCTCCATCTCTCTCTCACACACACCAGTCATCTCCCTGATCAGTCTTTCTCACATATAAACACGTCACCTCTCTGACCAGTCTCTCTCAATCGCACAATGCTCTTGCTCTCTCTTACTTACACACAGGCTTTCAATTACACACATGTTCTATCTCACTTACAAACAGGCTCCGCGGAGGAAATCCAAGATGGTCGCTGCCATCTTTAGGCATGAGGCCGCGCCCCCTTGCTTGATTTAAAGGGACCTGATCCCTTTAATGATACTCACCTGCTTCCAATGATCCAGAGCAGAGGAAGTATATAAGGATGCTTCCTCTGCTCATTCCTTGACTTGGCAACGTCCTACGTTGGTCAGGTCTGCTTGCTTCGGTGAGTTCCAGTGTCTTGATTCCTTGTTCCTGTTTTGTCTTGGTGTTCCTGGTTCCTGACTTTGAATCGGCTAGCGGTGACTCCTGGTATTGACTTCGGATTGGCAAGCGGTGATTCTCTGGTGCGTGACTTCGGACTGGCAAGCGGTGATCCCTCGGTGTGTGACCTCGGACTGGTAAGCGATGACCCTCTGGCACTTGGCCTTGGACTTCTTCCTGACCATCGTCTCCAAGGGCCCACCTAAGTCCCAGCGGCCTGGGTCCCTACGGGCTCCTCCCGGGGGAACCGCGGGCTTCCAGGGGTGAAGCTCCAGTCAGCCCTTGCACCAATCGTCCATTTCCCTGACTTCTCAAAGATCCACCTAAGTCCCAGCAGTCCGGGTCCCTAAGGGCTCCTCCTGCAGGGACCGCGGACTTCCAGTGGCGAAGACACACTTCCTTTCCTCGACGTCACGACTCTTCGTCCGCCTCCACAGTCGTCTCTGTCTACAGTGCCGAGGGTCAGCTGGTCACATCTTCTGTTCCTGCCTCGCCTCCCGATGGGAGAACCTACGGATCTTTCTCCAAAGGTATACCATCCTCCCATCGGCCCAAGGGTTCACAAGCCTGAGCATAACAACAACATGTAGCTTTTGCATGGGAATTTACATTCATACTTTTTTTAAACCAAAAGCATGCATGCAAATCCTAATTCTCTTCCAACTTCATCCTTTAAAAATGGTTTAGCAGGGATTTAGGCAGGCATTTCATAAGTTAGTCTGAGGCATGCTTGTAAGCATTAGATTATGAATTTCTAATATCCATCTGCAAGTTAGAGGATGACTTTGTTTTTCAACCTTTTATGATGTTTTATGCTTGACGTTTTTATGTTTCATGTGTGACTGGTTGGCATTATGTTTTATTGTGTGTTTTATTATGTAATCTACTTAGATATTTCTTGATAATGCAGGATATAAATATTTTAAATAAATAAATTATAAATAAATAAATTGAAAAACTGCCAAACAAAAGCTACAAGCACAAATTCCGTCCTTGTTGTAGGAAGATCCATCTATGTCCAATTAAGGATAGAGAAAAGTAAGTGGGGGTTTCCTAAATATAAAACAGTAGCCAAAAGGGAATAGAGGGGTCATCTAGAAATATTCTGCTGCTTTTTTCTCTGCCTGCATAGCTGTTTTATATGTATTTATTTATTTCTAACATTTCTAAATACCTTTCCAATAATAGCTCAAAATGGTTTTCTGTATGTGCTGTTGATTTGCTGCATATCATCATTTTGCTACCTTATCACTCAAATTGCTAACCACAGTAACTGTTGCGGTCCTGGTCATGAGACTCGCGACCGGGTCCTTACCTTTTTCCTCGCTTCAAGACCCGCAGCAAACACCGGCATTTCCCGGGCCTGGTCGGGCCTCTTCGTGGTGGCATCTCCACGAGGGAGATGCTGCCGAGTGCAGAACTCAAGCCCCGCCCCTCTTTGGTGCATGCGCGTGCAGGGGGATTCTCTTAAAGGCCCAGTGGTGCGAAAACATGGCCGGCCCCCAGAATGACATCAGACACCGGTAGGGTATTTAAACCCGGCGTCTGACTGAATACTTTGCCTTGCAACAGGGTTCACTCCTCGGAGTTACTAGTTGCTTCTGCGTCCTGCTTCAGTTCCTGTGTTCCTGCTTCAGTTCTTGTGTTCCAGCTTCAGTTCCTGTATTCCAGCTTCAGTTCCTGTACTCCTGCCCCAGCTCTCCTGACCTTTGGACTGCCTTCTGGTCTCTGATTCCGGTACGCCTACGACTCTCCTTGCTCGCTGCCAGCCCTGACCTCGGACCGTTCTCTTCTTGAAGTCTGCTCCGGGAGACTGCGCCTAAGTCCCAGCGGTCTGGGCCCTCACGGGCTCCTCCTGGGGGGGCCACGGGCTTCCAGTGGCGAAGCTCCTGTTTGGTCTTCCAGCTCCGTGCCGCCTCCCGGCCGTTTCATCACAGCGGAGACTCTCTCTTCTTCTACTCGTCATCCGCATGGCCGGCCCAAGGGTCCACAAACTCTAGTGATAACAGTAACTACATGGGTTGTTTATGCAATTTAAAGCTTCAGATAACAATCCACACTGGGAATGCCGCCAGAGATCTAAATCTTGTGATGAATGAATGCTATTCACCTGTAACCCCTGGGCTGGTAGTCCCAGATAGAAGTTCCAGAGGCCCATAGCTCAAATACAGTCATTGATAGTACACTTCACTTTATGGTCCATTATACTTCACTATTTTGGGTCCCCAACCCATTGGTCTGGAGTTTTCCTGGAATGATTTGCACTAGCTACAGAATGTGAAGTTCTATCCATAATTCAGAAAATGAACAGCTCTTCTTGGCTATTGAACTTATGTAACATCTCTCTGCTCAGGTTTCTACCTGCCAATTTAGCACCCACAATACTTTAAAATGTTAATTTATCATTAACATCAGAACAATTACCAGATCAACTGAAACACCCATCAATATAACCCATTCTAAAGAAAGCCTCTTTAGATCCATCTATAGTGGCTAACTATTCCATCTGACAAGAGAGGGAACAATTTTAGATCTAATTCTCAGTGGAGCACAGGATTTGGTAAGAGAGGTAACGGTGGTGGGGCTGCTTGGCAATAGTGATCATAATATGATCAAATTTGAATTAATGACTGGACGGGGGACTGTAAGCAAAGCCACAGCTCTTGTGCTAAATTTTCAAAAGGGAAACTTTGATAAAATGAGAAAAATAGTTAGAAAAAAACTGAAAGGAGCAGCTACAAAGGTAAAAAGTATGCAAGAGGCATGGTCATTGTTAAAAAATACCATCATAGAAGCACAGTCCTGATGTATTCCACAAATTAAGAAAGGTGGAAGGAAGGCAAACTGATTACCAGCATGGCTAAAAGGGGAGGTGAAAGAAGCCATTTTAGCCAAAAGATCTTCATTCAAAAATTGGAAGAAGGATCCAACAGATGTGGTAGGCCTGATTGACAAACTGAAGAGTAGTAAATCACCTGGATCAGATGGTATACACCCCAGGGTTCTGAAGGATCTAAAAAGGAAATTTCAGATCTATTAGTAAAAATTTGCAACCTACCATTAAAATCATCCATTGTACCTGAAGACTGGAGGGTGGCTAATGTAACCCAAATATTTAAAAAGGGCTCCAGGGGCGATCCGGGAAACTACAGACCAGTTAGCCTGACTTCAGTGCCAGAAAAAATAGTGGAAAGTGTTATAAATATCAAAATCACAGAACATATAGAAAGAAATGGTTTAATGGAACAAAGTCAGCATGGCTTTACCCAAGGCAAGTCTTGTCTCACAAATCTGCTTCACTTTTTTGAAGGAGTTAATAAACATGTATTAACGATGAACTGGTAGATGTAGTGGATTTGGATTTTCAGAAGGCGTTTAACAAAGGTCCTCAAGAGAGGCTTCTAGGAAAAGTAAAAAGTCATGGGATAGGTGGCAATGTCCTTTTGTGGATTACAAACTGGCTAAAAGACAGGAAACGGAGAGTAGGATTAAATGGACAGTTTTCTCAGTGGAAGGGAGTGGGCAGTGGAGTGCCTCAGGGATCTGTATTGGGGCCCATACTTTTCAATATATTTATAAATGATCTGGAAAGAAATACGACAAGTGAGGTAATCAAATTTGCAGATGATACAAAATTTTTCAGAGTAGTTAAATCACAAGCAGATTGTGATAAATTGTAGGAAGACCTTGTGAGACTGGAAAATTGGGCATTGAAATGGCAGATGAAATTTAATGTGGATAAGAGCAAGGTGATGCATAAAGGGAAAAGTAACCCATGCTAACATCTGAATTGGCCACTGTTGGAAACAGGATTCTGGGCTTGATGGACCCTTGGTCTGACCCAGTTTGGCATGTTTTTATGTTCTTCATATGTTCTTATTTCTATAATTCCTTTCTTGGTAAAGGTCATTGAATCCATAGTTCTCGATCAATTAAATGACTATCTGGAAGGTCATAACTTTCAGAAATCTCAACAAAATGGGTTCCATAGAAGCATGAGCACTGAAGTTTTACTTTTGACACATTTTGTTGAGGATTTGAAGATGGACCCTCATATGTACTGGTACTTTTGAGATCCTTATTTGAAAGCCATTTACATAAGAACATAAGACATGCCATACTGGGTCAGACCAAGGGTCCATCAAGCCCAGTATCCTGTTTCTAACAGTGGCCAATCCAAGTCACAAGTACCTGGCAAGTGCCCAAACCTTAGATAGATCACAAGCTACTATTGCTTATTAATTACCGTAATAGCAGTTTATGGATTTATCCTTTAGGAACTTATCCAAACCTTTTTTAAACCCAGTTACACTAACTGCTGTAACCACATCCTCTGGCAATGAATTCCAGAGCTTAAATATGTGCTAACTCAAAAGTTATCCATCTAAATGGCAAAATAAGCATATTTAGCCACATATCTGGCTAAATTATAGCTGAATAACAATTTATCCACCCATAATTTAGTTAGATAAAAAAGGGGCATTACATGGATGTTCCAGGGAGGGGTTGAGTTATACAGCTATCCTAGCTGAATATGAATATCCCATATATCTGGCTAAATAAGTCAGATAATGTTAGACCTGTTTCTGAGCCTTTTATCCCCCACCTGCCAAACCCCATCCTCTCACTAAAATCTATCTATTATGACTCTGCACTTACTTCACAGCAGGAGCCGTGGACTTTAAATCAGTGCAGCACAGAGCCGCACCTATCGGGACTCTCTCGCGGCATGGAGTACCACTGATGCCCTCTTCAGCCTCACAGCAACAGAGTCCGCAGTCCTCGGGCGCCCGTGCGGCATGGAGCCACTCCCCAGTCTACCTCCTGTGGCAGAGAACAGCCTCCAATGTCGGGGCCTGTTTCTCGACCCAGCCCTGCTTCTCTGGCATTAGTGACAGCATGGCCGCTCTCCATGGTTCTGATTTCCTCTTCCTGTTTCTTTCTAGGGCGCGGGCCGTGCCTCCTTCACTGATTTAAAGGGCCATGGCCGGAAATGCCATAGGCCCCACCTGGACTCCTCCAAGGGCATTCCTGATTTTCAGCCCTATATAAGGGCCCAGCTTCCAGTCCTTAGTTGCCTTCGCAAGGAGTTAGTTCCTTTCCAGGACTTCTCGTCTTTGCTCCTGCTTGTATTTCCTGTTTTTAGTGGGATCCCTCATTGTTCTTCATGTTCCTCATCTCTTCTGGATTATCCCTTGTCTTCCTGATGTCTTGTGGTCTTCCTGATGTTCCTTCCTGATGTCTCATCTCTGCTTCTGCTTCCTGGACCCTTGGTTCCTCATCGCTACCTTCTCGGGCGTGTCACGTCTTGTCTCGTCACCTCGTGGCATGCGCCTGCCTTCTCGTTCACAGCACTAGTCTCTGGAGGGTCATCTTCACTTGAAGCCAAATCTCATCTTGGTCCCATATTTCATGCCTAAAGCCAAGTCTCATCTTGGCCCCCTACCCTATGCTCGAGCCAAGTCTCATCTTGCTCCCTTACCCTGGAAATCGTCTCGGCCCTCGGATGTTCTGGTGGCTGCTCCATCCATGCCTAAGACTCTGACTGAACCTGTGCCATTCGAGCGTGGTCCGTGACCAGCCATGGGTGGCTGTGAAGGGCGCATCTTGGTACAGGCTTCTACTGAATCTTCACCATGTTCCGGCTTCAATTATCATGTATTCATCTGGAGTCCGCTTCGCTCTTAAGCGTGTCCGTGACCAGCACAAGGGGTTTGCCCATGTCGGTGGGCTGTGTAGGGCTTGCTGCTTGGCAGCCTCAAACCAGTACTTGTTCCTAAACCTTGATCCTGAGTCTTCGTGCTCAAGCTTCTCATCTGAGTCTTCACATCCCAAGCTTCTCATCTGAGTCTGCACGCTCCAAGTCTCCTGTCTCAATCTTCATGTTCCAGAGCCTTCATCCGCTCTCGTCTCCTGTCCAGCCTGATGCCATTGCCGTTCTCAGCGGCAGGTCTGAAAGGGCTTGGAGTAGTAGGAGGACCACTCAGAGACCAACCAAGGGTGGTTGGTCTCACTGAGGTATGCAGATCGGCAGGGGCCTGGGCTTGGCCTGGACCCAGACACGGATCTGTCTCACCAGCCTTGGTGTTTCCCCAGATCTCCTCTCTGGGTTCACTGAGGTCCAAGGGCACACATCTCCTATTCTCGTGCAGCAGCTGCTCATGGCATCTCTTGCTACATCTAGCAATGCGTTCACATAAAACACTATCACTGAGGCCAGAACTTCCCAGCTCCACTCCACACAATATACATTTGTTCCCTGCCGCACCCCCAACCCCTCAGACTCTCTTCCCCAACTTCAAAGGTTTAAAAATCCCTACTGGGAGAGGGGTCTGCACTCATCCGCTCCCTGCGAGGTCCAGCGCAGCTTCTGTCAAAGCTGTATTAGAAGCATATACTACATTCAGTTTACATTTATCCCACTGAATATATGGGACAGATTATCTGGCTAAACTTAGATGGATAATTTGTCCACTGAATGGCCTACTGAATACTGGCCTCAACAGATCTATTGTTGGCTTTCAACACCTTATATCATCCTAAACAACTACTGTCTCATCTTCAAGTTTTGGTATATCAGGATCATTATTTAATTGGTTTTCTTCATATATTTCGAATAGAAAACAACAGGTTCTTGTTGGTCATTCTACCTCCATCTGGCATGAATTATCCACGGGAGTCCCTCAAGGATATGCCTTATTGTCTATGTTATTTAATATCGATCTAATCCCTTTTTGTAAGCTTCTTGCTGGCCTTGGTGTCTACTAAAAGATTTACACAGATGCTATATAGTTTTTCATACTGGTTCATTTATCTTGGTGTTACTTGTAATCTATCTATCAATGATTAAGCTATAGTTACATCATAGCAAACTTTCCTTCCATGTTAGCAAAATGGTGTTGATGATCCTGATTAGGACTCTCATGACTAATCCTCCAAATTCTTTCAACAAATTCATAACCTTGGTGGATTTTTGGACTCAAATCTCTCAATGTAAACATATATTTGAAATAACATAGATCCGCATGGTTTAAACTCAGAATGCTAAAAAGATTTGGATGATAATTTTTGCTCAGTTCTCCAGTATTACTGTAAATCCCTTTATTTGGTTTTACTTTCTTGTATGACTCAGCCACTACAGTTAGTTCAAAACGCTGCACACAAACTATCCGTTACCGGTATGTACCAACATTTACTTCTATTTTACAGATGGTTCATTAGCTGCCTTTGCAATTGAGAGTTCAGTTCAAGATTGCAACCCTGGTTCATAAAATTATCTATTTCAATTCGGTCTCTTTCTTGAATGTTACTTTATGGATATATCATCCATCCAGAGCATTGTGATCTGCTAATTGTGACCTACTCGATGTGCCTTTGGTAAAAGCTACTCAACTGGGTGAGACTAGAGAAAGGGCCATTTAGGTTGCAGCACCTCTCCTATGGAACTCATAACTTGAACAAATTCGGCTGATACATATTAAAAGCAATTCAGAAAACAACTTGAGGCTTAATTGTTTAAACAAGCTTCTGAGTGAGTACTAATTCTAAATGACTCACTCATTTTATGCCTCATAGCAATTGATCTCCCAGCTGCCTTTGTCTATATTTGTATTTTGATCAATATTGTACTGCGTTTACATTATGTTTTTTATTGTATTTTATGTGCATTTTACTGTAACCTGTCATGGATGCATTGTGGGCTATACATGTTTACAAGTAAGTAAGTAAGTAAGTAAATAAATAAATAAATAAATAATGCCTGGTATTCCCTGAATAGAGGGAAGATAATTTTTCAAGGCCCTGTGCATTGCAGTGAATTGTATCACCAGATGGCAGTACTATATACTGCAGTGATGAGTGATGAATTATCTATGTAGTATGAAACACACTGGAAGCTAATTTGGTTTCCAACACAAATTTTACTGAAATGATGTACAATGATGAGGTGATATTTAAAGCTGAACATAAGAACATTAGACTTGCTATACTGAGTTTGACCAAAGGTCGATCACACCTAGTATCCTGTTTCCAACAGTAGCCAATCCAGGTCACAAGTACCTGGAAAGATCCCAAGGGGTAGATAGATTTGTCTTACTGGAAAATTTGATCACCTTACTTGTTGTTCCCATTTCCAGGTCATTTATAAATATATTAAGAAGCAGTGGTCCCAGAACAGATCCCTTGGACACTCCACTATGTCCTTTCTTATTGGGAAAATGTACCATTTAGCCCTACTCTCTGTTTTCTATCTTTTAACCAGTTGGTAATTGTTACGACTGTCGCTACCCAACATCTCCACTCCGCCCTCCTTACCTCTCTGGTGACTCCTCCTGCGGTTGAAGGACATTTGGCTGCCGCGGCGTCTGCCTGCCGTGCTCTCCGGTGTCCCCAGACTGGCTTGGGTTCTGCCTCCCGCCATGATGTTCAGCTGCCTTAGGGCGCGCTCGCCACGCAGCCCTACTTCAAGTACCTTCAATGGCGTGAACCTCAGGGGCGTCCCCCTGTGATGACGTCATACATCCAGGATACAAAAGGCCTACGTGATTGCTAGCTAATCGAGTTAGCAAAGGTTTCCTAACGGATGGGATTCGCTCTCCGTACCTTGCAACTCTGCCTCCTTCGGACCTACTTTATTTGGGGTACCCGCTCCTTGGGGCCTCTCTCTCTTTCTTATCTTTCAGGTCGCAGTCTGGAACCGGTACTCGCTCCTCGAGAGCACATGTTCCTGGACTCGCTACTTGGACTCCACTTCTGCCAGGAAGACACCGCTGCCTATAACATTGAGTTACCATCTCTATCTCTCAGAGCTATTCCCTGGAACCAGGTACTCGCTCCTCGAGGGCCTGCCTTTACTCTAGTTCCTGTGCTCCCCACCGAGAGACCGCTGCGTGAGAACATTACCAAAGAGGCTCTATTCCTGAACTCTGCATATCCTTCTACTACTCACAATATCAGTTCTCTCTATTACAGCACAGCAATCGTGGGATCACTGTTCCAGAGCCTGAGGGACTACCAGCCAACCGGGCTACTTTCCAGTTCACTACTGCCACCTCTGATGGTTCACTAATCCTGTATAATAAAAGAACTAGTGTGTGTGGGTCTCCTACGCTGATCCTGACCTGTGGCCCCTCATGGGACTTTCCCCCGTGGGTGTGGTCATCTGACACAGGTCAGGGATCCACCCAAAACCCTTACAAATAATAACAGTAATCAATAGGACATTGTCCTCTATCCCATGACTTTTTAATTTCTTAAGAAGTCTCTCATGAGGGACTTTGTAAAATGCTTTCTGGAAATGCAGATACACTATGGAGCAGATTTTCAAAGGCTATGCGCATAACATATGCCTGCAACCCGAGAAAATCTGCCCCTGTGTGCGCCGAGCCTATTTTGCAGCGCGCGCAAGCTCTGGGACGTGTGTATGTCCCAGGGCTCATAAAAAGGGGCGTTCCTGGGGCGGGGCCATGGCAGGGTGCCAGCCCGTGGGCATGCCAGGATGGCACCGAGGCCTCTTGCACAGCCGCTATGCCGAGGGATGGCGTGCCGGCAGCTGGCCGGTGCGCGCATGTTACGCATGCCCAGAGGCAGGCGTAACTTTCGAGATAAAGGTAAGGAGGGGGTTTTAGTTAGGGCTGGGGGGGCGGGTTAGATAGGGGAAGGCGGGGGGGCGGAGGGAATGGGGAAAGCCATAGGGGCTCCCCTAGGGCTCAGCATGCGCAAGGTGCACAAGTGTGCACCCCCTTGCACGGCGCCAACCCTGGATTTTATAACATGAGTACGGCGCACATGTTATAAAATCGGGCATAGATTTGTTTGTGCCAGGTTGCGCGAACAAATCTACGCCCTTGCGCTGGTTTTAAAATCTGGCCCTATATGAACTGGCTCACCTTTTTCCACATGTTTATTTATGCCATTAAAAAAATGTAGCATATTTGTGAAGCAAGACTTCGTTTGGCTAAATACATATTGGCTTTGTCCCATTAAACTATGCCTATCTATATGTTCAGCAATTTTGTTCTTTAATATAGTTTCTACCATTTTGCCTGACACAGATATCAAGCTCACTGGTCTGTAGTTTCCAGTATCTGTTGCGATCCCGGGTCATGCCCTGGGATCTCCACTCACACCTGGTCCGCTCTGTCCGCGGGAGCCCCCCTCTGGCCCGCCGAACCCGAGACGTGGCCACTCAGGCCTGAGATGTGGAGTCCCCCCTGCGAGGGAGACACCGCCGGCGATCCACTGCTGGCCCCACCCCCTAGGTGCGTACGCTCGCAGGGGCTCTCCATTTAAAGGGGCCAGCGCGGGAAAACAGGACGCCTCCCTGCTGACGTCAGATGCTGCTGGGTTATTTAAACCCGACAGCCACAGCTAGCCAGTGCCTTGCATCAAGGTTGACTTTTCAGAGTAGCTAGTTGTGCTTCCTGCTTCCCGGTTCCTGCTTGTTCCTGATGTCTGATTCCTGGCTCCTGACCTTGCTTCATTCTTCGACTCCGGCTTCTGCTTTCGTCCCTGGTTTTGGCATCCGACGTCTGATTCCTGGCTCCTGACCTTGCTTCGTTCTTCGACTCCGGCTCCTGCTTCCGTCCCTGGTTTTGGTATCCAATATCTGACTTCTGGCTCCCGACCTTGGCTTGTTCCTGAACTTCGGTTTCGTCTCTTCCCACTGCTGCAGGTACTTGTTCATCGCCCGCCCGGAGGTTACTCCTAAGCCCCAATGGCTCGGGTCCTCATGGGCTCCTCCCGGGGGGACCGCGGGCTTCCAAGGGTGAAGTCTCTCCTGACCTCCTGGGCATCATCTCATTGTTGGATTACCTCAGCAGGCTGCTCTTCTGATCCTTGGTCGTATAGGATCCACCTAAAACCAAGAGGCCCAGGACCCTACGGTTTCCTCCTGGGAGGACCTTGGGCTTCCAATGGTGAAGCCGTCTTCGAAGTCTCTCCTCAGTGTTACATTGGCAACCTTCCAGTCTTCAGCTACCATAAGCATTGTCACTGATAGTTTACAAATTTCCAGTAGCAGGTGTGTAATTTCTTTTCTCAGTTCTTTTAGCTATCTGGGATGAAAACCATCTGGTCCAGGTGATTTGCTTCTCTTTGATTCCTCTATATGCCTTATTACATCTTCCAGGTTCACTAAGATTTGTTAAAATTCCTCTGAATCATCACCTTTGAATATCATTTCTGGCATGGGTATATCTCTGATCAATACATCTTAGTAGAAAAAACTTTTATTGTAGATATAGTCACATCAGTGTACATTAATCAAAGATATCTTAATAACGTAATAATGTAATAACTGTATCTGGCCCCCCTGACGCAGCCCTGATGCAAAACATGGCCATGTTAGGGTCCTTGTGCATACATTATTAAGATATCTTTGATTAATATGCACCACTGATGTGACTATATCTATATAAATAAAAATGTTAAATAGTTTGTACGTCGTCACTAATCTCGCCAACCGCTTAACCGAATGCGTTCAAATTTGCACACAACATTCTCTTCCCTTATGGTAAGGATCTTATACACTTACATTACATATAGGTCACACCTGTGACAGGTAATACAAGTTTAAAAATTGCTTACACAAAACAGCGACATCTGGTGGCCGTCAGCGCAAGCGCAACCTCACACACACACACCACACCCCACCCCCACACAGGGCTACTATCTTTCATTCACACTCCCTCATAACACACAGAAATCCACACTCATCACACCACACACCCCCACCCACACGCCTGCCAATGTCACTTACTTCACCCACCCTCCCAAAACACACCAAAACACGGATTCCTGGCTGCTACATTGGGAAGCCACGCATTTCACACACCCTCCAAATTTAAATTAAAGTACCCTCTTCCACCCACCCACGCACTGCACTCCGATCACACACTACACCTGAAACAAGTCCGTGCTTCTCCGCCAGCACCACAGGAATGGTCCGGGACACATCGCATTCAGTAGGGCCGTCGGATGCCAAAAACAAAAATGGCGCCGGCGGACCTTGCCCTTACTATGCTATATGGAGACAACAATGACGTCGGACTCGGTACACCATGTGACATAGTAAGGGCAAGAGCCCGTCGGCGCCATATCTTTTTTAGGGATGTGAATCGTTTTTTGACGATTTAAAATATCGTCCGAAATATTTTAAATCGTCAAAAATCGTTAGGGCCACGATACAATACCAATTCCCCCGATTTATCGTTAAAATATCGTAAATCGGGGGAAGGGGGAGGGCAGGAAAACCGGCACACTAAAACCCCCTAAAACCCACCCCCGACCCTTTAAATTACATCCCCCACCCTCCCGAACCCCCCCCCAAATGCTTTAAATTACCTGGGGATCCAGCGGTGGTCCAGAACGGCGGCGGTCCGGAACGGCCCCCTCAATTGAATCCTGTTGTCTTCAGCCGGCACCATTTTGCAAAATGGCCGCCGCAAAATGGCGGCGGCCATAGACAAAAACGATTCGACGCAGGAGGTCGTTCCGGACCCCCGCTGGACTTTTGGCAAGTCTTGTGGGGGTCAGGAGGCCCCCCCCAAGCTGGCCAAAAGTTCCTGGGAGTCCAGCGGGGTTCAGGAAGCGATTTCTTGCCGCAAATCGTTTTCCGTACGGAAAATGGCGCCGGCAGGAGATCGACTGCAGGAGGTCGTTCAGCGGCGGTCCGGAACCCCCGCTGAACGACCTCCTGCAGTCGATCTCCTGCCGGCGCCATTTTCCGTACAGAAAACGATTCGCGGCAAGAAATCACCTGCAGGAGGTCGTTCAGCGGCGGTCCGGAACCCCCGCTGAACGACCTCCTGCAGTCGATCTCCTGCCGGCGCCATTTTCCGTACGGAAAACGATTTGCGGCAAGAAATCGCTTCCTGAACCCCGCTGGACTCCCAGAAACTTTTGGCCAGCTTGGGGGGGGCCTCCTGACCCCCACAAGACTTGCCAAAAGTCCAGCGGGGGTCCAGAACGACCTCCTGCGTCGAATCGTTTTTGTCTATGGCTGCCGCCATTTTGCGGCGGCCATTTTGCAAAATGGCGCCGGCTGAAGACAACAGGATTCAATTGAGGGGGCCGTTCCGGACCGCCACCGTTCTGGACCACCGCTGGATCCCCAGGTAATTTAAAGCATTTGGGGGGGGGGGGTTCGGGAGGGTGGGGGATTTAATTTAAAGGGTCGGGGTGGGTTTTAGGGGGTTGGCTCATGATTTTAACGATTTTTCACAATAGTTTACACACCCAAACGGCAACAATACGATTCCCTCCCCCTCCCAGCCGAAATCGATCGTTAAGACGATCGAGGACACGATTCACATCTCTAATCTTTTTTACTCCCCACTGTTCCTCTTTTTTCTCGCTCCCAGTTATTCTACCCCTGGTTTTTTGTAACTGCTTCCCTTTGCACCAGTTTAGTTCTTCTGTTCTATGCACCCCTTGTTTCTATGTAAACCAGCATGATGTGACGTGTTCATGAATGCCGGTATATAAAAAACCTAAATAAAATAAAAATAAAAAATAAATATCCTCGGTGGACATTTGCCCTTACTAGGTCAGGAATCCTGACGCACATCTTTCACCGGTGAAGTTTTGCGACATGGCAGCCGGCGGAACAAACCCTAGCACACACCCTCGCCACCGGCTGGCAGTTTACACAGGTAGCCGGGGAGGAGCACGGTGGGGGACCATTCTTATTTTCCGCCGCGCATTTTTCACAGGGGGGGGGGGGCACTCATTCTCCACATCTCCCGAGAGGGGGGCTGTAGCGTGGGTTGCTCTATTTCGCCGGGTTGGGGGGGGGGAGCCAGGAAGGTGTGCTTGCATATTTAAACTATTCTTTGCTGGTGCTGTTCATTTGGGGTACAAAAAAAAAAAAATCACACAAACTGTAACCTTTACTGCTCTGTTCTGTTTTTTCAACTTAACCAGGCTCAGCCACAGCAATGCGTGAACCGATTGCTTTCAAATTTGGACACAAGCTTCACCTCACATACGGCAAGGTTATTCTACACTTACGTTACATATATGTCACACCGGGGGCTGGTAAAAAAATTTTAAAATTTGGTTCCACAAAACAGCGACATCTGCTGGACGTAAGCGCAAGGTCTTACACCTTGCACAAATGCTCACACCCCACACACACATGACCAATGTTTGGGATTCACACACCCTCCAACCAGACACAAATCCACCCTCCTCATACACCCCCGCACACATGCCAATTGTACTTACTTCACACACCCTCCCAAAACACACAAAAACCCACAAAATTCCAGCATGCTACACCGGGAGGCCACTCACATGTCACATGTTTGCTATTCCCACACCCTACGAACTCACACAAAAACACCCTCCTCACACCCCCCACACCCATGACTTTTCTACTTACTGCCCACACCCTCAGAACACACGCAAAACGGCAGAATAGTTCGGGCTGCTCCAGCAGGGGGGGGGGGGCAACACCGCTCCGGGACACATCACATACACTACGGCCGTTGGCTGCCAGCAATCAAAATGGCGCCGACGGCTCTGTCCCTTACTAGGACACTCGGGAACACCAATGGCGGCAGTAGCCCATGTGACATAGTAAGGGCGAGGGCCCGTCGACGCCATTTTCTGGACTGGCAACCGGCGCTCCTTCGCCCTTACTATCTGAGCGAGACGACTGCTCCCATTGCTCCACCCCACTGACAGAGTAAGTTCTAACAGCTGTCGGAGACAGTTTCAGTGCTGGCTGCCAAGGGCCCGGCGCTAATACTTCCATGCCGGAACGAACGCCCGCTCCACTGACTACCATTTTTGACAGGTATCGGCAGGCCTGCAGGGGGGGCGTAGGAATGTTCTTGCGTCCATGTTCGGGGGGTGGGGGGAACAGGGGGCGGTTATCCCCATTCTCTTTTCTTTCTTTTCCACTTAACCTGGCTCTGCCACTGCAACGCGTGGCCGGGTACAGCTAGTCTACAATAAAATATTTTTCTACTAAGATGTATTGATCAGTGATTAATGTTTGCCACTCATTAGCGCCATCGCATTTGCTCTATATGTGTGTGCTTTTAACTCCACCTTGTTTGTATGGGTATATATCTTACATCTTCCTCACTGAATACTGAAGCAAAGAAATAATTTAGTGTCTCTGATATGGCTTTGTCATCCCTAAGTAGAGTTGTGAATCCGATTCTGGTTCCAATTCACATCGTCAATTCTTTTTTGTGCGGCCCGATCGGGTTTCTTTTTATCGGCTGCGCCCGAGTCAATAAACAAAAAACCCACCCCGACCCTTTAAACATCTCCCTTAGCTTCCCCCACCCTCCCGACCCCCCCCCCCAAAACATTTTAAAATTACCTGGTGGTCCAGTGGGGGTCCCGTTTTTAAAGATGGCATGGGCCATCCATTACTCCTACCATGTGACAGGGGCCAGTCAATGGCATGGATACCCTGTCACATGGTAAGGGCAAAGGGCCATCGGCGCCATTTTTATTAGTGGCAGCCGACGGACTGAGAGCGGGAGATTGCTCCGGGGACCCCCACTGGACCACCAGCTAATTTTAAAACATTTGGGGGGGGGATCGGGAGAGTGGGGAAAGCTAAGGGAGCTGTTTTAACGGGTCGGGGTGGGTTTAGGGGCTGTTTTTGTGTGCCGTTTTTCCCGCCCTCCCCCAAAATGATAAGAGAACTTCACAATTTCATGGGGTTTTCCTTTTGGTTTCGGGGAGCCCCCGATTTCTGACAACTTTGAAAATATTGTACGATATTTTCAATCATCAGAAATACGATTCACATCCCTATCCCTAAGTGCCCATTTTACTCCTTGATCATCTATCGGAAAGAGATCTAGGTGTCATAGTGGATAACACATTGAAATCGTCGGTTCAGTGTGCTGCGGCAGTCAAAAAAGCAAACAGAATGTTGGGAATTATTAGAAAAGGAATGATGAATAAAACGGAAAATGTCATAATGCCTCTGTATCGCTCCATGGTGAGACCGCACCTTGAATACTGTGTACAATTCTGGTCGCCGCATCTCAAAAAAGATATAATTGCGATGGAGAAGGTACAGAGAAGGGCTACCAAAATGATAAGGGGAATGGAACAACTCCCCTATGAGGAAAGACTAAAGAGGTTAGGACTTTTCAGCTTGGAGAAGAGACGACTGAGGGGGGATATGATAGAGGTGTTTAAAATCATGAGAGGTCTAGAACGGGTAGATGTGAATCGGTTATTTACTCTTTCGGATAGTAGAAAGACTAGGGGACACTCCATGAAGTTAGCATGGGGCACATTTAAAACTAATCGGAGAAAGTTCTTTTTTACTCAACGCACAATTAAACTCTGGAATTTGTTGCCAGAGAATGTGCTTCGTGCAGTTAGTATAGCTGTGTTTAAAAAAGGATTGGATAAGTTCTTGGAGGAGAAGTCCATTACCTGCTATTAAGTTCACTTAGAGAATAGCCACTGCCATTAGCAATGGTTACATGGAATAGACTTAGTTTTTGGGTACTTGCCAGGTTCTTATGGCCTGGATTGGCCCCTGTTGGAAACAGGATGCTGGGCTTGATGGACCCTTGGTCTGACCCAGCATGGCATTTTCTTATGTTCTTATGTTCTTAACTGACTCCCTCACAGGCTATTTACCTCGAATGTACCTGAAAAAGTTTTTATTATGAGATTTTGCTTTCATGGCAAGCTTCTTTGCAAATTCTCTCTTTTCCTTCCTTATCAATAGGGAAGATAAGGCCATTGCAGAAAGACTAAATGAATTCTTTGCTTCTGTGTTTACTAATGAGGATGTTGGGGAGATAACATTTCCGGAGATGTTTTTCAAGGGTGATGAGTCAGATGAACTGAACCAAAATTATTCAGAGTAGTTAAATCACAAACGGATTGTGATACATTACATGAGAACCTTGCAAGACTGGAAGATTGGGCATCCAAATGGCAGATGAAATTTAATGTGGACAAGTGCAAGGTGTTGCATATAGGGAAAAATAACCCTTGCTCTGGTGTCACGATATTAGGTTCCATATTAGAAGCTACCACCCAGGAAAAAGATCTAGGCATCATGGTAGCTAATACATTGAAATCATCAGCTCAGTGTGCTGCAGCAGTCAAAAAAGCAAATAGAATGTTAGGAATTATTAGGAAGGGAATGGTTAATAAAATGGAAAATGTGATAATGCCTCTTTATCGCTCCATGGTGAGACTGCACCTTGAATACTGTGTACAATTCTGGTTGCCTCATCTCAAAAACATAGTTGTGATGGAGAAGGTTCAGAGGCAGCCAAAATGATAAAGGGGATGGTACAGCTCCCCTATGAGGAAATGCTGTAGAGGTTAGGGCTATTCAGCTTGGAGAAGAGACGGCTGAGGGGGGATATGATAGAGGTCTTTAAAATCATGAGAGGTCTTGAATGAGTGGATATGAATCGGTTATTTACACTTTCAGACAATAGAAGGACTAGTGGGCACTCCATGAAGTTAGCAAGTAGCACATTTAAGACTAATCGGAGAAAATTCTTTTTCACTTATCACACAATTAAGCTCTGGAATTTGTTGCCAGAGGATGTGATTAATGCAGTTAGTGTAGCTGGCTTTAAATAAGATTTGGAGAAGTTCTTGGAGAAGTCCATTAACTGCTATTAATCAAGTTAACTTAGGGAATGGCCTCTGCTATTACTGGCATCAGTAGCATGGGATCTTCTTGGTGTTTGGGTACTTGCCAGGTTCTTGTGGCCTGGTTTGGCCTCTGTTAGAAACAGGATGCTGGGCTTGATGGACCCTTGGTCTGACCCAGCATGGCAATTTGTTATGTTCTTATTCTAGTGCTTTTGTTGTTTCCAGTTTTTTTATTCAGATCCCTTTTTCCATTTTTTGAAAGATATTCTTTTAGAAATAACCACTCTCACCTCACCTTTTAACTATGCCAGTAATCATTTAGCCTTCCTTCCACCTTTTCTAATGCATGGAATACATCTAGTCTGGGCTTCCAAGATGGTATTTTTAAAAAAACATCCATGCCTGAGCTAAGCGCTTAACCTTTGCTGTTTCTCATTTCAGTTTTTTCCTAACCATTTTCCGCATTTTATCATAGTCACATTTTGAAGAATAAATTCTGTCACAGTACATTTCTTTAATGCACTCCTTCCAGTTATTAAGTCAAATTTGATAATGTTGTGATCACTATTGCCAAATGGCTCCAATATTGTTTCCTCATGAACCAAATCCTATGTTCTACTAAGGATTAAGTCTAAAATAATTTCTTCCCTTGTTGGTTCTTGTATCAGCTGCTCCAAGAAACAGTCATTTATTTCATCTAGGAAGTTTACCTCTTTAGAATGTTCTGAAGTAACATTCACCCAGTCAATAGTGGGGTAATTTAATTCGCCCATATTTGCTGAGCTGCTGATTTTCTTAGCTTCCCTAATCTCTTTTAGCATTTCATTGTCTGTTAGTTCATTCTGACCAGGTGGATGGTAATATATCTCCACTACTATTTTATTCCCCTTTTCACTTGGAATTTCTATTGATAAAGATTAAATTTTGCATTTTGTTTCCTGAAGAACTTTTATCTGGTTTGACTAAAGGATTTCTTTAACATACAGTGCCACCCCTCCACCAATTTGATCAATTCTATCATTTCAATATAATTTGTACCCTGGTATCACAGTGTCCCATTAGTTATCCTTCTTTCACCAGGTCTCTGAAATGCTAATTATATCTACTTCTTCATCCAGTGCTATACACTCTTATTCTCCCATATTATGTTTTAGACTTCTAGCATTTGTATACAAACATTTCAAAGTATATTTTTTGTTTGTATTAACAACCTTCTTATCAGTTGACAGGGATAATTTGGAATCTTTCTGCACTTTACTTAAGTATACCTGGTCTACTTTGGCATTTATTGCAACTTCTCTATTTTCCCTGTTCTCTTAGTATCCTTTAAAGATATATCATTCCGAACTATGAGCTTCTGAGCAACTGTCGGCTTTCTCTCATCATCTAGTTTAAAAGTTTTTAATACATTTGTGACCTCTTTATTTCATTAATTTATTGATATATATATAAAAGCCATTTATTCATGTTTCTCTTCTCCTTTTCTATGGTAAGGAGCAGTTGTAAGCTTCTCTCTAATAAAGTTAATGATTTAAGTGTCCAATCATTCACATATATCTCCTACCTCTCCAGCAGTTCATTTTCACATTGCTCTTTATCCTCATAATTTCAGGTTGATTCTTGTTGCACTCTTCTTCTCCCAAGATCTCCAACAGATGTACATGAGTCCTTGTAGGAGTCCACTTCAACTCCTTTTTCTCCTCTCCCTTTCTCTACTCTGGAGAGCTGTAAATCATCCCTCCTCTGGATATAGATAATACCAGGTTTCTTCACAGTAAAAGGAACCTGTCCCTATTGGAAGTATAAACAAGACTGAACCCCTAGTTAATGGGAACCGAAAAACGTAAAATAAAAATCCTTCTATGGAAAAAAGTAAAAAATAAAAATAAAAAAAAACGCACATGAGTCGAGGAGGATGGAACAAACTCCCAACTCAGAAAAGTTTTTAAAAGTTGTTCTTCAAAATTAAAGGAAGGCTCTTTAACTCCATATTCTTCTCAGGTTTCATTTCTGAGAACCTCAGAGGCCTTTCCCTTCAACATAACCAAAACAGAGAGCAGCTAGAATCATGCTTCCTCTGAAATGGAAACTAAAACCTTCCGTACAGTAAAATTGTGGTCAGAGAGTTATATATCATTTACTATCTCCCACATATCATATCCCACATATATATCATTTACTATCTCCCACATATCATATCCCACATATATATCATTTACTATCTCCCACATATCATATCCCACATATATATCATTTACTATCTCCCACATATCATATCCCACATATATATCATTTACTATCTCCCACATATCATATCCCACATATATATCATTTACTATCTCCCACATATCATATCCCACATATATATCATTTACTATCTCCCACATAAGGGAGCTAACTATCCACACTATTATTATTTATTTAGTTCTTTTTTTTATGTTTCCTCTCCAAGCAATAATTGGTTCAACTCTAACCTGGTAGAGAACCAAGGATGTCTTTCTACATATCCTTAACATGGCATGCTATACCCCTGTACCTTGAGCCTTAGCCCCCTTCCCCCCCCAACACACACCATTACACACACAATTCCCATTTACCTTGCAATAACAATACTCAGATGTTTTTTACGAGGAAGTAAAGCCATTGAAAAAAGTACCCTTATCACAATATCTAGGCAAATTAACCAAACCACCTTATTGGCAACTTTGAATAACACTAGGCCTGATTTTCAAAAGCATGTACACACTTAAAACTGGATTTTACATGTATAAATGCATTTTACCCATGTAAGTGGGCTTTTGAAAATGCATACAATATATGCCATTGAATTGTCAATAAAGGGCACATACAATCATGACAGTGAATGTAGCTTATATCATCGTTTTGAAACTGATTAAATTACATATGTACATTTAGATGCAAAACCTTCAATATTGAGACATGATTTATGCTTGTCCCTTCTGTTGAAAACTATAGTTATTTTGCACATTCTTACAAGTATATGCACAACTTTGCAGTTAGGAACACTACTAAAACTTTTCCTGGCTATGCATACAGCATTATCAGCATAGTATTGTGCAAAATGATTTAGTAAGTAATGCCTATATCCAAAAGGGTTTATAGTTTAAGTCTGAGCACAAGAACATTTATTGATTTGCTCAAGATCACATGGTAAGTTCTTGACAAAGAATAAAAATTAAAATATCCTGCTTTACAGGTCTGTGCTTTTAATGACTATCCTATGGTCCCAAAGACATAGAATGGGGGAAAGTCATTTTTGAATAAGGCCTTGCATTGTCAACTAACACTATGCTGGCAGTAGTAAGCATTTAAATTATTAAAAGCAATTTTATTGACTTTTAAACTTGGGTAAAATAATATGCCATGAAAAGTATAGTACTTACCAAATCCCAGATGCCTTTACAGTATATGACTTTTCACATTCAAAGTTCAATTTCAGTTCTTTTTGAGTTGGTCTGCACTGGATTCTCACATGCAATTGAATATTTGAAAGATAAGATAACTTCCCTGTTCCACATTTCTCATGACTGCTTTCTGCTTTTTACTCTACCACAAAAGAGTTTTCAAGGGGGATCCAGGAAATCAAGTATAAGGTAAAGCTACTATATGTTTGCATGATCAATTTGTACCATTTTGCAAAATCTCCAGCATTGCTAAACAGCTACAAGTTCTGCTGAATATAACCACAGTAATTTCCTGTAGTAAAATTTCCCCAGCTAAGAAAAAAACATTCATTTCTTCTTAGAACTCAGAAATTCAGATTCATTAGGGGTCATGTATTTCAGATGTAGGAGAAGCAGCATGTTTGATCTGCTCCTGCTATCATTCTTGAAATATATTTTATTCCAAAACTGAGAAGCTAAGAATGTCCAAATATACTGCTAAAGAATGTACAAATAACCTGATTGCCACTCTGAGGTCTGAACAATCAGGGAAATCAAATAAAACGAGTAGAGACTCCACTAGAGCGCCCCCTAGTCCTACTATTATTCAAAAGAGTAAATAACCAATTCACATTTACCCGTTCTGGACCTCTCATGAATTTAAGGACATCTATCATATCCCCCCTCAGTCGTCTCTTCACCAAGCTGAACAGCCCTAACTTCTTTCCTCATAGGGGAGCTGTTCCATCCCCTTTATCATTTTGGTCGCCCTTCTCTGTACCTTCTCCATTGCAACTATTTTTTTTGAAATGAGGCAACCAGAATTGTACCCAGTACTCAAGGTGCGGTCTCACCATGGAGTGATATAGATGCATTATGACATTTTGGAGCAAATCTTTAAACTTATTCGAGGGCGCAGATTTGTTCGCGCAACCCGGCGCAAACAAATCTATGCCCGATTTTATAACATGCTCGCGCTGCCGCGCGCATGTTATAAAATCCAGGGTCAGCGCGCGCGCAGGGGGGGTGCACAACTGTGCAACCTGTGTGCGCCGAGCAGCCTGCATCCGTTCCCTCCGAGGCTGCTCCGATTTCAGAGCAGCCTCGGAGGGAACTTTTTTCTGGCCCCCCACCTTCCCCTCCTTTCCCCACCCCCCAGCCCTAACTAAATCCCCCCCATACTTTTGTTCAGAAAGTTACGCCTGCTTCGGGCATGCGCTGGACGGCTGCCGGTGCACCATTCTCTGGCCCGGGGGCTGGTTCGGAGGCCTCGCCCATGCCCCCAGAACGCCCCCAGGCCGGCACCATGCCCATGGCCCCACCCCCAGAATGTCCCCGAATGCCGTGCCATCCCGACACACCTCCGACACGCCCCCCCAAACAAAGCCTCGGGGCTTTGCGCGCGCCGGCGGCCTATGCAACGTAGGCGCGCAAGTCCCCTGCACGCGTAAGTCCGGCTGGATTTACGTGCACAGGGCTTTTAAAATCTGCCCCTTTATGTTTTATTCACCTTTCCCTTCCTAATAATTCCTAACATTCTGTTTGCTATTTTGACTGATGCAGCACACTGAGCCAATGATTTCAATGTATTATCTACTATGACACCTAGATCTCTTTCCTGGGTGGTAGCTCATAATATGGAACCTAAAGTTGTGTAACTAACTACAGCATGGATTATTTTTTCCTATATGTATCACATTGCATTTGTCCATATTAAATTTCATCTGCTATTTGGATGCCCAATCTTCCAGTCTCACAAGATCCTCCTGCAATTTATCACAATCTGCTTGTGATTTAAGTACTCTGAATAATTTTGTATCGTCTGCAAATTTGATTACCTCATTCATCGTATTCCTTTCCAGATCATTTAGAAATATATTGAAAAGCACTGGTCCAAGAACAGATGCCTGAGACACTCCACCGTTTACCCTTTTCCACTGAGAAAATTGACCATTTAATCCTGCTCTCTGTTTCCTGTCTTTTAACCAGTTTGTAATCCACAAAAGGACAGCACCTCCTATCCCATGACTTTTTATTTTTCTTAGAAGCCTCTCATGAGGGACTTTGTCAAATGCCTTCTGAAAATCCAAATATAGTACATCTACTGGTTCACCTTTATCCACATGTTTATTAACCACATAAAAAAAAGAAGAAGATTTGTGAGGCAAGACTTGCCTTGGGTAAATCCATGCTGATTATGTTCCATTAAATCATGTCTTTCTATATGCTCTGTGATTTTGATCTTTATAATTGTTTCCACTATTTTTCCATGCACTGAATTCAGGCTGACTGATCTATAGTTTCCTGGATCACCTCTTGAGCCCTTTTTAAATATTGAGGTTACATTGACCACCTTCAGTCTTCAAGTACAATGGATGATTTTAATGATAGGTTACAAATTTTAACTAATAGATCTGAAATTTCATTTTTTACTTCCTTCAGAACCCATGGGTGCATACCATTCAGTCCAGGTGGTTTGCTACTCTGTAGTTTGTCAATCTGGCCCACTACATATTCCAGGTTTGCAGTGATGTGGTTCAGTTCATCTGACTCATCACCCTTGAAAACAATCTCTGGAACCTTGATAGGGTGCATTGTGCTTTGGGACTGACCCCAGGAGACAGCAAACACCCAGGGCCATCACTGTAAGAGCACACAACTTCAGTGGTTTTGCATTAAAGCAGCAACAAAGTTCTAAAAAAATCTTGCAGCACACAATTTCCACAAAGAACTTATGTAAGGGACATATTGGAACCATGTGTCTGAGTTTTACCATCAGCCTTCAGTAATTAAGGGAAAGATTGCATGGAAAAATAACAGGGAATCTGGAGGAGACAGAAGCTATTAAGTGAAAAGAAGCCCCAGCTAAGGATCAGTAAAATGCATCATTTCTTGACCCCTAAACCCTGCGCGGTATAGGCATGCAAAAGAGCTGCATTGCATGCAAATGTATGCAAAGTAGATTATTGGTATGCAAAGAGAATAATATGACATGCATAAAATTTCACTTGCTGGATTACTCTTTAAACATTAACTATACTACAAGAAGTGTAATTAACTTCCCTCTGAAATTATTGCAGGTTAATGTGTCTGGCAATGCTTCTAGATCAGCATTTAAAGGGACCAAAAGGCTCATGAAAAGTCCTCAAAGCTGACCAAAACTCCCTGAGAGTCTGGTGGCCATCTCTCACATCCCCACTTGGGCCCTAAATTTGAAATATTAGGGCCGAAGGTTAAGCACCACCTTCTGTTTCTTAAGCCTTATCCCAATTTTACTAAAAGTGCTGCCTCTCAACTCTGCTGGATATCACTTATCAGAGAATGGCCTTTGGCTTCCTGCTCCAAATCCTCTCCTCCCAGTGCAGCAAACAGGAGGGGAAGGGCGAAATTGGAAAGGATAGAGCAAAGAAACTGCGGTACTCTCTGTTCCAGCCCCATCTCTCTTTTTCTGAGCAGAAAACAAGAAGAGGGTGGTGAGGCCAGAGCACACAGCAGGGAGCAAAGAAAAAAATCACTCGGCTTCCTAATCCAGCCCCTCTTCTCCTGTCATCCAGGGACATGGGGAGGAGGTGAATCTGGAGTAGATAGAGCAGAACAAGGAATGCTGTGCCTTAGACTTCTACTCTTGTTCAGGGTGAGGGAGTGGGGGAAGCACAAGAGCACCAACAGTGCCTAGGAGTGGCAAAATCCTAAATCCATCACTGGCTCTGAGCATGCTTGCCCCAATATTTATAGGATAGCAGGACTAATCTCAAAATAGGGAAATATCCAAACAGCTAGGGAGGGACTAAAAATGCAAAAATCCCCCAAAACCTCTGTCACTAAAGGGAAGTTTAATGAGGATTGCAAAGCTACCATTAGGGAAGTGCATTCGTTTGCAACGTATTGGTAATCCGCAACGTATACGTCCTTATCTGTTCTATTTGTGGGTTCGCGAAACAGATTGCGATCCCCCACGAATACAAACATATTATTAGTTTCATTCTTTTGGCTCGCAGTGATTTCTTAGAGGCCGTTTGAAATAGGAGATAGCAAAAACCAGCCCTTTCCTGTGAGTCATAAGTGACCTCACAGCCCTGTCATAGAGTGCAGCCAATCGCCACTCTCACTCTGTGCTCTGTGATGCTGTTCCTCTTGATGATGCAGCACTATTTATACGTGAAGCACACGGCTTGCCACGCACTTTCTTGGCGGGGATGGTATGGGAAGGTGGCTGAACTCAGAGCTAGTCTGAGTGTATCAAATCTGTATTCAATTGCTAGCTAATTCGATAGAAAAAGATTTGTTTGATTTGGCTGCAGTGCCAGCTAGCCCTGTTTTTTTTTACCTCACTTTTTTAAATTGACCTGAGATGGTCTCTCTGTCAGTGCCACTGAGAGAAGCTGCTAGCACTAGCAGTGGAATTCTGCTTCTTATTTTATCCCCTGGGGTAGGTTGCAAGCAGCATTTGGGTGTTGTGAGTGGGAGATATATTCAATTTCTAGCTAGTTTGATAGAATTGCCATTGAAACAGTTATTTCATCAATTTTGCTGCTGTGTCAAGCCAGGCTTTTTGGTTAACTGACATAACTGCAGTTTTGTTTTTTTTATTGAACTTACTGTCTCTCTGTGCTCTTTTAATCCAAGAAGGCATTGCACTGGGCATCTGTAACAGTGGGCACTGGGTAGTTTTGCAGACTCACATATATTGGGACAGCGGTGGTCTCTGAAGGCAAATCCCCAGTGGGCCTCTTTTGTAGTTACAACTTTGTTGTGGGTGCACACACATTACATTAGTGCACACATCAAGGCACTGTGCCTGTGGGCACTGCAGCCAGTTTTGCAGACTCACGCATATTGGGACAGCGGTGGTCTCGGAAGCCAATTCCCCAGTGGGCCTCTTTTGTAGTTACAACTTTGTTGTGGGTGCACACACATTACATTAGTGCACACATCTAGGCACTGTGCCTGTGGGCAGCCAGTTTTGCAGACTCACACATATTGGGATGGAAGTGGTCTCGGAAGGCAAATCCCCAGTGGGCCTCTATTGGAAATAATTCTTTTAATTGAAATCCCTAGTAGGCACTAGGGGTGTGAATCGTGTGATCGATCGTCTTAACGATCGATTTTGGCTGGGGGGGAGGGAAATCTGATCGTCGTGTTTTGTTTTGTTTTTAAATCGTTAAAAATCATAAATCGGGGGAGGGCGGGAATACCGGCACACCAAAACAACCCTAAAACCCACCCCGACCGTTTAAAATAAATCCCCCACCCTCCCGAACCCCCCCAAAATGTTTTAAATTACCTGGGGTCCAGTGGGGGGGTCCCGGCGCGATCTCCCGCTCTCTGGCCACGGCTGTGTTGAGAAATGGCGCCAGTGGCCCTTTGCCCTTATCATGTGACAGGGCAAAGGTAGCGCCGGCGCCATTTTGGTTCCTGGCTCCCGACGTCACGCATGCAGGGGATCGCTCCCGGACCCCCGCTGGACCCCCAAGGACTTTTGGCCAGCTTGGGGGGGCCTCCTGACCCCCACAAGACTTGCCAAAAGTCCAGCGGGGGTCCGGGAGCGACCTCCTGCACGCGGGCCGTATTGCCAATATTCAAAATGGCGCCGACGCTACCTTTGCCCTCACTATGTCATACGGCCTGTCCATCCACTGTCCAGGCCGTACGTCCCTACAAGGGCCTGATCTCAAACGCTGTGCCTGTCTGTCCACTGTCCAGGCCGTACGTCCCTACAAGGGCCTGACCTCAAACGCTGTGCCTGTCTGAGTTTAGTTCTAGTATTTCTAATTTCAGTTTAATGTATTTGTGCATCACTTCTTTCCAGAATATTCTTTTCTGTTTTGCAACATTTTGAATGTAAGAACATAAAAAGCTGACTTAAGATGTTTGGAGCTTACATAGTTCATATGCTCATTAGCTTTCCTGACCTTCATAATATGGGCCATGTTTCCAAAATCTTTCTTATGTGCCAACAGTAATGTTTCTAGTACTATAGAAAACTGGAGGTAGTTGCACTCTAGTTCATCCTCTGTCTTCCCATAGTTTACAGAGGCACTGTAGGGTACAAAGTCAACATAGGTCAATATTGTAGATTTGAGCGGGAGATGACATCAGCGCTTCTTTTGGTCCTAACGGCTGAACCCTCATTGCAAAGTGAAACCTCAGTCTCCGGCAATTCAAAATACTAATCCTTCACAGCAAGGATCCTTAAATAAAACAAACAATTTTCTTTTCATTTCAGGGCAGAGAAGAGAACTTCCTCCATCTTGCTCATGAAGTCATGATCTGTTTGCACATGCTTAAATCCTAACAATTTGTACCATTATACACTCTAGGGGCCCAACCCATTCCGTGGAGCCCTTTCCTGCTCAAAGGAAAGGGAACTCTCCCTGGTGTTGCAGCCTATCTCTTAGCACTGGTTGAACCATGTTGAATCGCTGTTCACATGGCACCCTCCTGCACATCGCCACGCTTTGAAGGCTCGTGCTCCACTCTAGGGGCCAACCCATTCCGCGGAGCCCTTTCCCGTTCAAAGGAAAGGGAACTCTCCCCGGGTGTAGCCAGCCTGTGTCTACTAGTGATGTGCTTCATTTTTTTCTACCGGGTCGTTTTTTGACTCGGATACTTCGTGGTAAAGTTCGGTTTTTCTCGTTTAGTTTTTTTGAAAACCGAAAAAAAACTAAATGGGGAAAACTGAAACCAGCCCAAAAAATGACGCGGGAAAACGAAGCTAAAAAAACCCCGGCGCCATTGGTCAGCCCCTGTCACATGGTAGGAGCATCCGACCAATGGCGCCGATAGCCCCTGTGACATAGTATGGGCAAAGGCTATCGGCGCCATTTTGATTACTGGCAGCCGACAGTCCGAGGACAGGAGATCGCTCCCGGACCCCCGCTGGACCCCCAGGGACTTTTGGCCAGCTTGGGGGGGCCTCCTGACCCCCACAAGACTTGCCAAAAGTCCCTGGGGGTCCAGCGGGGGTCCGGGAGCGATTTCGTTGTCGGCTGCCAGTAATCAAAATGGCGCTGATAGCCTTTGCCCATATGTCACAGGGGCTACCGGCGCCATTGGTCAGCCCCTGTCACATGGTAGGGGCACAAGATGGCGCCAATGGCCATGTGACAGGGGCTGACCAATGGCGCCGGTAGCCCCTGTGACATAGTAGTTCAGAGGCTATCGGCACCATTTTGAGCGAGGCTGGCACACCGGGGACGGAGGGACAAATGGCACCCGGGACCCCGCTGGACCACCAGGGATGTTAATAAGTCTTGGGGAGGGATCGGGATGGGGGGAGGGTGGTTGTATTATAGTTAATCTTAATGTTTGGGGTGGTTTTAATTTAGAAAAAAAAATGTGCCCCTCTCCCCATACAAACCCGAAAAACGGATTTTCCCCGAAGTTCAGTGAAAATCCTTTTCGGGTTTCGGGGCCCCCGACCCACGACGAATTAGTCAATTTCATTGTAATTGCCTAATTCGTGATAAACGATTGCACATCTCTAGTGTCTACCCTCTGACCCATGTTGAACCGCTGTTCACATGCACCCTCCTCCGCCTCAGCCTTGAAAATTTGCATTTGTATATCTGCTACATCCACCAGATTTTAAAAGACCAGCGAGAGCTCACTAGATGCCAATGGAAACACCCCACTCTAGGTGCGAACCCATTCTAGGGAGCCCTTTCCTGCGCAAAGGAAAGGGAACTCTCCCTGGGACCAGCCTGTCTTGCCCCTATCAAAACCATAGTGACCTGACTAACTCAGCTCTTCCAGCCTGTCTTTCCCCTATCAACTTTCTGCCACTTTGCCTTGCTGCCATACACCAGATGACTCACTCATCTTGCCACTATCATGGTTCCTCAATGTGTTGGTGCTACTCTTTCCGCTTGCTATGTTCCCCCTTCATTGTGCTGTAGGATGTTGATGCCACTTGTCTTGCCGCTTTGCCTGTCGTGCTGGCTTCGAGGGTTCATGCATCTGTTATCGGTGCTCTCTTTTAAAGCTGTGGTGTGTTTTTGACACTCTCGCTGCTGCTTTGCACCTCTGTTAAAGCACTTTTGCCACTCCTGGTACTCCTTTGCCCCTTTAAAGTGCCTTAGGCTATTCATGCCACTTTGATGCCACTTTGCCACATTCTAAGTACCTTGGAGCTCTTTTCTCGTTCTGATGATTGCTCCCCAGAAGTTTCATCAGAATTGATAAGAAAACTCCAATTCTGCAGCCAAAAATAGGCTGCAAATACTTCCCCCATTGACTTTAATGGAAAATCGGAAAATGAATAAAACTAATCAATGAATTGGGTTTTCCTCCTATGAAATGAATGCAATGGATTTGGGTCCCGGGGAAAAGAATTTCAAATCGCAACAAATTTTTTCCTTCTGTACATCCCTAGCTACCATTACATAAGCTATGATTGTTTGGATTTTATGTTTGAAACTCCTTCAACATATCATAATCCTCTGAGATATTACCAGTTGCTAGTCAGGAAAAAGTAGGAGGGAGTGAAATCTGGGGTAGTTTTTGCCACTTGTGTAGGATAACCAGGAAAGGACTCCTGCCTTCAATAGAACCATGCCGGATGCTGTTGTGAGGTTCACAGTAGCAGTTGGATACTGTTATTATTCTCTGTGCACACAGAATAAGATTGCCACCTTTGGTAACCTATCTTTTCCTTCATGATTAGTTTCCAGTGAACAAGGGGTCCCATATTCCCAGTGTCAATGAGTGTCTAAGTTCTCCAGCTATCAAGCTCCTGTGGTGTGATGTGGAGTATTGAAAACCACCTGGCAGGACACAGTTGCTCATTGAGGTATCTGATGTTACCAGAAGGAATATGGGGCCCCAGATATCTTCCCATGATCTACACAAGGAGAGGCTCCTGCCAAACCTCCCACAATCCTACCTTTCTACCATGAATACTTAATGGAATAGGATAACCCACATGGAGGTTGGTAGGAGTGCCCCTCTCCCCATACAAACCCGAAAAACGGACTTTCCCCGAAGTTCAGTGAAAATCCTTTTCGGGTTTCGGGGCCCCCGACCCACGACGAATTAGTCAATTTCATTGTAATTGCCTAATTCGTGATAAACGATTGCACATCTCTAGTGTCTACCCTCTGACCCATGTTGAACCGCTGTTCACATGCACCCTCCTCCGCCTCAGCCTTGAAAATTTGCATTTGTATATCTGCTACATCCACCAGATTTTAAAAGACCAGCGAGAGCTCACTAGATGCCAATGGAAACACCCCACTCTAGGTGCGAACCCATTCTAGGGAGCCCTTTCCTGCGCAAAGGAAAGGGAACTCTCCCTGGGACCAGCCTGTCTTGCCCCTATCAAAACCATAGTGACCTGACTAACTCAGCTCTTCCAGCCTGTCTTTCCCCTATCAACTTTCTGCCACTTTGCCTTGCTGCCATACACCAGATGACTCACTCATCTTGCCACTATCATGGTTCCTCAGTGTCAATGAGTGTCTAAGTTCTCCAGCTATCAAGCTCCTGTGGTGTGATGTGGAGTATTGAAAACCACCTGGCAGGACACGGTTGCTCATTGAGGTATCTGATGTTACCAGAAGGAATATGGGGCCCCAGATATCTTCCCATGATCTACACAAGGAGAGGCTCCTGCCAAACCTCCCACAATCCTACCTTTCTACCATGAATACTTAATGGAATAGGATAACCCACATGGAGGTTGGGAGGAGTGACTGGAACACAAAATTAATAAAAAACAGTTTTAAATCTCTATGATAAAGTATAAAACTGTTCCAAGAAATAGGCCATTGGTAAATGCAACGGTTTCTCTTTATTTTCTTCTACTAGGAATGAAAATTGATGTTAGTAGGCAGAAGAAAATTTGCAGTAAAAAAGACAAGTTGCTAAAACTTCAGCTTGTAAAACATAATAGTCACTTTTCTTCTTTTTCTCTATTTTTCTAAAAATATGTCACAAAAGAATATATTGCAACAAAGGTAAATTCCTTTAAATATTGTTTATATCCGGCCTGGAGCCCAGGCCTCGGAGCAGCTCCCTTAATGTTCTCTTCTTTCTACTTTTATTTTTCAACTGACACCATATGCTGGGGTCATGCTGGAGTTTATTAACTCCGGTGAGTTCAACCCTGTGAATGGCGCTATTTTGATGTACGGCAATTGCGCACAATTCCTTACATCAAAATGGTGCCATTCACTAGGGTTAATGCGCAAGAGTTAATTGACTCCGGTGCAATTGCAGTGGATGGCACCATTTGAAGAGAAAAGAAGAAAGAAGAGGACATCATGGAGATGCACCTAGGCTTGGGCTATGAGCCTGGACCTGACCCTAGGCCGAAGCCTAGGCATCAGAATCCAGGCTCTAAGCTAGGCCCCAGCAATAGGATAGGTACAGGCCAAGGCCCTGGAGTTGGGTCCTGAACTCTGGGCAGGCTGTGGATATTCTTCTTAATCATTCCACTTGCGAAGGATATTTTCTATTAGAGACATCTTAAAAGTGAAACCCTAGTCACCGTGTAGCCGGTGGAAGTCTCACTGCAGGAAGGGGGGGGGGGGGGGGGTGTGTGTTAAAGAATAAAAAAAAAACACAACACTGGGGATTGCAATTCCTTGGTTGATAATGATGCATTCTTTAAGTTATAGTAAATCAGATTTTTGTTGAACACCATCTAAGCCTGCTGTGTGAGTTTCTCCCCTATAGTTCCTGGCTGCTGAAGGCTATTAGTCTCTATTAGTCTTCAGCAGCAAGGAACTAGTATAGTGGCAGAGAGACTGTGTAATAGAGACTTCCCATACTTCCTAGGGCCCTGGAGGCTTGGACCTCCTCCCCACCAGTGAACCCCGGCACCTAGGATTGAAGTCTGGTGTTATTAAACAGTGTAAGAGATCTGGGAATGAAATTGTGGCCCTGAGCCTTTGCTCTAGCCCCTGCATTAGGGACACAAAACCAAGAGGGAGTTACACTTAGCTTAAGGCTCAGAAGACCCAAGATCACGAGGCAAGATTTATAACTCCTCAGGTCATGATTGCTTCAAGGCCCAGAGACCAACTAAGGGATTTCTAGTAGGAGATGAGGAACCCTTGGATTTTCTGACCCCTTAACCCTTAGGGTAATTTATAAAGTACCTGATGTTTGGTTCACCGTTCTTTGGACATGGAGATCCTTCTTTGTAGTATTGGAATCCCTCCTGCCATTTTTACCTCCTTCTGCTTCCTGGGCCTGCTCATCTCACTGCATCCCAGCCAGTAATTTTGTTCTTTCCTTTAGCTGTTTTTAAGGTATGCTGAGCAGGATAGGGCCGTGGGTTCGAAAGATACACTACTCCTTCATGCTGTTGTTGTATGCATTAGATAAAAAAAGAAATATACATGTAAAGCCACAATGTCCTTGCACATACGTGACACCTTTCTATGTGAGTAAGGATGTGTGCGAGGGGAGAATTGAAGGCAGGAAGTTCAAACACACCTTATGTTCTTATGAGAAAGTTCCCTTGTGTTCTTATGAGAACGTTCTTTTTTTACTCAACGCACAATTAAACTCTTGAATTTGTTGCTAGAGGATGTGGTTAGTGCAGTTAGTGTAGCTGTGTTTAAAAAAGGATTGGATAAGTTCTTGGAGAAGTCCATTACCTGCTATTAATTAAGTTGACTTAAAAAATAGCCACTGCTATTACTAGCAACAGTAACATGGAATAGACAGTTTTTGGGTACTTGCCAGGTTCTTATGGCCTGGATTGGCCACTGTTGAAAACAGGATACTTGGCTTGATGGACCCTTGGTCTGACCCAGTATGGCATGTTCTTATGTTCTTACCATTGGCCTATATGACAAAAACCTTTGTTCCTGATAGATGTGGATGCTGTAAAAGTGGTTAGAAAATAAACTGTGACAGTGACATGTCCTAGATCATTGCAAATGACAAGTGAAGGGAGGACAATATCTGATCCTTAATCCTGCCTTCAGTGAGCGTGATGTGCATCCTGTTGTATGATCACCAAGAAGCTAATGCAACATATATGACATAACGATTGACAAGGGCCTCACTTTTTTCTCAATATAATGTATAAGTTGCATAGCTAGGTGTAGTTGGGTGCATGTGTGTTGGGGTGCATGCAAACACCAAGTGGAAGGGTAGCTTGTAAGGAGCTGTGCACATAGGGCTGGATTTTAAAAAGGTTCCACGCACTGGGCCTATTTTCAAATTCCCAGCGATGCGCGTAAAGCCCCAGGATGTGTGTAAGTCCCAGGGCTTTTCTAAAGGGATGGGGGTGGGAGCGGGACCAGAGGCCTCTGACAGAGCGGCCATTTGCCGCTGTGTTGGAGGATTGTGTGCTGGCAGGCTGCCTGCAGGCAAAAAAATAAGACAAAGGTCAGGGGGGGTTTGAGTAGGGCTAGGGGGGGGGGAGGTTAGGGGAAGGAGTGGGAAGGTCAGGCTAGGGGGAAGGGAATGGGGGAAGGCAGCGCGGCTTGGCGCATGTTATAAAATCGGACGTACATGTGTGCGCGCTGGGTAGCGTGCGCACCTTTTAAAATCTACCCCATAGTGTCTACAGCACCACATAGCACTAGCGTTTTCAGCAAGGCTGAAATGGAAGGCGTGCAACTACAGCACTATCATGTGTGCATTTCTCTTGCTAAGTATGTTCAGATTTTGTGACATATACATCCTGTGCTGGCTTGGAAGCCATAACATGCAAGCATTTCCTGTGATTAACTTATAGGTATGACATGTCTAACCAAGACTCTCAATTCCTGCATGCATGGCAATAAGACTAGAACTGGATCTACAAATGCTGTCAATGTGGATGAAATAGCAATTCCTAGTCTGCAGTGTCTGTTTAAATGCCAAAGCTGTGGTGTCACCTCTGTGTGACCATGACCATGTGTCAGTAAGCAGAACCAATACAGGGATAGCACTTCACATACACAAGTTTAAGCACCTTGGAATAAGACTGTAACCAGCAAATTTAGTCACTGAAATCTTTAACTGTATACCTGTACCTTTCACATGTGTGTTCTTAATGTTCTGAGTTATTTACCATTTATAACATTTTGACAGCTGCAGTTCTCGCTGCTCCAAGAGGAGCTGGGGTGGCTGCAGATTCTGCAATGTTGCTCACAAAGATATTGAACAGAACCGATCCCAAAACTGATCCCTGTGGCACACCACTTAACACCACACTTTCTTCAGAGTAGGTTCCATTTATTATTACACACTGTCTGCTGTCAGTCAACCAGTTTGCAATGCATGCCATTCCCTTGGCATCCACTCCCAGGGTTCTCATTTTGTTCGAATCTCCTATGCAGGATTGTATCAAAAGCTTTACTAAAATCCAAGTAAGTCACATTGAGCGCTCTTTCCTGATCTAATTCTCTTGTCATCCAATCAAAAAAGTCAATCAGATTTGTTGACAGGACCTTCCCTTGGTGAATCCATGCTGCCTCAGGTTGAGCGACCCACCGGATTGTAGATAGTTCACTATGCTTTCCTCAGCAGCATCTTCATTAATTTCCCCGCCACTGAGGTGAAGCTAAACAGCCTGTAGTTTCCAGCCTCCTCTCTACTCCCATTCTTATGAAGCGGGCGCACCATCACTCTTCTCCAATCTGGTAGCACCTCTCCTGTTTCCAGGGATCTATTGAACAGTTCTTTTAGCAGACCAGCTAGCACATATCTGAGCTCCCTCAGTATCCTGGGATATACCTTATCAAACCCCCATAGCTTTGTACACTTTCAGTTTTTGTAGCTCTTCCCATACATTCTTTTCTGTAAATGGAGTTTTGTCTACTCCATCCCCATCTACAGTCTTGTCAACAAGCAATGGTCCTTCTCCAGGGTCTTCTTTAGTGAAACCAAACTAAAGTATTTGATTAATATTTCTGTCATTTCTTCAATGCTCTCCACACATTGATCTTTGTCACCTTTCAATTTCACTTTGGACCTTTCTCTGACAATCTGAAAAATAGTTTGTCACCTCGCTTTACCTCTTTGGCAATCCATTCTTCCACCTGACCTTTTGTGTTCTTGATCTCCCTCAGTTTCACCAGATATTCTTCCCTGTGTTTCCCTTTTTGAATCCTATATACATCTTGAACGCTGGTTTTTTTTTTTGCCTTTATTTTTTCAGCCACATCCTTTGAGAACTAAATCAGTTTCTTATTCCTCTTACTTTTGTTTACTTTTCTAACATATCCTATTTGCAATAACAAACCATACAGTTTGAGGATCACTGGTGCTCAGGTGGACACCCACCTGGACATTAGAAGCATTAACCCCACTAATGAGCACTAGATCAAGTATAACCCCCTCCCTCGAGGGTTCCATTACCATTTGTTTGAACAGAGCCCCTTGCAGGGCATCCACTAACTCTCTACTTCTGGTAGATTCTGCAGAAGAGATTCTCCAGTTTACATCTGGCAGATTAAAATCTCCAACAAGCAACACATCTCCCTTCTACCCCACCTTTTTGGATGTCTTCAACCAGATCTCTGTCTAGTTCTTCTGTTTGAGTCAGAGGCCTGTAGACAGCACCAGTAAAAACAGAAGTAGCATCTTCTTTTTTTTTTAGGACTGCCCATAATGCTTCTTCTCTTCCCCATGTTATTTGCAATTCTGTTGCTTGAATATTATTTTTGACATAAAGAACTACTCCCCCCCCCCCCCCCCCAACACTTTTCTGTCCTCTCTCTCCTTCCTTTATGAAGTTATAGCCAGGGCTGTATCCCAAACATGAGACCTAGTGAAACAGGTCTCTGTAACAGCAACTATGTCAATTTCAGCTTCCAGCAGTTGGCAGCTTGAGACAGAGACAGCTAGTTTCAACTGTAGTTCTACCAGTAGTTTAAAAAGGAAAAAATGATTTAAAGTGCTTGGGACAAATTGTGAATCTAGCTCAAAACAACAAAGTAATGCGGGCTTGTGCTGAGCACTGTCCATAGTGCTGAACACTTTTTTAAAAGTAATTGTGCGTCATAAATGTTTGTGAAAGAATGTGTTTGAAACCCTAACCAATCACTTGATGGAAGGTTAAAGGCTGCTTGAATTAATGGTAAAATTGGCAGACCTATGGTAATCACATTCAGGCCCCTGTAATTTTTACAGGGCCTAAGGGAACTGTCCTTTTTTCCTACAAAGAAGCAGGCTGCTCCTGCAGGGGACGAAGAGGGCTGGATGAAGCCCCGTTCCAAGTTTTCTTAGATATACTGTGACATAGCTGCCATCTGAGGCACTGAAAATGGGTAGACCAATCCCAAGGGGACATCTTCCCCAGAAAGAGGCCTATGGGGCAGTCAATTGATCTGTGCAGTGGCAAGATGTCAAAGTATATGGCATACTGTGGTGATAAGCCTGGCAAGGTGGCAGTGGTGCCTGAGCCATGTAACAGGTGGTCTGACAGGAGATAGGTATGTGTTGACACACTTAGGGTCCCAATGTGAAAGCTTCAGAGTGCCCTTTACAGGTAGCATCCAGATCCTGAAGGCAGCACACTACAGGGTTGGCAGTCAGTCTGTGGAAATGTGCCTGCTCACCTGCAGCAGCTCTAGACACAGACAGACATTTGTATTGTGTGGCACTGCAATTGGAAGATCAGGTCATTCGTTTTGAGTTTGTGATGCCATTCAGGGCTTTTGGTGTGGAGCATTCAAAATCATAAAATTTGTAATTGGTTTTAAATACAACATATGCCAGAGCTCACTTTGGCCTGGATTTATCAAAATGCACTAAATATCGCATACAATAGGAAAAGAGGTGTGTTTCATGGTAATAGGCAGTTTATTGCAATTTGCACTAATACCTATGTGAAGTGCTATCAGTGCAAATTGTGATAACTTTTTCGCACTTTGTGATAAGTGCCAGAATTGTTGAATTTCCTACATACAACCACTGGGAGGACCATGTATAGTAGTTTTAAGCTCCCCTCCTACCACCACCACTGGGGGAGGGAGGGGGGGAGGAAAGAGAGAGAGAGAGAGAGAGTGACTAGCCATAATGCCCTCACCCTAGATAGGTATTTATATCTCTATGGGAGGCCCACCTAATAACTGTGAGCCCAGCCCACTTGGCCAAAAATCCCACCCCAATATTCTCCCCCTTTGCTCATTTGTATAGCGCCATGCCTTATGGTGCTTTTACATGCGTTAAATGCGTTTTTTGCATGCGAAAACGCCATATAGCACTTTGATAAATGACCCCCTTTGTTTGGTGTGATGCCCTCATTTCAACATGGAACTACATTTAAGAGACTTTGGGTGTGAAAGGTATGATTGATAGAGATGTGCTTTGGGTAAAAAGTTCGTTTTGGGGCCCCCGTGTGTGAATTTTGTTTTTCCCGCTGTTCAGGTTTGTTTTTTTTCAGGGGCCCCAATTTTCGAGTTAGTGTGCGCTAACTCCCGATAGCGCACAATAACAGGGAGTTAGCGCACTAACCCGAAAATGAATTTTTTCCAAAATTTCAGAAAAAATACAATCATTTTTCGGTTCTCCCCAACCATTCCAAATCAGGCAATAAACGATTGCACATCCCTAATGATTGATGGCTAAAAAGGCTATTTTGTATCATTGGAGATAGGGATGTGAATCGTTTTTGAACGATTAAAATTATCGTCAGATAATTTTAAAATCGTCCAAAATCGTTAGAGTGCACAATACAATACAAATGCCCCCGATTTATTGTCAGGGGCATTTGTATTGTATCGTTAAATAGGGCGCAAGAAAACCGGCACACCAAAAAAACCCTAAAACCCACCCCGAACCTTTAAAAGAAATCCCCCACCCTCCCGAACCCCCCAAAAATGTTTTAAATTACCTGGGGTCCAGTGGGGGGGTCCCGACGGGATCTCCCTCTCTCTCTGGCCACAGCTGCGTTGAGAAATGGCGCCGGTGGCCCTTTGCCCTTATCATGTGACAGGGCAAAGGTAGCGCCGGCACCATTTTGGTTCCTGGCTCCCGACGTCACGCGTGCAGGAGATCGCCCCCGGACCCCCGCTGGACCCCCAGGGACTTTTGGCCAGCTTGGGGGGGCCTCCTGACCCCCACAAGACTTGCCAAAAGTCCAGTGGGGGTCCGGGAGCGACCTCCTGCACGCGGGCCGTATTGCCAATCTTCAAAATGGCGCCGGCGCTACCTTTGCCCTCACTATGTCATTCGGGCCGGGTCCAGCGGGGGTCCGGGAGCAATCTCCTGCACGCGTGACGTCGGGAGCCAGGAACCAAAATGGTGCCGGCGCTACCTTTGCCCTGTCACATGATAAGGGCAAAGGGCCACCGGCGCCATTTCTCAACACAGCTGTGGCCAGAGAAAGAGGGAGATCGCGTCGGGACCCCCCCCCCCCCACTGGACCCCAGGTAATTTAAAACATTTGGGGGGGGAGGGGTTCGGGAGGGTGGGGGATTTCTTTTAAAGGTTCGGGGAGGGTTTTAGGGTTTTTTTGGTGTGCCGGTTTTCCCGCCCTCCCCCGATTTACAATTTTTAACGATTTAAAAAACAAAACAAAACACAATAAGATTTCCCTCCCCCCCAGCCAAAATTGATCGTTAAGACGATCGATCACACCTCTACAAAGTAATCTCCTTCTGTAATATATTGGAGGAACTGTTAGCAACATAAGGGTATATGTAGCTTGCTCCCCCTCCCCTTCTCACTCAGGGATGCTGGTCATGCTACAGAAACACATCACATTACTTTATTTGCAATCTGAAAAGTCTAGGAAAGGACACCTATTTGTCTTAGAATCAGACTGCTTCATTTTTAGCCATTTCAGGCTTAGCAGTTAGAATAAGAGAAACACATGCCTCTAACATCCTTAACACAGCACTGGTTTATACTGAATAAAGCTCTGCATCATTAATAAACTTAGCATATCAGAGACCTTGAGTTGCTTAAGGTATATTAATAAACAATTAGTTAACTACACCCTTAATTTTAGGAGATTACCTTCTGTTTCCCCCTCTTTGCTGAAGGCGGCTTGCATTCTTGGTCCCTATCACTTACTGGACTGAGGAGGCTTGTCTCAGCCCTGCAGTAGAGCAGTCAAGTAACAGGCAGAACTCTCTTATATGTAGACTTCTAGGACACAGGAGCTCTTCTGCTTCACCGTAGGAAGGGGCAGGGGTGATATATATCAGGCAATGTCTTCTACTAGTGTGTATGGAATTCTTTTGCTAGTTGCCCCCCACCCCCCTGAGCCCTCTCCCTGGCTGATTTTAACAGCCCAGACATGCATACATAAACAATACATGCATAGTCAAACACAGGGGTGGATGTTGTTGTTTCTTAATTTCAGATCACTGGCCCTCATCTCATTGGTGGGTTTACTGCTTCTGCTGTGTGGCAACCTCAGACCGGGGTCTGGTAACTTCTTGACCGGTACTGCCCTGCTGTGTCAGCACTTTTCTGTGAGCTGACCTGATCGCCTAAACAATGGGTGAGTTTTGTCTTTCATCTCTGGGTAGATATGGATTGTTTGCGTGTCTCTGACCTGTCCCTGTCCTGGGGCAACTAACTTCATTATTTGAGGAAAGAAGCTATAGCACGTAAGTTAACAGACAGATCAGACAACCTAGGCACATATTGATATTCTGGTCAAAAGTTCATCTTGTTTTTCTGTTGAAACCTATATGTCAGTGTCCATCTTATGAAGTCTGCATTTCTCTTGCAGGGTCAGTATTCATATTTGGTTGAATACAGTAGTGAAACGTCTGGTATCTCCTACAGAATGCCATACACAATGTTCTCTTGATAGAAAAACTTGCTGGGAAGGAAGAATCATTTAGAAAGAAAAGGTTATTTCTGGAGGTTTGGGAGAATCCTATTCAATCCCTACCTCCTACTGTCAGAAGTTTAGTTCTTAATTATTGTTTCTGCTTTTTAGAGGAGGGAGGAAGAGGTTAAGGTTTAGTAAAGAGGGTTGGGTTAAGAGGTTAGGGGGTAGGAGGGGCAGGGCATTTGATGTTTTATTGTGCTTTAACCTTGTAAGCTGGTTTGGAGCTGGGTAACTCAGAATTTTCAATATAATGTTAATGAACTACCTAACATCTCCCCCCTAGCTCATGTCCATGCTTCTTTTTTCAATATGTATATATTTTCTGTTTTAAAATGTCACTGATTGTGTTTCACTTTTATCTGCATTGAAATCTATTAAAAAAATTATTGAATTACATTGCTGTGAGTAAAGTTTGATAGTTAATTCTGAAAAGTGGAGGAGGTTTATCTTTCCCTTTCTTGCCACATTGCTCTATATGTAAGGAAAATTTGAGGATGGCCAGCAGTGAATATTTTTAATTTAATTTTATTAATTTTCATAAATCTTACAGAAAAATAAAGAAAAACACAAGCATCACAATCAAAAGAAAATATCACATTCTTAAGCCTCATAACTACATACTCATGTACAAGTCCCCATTTCCAAGAGGTGAATAAATCAATATACAGTTAAAAAAAAAAAAAGAAAAGAAAAGAAAAAAATAGGAGCATTATGGGTACATTAACTAACTCACTCATCTTCTTATTCATCCTCATATGTTTATAGCTCTTATCAGATAAGAATGATGCCAAATGTAGTTGATCATAAAATACAAATTTATTATTTTAATATGGGAATTTAAGGAGAAAGGTGGCCCCCTATGGATACCACTTTGTTTCAAAGAAAAAATTGCCTCTTTCGCACTTGTGTCTCCCATAAGACATCAGGAAAAACCTGAATTTTATTTCCACAGGAAGACAAATCCTTATTTTGACAATACATCTCTAAACAGAAAGACAAGTATTTCAGCCCTGCTTGACACCATAGGACTTCCCTGTCCAGCAAATAGTACTCCTTCCTCCATATTTAACACTTTGAGTAAATAATAAATATTGGAAATTGATCCTCCCTGAAGCCAAGAATTTCCTTAAGATACTTTTTAAACATTTCAATATGAGACAATAGTCTTATAACTGGAAAGTTTAAAAACCAAAGATTCTTTGATCACATTAAATTCTCTAAGGCAGGGGTCAGGAACCTATGGCTCGGGAGCCAGATACGGCTCTTTTGATGGCTGCATCTGGCTCGCAGACAAATCTTTAATAAAAAAAGTAAAAATCTAACAAAATCCCCCACCCTCCCGACACCCCCCAAGACCTCTAAAATTAATTTACTACAACCACCACCCTCCTGACCCCTCCAACACCTGCCAAAAGTCCCTGGTGGTCCAGCGGGGGTCCGGGAGCAATCTCCTGGACTTGGGCTGTCGGCTGCCAATAGTCAAAATGGCGCCGACGGCCCTTTGCCCTCACTATGTCACTGGGGTCGATCAATGGCGGCGGTAGCCCCTGAGACATACTAAGGGCAAAGGGCCGCCAGCTGCCAGTAATCAAAATGGCATCGACGGCCCTTTGCCCTTACTATGTCACAGGGGCTACTGCCATCATTGGTCGACCCCAGTGACATAGTGAGGGCAAAAGGCCGTTGGTGCCATTTTGACTACTGGCAGCTGACAGCCCAAGTCCAGGAGATCGCTCCCGGACCCCCGCTGGACCACCAGGGACTTTTGGCAGGTCTTGGGGGGCGTCAGGAGGGTGGGGGGTTGTAGTAAATTAATTTGGTAGGTCTTGGGGGAGTCAGGAGGGTGGGGGGTTGTAGTTAGTATGGCTCTCAAGGAATTACATTTTAAAATATATGGCGTTCATGGCTCTCTCAGCCAAAAAAGGTTCCCGACCCCTGGATTAGAGTCTCCAGCTCGGATATGCTTCATACTATTTCTTGCCTCAAAAAAAAAAAAAAAAGAAAGAAAGAAAGAGAGAAAAGAAAGAGCCACCTGTTGAGGTACAGGAACCTATCCTTGTCCCCAAATAGGAGCAGATACCATGCCACTGCCTACACTGGTGGCATGGTATCTGCTTCCACTGTATCACGAACATAGAATTTTGTAATCAATAACCCTCCGACCCATTCAGAATTATTTTAAAAATGATCAATGCTATTCTTGAATATTCTTTTTTTTTTTCTCTATTCCAAGGAAGAATATATTTTTTAAACACCTGCAATTGTTAAATCTGGGAAACTAGCTAGTGCTCTATCTCTGTGATTAATGTTCTAAACTTGGCAGAGTTCCCAGAAATTTTCTCTTTCAACCTGAATAAAATAAATAATTCATTATATTCTTCTAAACTTACAAATAAATATATTTACTGTATTTTAGTACTGCATTTAATATTAGAAATTCTTAAGAAGCCTGCAAGTTAGGAGATTGTACCCATCCTATGTTATGTTTTAGTTGGGGTCAAGAACCTATGGCTCTCTTGATGGCTGCATCTAGCTCGCAGACAAATCTTTAATAAAAAAGTAAAAATCTAACAAAATCCCCCACCCTCCTGATGCCCCCCCAAGACCTCCAAAATTAATTTACTACAACCCCCACCCTCCTGACCCCCCCAAGACCTGCCAAAAGTCCCTGGTGGTCCAGCGGGGGTCCAGGAGCGGTCCGGTAGCGATCTCCTGGACTTGGGCTGTCGGCTGCCAGTAGTCAAAATGGCGCCGACGGCCCTTTGCCCTCACTATGTCACTGGGGTCGATCAATGGCGGCGGTAGCCCCTGTGACATACTAAGGGCAAAGGGCCGTCAGCTGCCAGTAATCAAAATGGCGTCGTCGGCCCTTTGCCCTTACTATGTCACAGGGGCTACCGCCACCATTGGTCGACCCCAGTGACATAGTGAGGGCAAAAGGCCGTCGGCTCCATTTTGACTACTGGCAGCCGACAGCCCAAGTCCAGGAGATTGCTCCCGGACCCCCGCTGGACCACCAGGGACTTTTGGCAGGTCTTGGGGGGCATCAGGAGGGTGGGGGGTTGTAGTAAATTAATTTGGTAGGTCTTGGGGGAGTCAGGAGGGTGGGGGGTTGTAGTTAGTATGGCTCTCACGGAATTACATTTTAAAATATATGGCGTTCATGGCTCTCTCAGCCAAAAAGGTTCCTGACCCCTGCTCTAAGGCTTCCTAATGATTATAGACAGACAAACCATCTTTTTTAGAAGATATCACTGTATTTTGTACAGAAAATATGGTAGCATTCAAAGTAGTTATAGTATTTCCTAAAATCTCATATGATTAACTAGATCCTCAAATTTAGTCCTCATTCCAGTAGATAAATTAGAAAACTGAGAAACAGTCTGTATCAGTGTCTGGTCCAGTTTGCCAACCATCTTCCAAATATCTTTCAATCTAATAGCATTAGATTCCTCAATAACTCTAGAGTCCCCCACTGCAAGAGAGATAACTGATGGCAGCGGAACTTCCTGTACCACGTACAACGAAGACCCATCTAAGCATTCAGTTGTATTTAAATGAGAATCTAAATTTGTAGCAGCAACTTGTTCTATATTATCAGTTAATAAAACAGATCCTCCTAGAATAGGATTAGATTACAATAGGGATGGTCCAAGAAAACAAAGAGGTAGGCGATCTATGATAGCCATCAGGTAAACAAAAGAATAGATGCCTTTATCTTTTCCAAATGTTTATTAGAGATGTATATGTAAAATTGCCAGACTTGGGCCGAGTTTCGCAGCTCAACAGCCGCTGCCTCAGTGGCTTAAGCAATCCAAAATCTTCAATTGAGGAGACGCCCACAAGATGGCTGCCTGAGTAGTCGCGTCTGTGAGAAGCTCCCGAATTTTACCTCTGAAATTGTATTGCCGAGGAATTACCATGCCCCACACTAAAAGGAAGGCGAGGGTACGGGGGATAGAGATGACATTTACCCCATTAGAATCAAGTCAACCCCGCATCGGGAGTTTTTTCACGGCGGTACCGCCTGAAACGCCCGGAGAACATGTCGCTGAGAGAGCAGAAATGGAGCGTGATCTGCTCTCCCTGACATCTGAAACATCTCTTAGCCCCGGGTCTCCGTGTAGACCGGCACCACCAGGTCTCGAAGGAAGAGGATTAATGGAAGCTGCAGCCCCCCCATGAGAGGGAAGGAGCAGCTAGACAAGGAACACCAACTGAAGGACTTGTCAGCTCAGAGCAAACGGCAAAGGTACAGCCCCAGAGGGGTAATGGCGACCTGGGACTGGATAATGCCGTTAGGCTTGGTAGTTCGAGCTTGGATATTGGTGCCGTGGATATAGTGAGAGGAGGAGATGAGATAAAAGAGATACCTAAGACTGAGAGAGTCATAATTCCAACTACAGAAATTTCTTTAACAATGATTTGGAATGCATTACAAGCATTGGAAAAGGCAGTTGTGGGTCTCACTAAAGAAATTCGGGAAGTTAAAGATCAAGTAACTAAGAATGAAATTGAATTAGCACAGCAAGAAGTAAGAGTGCAAACAATGGATGGGTGTTTAAAGGAAGTGGAAAAAATACAAACAAATTTAATTCAAAGTGAATCTGTTGTTAATAAGAGACTGGAGAACATTGAAAACTCTTTGAGATCTTACAACTTAAGATTTCTGAATTTCCCAGTCTTGAGAAATATTCCACCACTCAAGTTGTTTAGATTATATATATCACAGATTCTGAAGATGCCTGAAGAGGTGAAACTCGTAGTGACAAAAGCTTATTATTTACCAAGTGCAGAGTCCAACCGTAGAAATATAGAAGAACATTTATTGCCTGATGTTACTACACTACTTGAATCATCACAAGAGATGATTGTGTCTCAGAGGAGAACTCTATTGATTTCTTTTGCGTTTCTTATGGACAAAAATAATGTGTCTAAATATTTCTTTAGAAATA